>NC_033795.1:17198962-17256147 GCF_001876935.1 Asparagus officinalis | reverse complement strand
AAAACCGCCAGGTCCAAAACTTTGCGTACCCGAAAAACTTGTCGGACCCGTCTCTTCGCGAATGGATCAAACCGCGTTACAACCCAATAATCGAACCGGTTAGCGGGCTCAATTCGAGCCAATTTCGTGACCCGACTACAGCCTGGCTCGGCCAAGATGGGCTTTGGAGAATTGCAATTGGGGCTGAGATTGGGCTCAAGGGTCGGGCCTTGTTGTATAAAAGCGAAGATTTCATGCACTGGGTTCAGGCTGCAAACCCGTTACACGCTACTAATAGGTCGGGCATGTGGGAATGCCCTGATTTTTATTATTTGGATGGAAAAGAGAGAAAATATGTGTTGAAAATGAGTTTGGCAGAGACTCAATCGGATACTTATATGTTGGGGGGATATGATGAGGACAAAGATGTCTTTTCGCCTGATGACACGTCAGATGATTATAGTATTTGGCTAAGGTATGATTATGGTAAGTTTTATGCATCAAAAACTTTCTTTGATGAGAAGGAGAAGAGAAGGGTTTTGTGGGGATGGGTGAACGAATCCGATAACATAGCCGATGATGTGACGAAAGGGTGGTCTGGTATTCAGGTATGCATTTAAATTGCATGTGGTAATAGTTACACTTACTGCGTATTAGTATGCATGTGGTGTTTGCATTGTAGCTAGTTATAGTTGTAACAGATCAAATGGATGGTTGTTAAATGATTATGCTCATATTTCTTTTTTGAGAGATTTTAATACTAATTTTCATTTTGTCTTGTTTTGTTTTGTTTTTGTATGCAGAGTATCCCAAGAGTAGTTACTCTCGATCCCAACGCAAGACAACTAGTGCAATGGCCTGTCAAGGAGCTTGAATTACTTAGAAGAAAACAAATAGATTTGCATGAGATTGAGCTGAAAAAAGGTGACTTTGTTGAAATCGAAGGCCTAAAAACTCCTGATCAGGTCAGTACATCTTCATGTAATATAAAATGTTTGTTATTGTTAATATGATTATTGATCATAATGCTGTAAATTAACAGGCAGACGTTGAAGTAGAATTTGAACTGCCCAATTTAGAGACAGCTGAGCCTTTTGATGCTAATTGGGTCTTAGACCCTCCAAAGCTTTGCCATGAAAAGGGATCTTTGATTAATGGCAAAGTTGGCCCTTTTGGATTGCTTGTATTGGCTTCACATAATTTGAAGGAATATACTTCAATTTCCTTCAGGGTTTTCAAATATGATAAAGGTTATCAGGTCCTCATGTGCTCAGATCAAAGAAGGTAAGATTATTGGCTTATAGCATAAGATGCTCATATGCACACTTTAGTTAGTCATTATACTTATTTTGTTACTGGAGTTAGATATAGTGATGTGTTGTCATTTGTTTATGTCAAGCAGTAGTTTTTTAATCTGTGAATTAGATTAGTGTTTGATCCATTTTTTTTTGGGGGTGTTAATTAAAACAGGTCCTCCTTGAGAGCAGAAGTAGACAAGCCAACGTATGGAGCCTTTGTGGATACAGACATAAAGAAAGATGGCAAGATATCTTTAAGGACTCTGGTAAGTGGAAGTGGTTAAATCTCTTTATTGCATTGTTTTAGTGGTTAATTGTAGATATCCTTTGTACTCTATGGACTGATATTACTCTGGTAAGTGGCAAGATATCTTTAAGGTTATCACCTATATTGGTGTCTCTAACGTTAAATTGTTACAGAGGGATTATCTATTATCTATAAATGTTAAAATGTACACTAACTATACAGATAGATATAACAGAGAGATAACTCTCTCATGACACAAGAAGGTCTAAGTGCTAACAAAAATGTTTAGATGCAATAATTGGCTAACTCCATGACGCGATGTGTATCTGCAATTAATCTTTTTTTAATGCATTTGTGAATTGTTTTTTAGTACATGGCTTTACTTAACACAGATAAGTTCAATGAAATCTCGTTGATTATGGAAACAGATTGATCATTCAGTGGTAGAGAGCTTTGGTGCTGAGGGGAGAGCATGCATTACAAGCAGAGTTTATCCCACATCGGTTGTGAGAGGGGATCCTCATATTTTTACGTTCAATAACGGAAGCGAGAGTGTAAAGATTTCGAAGCTAAAGGCATGGAACATGGCTAGAGCAAGAATAAGCTAATGTGAAAGTTGTGATTGACCAAGGATGATGATTGTAATTAGAGAATGTGAGCAGGGTTTTGAAGGGAAATTGGTGGTCTGTCGTAGCCCATTTGATTTTTTTTATTCATTAAGATTTGAAGGATATGTATGTATCTTATAAATAAAGAGAAATTGTATTTGTAACCTCATTAATTAACACAAAGTGTTCTTGATGCAGACGTAGAAACGGGGAGGCTGATCGGATATCGTTCCGATGCCGACGAGCCCTGAAAACAGCAGGTAATTCACGAGCGTGAATCCACAAGCTCTAAGTTTCTCAAAGTTGAGAACGTAAACAAGGAGAAAAATTCTCTTGATTGAATAATTGAAAAGTTAATTCACAATTTATGAAATGAACTAATATTTATAGCCAACTAAATCTATCCTAACTCTAATAAAAAAAACTCTAAGTCTAAAAGGAAATAACCAAAAAAAAGGAACTCTTTCCTAATCTGAAATTCGAGTCGACACGAGGCGTCCCGACTAACACCGCCTTTTGTGTCTACTGGACCTGAGTCGACTAAGCATGTCGAGTCGTCCCGCCTTTCGTGTCGATTGGCATGTGTTGACTCGTCCTGTCGCCTGTCGTCTCGTCCTATCGCTTCGAGTCATCTGCTTTTCTTCTCGGTTTTTCCAATACTTGATCTCCTGCATCAATCCCTCCTTCTTTGGAAGAACTCGTCTTTGAGTTCTCATCACTCGAATACAACTTGATTGAAGGATAATAGTCAGAAATATCCGCCACGTTAAATGTCGCCGATATAACCATTCATTCTGGAAGATCTACTACATATGCATTATCATTGATCTTCTTGAGAATCTTGAACGACACATAACATATCAGCTTAAGCTTGTTGTATGTTCTAGCCGGCATTCATTCCTTCCGCAAGTAAACCATCACCATATCTCCTTCATTGAATATCTTGAGTCACCTCTTCTTGTCTGCTCGCGCCTTGAACTTTGTATTGGCTTTCTCGAACTTTGTATGCACTTCTTCCTGAATATTGAAAGCATTCTCGGCCATTGAACTTGCTGCCTCGCTGACCTTACTACTTGTTAGCAACTTCAACAAATCTTGGAGATGTCGAGGTGTCCTCCTGTAAACAATAGAAAAAGGAGACATACCTGTGGAACTATGAACAGTCATGTTGTAGGCGAATTTAGTTTGAGGTATAGCTTGATCACACATCTTTGACTTCTCTCCACATATGCATCGAATCAAGTTTCCCAAAGTTCGATTGACCACTTCTGTTTGTCCATCCGTTTGAGGATGTGCTGTGCTAGAATAATTCAATAAAGTGTCGAATTGTTGCCATAAGGTAGTCCAAAAGTCACCAAGAACCTAGTATCTCTATCCGAAACAATCGAACTAGGAACACCATGTAGTCGAACCACCTCTTGAAAGAACAGTCGTGCAACATGTGGTGCATCTGAAGTCTTGCAGCACGAGATGAAGTGAGCCATCTTAGAAAAACGATCCACTACCACGAAGACTGAATCCACGCCTCTTTGTGTTCGGAGAAGTCCCAACACAAAGTCCATACTCAAATCTTTCCATATATCCTTGGGCACAGGTAGGGGAGTATACAAACCAGTATTATGCACTTGCCCCTTTGTAACTTGGCACACTTGACAACTCCTCACAAGTGTTGCCACATATTTCCTCAAGCTTGGCTAATAATATCTCTCCTCAAGACTCAAAACAGTCTTGTCTCGCCCAAAGTGTCCACAAGCTCGCCACCATGTAAGTCTTGAACTATCTATTCTCTCAATGATGTCCTTGGAATACAAATCTGATTCCCCTTAAATAGAAACCCGTCCATAATAACATAGTCTCCTGTGGGTTGTCTTGTCAAACACTTGGCCCAAACCTCCTGAAAGTCTTCATCATCAACATAGAGCTCTTTCAAATTGTCAAAAGCAACAACTTCACCTCGCAATATGCTTAACAAAGATACCTGGCAACTCAAAGCATCAGGCACCTTATTATCGACTCCCGACTTATGTCGCAAAGTAAAGTTGAATTTCTCAAAGTATGAAGCCCATCTTCCATGCATTTTGTTGATATATTTCTGATTCTTGAAGTGTTGAAAAGAGACTGATGATCGAAATAAATCACGAAGTCGTTAGCAATAAGGTAGCCCTCCCAAGTCTTCAAAGAATGAAAAACAACATACAGCTCCTGCTCATAAGTACTCCACTTCTGCCGGGCTTCATTCAACTTCTCACTCAAGAAAGCAATGAGACGCTTCTCTTGAGAGAGGACGACTCCAATACCGACACCACACGCGCCACATTCAAGCTCAAAGAGCTTGTCGAAATCCGAAAACGCCAAGATTGGTGTAGTGGTAATCTTCTCCTTGATAAAGGTAAAAGCCGCGTTTGCTTCATCAGTCCATTCAAAAACACCCTTCTTCTTCAAGCAATCCGTCATGGGAGCAACTATAGAACTGAAATTGAGAATGAAACGCTAATAAAAAGATGTTAGCCCATGAAAACTTCTTACTTCCGTAACACTTTTTGGAGTTGGCCAGTCCTTGATTTCCTTGACTTTATCTTCGTCGACTTGGATCCCCTGCGAACTTACCACAAACCCCAAGAACACTAGCTGAGTCATCAAGAGCACACACTTCTTAAGGTTGATGTAAAGTTCATTCTCCTTTAGCACTTGGAAGACTTCTCGGAGATGCAACATATACTCCTGTTCATCTCGGCTATAAATGAGAATGTCATCAAAGTAGATGACTACAAATCTTCCTAAGAAAGGTTTCAGAATTTGGTTCATCAAATGCATAAAGGTACTTGGGGCATTCGATAAACCAAAAGGCATCACTAACCATTCATAGAGGTCTTCACTGCTTTTGAAAGTAGTCTTCCACTCATCACCGGGCCGGATTCGGATCTGATGATATCACTCCTCAAGCCGACCTTCGAGAAGATACTTGCGCCTCCTAACTAATCGAACATGTCTTCTAGCCGAGGGATTGGGAATCTGTAGCGAATTATAATCTTGTTGATGGCTTGACTGTCTACACACATCCGCCAACTTTCATCTTTCTTTGGTGTTAATAGGGCCGGGACTGCGCATGGACTCATGCTCTCTCGGATGTGGCCCTTTTTGATGAGGTCCTCAATCGTGTCTTGTAAAATCTTCTTCTCCTGTAAGTTCATGGGATAATGAGGAAGATTAGGAAGCACTGAACCCGGGAAGAAGTCAATATGGTACTGAATATCTCTCATGGGTGGAAGACCCTCCGGCAGCTCCTTGGGAACAAACACTCCAAATTCCTTAAGCAGCAGTTCCATCTTTTCTGAAACCTCAACGAAAGTCTTCACTTCTTTTTTTACAACCAAAGCACACCTCTGCTTTAACTCTTTTGATTTGACCAAAAATTCTCCCTTGTTGCAAAGAGAAACACATTTGGATTTTTGATCCTTTGGGCTCTTTGGGGAGGGTGGAATTGGTGGTAAAATAATCTTCTTGTTCATCCATACGGAAGAGTATTCGTTCTTCTTTCTGTCATGCTTAGCATCGACATCATATTGCTACTGTCGTCCCAACATTACATGGCACGCGTTCATATTCATAATATCATAAGCAACAAAATCACTATAAGTCTTGCCTAGTGATAGTGGCACACGGCATACTTCGGTCACCTTCACGGAGGGACCCTTCTTGATGAAAGCACCCTAATGCCACTAGGAAGGAACCCTAGAGGGGGTGAATAGGGTTTATGCTAATCTAATCCGATTTAATACCAATTAAAAACTAATTAACAAATATATCCTAGCAAATATGATATGCAACAAGATATATATATGCAATGATATACAAATATCACAAGGGTAAACAATCTAAACTAGATAGTGGGTAATATAAACAACAAGCAATATACAAAGGTGATACAAGATATGAACATAAGAATAAGTGCGCCAATACAATCACAAACAAATGATATGTTCATAGAGTTCGATCCCCACGACCTACGTTTCTACTCCTCACCTCGAGGAGATCTCCACTATCACACCGAGTTTTCTACACTTACCCAAAAAAATATTTACAACTCACAATGTCGGTTTTCAACGCTCACCAATCAACGTTCACAATCACTCACAATGTAACAACACTAACTATCATCTCAAATATTGGTCTCTAGCCCGTGTCTCCATCAAGTGTTAGGAATTAAAACATCTCTCTAGGCATTACCACCTACCCTACTCCTCTTGGGACGACCACGTCTCTCACCACACACTCCTCTTGGTGTACTAGTGTAATACAAAGTGAACCTCACAATAATAGCTCACAACACACTCCTCTTGGTGTACTAGTGTAATACAAAGTGAACCTCACAATAATAGCTCACAACAAATGATTGTTCTCTAAACAATTGTACTAGTGTAATACAAAGTGAACCTCACAATAATAGCTCACAACAAATGATTGTTCTCTAAACAATGGAAGAACTCAATTAAGCACAACTCAAGGTTACAATCTCTCACACCCCAAATTATACTATGTTTGAAAATACTAAAAGCTCAAGTGGGTGTGTGTAACAATGAGATTTGATAAAACAAAATCAAACTAAACTCAATTTAAATATAGCCTATGGAAATTATAAACAAAACAATAAATAGCTAGAAATAGAGTTTAGGAAAACTTCTCTATGATAACAAGAGAGAGGGAGAAGAGTTGAATGCTCAAACACCAATGGATGATCTCCTCAAGCTCTTGTGAAAGTTTCTTCACAAACCAAACTTTTAAACACGCTTAAATAAAAACTTAAACCCTTAAACAAACTTGTAAAACTCTTTTAAAACTTTCTTCTTCTTCTTTTTTGAATTGAGGAATATGAGGGTATTTATAGAAAACCCCAAAGTCAAGAAGAAACAAAGCAAAAAGACCAAAAAATTAAAACTGGAACAAACTAGAAAAAACTAGCTATTACAGCATCAGTCGACTGACGGCTTTTATCAGTCGACTGATGAGCTGACCGTTAGAGGTATTTTCCAACTCACCAGTTAACTGGAGAACCTTTATCAATTGACTGATGGATCATCAGTCAACTGGTCAGTTGATCAAAATAAAATAGAAAATTTTTGACATTCCAGGTGATTTCTTCAGTCGACACATCAGTCGACTGATAACAGGTTATCAACCTATTTTAAAACAGAAATCTAATTTTCAAACCTCTTTTAAATATAGCAAATAAAATCAAAAAAATATAAAACTTTAGAAAATAATTGTACATATGATAATACACATGTTACAAAAACTGATTTTCAAAAATCACCTCCCAAATAAGAAATCTCTTCATTTTTCAAAATGGTTCAAAACATGAAAAATGAAACATACTTGTTTTGACACTTTGACTATACCATGTTTTGAAACTCTATAAACTGATTTTATAGACTCAATAAAATATGTATAAACTGAGATTGAAGTTTATAAACTAATAAAACAATATTTATTAAAAAAACCTATATTTTGATAAAATCAACAAATACGTGTGTGTGATTAATATGAGCTTAAAGTATCTACACACAAGTATAAACCTAAAAAAACTAAATTACCTAAGCTTGATAGATCTTTATTATAGCTCAACTTGGTACACTTTACAGATAAAGCTTGAACTTAAATCTTCAACATGAATTGCATTGCTTCACTCTACTATTTTCGCCAACCTCCATTTGATATGATCGTTGTGGCGTAATTCCATCTATCCTCCAACATATTGTTTACCTAGAATAAATACAAAACACAAACACTAGACAAACAAAATTAGTTATAAATTGTTTGTTAATCATCATTAAAATAAAAGGACCCAACACTTGATCCATTTGATGGTATAAGGCACAGGTTTTGTTTCAGTTGGTAGTTTCAAGTAGTTTACCAAGGCCTTTGACACTATATTTTCACAGCTTCCATTTTCAATGATGAAGGTGCACACCTTGTTATTGACCGAACACCTAGAAAAGAAAATTTGGTGTCGTTGTGATGAATCCGTTGTCTTTTGTGAGCATAGGAGTCGTTGAACAACACACGACACATTGTCGCCCTCAATCTCAGCAACTTCTTCCTCGTACTCTTCTTCAGATGATGTGTATCCGTCGGCTTCCTCATAATCTGCAAAATTGACCTTTCACCGCTGTGGACACTCGCTGCACTTATGCCCTGGTTGGAGACATCGAAAACACTTTCCTACAGTCGGCTTGGCATACTGATTTGCTTGAGTCGTCTGGGTGGTGGTTGAGTTGTCAACCGCTCGACTGATTGTGGTGCATTAGACCGATCAGTCATCCTTAGCCCTGCCGACTCACCTCTTGCCTTCTCGGTCGAACTTCCCTGATCGGTTCGCCTGAAAGGTGGTGTCTTGGAGGCCAATCTTCCCGCTTTTAGAGCCATATTGTGGGCTTCGTCCACGGAGTATACATTGTGGATGGTCACCTTCTTTTGAATTGAGTACTTCAACCAGCCGATATACTTGGCTACGAGTTGTTCCTCGCTCATCGACAAATCGCAATGAGAAGTAAGACAGAAGAACTCTTCGGTATAGGCGCTCACTGTTTGGATACCTTGACGACATTGCTCGAACTGATTGTAGAGGATTTGGTGATAGTTAGGTGGTAGAAATCTTGCCTACAGCAACTACCTCATGCGTCGCCAAACCCGAATTGATTGTTTGCCTTGCCGTTGCCCAGTGTTTTGAGTTTGATCCCACCATGTCGCGGCTCCTCCTTTGAGACGATATGCTATAAACTGATACGAGTTGCCGTGCGATCACCTTCAATCGCGGAATTATCAAAGGTGGGTTGAGAAGAGGATGACAGAAACACAAGCACAATTCAGTATATGGTGAAAGAAATTACCTTCTCTAGATTATGAGTATGAAAAGATTACAATCCCTCTCTCACAATCTCACTAAAATCGAGAACAAACTCTCAATTCTCACTAAACCCTAATCCATCTCTCTGAGATCTGATTAGAATACAATCTGTGATTACAATCTTAGTAATCTCTCTAAACCCTAATCCTTTTGATTAGGATCTCCCTTAGACCTAAAACCCTTTAGATCTATATCTGGCCTCTAACCTCTCTCTTAGAAACCCTAAACAATCCCTATTTATAGGGTTTACAATGTGGTGGTAATCTTGTAAATAAACAAGGCCAAAAGGATCAGGAATCCCCATCAAAATAGAATCCAAAACGAACCAGGAAAAGCGCAGGAACCTGTCGCGGTCGACCACAGTGACCATCGCGGTCGATCGGATAGAGTTCCAGTCTCAAACCCTACACCGTGCAGGTTGGCGGTCGACCGCGCATGTCGTTGCGATCGACCCGGTTCTGCCAGTTTGCCTGTTTTTCTGCCTTTCGCTCCTTCTTACTTCTTTCGCCGTCCTCTATGGCTCCAACCACGCTTCTATTCTCAAGATATCATGAGAATCACCTATCCTCAAGCTCTCATGAGGATCGCTAAGCTCCCGAATCAGAGAAGAAGATACACCCGTATCATGGCTCCCCTCTTTAAGAACTTGAAGTCCCTTTCAAGTTAGAACTTCTGCTGAGGAAACTCTCGAGCCCCTCCATCTTTGTTGTCTTCAGTCATCTTCTTCTTCCTTAGTCTCTGAACTCCTTCCAAAGAAAAAGGATCTTGCCTAGCTTCTTGTATTGCGATCGAGTAAGGACCATACACAGGTTCCCCTTCACAGGATCTAATGCTTTGATACCAACTTGATACGAGTTGCCGTGCGAGCACCTTTGATCGCGAAATTATCAAAGGTGGGTTGAAAAGAGGATGACAGAATCACAAGTATAATTTAGTATATGGTAAAGAAAATTACCTTCTCTAGATTATGAGTATAAAAAGATTATAATCCCTCTCTCACAATCTCACTAAAATCGAGAACAAACTCTTAATTCTCACTAAACCCTAATCCCTCTCTCTGAGATCTGATTAGAATACAATCTCTGATTACAATCTCAGTAATCTCTCTAAACCCTAATCCTTTTGATTAGGATCTCCCTTAGACCTAAAACCCTTTAGATCTACATCTAGCCTCTAACCTCTCTCTTAGAAACCCTAAACAATCCTTATTTATAGGGTTTATAACGTGGTGGCAATCTTGTAAATGAACAAGCCCAAAAGGATCAGGAATCCTCGTCAAAAGGAATTCCAAAACGAACCAAGAAAAGTGCAGGAACCTGTCGCGGTCGACCGCAGTGATCATCGCGGTCGACCGGATAGAGTTCCAGTCTCAAACCCTGCACCGTGCAGGTTGGCGGTCGATCGTGCATGTCGCTGCGGTCGACCGGCCAGCGTTCTGCCAGTTTGCCTGTTCTTCTGCCTTTCGCTCCTTCTGACTTCTTTCGCCGTCCTCTATGGCTCCAACCACACTTCTATTCTTAAGATATCATGAGAATCACCTATCCTCAAGCTCTCATGAGGATCACTAAGCTCCTGAATCAGAGAAGAAGATACACCCGTATCATAAACTTCACTTGATTTTCTTCGGATACATTAGCCATAACAAAGAACTTCTCCACTATGTATAGCCAATCCAAGAAGGCCTCTATGTCCAAATTTCCTCCAAAGGAGAGGAGTTCTACCTTCATCCGGTACTCTTGGTCGTGGTAATGTCCGTCCTGTCGGTGATAGTTACGATGAGGGTTGAAGCCTCTGCCCCGACCTCTACCATAAGGTCACCCTCCTTCTTCTTCGCTCGAGATGTTATCGTATCATGGTTCCTCAAATTGGGCACCATAGTTTGCTCCTTCGTCACTGGAATCATCATGTGGAGGGGATTGTTGGGATGTCGTCTATGATGTGGAGGGGGTTGATTTGGAGGATGTTGATATGGAGGTGTTTGATATGGAGGAGGCTGATGCGGATAGGGCTGATATGGAGGGATTTGGTTTAGACGTGGTTGATATGGACGGGGATGAATTAGAGGAGGTTGGAGATTGTACAGGGGTGGATGTCGGGGTAGTCTACCTCTGGGTTCGCTTAGGTGAAGACCATCAGCGAAGTTATTTTTATTGTTGAGGTGAAGGGTAAGTCCTTTAATAGCTTGTTGAAGGTTCTGAAAAAACGCCTCCAACGTGCCAAATCTTCCATCCATAGAATCCATCATCACAGAAAGATCCTATAGAGAAAGCTCCTTCTCGCCGTCACCTGTCATTATCGAGGATGTTGAAGCCGAAGCTCTGATACTACTTGACGCAGACGTAGAAATGGGGAGGCCGATCGGATATCGTTCCGATGGAGATGAGCCCTGACAACAGCAAGTAATTCACGAGCTTGAATCCACAAGCTCTAAGTTTCTCAAAGTTGAGAACGTAAACAAGGAGAAAAATTCTCTTGATTGATTAATTGAAAAGTTAATTCACAATTTACAAAAGGAACTAATGTTTATAACCAACTAAATCTATCCTAACTCTAATAAAAAAGAAACTCTAAGTCTAAAAGGAAATAACAAAAAAAGGAACTCTTTCCTAATCTGAAATCTGAGTCGACACGAGGCGTCATGACTAGCACCGCCTTTCGTGTCGACTGGACCTGAGTCGACTAAGCATGTTGAGTCGTCCCGCCTTTCGTGTCGACTGGCATGTGTCGACTCGTCCTGTCGCATGTCGTCTCGTCCTGTCGCTTCGAGTCGTCTACTTTTCTTATCGGTTCGTCCAATACTTGATCTACTGCATTAGTTCTTGTATTGTGGTCGCATTAATTTAAATAACTATTTATTTTCTAGTTGCGTGTTTTGAAAATGTGTAATTTAGAAATCCAGAGTAGCGCACTAAACCTTTAATACAAATCTTATCAGAAAATCTTGTATGTGAGTAGGATGTTCTGAACCATTACATGAAAGTTGAAATTTCAGAACCATCACCCTACCCCCTGTGAATGACTAGAAACATTATATCAGTATAATATGGGGTTATTCTGATAAAATTTATACTTGTACGCTTGGACTAGGCATATACATGTCCCAGCTCCAATTTTAAATCGATGTAAACAATATATGAATTGGCGCAAACAATAAAAATAGGGGAAAAATGTGTCGGGGCCCCAAAAGCTGAAAGATCGTGTGATGAGGCCCCTTGTATTTTCCCCCTTGTGTATAAGCCCCAAAAAGCAGCCTCTAATATTTCTAGGGCCCTCCACGTCAGCTGTATACAGCCAGAGCCATTATATTTTGTAAAAACCCGACTTTACCCTTCTCCTTCGTCCCCAGACGCCTCGTCACCTCTCTTCGTCACATCCCATTAAATGCAAACTACTGTAACTGTAAGAAATGGAGGGAAATTTCCCCCTTTTTTTCAGTCTATCATGAGCAATAAATTTCTAGTTATCCATTACTCTTCCATTACTCTTCCTCAGACCAAAATTCTCTCCATTACTTTTCCTCAGACCAAAATTCTCTCCATTACTCTTCCCTCCACTTCATAATGGCTGAAAAGGACATCACCTGCATCGTAGCTTCGGGTGATAGAGCAGTATTCATGAAGATTAACACTTCAACCACTATTCTTGATCTAAAATTTGATGTGTCAGATAGGTTAGATCTTCCATATGAATCATTAAGTTTGTCATTCAAAGATGAAACGAATGGAAGCTTCAAATTTCCTATTGAGAACGAGGGGGATCTGTCGTCTATGGTGGAGCATTGCCATAACAGAGGATTAAAGGAGGTTCACATGCAAGCTTTCAAGGAAAAAGAGGATTCTTCAAAAGTCCACAGCGCCGTTCAAGTTCGAGATGACATGTAGGGGCAAGGATTTTTTTGATGCTAAAAACAATATTCATGTAATATCAGTTAATGTTAGTTCATTGGATTATAGCTCGGATTCTAATAGATTTGCTAGTTCTAGCCCACAACTTGTAGTTATAAACCCAGCCCTCGTTTTTTAATTCAAACTTAATAATTCTCGCTTCTACGTTAGTTCTAGCTTCTATTATCCTAGTTCTAGCTTGTATACAGCCAGTTCTAGCCCACAACTTGCTAGTTCTATACGTAGCCCGTGTTTATAATGCAAACTTGTAAATTCTAGCTTCTACGTTAGTTCTAGCTTCTATCTCACTAGTTCTAGCTTGTATACAACCAGTTCTAGCCTACAACTTGCTAGTTCTAATCCCAGCCAGCCGTTTTAAATGAAAACTTGTTAAATCTAGCTATTACGTTAGTTCTAGCTTCTATCCCACGCCCACAACTTGCAGTTATAAACCCAGCCCTCGTTTTTTAATTCAAACTTAATAATTCTCGCTTCTACGTTAGTTCTAGCTTCTATTATCCTAGTTCTAGCTTGTATACAGCCAGTTCTAGCCCACAACTTGCTAGTTCTATACGCAGCCCGTGTTTGTAATGCAAACTTGTAAATTCTAGCTTCTACGTTAGTTCTAGCTTCTATCTCACTAGTTCTAGCTTGTATACAACCAGTTCTAGCCCACAACTTGCTAGTTCTAAACTGTGTTAGGTCCAACATGTTAGTTCTAAGTGACTTCATGTTCGGTCTAAACGTTTTCATATTAGTTCTAAATGAAATATTGTTAGTTCAATTGGATTCCACGATAGTTATAACACAAGCAGTTGATGTTTTTTTGCCTTTTCCTTATTTGTGTTATTTGTTGATGTTTCTATTGTATAGTTTATGATCATTTGTTCATGTTCTTTAAATTTGCAGCGCTACCAGCAGTATGAACTCAAAAAGCATAGAGGGTGGCCCGCCGTTGTCGACGCCCACATGTGTTTCAGATAGGATCCCCAATGATAATCCTTCTGGAGATAATGTTCCGATGATTGATGACATGATTAGCAGATCAGAGAGGATTCCTGCTTGGTGGCACACTGCTTTAACCGGTGAGGGACAACGGTTTGAGAGTGCGTAGGAATTAAGATTGGCTTTACTATACTATTCCATGGCCAAAAAATTCGAGTACTTGTTTGCTAAGAATGAACCGAAGCGTATTCGAGTCTTTTGTCGGTTCAAGGAAGCCTAAAATTGCCTGTGGATGTTATTTGCCTCTCCAACACAAAATGAGAACAGACTTGAAATCAAAACCTTCGTGGACAACCACACATGTGGGAATTTTGGCAATAATGCAGGTCAATCTAGGGCGTCACGACAATTCATTGCGACCCAAGTATTACCCACGTTAAAGGTCCGACCAGATTTACGACCTATCGATGTACAAAAGGAGTTACTAACTTCGTATGGGCTTAGGGTCGATTATAGCAAGATATTGTGGGGTAAAGAAAGAGCACAAGAGCAACTATATGGTGATGCCCATGAGTCCTACGATCAATTACGATGGTAAAAGAAGATAATATCTATAATATAGACACTAATTCCATTTATGTTGATCCTAACATATAATCTTCAATGGTCTAGGTATGTAGAAGAGGTTAAGAAGACAAACCCAGGTAGCTACATTCATGTTGAACAAAATGAGGGGAGGTTTTCAAAGCTATTCATCTGTTATGCCGCCTGCATAAATGGGTTTTTGAACGGTTGTAGACCACTTATATTTTTGGATGGTACCTTTCTAAAAGATCGTTTCAAAGGTATACTCCTCAGAGCCGTTGCATACGATGGAAATCAGGGGATATTTCCACTAGCTTATTGCATCTGCGATCAGGAAAATACTGTAAACTGGAATTGGTTCTTACAAGGTAAGTTCGGGTAATGTTAGTTCTACTAGAATTCATGCTAGTTCTAACTCATTCGTTGTTAACTCTAATTTCAAATATGTTGACTACAAATATTTCGTTGTTAACTCTAACTTCAGATATGTTAACTACAAATATTTATAGGTTTATGGTCTATTCTCTATGAAAGGCCAGATCCATACAACCCTCCACACAAGCTAGTTATAATATCTGATACGGATAAGGGGATCAGAGAAGCAGTCAGAGAATATTTTTCGGATGCTATACACTCTAGATGTGTTCTGCATCTAGTTGAGAATTTCAGGACAAAGTTGCGTGATTTGGGTTTCAAGGCAAAGGATACTCGGATTTTGGGCAACCTTTTGCAATCTGCTTGTTACAAATATACTAAAGCAGAATGGAATGACTATGTGGAGGACATTAGACTGGCGGACAAACGAGCATATAATATTGTCATGAACTACGCTCTAGAGAACTGGGCTAACGCATTTCCCCCCGGAATTAGGTAATTTATAAGCTATGTCATTTCTTATTTTAGTTAGTTGTTTGCCTAACTAAATTAGACATGAATGGATACACGGGAAATAACTATAATCTAGTCAGAACTAACATAGGCGATATACCCAACACTTGTAATAGAACATGGGTAATAACCCAGTTAGATGGAGTTAGAACTAACTGTGTACCATCTAGAACTATCACGATAGAAGCTTTCAATAAGAACTACCCAGCTAGAACTGACATGACAAATAACCCAGTATTTTTGATGAATTCCCTGTTATGTTCCAGATATGGTCACGTTACATCAAATATTGCAGAGTCATTCAACAAATGGATACATGAGGCTAGGCTTCTACGGATACTACAACTCGTAGAACACATACGTAAACAGATTATGGTTCGCATGAATGAGCGACTATTAATGGCTGAAAGTTGGAATGGATTTCTTTGTCCCAAAGCTGAAGTTGTCCTCAAAGAGAACATGGAAAATGGGCGTCCATTGGATGTGCGTCAATCTCATACAAGATTATTTGAGGTACAATCTCATAAAACTTGTAAAGTGGATCTTGACAATAAAACATGCAAGTGCCGCGCGTGGGATGTAACCCGTATCCCTTGCAAACATGCATGTGCAACCATTATGTTTATGAAGAGGGATGTTTACTAATTCTGTGACTGGTTTATGACGGTTGAAGCTTTTAAAAAGAGCTACGAGCCAATCCTTTACCCCATCCCCGATTACGAGAAGCGTAGCGTACCACGGGAGGAGATACAGATCCTACCACCATTAACAACAAAAAGGAAAGGGAGAAATAAGACCAGGCGTATCAATAACAGAACAGTTTATACCAGACCACTTAAATGCTCTCGATGTCATGTGGAAGGTCACAACCGTAAAACATGTAATGAATCTATTGCTGACTAAGTACTTGATATGTTGTTAACTATTTTGCTTGTATATTTACAAACTAGTACGTTTTGTTTAATGTTGAAAGTATTCTCATGTGTGATGAGAACTAGCATCATCTCCACTAGCAAAAATGATGTAGGTATTAGAACTATACGAGAACAAATAGATCTGACAATGGCTAAGATAGAACAGACACGACAGCATCAAGAACTAAAACCACAGCAGCTAGAACAAACATTGATTATCCTAGAAATAACACGACAGCAAAAATAAATAATGCGCAGGTAAAATACGAAGGCTGGTTTTAGAACTAGTAGGATAAGAGTTAGAACTAACGTGGAACCCAGAAAATACAACTTAGCATGAAAAAAACAAGGGCACTCTCTATAACTAGCAAGATGTGGGCTAGAACTGGTGGGATACAAGTTAGAACTGGTGGGATAGGAGTTAGAACTAACATGGAACCCAGAAATAACAACTTGGCATGAAAATAACGAGGGCAGTCTCTAGAACTAGCAAGATGTGGGCTAGAACTGGTGGGATACAAGTTAGAACTGGTGGGATAGGAGTTAGAACTAACGTGGAACCCAGAAATAACAACTTGGCATGAAAAAAACAAGGGCAGTCTCTAGAACTAGCAAGATGTGGGCTAGAACTGGTGGGATACAAGTTAGAACTGGTGGGATAGGAGTTAGAACTAACGTGGAACCCAGAAATAACAACTTAGTATGAAAATAACAAGGGCAGTCTCTAGAACTAGCAAGATGTGGGCTAGAACTGGTGGGATACAAGTTAGAACTGGTGGGATAGGAGCTAGAACTAACGTGGAACCCAGAAATAACAACTTAGCATGAAAAAAAAGAGGGCAGTCTCTAGAACTAGTAAGATGTGGGCTAGAATTGATGGGATACAAGTTAGAACTGGTGGGATAGGAGCTAGAACTAACGTGGAACCCAGAAATAACAACTTAGCGTGAAAATAACGACGGCAGTCTCTAGAACTAGCAAGATGTGAGCTAGAACTGGTGGGATACAAGTTAGAACTGGTGGGATAGGAGTTAGAACTAACGTGGAACCCAGAAATAACAACTTGGCATGAAAATAACGAGGGCAGTCTCTAGAACTAGCAAGATGTGGGCTAGAACTGGTGGGATACAAGTTAGAACTGGTGGGATAGGAGCTAGAACTAACGTGGAACCCAGAAATAACAACTTGGCATGAAAATAACGAGGGCAGTCTCTAGAACTAGCAAGATGTGGACTAGAACTAGTGGGATACAAGTTAGAACTAACGTGGAACCCAGAAATAACAACTTAGCATAAAAAAAAGAGGACAGTCTCTAGAACAAGCAAGATGTGGGCTAGAACTGGTGGGATACAAGTTAGAACTGATGGGATAGGAGTTAGAACTAACGTGGAACCCAGAAATAACAACTGGCATGAAAATAACGAGGGCAGTCTCTAGAACTAGTAAGATGTGGGCTAGAATTGGTGGGATACAAGTTAGAACTGGTGGGATAGGAGCTAGAACTAACGTGGAACCCAGAAATAACAACTTAGCATGAAAATAACGACGGCAGTCATTAGAACTAGCGAGATGTGGGCTAGAACTGGCTGTATACAAGCTAGAACTGGTGGGATAGAAGCTAGAACTAACGTGGAACCCAAAAATAACAACTTAGCATGAAAAAAACTAGGGCTGTCATTAGAACTAGCAAGATGTGGGCTAGAACTGGTGGGATACAAGTTAGAACTGGTGGGATAGGAGCTAGAACTAACGTGGAACCCAGAAATAACAACTTAGCATGAAAAAAAAGAGGGCAGTCTCTAGAACTAGCAAGATGTGGGCTAGAACTGGTGGGATACAAGGTAGAACTGGTGGGATAGGAGTTAGAACTAACGTGGAACCCAGAAATAACAACTTAGCATGAAAATAACAAGGGCAGTTTCTAGAACTAGCAAGATGTGAGCTAGAACTGGTGGGATACAAGTTAGAACTGGTGGGATAGGAGTTAGAACTAACGTGGAACCCAGAAAATACAACTTAGCATGAAAAAACGAGGGCAGTCTCTAGAACTAGAAAGATATGGGCTAGAACTGGTGGGATACAAGCTTGAACTGGTGGGATAGAAGCTACAACTAACGTGGAACCTAGAAATAACAACTTAGCATGAAAATAACGAGGGCAGTTTCTAGAACTAGCGAGACTTGGGCTAGAACTGGTGGGATACAAGTTAGAACTGGTGGGATAGGAGTTAGAACTAGCGTGGAACCCAGAAATAACAACTTAGCATGAAAATAACAAGGACTGTCTCTAGAACTAGCAAGATATGGGCTAGAACTGGTGGGATACAAGCTAGAACTGGTGGGATAGGGGTTAGAATTAGCTCAGAAGCATGTATTAAAAAATAGCGGTTAGAACCAACATTGTAGCCATAATTACTGCAGCAGCTATAACATGCTCGAGGGCTAATAGAACTAATACGATATCATCTAGAAATAACATATCATTCGGTATAACGATTGTAAATAGAATTAACAGCAATTTATAGAAACATGACTGTGAGGTACGTTTATAACAACGATTTATAACAACCATCCACAACTTGCAACGTTTTTTAACAACAATTTATAACTATCAACGAATAGTTTCCTACCATTACAGCAGCAAAATTTGACAGAAACTATCTTCATGCGGTGTTGTGGACCAGAAAGAACCTTGGTCCTCATTTGTTGCTTCCCTCGCTTGAGCGGTAGATGTATGATAAAACTTTATCAGTACTAGTTCTCTTACACTTTCCGCGCGTGGATGATGGAGAGCTGGACTTTAATGAAGAACTTTGCGAGCCTGAAGCGTTTCCTGGCTGAGGAGAATTGACGGTGCGGTGAACCGCCGCCAAATTGGAAGGGCCGATCCCTTGGTTTTGGAGAAAGCGCTGCCACTGTTCTCTATCCACAGTTATGTGCCTACCGTCCCAGCTAACCTCCTGCAACTCTGGTTCATAACTAATAGGCTACGCAGGCTGTAACCCTAAGTTAAGGCGAGTGGAAGCCTGAGCCCTCTCCAAACCCGGCCTGCATAGGACCTGCGTCACGGCGTAGCCTTCCTTTATGTTTTCGTCAACTGGAGATGTGTAACGGAACCCAAGTCTCTTAGGGATGTCAGATAAATCCCTAACCTTGAGGAGCACTTTGCAGTCTTCGAAGTTAGTATTGCTCATGACGTCCCTAGAGCACTTAATGCATTCACCAATACCAGCGAGGAGAGTTCGAAGGAATTCATAATTCCAGAGGTGGTATGGTACATTGAAGAGACGGATCCATACAAGAAAAGGTTGGGGCACCGTTGTTAACCTATGATCTTCTCTCCAACGACGGAATCTTCCCCTAAAGGTGCCCATGTCTACTAGGCCGACCTCTATGGCTTGGGCAAGTAGGGCGTACGATGGAAACTGCACCATGAAGCTATGCCCTGCGACGTTTTTAATTTGATGGGGCCACGACGTTAGATTGAATCGATAAGCCAGCATCTCTCTGAGCTCCTGGACGGATGGACGACCTGCTTCAAGATTTAAGATCGTGAAAGCAGAGAGATGCCTGATGGTGCTGGCGGTGGTGGTAGGGACGGTAAGCAACCTTGGTGGGGCCCGAGCAGTTATACCGTGATGACAATCTCGAGAGTAGTGCCCTGACCCATGGCAATGTACACAGGCGGAATCCTTATCCATCTTTGATGTTTAATAACAAAGATTGAAGAAGCTGGGTTTGAGAGCTCGTGGTGGAATAAAGAGTGAGAGTCCGCCGATGCTGGTGGAAGAAGAAGAAGTTGATGGGTTATGAAGGTATGGCGGCGACGTGAGATTCGAGAGAAATAGCACTAAACTATACTATATTAAATGAGAATATATGATTGGACCGCTGTTAGGGTGATAGGACATGTCTTGGAAAGGAGCAAATATCCGGTGTGTCTTAAGGCAGTGATGAGATATTATTTTCTTGGGAAGACGCGCTCAAAATGATCCAGAAATAAAATATTCGTCCAAGAACTATCACTAACAAAGTTCTAACTTGTATTTCATTCAATTTTGTTATTTCTGGGTTCCAAGTTAGTTCTAGCTCCTATCCCACAAATTCTAGCTTGTATCTCACCAGTTCTAGCCCACATCTTACTAGTTCTAGAGACTGTCCTCTTTTTTTCATGCTAAGTTATTATTTCTGGGTTCCACGTTAGTTCTAACTCCTATCCCACTAGTTCTAACTTGTATCCCACCAGTTCTAGCCCACATCTTGCTAGTTCTAGAGAGTGCCCTTTTTTTCATGCTAAGTTGTATTTTCTGGGTTCCACGTTAGTTCTAACTCCTATCCTACCAGTTCTAACTTGTATCCCACCAGTTCTAGCCCACATCTTGCTAGTTCTAGAGACTGCCCTCTTTTTTTTCATGCTAAGTTGTTATTTCTGGGTCCACGTTAGTTCTAGCTCCTATCCCACCAGTTCTAACTTGTATCCCACCAGTTCTAGCCCACATCTTACTAGTTCTAGAGACTGCCCTCGTTATTTTCAAGCTAAGATGTTATTTCTGGGTTCCATGTTAGTTCTAGCTCCTATCCCACCAGTTCTAACTTGTATCCCACCAGTTCTAGCCCACATCTTACTAGTTCTAGAGACTGCCCTCGTTATTTTCATGCTAAGTTGTTATTTCTGGGTTCCATGTTAGTTCTAGCTCCTATCCCACCAGTTCTAACTTGTATCCCACCAGTTCTAACCCACATCTTGCTAGTTCTAGAGACTGCCCTCGTTATTTTAATGCTAAGTTGTTATTTCTGGGTTCCACGTTAGTTCTAGCTCCTATCCCACCAGTTCTAACTTGTATCCCACCAGTTCTAGCCCACATCTTACTAGTTCTAGAGACTGCCCTCGTTATTTTCATGCCAAGTTGTTATTTCTGGGTTTCACGTTAGTTCTAACTCCTATCCCACCAGTTCTAACTTGTATCCCACCAGTTCTAGCCCACATCTTGCTAGTTCTAATGACAGCCCTTGTTTTTTTCATGCTAAGTTGTTATTTCTAGGTTCCACGTTAGTTCTAGCTCCTATCCCACCAGTTCTAACTTGTATCCCACCAGTTCTAGCCCACATCTTGCTAGTTCTAGAGGCTGCCCTTGTTATTTTCATGCCAAGTTGTTATTTCTGGGTTCCACGTTAGTTCTAACTCCTATCCCACCAGTTCTAACTTGTATCCCACCAGTTCTAGCCCACATCTTGCTAGTTCTAGAGACTGCCCTTTTTTTTCATGCTAAGTTGTTATTTCTTGGTTTCACGTTAGTTCTAGCTCCTATCCCACCAGTTCTAACTTGTATCCCACCAGTTCTAGCCCACATCTTGCTAGTTCTAGAGACTGCCCTCTTTTTTTTCATGCTAAGTTGTTATTTCTGGGTTCCACGTTAGTTCTAACTCCTATCCCACCAGTTCTAACTTGTATCCCACCAGTTCTAGCCCACATTTGGCTAGTTCTAGAGAGTGCCCTCGTTTTTTTCATGCTAAGTTGTATTTTCTGGGTTCCACGTTAGTTCTAACTCCTATCCCACCAGTTCTAACTTGTATCCCACCAGTTCTAGCACACATCTTGCTAGTTCTAGAGACTGCCCTCTTTTTTTTCATGCTAAGTATTTATTTCTGGGTCCACGTTAGTTCTAGCTCCTATCCCACCAGTTCTAACTTGTATCCCACCAGTTCTAGCTCACATCTTGCTAGTTCTAGAGACTGCTCTCGTTATTTTCAAGCTAAGTTGTTATTTCTGGGTTCCACGTTAGTTCTAGCTCCTATCCCACCAGTTCTAACTTGTATCCCACCAGTTCTAGCCCACATCTTGCTAGTTCTAGAGACTGCCCTCGTTATTTTAATGCTAAGTTGTTATTTCTGTGTTCCACGTTAGTTCTAGCTCCTATCCCACCAGTTCTAACTTGTATCACACCAGTTCTAGCCCACATCTTACTAGTTCTAGAGACTGCCCTCGTTATTTTCATGCCAAGTTGTTATTTCTGGGTTCCACGTTAGTTCTAACTCCTATCCCACCAGTTCTAACTTGTATCCCACCAGTTCTAGCCCACATCTTACTAGTTCTAATGACAGCCCTTATTTTTTTTATGCTAAGTTGTTATTTCTGGGTTTCACTTTAGTTCTAGCTCCTATCCCACTAGTTCTAACTTGTATCCCACCAGTTCTAGCCTACATCTTGCTAGTTCTAGAGACTGCCCTCGTTATTTTCATGCCAAGTTGTTATTTCTGGGTTCCACGTTAGTTCTAACTCCTATCCCATCAGTTCTAACTTGTATCCCACCAGTTCTAGCCCACATCTTGCTAGTTCTAATGACAGCCCTTGTTTTTTTCATGCTAAGTTGTTATTTCTGGGTTCCACGTTAGTTCTAGCACCTATCCCACCAGTTCTAACTTGTATCCCACCAGTTCTAGCCCACATCTTGCTAGTTCTAGAGACTGCCCTCGTTATTTTCATACCAAGTTGTTATTTCTGGGTTCCACGTTAGTTCTAACTCCTATCCCACCAGTTCTAACTTTTTTCCCACTAGTTCTAGCCCACATCTTGCTAGTTCTAGAGACCGCCCTCTTTTTTTTTTCATGCTAAGTTGTTATTTCTTGGTTCCACGTTAGTTCTACCTCCTATCCCACCAGTTCTAACTTGTATCCTACCAGTTCTAACCCACATCTTGCTAGTTCTAATGACAGCCCTCATTATTTTCATGCCAAGTTGTTATTTCTGGGTTCCACGTTAGTTCTTGCTCCTATCCCACCAGTTCTAACTCCTATCCCACCAGTTCTAACTTGTATTCCACCAGTTCTAGCCCACATCTTGCTAGTTCTAATGACAGCCCTTGTTATTTTCATGCTAAGTTGTTATTTCTGGGTTCCATGTTAGTTCTAGCTCCTATCCCACCAGTTCTAACTTGTATCCCACCAGTTCTAGCCCACATCTTGGTAGTTCTAGAGACTGCCCTCGTTATTTTCATACCAAGTTGTTATTTCTGGGTTCCACGTTAGTTCTAACTCTTATCCCACTAGTTCTAACTTGTATCCCACCAGTTCTAGCCCACATCTTGCTAGTTCTAATGACAGCCCTTGTTTTTTTCATGCTAAGTTGTTATTTCTGGGTTTCATGTTAGTTCTAGCTCCTATCCCACCAGTTCTAACTTGTATCCCACCAGTTCTAGCCCACATCTTGCTAGTTCTAGAGACTGCCCTCGTTATTTTCATGCTAAGTTGTTATTTCTGGGTTCCACGTTAGTTCTAACTCCTATCCCACCAGTTCTAACTTGTATCCCACCAGTTCTAGCCAACGTCTTGCTAGTTCTAGAGACTGCCCTCGTTATTTTCATGCTAAGTTGTTATTTCTGGGTTCCACGTTAGTTCTAGCTCCTATCCCACAAGTTCTAACTTGTATCCCACCAGTTCTAGCCCACATCTTGCTAGTTCTAGAGACTGCCCTCTTTTTTTTCATGCTAAGTTGTTATTTCTGGGTTCCACGTTAGTTCTAGCTCCTATCCCACCAGTTCTAACTTGTATCCCACCAGTTCTAGCCCACATCTTGCTAGTTCTAGAGACTGCCCTTGTTATTTTCATGCTATGTTGTTATTTCTGGGTTCCACGTTAGTTCTAACTCCTATCCCACCAGTTCTAACTTGTATCCCACCAGTTCTAGCCCACATCTTGCTAGTTCTAGTGACTGCCCTCGTTATTTTCATGCCAAGTTGTTATTTCTGGGTTCCACGTTAGTTCTAACTCCTATCCTACCAGTTCTAACTTGTATCCTACCAGTTCTATCCCACATCTTGCTAGTTCTAGAGACCGTCCTCGTTATTTTCATGCTAAGTTGTTATTTCTGGGTTCCACGTTAGTTCTAGCTCCTATCCCACCAGTTCTAACTTGTATACCACCAGTTCTAGCCCACATCTTGCTAGTTCTAGAGACTGCCCTCGTTATTTTCATGCTAAGTTGTTATTTCTGGGTTCCACGTTAGTTCTAGCTCCTATTCCACCAGTTCTAACTTGTATCCCACCAGTTCTAGCCCACATCTTGTTAGTTTTAGAGACTGCTCTCGTTATTTTCATGCTAAGTTGTTATTTCTGGGTTCCACGTTAGTTCTAACTCCTATCCCACCAGTTCTAACTTGTATCCCACCAGTTCTAGCCCACATCTCGCTAGTTCTAGAGACTGCCCTCTTTTTTTTCATGCTAAGTTGTTATTTTTGGGTTCCACGTTAGTTCTAGCTCCTATCCCACCAGTTCTAACTTGTATCCCACCAGTTCTAGCCCTCATCTTGCTAGTTCTAGAGACTGCCCTCGTTATTTTCATGCCAAGTTGTTATTTCTGGGTTCCACGTTAGTTCTAACTCCTATCCCACCAGTTCTAACTTGTATCCCATCAGTTCTAGCCCACATCTTGCTAGTTCTAATGACAACCCTCGTTTTTTTCATGCTAAGTTGTTATTTCTGGGTTCCACGTTAGTTCTAGCTCCTATCCCACCAGTTCTAACTTGTATCCCACCAGTTCTAGCCCACATCTTGCTAGTTCTAGAGACTGCCCTCGTTATTTTCATGCTAAGTTGTTATTTCTAGGTTCCACGTTAGTTGTAGCTCCTATCCCACCAGTTCAAGCTTGTATCCCACCAGTTCTAGCCCACATCTTTCTAGTTCTAAACCCAACCTTTGTTATTTACATGCACACTTGTTATTTTTTTCTTCTACGAGATTGAACCAGCAGAAACGAACGTAATACACTTAAACTAATGCTCAAGTAGAGTTAACAAGAAAGAGCTATAACATTCTCTTTTTGACCAACAACAGGACATTAGATAGTCCAATACCTCTGTTAATGTACATTTTCAATCTAACTGCTACATACATAATTGTATTTTTATAAACATTGAATCATTCTCTTTGTATAAACATGTCATTCATCACTATAAGCTGACCCATCTGCATGTCTTTGCTCGCAACCGGCTAACAATAATTTTGCGGCAACCCTCGCTCGCATAGCTTCAGGGGTTTCGTCCGGAGGATTTACCCGCAATGTCGAGCGACCATGAATTATTGCTTGGATGTAGATGTAGACGAATACACCACAGTCATAGCTGCAACATAGTATGCTATATTAGACATTTTCCCAAGAGATAGAACTATAACAATTTTTACGCGAAGGAACTAACCTCCCTCTTTGTTGCTCGCATTTGATGGCCCTGTATTTAAATACTCTGGATACATTTGACCTTACAAAATCAACTTGCTGTTCATTAAAATAGTTTATGATTTTATGAACAGGCTCCATCCAAGCTTCATGGCCAGCAGAACTGTAGTGGTTGACGACCTTTTCTTTCAGATCAACTTCAACCAGATACCAATGGTCGTACCTGACCAACGGAATCAACAGATGCTCTATTCGAACGGCTGTGTATTTTTCAATATATTGCAAAAACAGCTCGTAATTCGATGGGTCGACGGAGTAAAGTGAGTGCTGCCAATAGTACCACGTAATGTTCAGTATTATGCATGAGGGAAAATAGAACCAACTTGCTTCTACATTAGGACTAACATGTTATAAGCTAGAACTAACATTCTAGTTGTTAGGGCTAACGCGACGCAAACTAGAACTAACATGGCTCATGCAGAACTTACATGGCTAGAACTAAAACTAACATCCATTTTTGCCAAAACTACCACGATAATTTAGAACTAACATGTACTTACAAGAAAGAACACCGAGACGACGCCAAATTTTTTGTCATATGACTCTTGCTGGATCGTGTCCAACAATGCTTCTTCCATCTGTAACATCAATGAAACATTAAAAATCAATATATGAACAAGACTTTATACATTATTAAGCGTATATAATCTAACCTTGTCATCAAGCCGCCCACCATGAAGCAAATACAACAGCTCTTCTCTGTTCATAGAGCTATTGGATGTTTTAATAACATCATATCTCCTGAAAATAAGAACTAACATGGATTAGGACTAACATGTAAGGAATTAGCATATAAATAGTCAATTGAACCTTACTTGTGATTCTTTTGGGAGCAAAACTTGGTTAGGCAATTATTTTTAGCTTCGGAGAGTCTAGCAGATACTTCAGATGGTATCCTAAAATTATGTACAAAGGTGCCCCTGCTATCTATTATACGTATGTTAAACAATGCAATGTCTGGAATATCTCTATTTAACTCGCCCAAAAGCTCTTCTTCCTCAGCCGTCATTGCCTTCAAACTCAACTCATCCCAAGTGGGATGTTGTTTGCCGTTATAAAAATTGGTAACTTTGTCAGCTTCGTGTACACCATCAGGACTTGCAAGTATATCTATAACTTTTTGCTTTTTCTTTCCCTTTCCCTCTGTGTATGGGGTCTTACACCATTTAGACCGCTTGCTTGTCCTTCGAACCTTCCTCCGTGGGGCTGCTACAATCTCCTCTGTTTGCATATCACAGAACTTCTAAGATTTTGTCCACCTGATGTGAAATATTAACAACAGCCTCGGCAGAACTATCTACATTCTCACTTTCTCTTCCAACATGCTCCTCTTCCCTATACACAATCTCCGCCTCTTTCTGTACATTCTCCTCAACCCTGCTATCTACATTCCCCCCTTCTCCTCCAACAAGCTCCTCTTCCTTCTCTGATTTCCTATCTACATTTTCCACCTCCTTATCTATATTATCCACTTCCCTATCTACATTTTCCTCCTCCTTAAGTACATTATCCTCGACCTTGTTATCTACAATAACCTCCTCTCTATCTGAATTCTCCCCAGCTTTATTCTCGGGGGGTTCCGCTTCACCATTCTTCTGGGGGGCGACATCCTCCGCGTCTTCCCCTTCTATTATAGCTTTCCCCTCAGCTATATTCCCAACATCAACTCCTTCTTCCGTTGAACCAACAGGCTCCACAACTTTGCCTTCTATTGTGGTGCCCTCCAAATCAACTTCACATCCATGAACAACAACATCATCAACAGGCTCCTCAGCATCATCCTCAGCCATCTTATGTTCAACTTCTTGCATTATGGGGTCTTCCTTATGTAATCTACTATATTTGGAAGGCTATTCCTCCTCATCAGGCCGTGGATTCAGCTTCATTTTTTTAATAATTTTTTGTTTGATATTTGCCTTCAGCACCGCCGGGTCTATGACGTCATCAGGTCTTCCAAGTTCTTCAATTATTCAGTTTAGCCTGTTGATCTCAATCATAAATTCTTTACAATATGTACTCTTGCTCTGCTTTGTGGCAAAGAGTAGTCCTTGGAGGAATTTAGCAGAATTTCTCCAAAAGGTAAGTTGCTGCTCATTGGGTAGATCCTTCACCTCCTCTTCATCTTCAAAAGCATTGTCAATATGTTTTGACATGATCTGAAATTATTAAGAGATTATATTATAATAAAATAGGATTATACTGACATGGATGTTGTTTACATTTAGCTTTAGACAACTTAGACTTAACAGGATACTTACATAGCCTATTGAGAAGTTCTTCGTTTCCCCCGCCCTCGCCTTCCTCTTTAACTTAGGCACATGAGGCACTCCTTCACTCCCCTGAACGGCGGGAGGTGCAACAACCTTTGAAGGAGCAGGCCCAACTTCCACAACAGGCCGATCAACTTCAGTTATTGAAGCTGATTTAGCCTTATATTTAACGGTCCTCGCCCACAAATATGAGATTTTAACCTCCTTTTCTGATGCCCAGTTTGTCATTGGAGGTCTGGACTTGTCGACGTAGGGATATTTCTTTAACCCCGTCATCTCGTAATACCAAAGCTAAAGCAAATACATTAAGCATTCAAATCAGAACTAACAAGGCATAAATTAGAGCTAACAAACAGATACTCCGTTAGAACTATTGTGACCCCAACTAGAACCTAGAACTAGCATGCCTCCTATTAGAACTAAGGTGAGATGCAATAGAACTAACCGAACTTTATTAGAACTAACGTGACCCAATTCTGAACTAACATGATGCCATTTAAGGCTTAGCAGCATGACCCAAATAAGGACTAATATGAATACGGCTAAAACAAAAAAAAGCAGAAAATAGAACTAACGTGGTGAAAAGTAGAACTAACATAGCAGAAAACAGAACTAACGTGGCATAAGTTAGAACTCACATGACATGAAATATAGCTAGAATGAACCAAATTGAGTAAAACATGGCACTTACACACAAAAGTGTCATGTAACCTGGGACATATGTGACCCCTGGCGCCTTCTTGCACTCCACAGCAGCTTTAATCCCCCTGTTAATTTCTGTATAAAAGAATTGACCCCAAGCTACCTTATTGACCCTCTCAATGCTATCCGGATATCTGAGTAGAGGTCTAGGGATACCCTCCCCGCTTCTGGGGCACCATATCATGGAGCATTGGTACAGAATTTGCAGCAGTACAAAATCTCGGATATCATCTTCTTCTGTAGACTCCACGAGCCTTTCCAGCTGCCCTTCAAGGTATCTTCGATGGGTAATTGTTGCTTTTTTAACTTCTTCCCCTCTTAGTTTTAAAAAGACGAGCGAAGTATTGCAACCATAATCTGTTTGTTGAGTCCCGGTTGATATGTATGAGTTCCCCATAAGCTGGGAAGTATATGTGGTTATGGACCCATTGCAAATCAAATTTAACACTTTTCAAGCCCCTAGTCTTTGAATCAGGGATACAAAATGTGTCATTGGCCCTATCATAATAACTCAACAGCAATTCAAGCGTGGGGCGATCAGGCCCAAGAGCCCCGAATAAAATGTAGTGCTGAAATATCGATCCGCGATATGCATCCCTGTGGCACTGATGAATCTTCGGAGCAATAGACTTCATGAATTGCCAATAACCCGTGATATTGATGGTTAGCCTTAATGATTCAAACGGGTTAAATTCAGCAAGCCTTTTCCTGTAAAAATAAAATTTTTAAGTTCAATTAGAACTAACGTGAACTGAATTAGACCTAACACTAAACGGCATCTAATAGAACTAACGCCGACTGTTATAGAACTAACATGGATTCAAACTAGAACTAACATTGCTAGCACTAACATTAGGGCACGACATCTAATAGAACTAACGCCGACTGTTATAGAACTAACATGGACTCAAACTAGAACTAACATTGCTTAGCACTAACATTAGGGCACATTACTTCGAAACCCCAAATAGTGGATAACCTAGCACTTACTGTTTTTCTGGGGGGGGTACGATGGCACGGCCAGCCCTTGCCGTTCTTCTTTGGCGGTTTCGCCATTCTAGGGCTTGCTTTTGCATTACCATGAGGGTTTGAGTGGCTTCCTCTTCGCTTCCAACCCCAGGCGAACCGTCTTTTTCCTTCAAATCGCCGCGATGAGAGATTTCATAGTCATTTACCGATTCCGCTTCCCTAGACAACATTTTCCGGCGAAATCCCTAGACCGCGAAAATAAACTCCGTCGCTGGAAATGGAAGTTCGAGAGTTTCGGTGGCTCTTTTGTATTTTGGAAGAAAGTAAAAATAGAGGCGGGGTAAAAGAGGCGTCGTAATCGAGTCCAGTCCATTTAATGAGATGTGACGAGGCGTCTGGGGACGAAGGAGAAGGGCAAAGTCGGGTTTTTACAAAATATAATGGCTCTGGCTGTATACAGCTGACGTGGAGGGCCCTAGAAATATTAGAGGCTGCTTTTTGGGGCTTATACACAAGGGGGAAAATACAAGGGGCCTCGTCACACGATCTTTCAGCTTTTGGGGCCCCGACACATTTTTCCCTAAAAATAGAGGAAAAGGTAAAAAATCGTTACATTTAGAATTTATGAATGCAAATAATATACGAGATCAGTTCAACCATCCTTTCTAACAATGATGTCCGAGTATGCTGGGGACAAAGAGACTGCGGACCTCACATGATAGAATATGACGCTGAACTAGTACTTTTTTCAGTTGGATAAGACACGCAAGCATTAAAAACTTTAATCTCAATTAAATAGAGTCTAAAACAAAGATAAGTTATTTCTTAGTGTCAAGATCAAGCAAATTAGAGCAAGTTTCAAACGGAATTTGCTTGCTCATAGTGGCCCTACATTTATTTGAGAAGAACAAGCTAAAGCATTATCATATTGTCTGATATCTGCTAACGGTTATGTCGGGACAATGCTATGTTGGTCAGCCTCCATGGAGAGATGAGTTGTAATTTAGGAAGACCAGCCAATGGCCGAGTACAGTGGTCCATTGATAAGAGTGCATAATGCCCCACATTTATTGAATAATTTTTTTTTTAATTTTTCATTTTTAAATAAAAACTCACTCTAGAATCGAATCCAATATCATAGGAATCATATTAGAATCTCACAACCGTCCGGATCACCCACAGTGGGTTTAATGAGCACCTTTCTAGCCTAGCTATAGGTGGTAATTAGAAACAGTCCAATTACTAAAATTCTTATCATTTGTTAATCTTAATTTCAAAGAATAAGATAAGATCACATAAGATTTCTGCTATTATATTAAATCATTTTTGTCTTGGAAACCAATATTATGAAACCACTCTTATGATATGTAAATTAATACGGTTTTATCTCCTGTAATACATATTAAAGATTAGGATAATTATGCCCCATGAATAGGGGAAAAACAATAGAAAAGTGTATATTGTGTTGGATAGCAGGTTCCTAATCTGTTTTGGTAACATGTTATTGGGATTCCTAATCTATTTTAGTAACAGGTTATTGGGATTTCTAATCTAATTTGGTAACAAGTTATTAGGATTCCTAATCTGTTTTGATTTTGGTTTTAGAATTCCTAGTATGTTTTTGGTTTAGGATTTTTATATATAAGGAACGTTTTAGAAGAGAAAATTAGAAGAGAGAATTAGAGAGAAAAAAGAGTCTTTTGAGCATATTGAGAGGAAGATATTGTGAGGGAGTTGAGATCTTTGGTTAGGGTTATATTTGAGTGATTGTGTGAATTGTAACCCGTTATATTTCTCCCCCATATAGTGAAATCTTCCATCCTCTCCCCGTGGACGTAGACAATTTTTCGAACGACGTAAATTCTCTGTGTTTGTGGTTTGATTTGTGTCGTATTTTTTTTTTGCGATTGCACTCGTGTTTGGTTTAGTTCTCTTCTCTCATCGCTCACCGGCTCGTTTGGTTTGCGAGCACACTTCCGCACGACGCATAACAATTGGTACCAGAGCTCCAGATTTGAGATCTAAGGTTTTGGCATTAATTGGGTGGAAGAAGATTCATTGTGAAAACTTGGTTCTTGGAGTTCTAGGCTTCGGTAGAGATAACGTTGTGGAGTTACCGTTGGAGATCTTGCTTTCCTCGTGTGGTTAGGAGATCGTGTTGGAACTCTATCTAGGGTTTAGTTGGGTAATTTCTCAATTTCTATCAAAGTTTAAATCTTTCTTTACAATTTGGATTGATTTGCAATGGGAGAAGAAGTTGGTGAAACCAGCAAGACGATGGTGAGTATAATTCAAGTTGGATTTCAAAACACTAAGATTAGTAGGTGAAGTATGACGGTAAAATCAATTTTGGTTTGTGGATGAGCGACGCACAAAACGCTCTCAATGCTTAAAATTTGGAAGAGACCATCATGGTCCATGAGAGGCCACCAAAATACGATGAGATGATATGAGGCAAGATGAATAGAAATGCTTGTGGGGTGATCAGGGCTTGTTTGGAACAAGAGCTGAAATATGATGTGATTTAGGTGACGTCTGTGATGAAGATGTGAGAGATTCTTAACAAGTACCTTATGAAGAGTGTTGAGAATCGGTTACACTTGCTACAGAGATTATTCAGATTCCAGATGTCCAGAGGCACCTCACTAGCGGCTCATGTGAACAAGTATACAAAATTACTGTCAGACTTGGCGAACGTGGATGAGAAGATAACGGACGAGTATAAGGTGATTATCTTGTTAGGCTCCTTACCCGATGAGGAGTATGATATCTTTGTGCTCACTTTATTGAATGTAAGATCTTCCATCGCCTACAGTAAAGTGACTAATGCATTAACAAACTACGATTTGAGGAGGAAAGACAAAGAGACTTCCCGAGCTAGCACTTCAGGAGAGACCTTGTTGACGAGAGGTAGAAGTCCATATCCGAGAGGTGGTAATAGGAATAGGTCAAAGTTAAGAAGCCACCACTAGTTAGCGAAGAACTAGTGTGTGTTCTGCAAGGAACGAGGATATTGGAAGAGAGATTGCCCGAAGCTCAAGGAGAAGAAGAATAACAAGAAGAAGGACCCGAAGGCCAATGAGGTGAACATCGCAAGAGGTGATGATTCTGATGATTCGTGTTTTTCTTTATTGATTACTCCATAGGTTAATCATGTGGATGCATCTGATTGGATGCTTGATTCTGGTGCTACTTATCATGTGACTCCCCGGCGAGATTGGTTTGCATCTTCCGAGAAACTCGATGGGGGCATGATAGTCATGAGAAATGATCAATCCTGTGGTATTTGTGGGATAGGTACTGTCAGGATTCATATGCATGATGGAGTAGTTTGTAAATTGAATAAAGTGAGATTTATTCCTTAGTTGAAAAAGAATCTTATTTCAGTTGGAGCTTTGGAGGCGAATGAATTCAAGGTGACCTTTAAGAACGCTGTAGCGAAGATTACTAAGGGATCTTTGGTGGTGATGAATGGAGTTCGTAGTAAAAATTTGTATTATCTGAAGGAGAGCACTGAGATTGGGTAGGTAGTTTTAGCTGTTTTAGAGGCAGCCACGAGCAGACTTTGACACTATAGGTTGGGGCACACAGGTAAAAAGTTTTTGCAGACACAGTGTAAGCATAGGCTATTTAAGGGAGCCAAGAATGAGAAAGTTAAATTCTATGAGCACTGTGTACTTGGTAAGAAGACAAAGGTGAAGTTCAGGACAATCATTCATAGGACAAGAGACATCTTGGACTACGTGCACACGGATGTTTGGGGTCTTACTAAGACGACATCACTTGGTGGTCGACATTGATTCGTTACGTTTATAGATGCCTATTCTAAGCATTGTTGGGTGTACACCATGACGAAGTAGAGTGAAGTCCTGGATATATTTGTGGAGTAGAAGAAGAGATTGGAACTGCAGACTAGGAGAAAGATCAAGATGTTGTGATTTGACAACGGCGATGAATATACTTCTGACCCCCTTTCAGCAGCTATATTGAAACGAGGGCATAAATATGCACTTCATAGTTAGTCACACACCACAATAGAATAGGGTGGCAGAGAGGTTGAATCGGTCTTTACTGAAGAATGTCTGATATTTATTGTCGCATAGTGGTTTGGAGAAGATTTTTTGGGCTGAAGCACTTTCTTATGCGAGTCACTTCATTAATAGGCTACCTTCCCCTACGATTGAGGGGAAAACCCTAATGGAGATATGGTCGAGAAAACCAGCATATGACTATAATCACCTCAAGGTATTTAGGTGCCCTACATTTTATCATGTTAGAATAGATAAATTAGAACATCAAGCTAGGAAGGCCATATTTATGGGATTTAAGCGTGATGTTAACAGATACAAGCTTTGGGATCCAGTTGATAAGAAGATTGTGTTGAGTAGAGACGTCACATTCGATAAGGCTTCTATCTTGAAGCTTCCTAGCTCTCATCAGGTGGAGAACGACCCGACATTGGAGACATCGTAGGTGATGGAGATTAATGCAGCTCCACATTGTCTAGATGAGACCGTATCTATTAGAGTGTCGACTGAGGTGACGCTAGGTAAGCACAGTGATGATTTAGAGGATACAACTACAGTTGATCAGGATCAGACATCGACGGCTCAGGTTCAGAATTCTATTACGGTCCAGAGACAGAGGAGAGACATACATATACTAGCTAGGTATACAGATACAATTGTTGTGGATGCACTTCTGGTAGAGAGTGTCGATGAGATGGTTCCTACTACATTCAGAGAGGCCGAGCAGAATTTGAAGGCTGATTTGTGGCAGGTTGCTATGCAGGAGGAGATAGAGTCTCTTTATAGGAATGACACATGAGAGCTTGTCGAGCTTCCAAAGGGATGGAAGGCTATTGGTTGTAAGTGGGTGTATACGAAGAAGGAGGGCATTGAAGGCACTCCCGTGAGGTTCAAAAAGTTAGGTTGGTTATGAATGACTATGCATAGGAGGAAGATATTGATTATAATGAGGTTTTCTCTTCAGTAGTGAAGCATTCTTCGATTTAGATTTTTTAGCTTTGGTGGCACAGTATGGTTTAGAGTTAGATCAGTTGGATGTAAAAATAATATTTCTTTATGGTGATCTTGATGAGGAAATCTATATGACTCAGCCATTAGGGTTTCGAGCTGCAGGGAAGGAGAAATTAGTTTGTAGATTGAAGAAATCACTATACAGTTTAAAGCAATCTCCTCAACAGTGGTATAAGCGATTCGATGGGTTCATGATCGGTCATTCGTACATTAGGAGCCAGTTTGATCCTTACGTGTTGTACCGCAAGTTGCATGGCGGTGTGTACATTTACTCATTGCTTTATGTCGATGTCATGCTAGTTGCTTCTACTTCTAGACCTTTGATAGATAAATTGAAGATTCAATTTTCGAGCGAGTTCGAGATGAAGGATTTGGGTGAAGCTAAACGTATTTTGGGGATGAAGATCGGCAGAGACAGAGACAATGGCAGAATTTATTGGTCATCCTCCATGGAATTTTTTCTTCCCCTTCCACTTACTAATTTTAGTTTTTAATTGTGAAATTATTGGAAACCTGTTGGAATTTATTGGGAATTTTGTCATTACCTTGTTTAGAAGACAACATTCAAATTAGAGTGGTAGAAAGACCAAATATGCAAGTTTTGAGGGGTAATTTTGCAAACACTAAGGTTTTAGGGCTAATTTTGCAAATATTAAATATTTGAGGGGTATATACACAAAATCCCAAGAAAAAAATTTAGTTTTCTAACAAAGCAGGTCACTTAATACACTTAGGGCCAATTTGACAATCACTCAAAATAAGCGATGACTGATCCTGAGCTCGTTTTGGGGGAAAATAAAGGGAAAACCCCTTTGTGGATCACAGAAGCTTGGATGGTGCTTTTTTTGTTGAAAGCAGCTATTAGGACTAGTTAGTACAATAGCTATTTTTTGAGTAATAACAAACAATCATTCGGTACTAACATTTGTTTGAGATGATTTACTATTGTTGAAAATAGGAATACAAAGTTTACAATGTGAAATGATGTGAAAATAGTATTTACGCTGATTTCAGTCTTGGAACCATTGATGGTTTACAGCGAACCATTGTTGGTTTAGGTTCATCGATGGTGAGTGAACAATTGCATAAATCCAGAGAATCAATTATTGAACCATCAATGGTCTACAGTGAACTATCAATGACCACCACTCTCATCGATAGTGTATAGTGGCCAATTGTAGATTTTTTCAAAAACTCAAAATCAAACCACCATTAGTGATCTACATGCACCCATGGATGCTGCTCAAGGAACCATCGATGATCGTGAGGAACCATCCATGTCGACTATGTTGTTTGCCAGATTTTAAGACTTAATCACAACAGTTTCTTGATCCCTTTCAACTCCAACTTCCACTATGATTTGTATATTTCCTTTCTCGATTTATGAGAGACTATATAAGCTTAAAAGAGATGACATTTAGAGAGTTCTAGGGTTTGAAAGGAAAGAGCTTTAAGAGAAAAAATTCTAGGTTTGTGAGAAAAAGATTGATTAATGATTTGAACCCCAGGAGCATCAACAAACTCTTTCTCATCGCACACAACAACATTAGATAATCTTAGCGAGAGTAGTTGCCCTTGGAATCAACACTAATTCATTCTTCATTGAGCTTTATTTTAATCATTTGAAGAATAGTTTGCTAATCAAAAGGGTTGTAAGATTTTTCTAAATTTTATGCTTAAACTTTTTAGTAGTTTGTTTCATACTTGTTTTTTATAGCTTACCCAAGTCAATGATAATCGAGGATTGGGACTAGCTAGGGGTAGGTATTGTTCGATGTGAAGAGTTAAGTTAGATCACTGGTTTCATGTAGATTCTTAGCGTGTGATCTTTACAAGCCTACTGAATCAGATTGTGATTCAGGAGAATTCTTGATATAGTGAGGAAGCCCTTTTATGAGAATGAAGAATGGTGATAGGCTTATTACCTGTACCATTATAAAAATCTCGTATGTTCCTTGATTGGTTTTTGATTTGGTTGTTCGCTTTTAATTGTCTACAATTTTTATTATTTATTCTATTTTTTATTGAAAAACTATAACGAACCTATTCACCCCTCTCTAGGCTTGCATCTCAGATCTTATATCAGAGCCTTGTTACCATATTTAGGATTCACAACCTACAGTAGAGATGTCTATTTTGACCGTCATAACGGCTTTTCTTAAGGGACATGCTGTGAACTAACCCATATTTTTCGACGAGACAAACTACATCTACTGAAAAGTGTGTATGAAAGTCTTTTTATTGTCAATTGATTATGATGTTGAGAGTCGTATAGAGAATGACCATAGTGAATCCACCACCGTTCTAGAAGAGGTCACCAATGTTACTCATAGAGAAAATGGTAGGGGGTAAATAATAACCAAAATTACAAGTGCACAACCATCAAGTTATAGTATAAAAAATTATCGAATCCCACAAGGAAGGTGCTGTAAGAATTAATCAAAATTAGTTATTAAGTTGTGTGTGTGATAATTAGGTGTGATGCAAGTGGTTGTGGAGAAATAAAAAGAGTGGATGTGATAATATGTAAATAAAATAAAACTAGATTGAGAGGGGGGAAAGAAAGATGAAGAACATAAAAGAAATAAAAACCAAGAAACAAATAAGAAAAATCAAAAATAAAGAGAAAAATGAAGAAAGTAAAATATAGAGGATTCAATTAGAGATATGAAGAATGTAGAATTGAATCTACTAGCCAATTTTACTTATATATTATGAACTATTCTCTTTTTATCACATTCTACTTTAGATTTATTAAGTATAAACTATCAAACCACTTAAGAAAAATATAACCTATCAAATTATCATCCAAATTAAATTAACATTCATGAAAAGAACAACAGCTAGATAGTAATTTTAGAATTCATAAGCATAACCTATCAAACCGCTCAAGATAAGTATATATTATCAAATTCTTCTTCTACTAATTAGTTCTCTAGTTGATTATCCTAAGTACGATAATTTTAAGCATAAGAGAATAATTCATAATTATAAAAGAAATCAAAATAGTTTCATACAATTCTAGAATTCCTTCAAGAATTAGTTTTATATTTTAGAAAATAAAAATAAAGAAATAAAATCTATACTAGAGAGAATAAAATAAAGGGAATGAAAATAAAAACTAATTCTTAAGAGGGTCCTAGCCTCTTGAAGAATGAGAGGAAATGTATGAATATAAAAACTAATTCCCGAGAGGGCTCTAGCCTCTTAGAGAATGATGCAAAAAAATAAAATCTAAACTATGTAAGAAAATAAATCTATACTATACAATACATGAAAACAAAGACATAAATATAAATCTATTCTACAAGGTAGTAAAATAAATCTAAAATAAGAAACAAATTACAAGAAAATAAGGTAAAAGAAAAAATTTACATTGCAAGAGGGTTCTAGCTTCTTGAAAGCAAATCTTCATCTTTATCTTCATCTTCATCATCAAACGAGGAAGAAAAGAAAATATGAAGAGGTAAAAAAGATATTTTATTAATTGTAACAAAGTTATAATTTTAGTAGGTTTTCTTAATTAAGAGTAACTCTCCTCTCCAAATAGAGTTATTACAAAAAATTTCACACTCAATCATCTCGCACTCTACCCCTATTTATAGCCTACAGTAATGAATGAGAATCCTTGGATATTACTTGGAGATCAAGGATTAAATAATAGCCATAAAACAGTTTCTAAGGCGAACCAATCAGTTAACCAATTGGCTGACCAATCGGTTGGTCGACCAATTGGTTTGCAGTAGATTAGTTTTTTTTTTGTTTGTGATTTCTTAACCCAGTTACTTTATGGATCCTTGAGCTTTCTTGGGCCTTCTTTTATCTTCATATTTGGTCTTAAATAAATGGTAAAAAATTAGGGAGTTTGATTCTTTTAGGTTTTTATTCAATTATCTTTTATTAACCTACAAATTAAGATAAAACACGTTTATTAGTGATTGTTTGTGGGGAAATTATAAGAAAATTGAGAATAAAATTTGTATTAATCTCCCTAACCGACTTAAGGTAAGAATGAATACAATCTCTTATACTAATCTCTCTCTAACCAACTTAGAAAAAGAAATTATAATTTTTCTTTATCGGTTTACCGATTTACAAAATAGAGAAGGAATTGACGGAGATCCTTCTCTTTGTTTAATATTAGGTTATTCTTGGTGGTGATGGGAGTTTGAATCTTATATTCTGTTAACGATCCGAGCACCTTGCTTTGTGGAACGTAGTCTATTCCTCTTGACTTGACGTCGGGAAGAACTTGCGATGCAAGTTTAGAACTCTAGAAGAGTTAAGAACTCTGAATGAGTTTAATAACTCTATAAAAGAGTTAATTTCAGAAAGGAAAATGAACATTTTAATTCGAAATCAGAGAATAACTAATCTTTAGTTCTTCAATCGAAACTCGGTTTAAAAGCCAAGGTCGAAAAGCTCCTAAGCTTCAACAAAAAGCCTTCACAAAATACTCCAAAGGTTCCTCAAGATTGCCCCCCTTTTTTTAGCTGTGAACTAGTTATTTATAGGGGTTTAAGGGGTATAATCGATCCCTTAAATTGCTCCTTAATGGGGGCTTAATAGCTCTATTAAATAGGTGTAACCGACCCCCTTAAATTGCTTCTTAATGGGGGCTTAATGACCCTATTAAATGAGCATAGCTGACCCCTTACATCACTCCTTAATGAGGGTTTATGGGGTGTAACCGCCCCCATAAATCTCTTCATAATGGGGATATAATTGCCTCATTAAATGGAAATCGTTCAAGTGATTTAAAACGGCCAAACGTGATGTCCGCTTTCTAGCTTCAAAACACGAGGGTGAGCCTAGCGTTTGGCTATTAAAACGCGGGGATGTGACCTCCGCGTTTTGTTGTAGAAACATGGGAATGACCTCCGCATTTTGTTGTTGAAACGTGGGAATGACCTCCGCATTTTATTGTTGAAACGCGAGGATCGCGTTTGGGCTTGAAGAGATCGTCAATTGTAATCTCTTTTCTCAAGTTCTGCAAGGATCGTCAGCTTGTAATCCTTATATTTGGTTCTTGAAGAAATGAAGATTCTGGAGCCCACCATCTTTCTTCTCCATCTTCACATTGATGAGAATCAGCTATCTGTAGCGATTTTTAGATAGTCTACAGTGATATTTTTATTTAAATGAAATAGATAATGAGGGTATATAATGTAATAAAAATATGATTATCAGATAAGTGGACTCCTCCTAACAAAAAGCTTTATTCTTTGAATAATAAAGCTATGCATGCTCTTTATTGTTCCTTAACTACTGCAAAAACTTAACCGTATTTTAAATTGTACTACTATGCAAGAAATTTAAAAAACTCTGAAAGTTACACACAAGAAAACTTCACAGATAAAAGAGGTAAAACTTACAATACTTGTCAGTAATTATAAATTTTTCAAGATGAAGGTCTCAGAGAGTATTCAAGACATGTTCACCTAATTCATGGACATTGTGAACAAATCAACAACTTTGGAAAAACGTATGACAACAATGAGCTTTGTAAAAAAAATTCTTCATTCTCTTTCTAGGAATTAGAAATTAAATGTAACAGCTAGTGAAGAATAATAAATGTTTTCTAATTTAACTCTAAAGATCCTGTAAGTAATCTTCTCACACATAAAGTTGATTTTGAGAGAGAGAGAGAGAGAGAGAGAGAGAGAGAGAGAGAGAGAGAGAGAGAGAGAGGGTTCTTCTGAAGATGATTCAAAGAAGAAGTTGTTAGCCCTAAAAGCTGAAAAGAAAAATCTCAATCTAAGAAGAACAAAGAATCAAGTGTGGACTCTGATTGTGATAACAAAAGTGAGATAGTATTGGTAGTTCAGGATTCAAATCATTCCTAAATACAAAAGATGGGCAACAGTTCATGCATTATAAATGAAATCAGAATTTGACTAAAGGAAAGGAAAACTAAATATGAAAATTCAAATTCTGACTGTATTTGTCATCATTATAGGAAACCTGAATACTACAGAAATGAACGCCCTCTCAACAAGAGTGACTACAAAGGAAAGGATAAAGGCTTCAATGTGACATCATTAGATTTCTCAAGTGAAGATGAAGAGTCAAAAAGTGACTTGAGCTTGAATGATAAAAATTACTATCTCATGGCTAATGCCCATATCCTAAAAGATTTTGAGGATGACAATTTTGATAACAAAATTCATTGGAGAGCTGAGGAGTATGGAAGCACATGGTATTTAGACTCAAGATATTTCCCGGCACATGATAGGCAAGAAAGATTTGTTTCTTAATATCGACAAGAAGAAAGGTGCTAATGTGTCTTTTAGAAAGAACGATAAAGATAAGAATATAGGAGTTGATGATATAGGTAATGATTTTTTTAAACTCGTTAAAGTTTTGCTTGTTGATGATTTAAAGTATAATCTTGTTTCCATTAGTCAGCTGTGTGACAAAGGTATGTCTTTTTTTTTGGAATCTACTATATAACAATTGATTATAAGATTGGTTCAATTGTCTTCACTAAAAATAAGCATATCAATCTATACACATTAAACTTTAATGACATTAAATCTGACATAATAAAATATTTGGTTGCAGAAGAAGATGATTGTGAACTTTGACATAAAAGACTTGGATATGTGAGCATGTGTTTATTACAGAAACTCTCAAAGAAAGAATTAGCTAGAGGTTTGCCTATCATTATTTTTAAAAGTGAGAGTTTACGTAAGGCTTGCAAACAAGAGAAATTTATAAGATCTTCACATAGTTTGAAGAATTTGGTGAGCACTTCTAAACCACTGCAATTACTTAGATCTTTTTGGACTGGTGTCCATACAAAGTTTAGGAGGAAAGAGTTATTGTTTAGTTGTGGTTAATGATTACTCTAGATTTACATGAGTCATGTTTCTAGTAAAAAAGTGAATATTTTAAATATTTTATAATTTTTTCAAAAAGAGTTGAAAAATAAATATGTGTCCTTATTCGTGCCATTCATTCTGATCATGGAGGTGAATTTAAAATTAAAATAAAAAAAACTTTATTGTTAATAAAGGTATCACTCATGATTATATTTTCCTAGAACACCACAACAAAATAGGCTTGTTGAGAGGAAGAATCAAACTTTATAAAGAATGACTAGAACTATGATAAATGAGTATAAATTGACAAAAAAACTTCTCGATTGAGGCAGGGAATACAACATGCTATGTAAGTAATAGGTCTTATTTTTGACCTATGCTAAACAAGACTTCTTATGAACTTTACTACCAAATATCCTTAAATGCCTCATGTCTTCGTATTCTTGGTTGTAAATGTTATATTTTGAATACGAAGGACAAATTAGGAAAATTTGATCTTAAAGTTGATGAGTGTGTGTTTTTGTAGTAAAGCTTATAGAGTATACAATAATTAAAAATCATGTCTCAAGTTCTGCAAGGATCGTCAGCTTGTAATCCTTATATTTGGTTCTTGAAGAAATGAAGATTCTGGAGCCCACCATCTTTCTTCTCCATCTTCACATTGATGAGAATCAGCTATCTGTAGCGATTTTTAGATAGTCTACAGTGATATTTTTATTTAAATGAAATAGATAATGAGGGTATATAATGTAATAAAAATATGATTATCAGATAAGTGGACTCCTCCTAACAAAAAGCTTTATTCTTTGAATAATAAAGCTATGCATGCTCTTTATTGTTCCTTAACTACTGCAAAAACTTAACCGTATTTTAAATTGTACTACTATGCAAGAAATTTAAAAAACTCTGAAAGTTACACACAAGAAAACTTCACAGATAAAAGAGGTAAAACTTACAATACTTGTCAGTAATTATAAATTTTTCAAGATGAAGGTCTCAGAGAGTATTCAAGACATGTTCACCTAATTCATGGACATTGTGAACAAATCAACAACTTTGGAAAAACGTATGACAACAATGAGCTTTGTAAAAAAAATTCTTCATTCTCTTTCTAGGAATTAGAAATTAAATGTAACAGCTAGTGAAGAATAATAAATGTTTTCTAATTTAACTCTAAAGATCCTGTAAGTAATCTTCTCACACATAAAGTTGATTTTGAGAGAGAGAGAGAGAGAGAGAGAGAGAGAGAGAGAGAGAGAGAGAGAGAGAGAGGATTCTTCTGAAGATGATTCAAAGAAGAAGTTGTTAGCCCTAAAAGCTGAAAAGAAAAATCTCAATCTAAGAAGAACAAAGAATCAAGTGTGGACTCTGATTGTGATAACAAAAGTGAGATAGTATTGGTAGTTCAGGATTCAAATCATTCCTAAATACAAAAGATGGGCAACAGTTCATGCATTATAAATGAAATCAGAATTTGACTAAAGGAAAGGAAAACTAAATATGAAAATTCAAATTCTGACTGTATTTGTCATCATTATAGGAAACCTGAATACTACAGAAATGAACGCCCTCTCAACAAGAGTGACTACAAAGGAAAGGATAAAGGCTTCAATGTGACATCATTAGATTTCTCAAGTGAAGATGAAGAGTCAAAAAGTGACTTGAGCTTGAATGATAAAAATTACTATCTCATGGCTAATGCCCATATCCTAAAAGATTTTGAGGATGACAATTTTGATAACAAAATTCATTGGAGAGCTGAGGAGTATGGAAGCACATGGTATTTAGACTCAAGATATTTCCCGGCACATGATAGGCAAGAAAGATTTGTTTCTTAATATCGACAAGAAGAAAGGTGCTAATGTGTCTTTTAGAAAGAACGATAAAGATAAGAATATAGGAGTTGATGATATAGGTAATGATTTTTTTAAACTCGTTAAAGTTTTGCTTGTTGATGATTTAAAGTATAATCTTGTTTCCATTAGTCAGCTGTGTGACAAAGGTATGTCTTTTTTTTTGGAATCTACTATATAACAATTGATTATAAGATTGGTTCAATTGTCTTCACTAAAAATAAGCATATCAATCTATACACATTAAACTTTAATGACATTAAATCTGACATAATAAAATATTTGGTTGCAGAAGAAGATGATTGTGAACTTTGACATAAAAGACTTGGATATGTGAGCATGTGTTTATTACAGAAACTCTCAAAGAAAGAATTAGCTAGAGGTTTGCCTATCATTATTTTTAAAAGTGAGAGTTTACGTAAGGCTTGCAAACAAGAGAAATTTATAAGATCTTCACATAGTTTGAAGAATTTGGTGAGCACTTCTAAACCACTGCAATTACTTAGATCTTTTTGGACTGGTGTCCATACAAAGTTTAGGAGGAAAGAGTTATTGTTTAGTTGTGGTTAATGATTACTCTAGATTTACATGAGTCATGTTTCTAGTAAAAAAGTGAATATTTTAAATATTTTATAATTTTTTCAAAAAGAGTTGAAAAATAAATATGTGTCCTTATTCGTGCCATTCATTCTGATCATGGAGGTGAATTTAAAATTAAAATAAAAAAAACTTTATTGTTAATAAAGGTATCACTCATGATTATATTTTCCTAGAACACCACAACAAAATAGGCTTGTTGAGAGGAAGAATCAAACTTTATAAAGAATGACTAGAACTATGATAAATGAGTATAAATTGACAAAAAAACTTCTCGATTGAGGCAGGGAATACAACATGCTATGTAAGTAATAGGTCTTATTTTTGACCTATGCTAAACAAGACTTCTTATGAACTTTACTACCAAATATCCTTAAATGCCTCATGTCTTCGTATTCTTGGTTGTAAATGTTATATTTTGAATACGAAGGACAAATTAGGAAAATTTGATCTTAAAGTTGATGAGTGTGTGTTTTTGTAGTAAAGCTTATAGAGTATACAATAATTAAAAATCATGTTGAACAAGAAAAGACTTTGGTGGAAAGTGAAAAGAAAGCTTAGGAGGAAACAAAGGACAAGAATGAGAAAAACAAAGGACAACGCTGATAATACAATTCTAGAAGCTTCCGAGGATACTCAAGAAACAACCATTCAAAAAATCAACAAATTGTTTTAACAAGAGATCATCCGATAAGAAATCATCAACCACCTACTTGTTTGAATGACTACTCTTGTTCAATGTCAACCACAAAGGTAGGTAAATGTAAAAAAAAATTCATTCCTTTCTTAGTGATTTCTATAAATATGTGAATTTTATATCTAAAATTGAACCAAAAAATGTGAATGAAGCTATAAATGATGAAAACTAGACAGCTGTCATGCAAGAAGAACTTAATAAATTCACAAGGAATAAAGTTTGGAATTTAGTTTCTAAACTTGAAGATCACTCTATTGTAGAACTAAATGGGTCCCTAAAAACAAATTGGATAAAAATGGTAATGTCGTGAGAAATAATTGCTAGACTTGTTGCTAAGTGTTACAATCAAATAGAATGGATCAATTTTGATAATATGTTTGCTCCGGTTGTTAGACTTAAAGCTATCAGAATTTTTCTTGCTTTTTCTTGTTATAAAGGCTTTAAGCTCTATCAAATGGATGTAAAAAGTATTTTTCTAAACAGATACCTAAATAAAGTTTATGTAGAACAACCCTTAGGTTTTATTGATCATGCTTTTCTAGATTATATATATAAGTTAGATAAAGCTTATTGTGGTCTTAAACAAGCATTTCAAGCTTAATATGATCGTCTAAGTTCTTATCTACTTAAACATAATCTTAAAGAGGTGTTTCCATATAATACCTTATTTGTACAATTTGTTGGTAAAGATATTCTTATTGCACAACTTAATGATATTATTTTCAGAATGACTAATAAGGATCTTTGTCATAACTTTGAAAAGTTGATGCGTGACGAGTTCAAAATGAATATAATGGGAGATCTGAAATACTTTTTAGGGTTTCAGGGGAAGCAAATAAATTTGAAGTGTTCATATCACAGGAGAAGTATGCGAAACAAAATTTTTCGTTATGCTACACAATACCGAATGTTATTTGGGTTTAGAGCAATTTGCCCCTATCTATTCCTCTATAATAATGAGATGATCTCAGATTCACTATTCACACTATAGTAAATGATATAGTAAATTACTGTAGCATTATTACTGTAACGCAGACATGAAGATCTAAGATTCACTATTCATGCAACTGTAATTACTATAGCATTATTGCTGTAACATAGACAGGGAACTGTAGTGTCTAAAAACATTACTGTAGCATTATTACTGTAGCTCAGACGTGATACCGTAGCATTAAAAAATGTTACTGTAGTACTTATAAAAAATTGTATTTGAATACAAAATTACTATAGCGAAAATAAAAAGATGGAGACCATACGGGGTGCACACTAGTTGTTTATATGAGTTGATGACATCTGTATTTTCTCGACAAGCTTCTATTTACTTTTCCATATTTATTAGATCCACGTGTTAGCGTGCTTTGCTACAGGGACCCAAAATATGGGACCAATAAAGGGGACAAGTGAGGTGTCCCCCTCCTATTGGATAATGAGTCGGCCATCATTAATGATGACCAATTCATTATCCAATAGGAGAGGGACACCTCACTTGTCCTCCCTGTTGGTCTCATATTTTGGGTCCTTAAAGAATTTTTCTTATAACTATGCCGGTGGCAATATTTTAGGACTTTCATACAGTGTCTAGGCAGCTTTTTCTATACAATTTTATGCATAATAGGAAGGGGTTTAGATATTTTCTATATTTAAAAAAAGTCTACATAGTGTTTTCTGGTCCAGGGATTTGATTAAAATCAAAGTTCAATAAAACTTATTATTATTTCTTTTTCCCTAAATCGTGATATGAAGCATTCTAGTAGGTCTGAGAAAAATTGGTAAAATATGAATTTTTTAATAAGACATTTAAAATCATGCCTCCAACAAGTTTTAATCTACATTTCCTGACATACATATTTATTAAATTGTGATTAATTTAGCAAACCCGGTCGCGGATACTGATTAATTAATTTGAGATAAAATACGCAAGTAAGTCAGAAATCAGGCTTAATTAAGTAAGAGGAGCACAAGAGGACAAAGTGAATCTGAAGCTATCATTTTAGATATTGACGTTTCAAGACTTCAAGTGCAACTTGCATTTAAAAAAAAGAGAGGCGCTACAGGCATACTCTAATTCACACCATCAACCATACTCTTTCTCTCTCTACAGTGCAGGAGGCCCCACAGGTGATTTTTTTTTAAAAAAATCACATGTGGGGCCTCTTGCACTGTAGAGAGAGTATGTGTGGGATTAGTAATATGCCTTAGAGTATGTCTCTATCATTTCTTAAAAAAAAAGACTTGATGCACTCAAAGTCTCTTTATATTATATAAAATTTAGAGTTGTTACATTAAAAAAATGGCTAAAGTTATATCATATATGGAAGCTAGTATATGAGTTAGCAGTCCTTGCCTTAGGATGGGTCCCACATGTCAGTGACCTGTAATCGCACACTGACCCTATTAAGTTTCCTACATTTTTAGTGCAAAGCATGTAGCCTTCAAGTATTTATTAGTCAAGTACATCTCTCCACCAGTAGTTTTAATCAATAGATCCGTTGGCACTAGACTTTCTCATCTTTTTCTTGAGCAATGGCTTCAATATTTCCTGGCTTGGGATGGATCCTAGGGTTCTCCTTCATCTGCTCTTCTTTGTTTGAGATTTATCGTCGCCATTTGCTATATCAAGATCCTATAGCCAAGAACTTCATTGCTAGCGAGCTCTATAGAACTGCATACCATTTTCAACCTACTCAACACTGGATGAATGGTAATCTCTTCTTTCTCCCCCCCCCCCTCTGATTATCTATGTTTTATTGATATTTAGATTTTAGTAACCTTGCTTCTATGTTAGAAAATCAGCGTTTACCTCTTGGTTAAGCTCAGGTGATATTTGAGGTTTGTTTTGTTTTCATCTTAGGGGAACTAATAGATAAATAAATAGATTAAAATATATATATCATTTTCATCTTCTGTGTTGGTGTAGTGCGGTTTGTCAAAAGATTGCTAATGAAATTAACACGCTTCCTAAATTCATTCACTACAAAACAATTAGGATTTGGGTAAGAATGAAAATCCAATAATTTTAATATTAAAGAAAGGCAAAGATTTGAGATTTCTTGTTTTAGGAAGTCGCATTGGTTAATCTATCAATTTATTTGGTAGGTTAGGTGGTGTTGAAAAAGAAAATGAAAAAGTACAAAGAGAAAAAGAAGACGAGCGACGGAGTGCGTAAATATTGGACCAAAAGTTCTGTTAATATATATAGAAAGAAGTCCATATAGAGAGCTTTTTAAGCCCAATTAAGCCCATACGTAAAGGCCCATGGGCGTTTACTGGCCTACAAGGAGACCATTATGAAGGCAGTTACAGACATTTATCCCCAAACTACCTACGGAGCTTAACTAGATCAATTTCCTTGCTGAAACTAAGCCCATGATGGTGATGAATGATGTATACATCGAATCGAAAAAAAAATTGTCCTTTAAAATACGGAGTACAATTATAGGATGCGTATGTAGCTGGGGTGATGTATATCGTTGAAGAGAAGATGAAGTGCTCCTGATAAGATTTGTATTTTCAATATACGAGGAACAATTTACCAACAGCGCGGGTGCATCATTCCAATCATCCACTAAACAAATCAACAAATATGATATAGCAGTGGTCTCCCCGCCACCAAGATCCGAATTCAATTCTAAAAGCTTAGATACCTTTTCCTTAACAAAATGGTTTGGGAGTTACAACTCTGATGATTTCTTTAACGAATTCTATTAGCAATCTCTCTAATTTACCGGATCTCTTTTCAATTTGCATGAATTTGACCCGAACTTGTTTCGACCAGACCCGAACGCACCAATGTACTACAACGGTGTCTACCACCTCTTCTACCAGCACAATCCAGACGCCGCCACGTGGACCGCCAACATCTCATGGGGCCACTCAGTCTCAGCGGACCTCGTCCACTGGACCGGGCTCGAACTCGCTCTAACCCCATCCGACCCCTTCGAAATCTAGCGGGTGCTGGACGTGGAATCAGCCACAATACCTACCCGGTAGCAAACCCGTTATCCTCTACACCGGCCTTGACACCGTCAGCAGGCAGGTCCAAAACATCGCGTACCCGAAGAACTTGTCCGACCCGTTTCTTCGCGAATGGATCAAACCCCGCTACAACCCGGTGATCGAACCACACGGAAGGATTGACGCGGCTCTATTTCGTGACCCAAGCACGGCTTGGCTCGGCAGAGACGGTTCTTGGAGGCTAACTGTGGGCACCGTGATCGACGGGAACGGACTGGCTATGCTATACAAGAGTAAAGATTTTGTGAAGTGGGTTCCGGCTGAGAACCCGCTATATTACACAAACGGGTCGGGTATGTGGGAGTGCGTGGATTTTTTCCCTCTCGGGGAGGCACGGGGCGTGACAAAATACATGTTGAAGGTCAGCATGTTTGATGTTTCGTATGATTATTACGCACTGGGGACCTACGATGAGGAGGGAGGTGTTTTTACGAGAGATGATGCGTCGTCTACCGACTACAGAACGTGGCCGATGATCGACTACGGGAGGGTGTACGCGTCGAAGACGTTCTTAGATGAGGCTAAGCAGCGCAGAATCTTGTGGGGATGGTCGAACGAATCGAATAGTATAGCAGACGATGTGGCCAAAGGCTGGGCCGGTATTCAGGTAACAACATTTAACTGAATGTGACAGAATATGTCCATGTTCGAACTAAGTTATTCCTCAATTATATGTAATGCTCATGTGGGTGTCATGTGACATAGGGAGATTAATTTCTCAATGTGTAAATTATTGCAGAGAGGCTTCCATAATCTCTTATAAATAGGTATAAATAATAGGGAGATAATTCATTGAGACAGGCTAGTATTCAAAGTGTTAATTAATGAAAAGGATTAAGGTTAGCAATTGCCCACCCTCTATGGTTGAGATGCAATCAACAGTATTAGGGTTAATTGCGGATAGACCATCTGTGGGATTGCTTTTGACTCTTTTACCCTCAGGGAGTTCATTGTCAAAAAATAATTTTCTCATTCCAAGTGACTATGACAGAGAAGAAAAAGTTTCATTGGGACGTCTTGTTAGTATTTGTTTGTAAAAAATAAGATAGTCCCACATTGGAATTTTGAGCATTGTTTTAGAGGTTTAAAAGTATTGAATGCTTAGTGGGCTTTGAATAATGGATCAAAGTATAGGCTTCTAAACCCACGTGCGGGTAGCGCGAATAATGCGCGATTTTGACGCGATTATTAGACGCACTTATCACTTTGCACGCTTGCCGCTACCGCTTAAATGTTCTATTTTTTATATATATAATTATATATTGAATATATTTTATTTTTAATATTATTTTAAAATTTAAAAATTATGAAAAGACAAGACTGTTGAAAAGTGGCTGTTTAATCCAAGGGGTGTTTTGAAAAGTTGTGACTGTTGGAAGCACCTTTTCAAAATCTATAAATAGTTTATATTTTCAGATATCAAATACAATTCTTTCTCTGAATCTTTTCTAGCAAAAACATCTGCAATATTACAAACTTGTTTCACAACGAATTAAGGAAAATTCCAGATTTGCTTACTGGAATTTTCATTTTCTGTTGTATCCTGGGAAGAAAATTTGCATTAACCCGAAGCAACTTTGAATATCAAGTGGGGGCAAATATTTCTTTAAGGAAAGTGTTTCACGCCTCAGAATTTCTGTCTCCTTCAATATTAAAACTAACAATCTTAAAGAAATATCTCTGCTACAATGGAGTCGGAATCAATCAAGGTGATGAATCAAGACATGGTCAAATTGGACCGATTCGACGGGAACAATTTCTCTCGCTGGCAAGACAAGATGATGTTTCTTCTTACAGCATTGAAGATCTCCTACATTCTCAACCCCAATCTGCAGCCCATAGAAGATCCAAAACCAAGTGCAGACGGCAAACAACCTACTGAGGAGGAAATAGAAGAAATCAAAAAGCAAAAGGCAAAACGGGAGGAAGATGAAGTGTTGTGTCGCGGTCACATTCTGAACACACTTTCGGACCGATTATATGATCTTTTCACGAGGATAAAGTCGGCAAGGGAGATCTGGAACGCACTGGAATTTAAATACAAAGCCGAGGAGGAAGGTACAAACAAGTATTTAATTGCAAAATATCTAGAATATAAAATGGTTGATGACAAGTCTGTCCTAGAGCAAGTTCATGAATTGGAGGTTCTGGTTAATAAGATTCATGTTCTCAAAATAGTTCTTCCAGAGTCTTTTCAAGTTGCTGCAATTATTGCAAAACTACCATCAACTTGGAAAGATTATTCGAAGAAACTAATGCATAAAACTGAGGATATCTCTTTGGAACAACTTCAGAAGAATCTTAGAATTGAAGAGGAGTCACGCATACGTGATTCGAAAAATTCTGTCCAAAGTGATTGTAAGGTCCACACCGTGGAGAAGAATGAATCTTCGGTAAAAAATGTGAACCTTCAAGTAAAGAAAAGTGGACAACACTTTAAAAAGAAGAATTTTCAGAAGAAAAAGGGGTCCTGTTTTATTTGCGGCAAGCCTGGACATTTTGCTAAAGAATGTCGTCACAGAAAAAATAATAATGTAAAATCAAAGGCTTCTGCAAATATGATAGAAGAGAATCTGGTCGCTATGATTTCTGAAATCAATATGGCTTCTGTTAAGTCTGGATGGTGGCTTGATTCTGGAGCAACAATCCACGTTTGCAAGGACAAATCCTTGTTCAAAGGATTTGAAGAAATTTCGGAAATTACAGAAGTGCAAATGGGGAATAATGCTTGTGCAAAGGTTGCTGGAAAAGGGACTGTTGATATAGATTTTACTTCTGGAAAGAAATTGACTCTTATAAATGTTCTGTATGTACCCGAAGTTAGAAAGAACTTAGTTTCTGTTGATCTTCTTTGTAAGAAAGGGTTTCGGGTTGCTTTTGAGTCAAATAATGTTATCCTGTCTAAGAACGGGATGTTTGTGGGAAAGGGCTACTCTTGTGATGGAATGTATCAACTAAGTATTAATAATAAAGTTATATCTTCTGTTTATATTGTTGAGTCTTCATATTTATGGCATGATCGCTTAGCACATTTAAATTTTCGCTATTTGAAAAATATGAGAAAGTTAGACTTCATTAACTTTAATGGTGAATTTGATAAATGTGAAATTTGTGCTAAGTCTAAATTAACAAAGAAATCTTTTCCAAGTGTTTCTCGCAAAGATTCTAAAGTTTTAGATTTAATACATTCTGATATATGTGAATTGAATGGTATGTTAACTAGAGGAGGAAAAAGATACTTTATCACTTTTGTTGATGATTGCAGTAGATATATGTATGTTTATCTTTTAAGAACAAAAGATGAAGCTTTTGATATGTTTAAAAAATACAAAACAGAAGTTGAAAATCAACTTGAAAGGAAAATTAAAGTATTACGTTCTGATAGAGGTGGTGAATATTTTTCTGATAACTTTAATACTTTTTGTGAAGAACATGGCATTATTCATCAATGTACAGCACCTTATACTCCCCAACAGAATGGTTTAGCCGAAAGAAAAAATAGAACTTTACAAGAAATGATAAATTGTATGCTTAATAATGCTAAGTTACCTTTAAATTTATGGGGAGAAGCTTTGTACACAGCATGTTATATTCATAATAGGATTCCCTCTAAAAAGTCAAATATAAGCCCTTATGAGTTATGGAAAGGTAGAAAGCCTAATCTGTCATATTTTAAAGTGTGGGGGTGTTTGGCTTATTATAGAGTTCCTGATCCTAAAAGAACAAAACTTGGACCTAGAGCCTTTAAAAGTGTTTTTGTCGGATATGCTGAAAATAGCAAAGCATATAGACTACTTGATTTATCTTCTAATACTATTGTTGAATCTAGAGATGTTGAATTCTTTGAAAATAAATTTTCTGTAGATTCTGAAAATGTTGAAAATGTTCCTATTCTGCTTAACTCTAATAATTTTTCTAGTTCTGATTTTCATGCTAAGGAAACGAATATATCTAAAGAAATATCAGAGCCAAGAAGAAGTACTAGAGTAAGAAAAGAGAAATCTTTACCTTCAGATTTTATTTCTCCTGAACAAATTATTTTTCTTGTTGAAGGTGATAGGAATAATAATGTTTTAAATAAACATCCTATAAGTTTTAATCCAGATGATGATCCTAAAACCTTTATAGAAGCAATGTCATCTAGAGATGCTTCATTTTGGAAAGAAGCTGTCAATGATGAAATGGATTCTATAATGGGAAATAGTACTTGGATTTTAGTAGATTTACCTCAAGGATCAAAGCCAATAGGATGTAAATGGGTTTTTAGAAGAAAATATCATTCTGATGGTTCTGTTCAAGCTTTTAAGGCTAGATTAGTAGCCAAAGGGTTTAGACAAAAAGAAGGCATAGATTATTTTGATACATATGCTTCTGTTCAAGCTTTTAAGGCTAGATTAGTAGCCAAAGGGTTTAGACAAAAAGAAGGCATAGATTATTTTGATACATATGCACCTGTCGCACGTATAACATCTATTAGAATTCTTTTTGCTTTGGCATCTATACATAAGTTATGTGTGCATCAAATGGATGTCAAGACTGCTTTTTTAAATGGAGATTTAAATGAGGAGGTTTACATGAAACAACCAGAAGGTTTCATTCTTCCAGGAAATGAAAGAAAAGTATGTAAACTAATTAAATCTCTTTATGGTCTTAAACAAGCACCAAAACAATGGCATGAAAAGTTTGATTCTGTTATTCTGTCTTATGGTTTCAAACATAATAGTGCTGATAAGTGTATTTATTCTAAATTCACTGATAAATATGGTGTGCTTGTCTGCTTGTATGTGGATGACATGTTAATATTCGACACTAATATGATTGGCATAAACGAGACTAAAGAGTATCTATCTTCTATGTTTAAAATGAAAGATTTAGAAGAAACAGATACTATTTTAGGGATCAAAGTTAGAAAACATAGTGGGGGTTTTTCTTTAAGCCAATCACATTATATTGAAAAAATAGTGAATAAATTTAATCATCTTGGTTTTAAAGAAGTTAACACTCCTTTTGATCCCAGTGTCAAATTGACTGCTAATTCTGGTAGAGCTGTAGCACAGCTTGAGTATGCTAGTGCAATTGGTTCTTTAATGTATGCCATGCATTGTACTAGACCTGATATTTCATTTGCTGTATGCAAATTAAGTAGATACACTAGTAATCCAAGTGTAGAACATTGGAAAAGCATTTCCAGGATATTTGGATATTTAAAGAAAACCAAAAATCTGTGTTTGTTCTATAATGATTATCCGGCTCTATTAGAGGGATACACCGATGCAAGCTGGATGACTAGTGTTGGAGACAACCAATCCACTTCTGGAATGGTTTTTACACTTGGTGGAGGAGCAGTTTCTTGGGCAAGCAAGAAACAAACATGTATCTCACACTCCACCATGGAATCTGAATTCATTGCTTTAGCAGCAACTGGTAAGGAGGCTGAATGGATTAGGAACTTATTGCTAGATATTAAGTTATGGCCGAGTCCAATGCCTCCTATCTCTATCTATTGTGATAGTCAAGCCACTTTGTCAAGGGCTTATAATTGTACATATAATGGTAAGTCTAGACACATAAGTCTAAGACATGAATATGTGAGACACTTGATACAAGATAGTGTCATAACTATTGTCTATGTCAAGACAAATAAAAATTTGGCTGATCCATTTACAAAACCTCTAGCAAGAGAGGTAGTAAAGATGACATCAAGTGAAATGGGGCTGAAACCTTATATTTAAAATCACCAGGAATGGTAACCCAACCATTTACTAGAACTAAACTGGTTAAATGGTTTAAATGGGTAATAACAAGTTTCTGAAAGTGATTGATTGATATTGACGCATTAAGCCCTAAAAGATAATGTCAATATCGTCCATTACGGAATAAGAGGATGAGTTATGCTCTTAATGAAAGTCTAATACATTATTGTTGTGTGTTTAAAGTAATGGAAAACACATTGTAGACGTTTCACCTATATGAACTTAGAAGTGGTGCCGCTTCTTAAAAGAACTAAAGGTTTGTTCTTTAAAGAGTTCATGAACCAGGAATAAGCACAAGGCCATAACAGTGCTAAAATATTAATTCTCATTGAAACAAGAGATTAGTGTATGTACAATATTCTCCGGTTCTATCACAAAGAGTAATTAGTTTAATGTTAAGGCAACTAACGACTTTGATAGAACTTTGAGGTATTTGTACTAAGTAAAGGTTTAAATCGAAAGATACCTCTACATATGTATACTTATCTCATTTTGTACATATTGCAGATTATTTTTAAATATAATACTATTAAAATGTTTTTTCAAACAAAGTGGGGGATTGTTAGTATTTGTTTGTAAAAAACAAGATAGTCCCACATTGGAATTTTGAACATTCTTTTAGAGGTTTAAAAGCATTGAATGCTTATTGGGCTTTGAATAATGGATCAAAGTGTAGGCTTCTAAACCCGCGTGCGGGTAGCGCGAATAATGCGCGATTTTGACGCGATTATTAGACGCACTTAGCACTTTGCACGCTTGCCGCTGCCGCTTAAATGTTCTATTTTTATTGAATATATTTTATTTTTAATATTATTTTAAATTTTAAAAATTATGAAAAGACAAGACTGTTGAAAAGTGGCTGTTTAATCCAAGGGGGGTTTTGAAAAGTTGTGACTGTTGGAAGCACCTTTTCAAAATCTATAAATAGTTTATATTTTCAGATATCAAATACAATTCTTTCTCTGAATCTTTTCTATCAAAAACTTCTGCAATATTACAAACTTGTTTCACAACGAATTAAGGAAAATTCCAGATTTGCTTACTGGAATTTTCAATTTCTGTTGTATCCTGGGAAGAAAATTTGCATTAACCCGAAGCAACTTTGAATATCAAGTGGGGGCAAATATTTCTTTAAGGAAAGTGTTTCACGCCTCAGAATTTCTGTCTCCTTCAATATTAAATCTAACACGTCTACATGCAAAAGTAAAACTAGAAGGGTAGCTAGTTAGAAACAACGGCACTACATCAATTAACTCTTGTTTTTTAGTTAATATAAATGAGAGTTTAAACTAGACATATGTAAATAAGCTTTAGTAGTTTCGTGTGCTCCGTGGAATTCAGTATGAGCTCATGAGTTCTACTTACAATATGTCTAGACCTTTACATATATAATTACGTATTTATTTTCAGACTGTTCCAAGGGTTCTTAGTCTAGACACAGATGGGAAAAGACTGGTTCAATGGCCAATTGAAGAGCTTGAATCACTTAGAGGGGAGCAAATCCATTTACAAGACATTGAGCTCGAAACAGGAAGCCAAGTTGAAGTCAGAGGACTAAAAGTTTCACAGGCTAGTATCTTTACAAATATTATCATTTAATCCATTCATTTTACTTGATGATGAGCAATTAACTTATAATTTTTTTTTTTTATTAAAACAGGCAGATGTAGAGGTAGAATTTGAGTTGCAGAGTTTAATTGGGGCCGAGCCCTTTGATGCTAATTGGATTGTAGACCCCCCGAAGCTTTGCCGTGAAAAGGGTGCTTATGCAAACCATGGTGGGATTGGTCCCTTTGGTTTGTTGGTTTTGGCTGCTGATAATTTGGAGGAAAATACTGCTGTCTACTTTAGAGTTTTCAGAGCAGAGGGAAGCTATAAGGTTCTCATGTGTGCTGATCAACGAAGGTATGTGAAATACAGATTTATAACCTTATGATTAAGCAATGTTATTTAGAAGCTGGTATAAATTTGGGGTTAAAATGCACTTCTTCATTCTTAGATTGAGATGATTAGATAGATATTATCTAGAGTAAATGAGGGTTAGTGTGTCCCTTTCCAAACTAATATTATGTGTCACTGGCATGGTACACATCCACAGCCCTACAATCTAGATGATCAATACATTCAGATGGTAGCCGATGATGTAAATGTCATTCATGTTTACTCTTTTATCTGCAGCTAATTAATCAAGGGTCTTGTTGGTTACGCGTGTAACAATTATTAGCCGTTTTTTTCTTTAATAAAATCCTAAATGTATGTTCTTGCACTTAATTAATAAATAAAATAACTCCTCCACACTTACCTATAAAATTCAAACAGGTCCTCCAAGAGATCCGAATTATACAAGCCAGCATCCGGAGGCTTTGTAGACATAGACATAAAGAAAGAGAGGAAGATATCTTTGAGAACCCTGGTAAGTCTTGCAAAATAAATTTAATCACATTCTTAACTGAAAACATTTTTAGTAAGTTTTGTTAATTGCATTGTCACTAACTTATGTATGAATTAATGTGGTAATCAGATTGATCACTCTGTGGTAGAGAGCTTTGGAGGTGGTGGAAGAACTTGCATCACTTCTAGAGTTTATCCTACAATTCTCTTAAATGACAACACTCATCTTTATGCTTTTAATTATGGGACTGAGACTGTAAAGATTTCTGAGCTTAAGGCATGGAATATGGCTCAAGCTCAAATAAGTTAAAAGAGGAGGTAAATAAAGCAAAATAAATCATGTGGTTGTCACATTGAGTGCTACACTTGATGCGTGGTGTTTATCAACTGGGATCAGTCATGGAGCACAATTTTGATACTCACATGTTTGGTAGAAGTTGCAAATTCAAGAATTTTATTGTTCGCATACAGTTGTAATTCAACATAGACAAAGTATAGGATTTTATTTTGAGAGTTTTCAATTATGTGCATTTTTTATTTTTATGTTTGTTTTTTGTATTTCAGATACAGATGAGCAGTGTAAGTTTTAGGTGGGCT
>NC_033795.1:17175489-17198404 GCF_001876935.1 Asparagus officinalis | reverse complement strand
AACTTATTTCATATACTTTTATTAATAAAACAGTGTGATCATTTTCATTTGTTACGGGATAAAAAGTTTTTATAATCTGGGCCTGCTTTTTCTTTCAAAATAAAAAGAGGTTTTTGCATATATACCTCTCAAATCTTTCATATTTGCAAAATTACCCCTCAAATCTTCATATTTACAAAGTGCCCCAAATCTCTCACGTGCTTTTTCGCCCACCCCTTCCACTTACTATCTTTAGTTTTTAAACGGGAAATTATTGTAAACATATTAGAATTTATTGGGAATTTTGTCATTACCTTGTTTAGAAAGCAGCATTCAAGTTGGAGTGATCAAATATGCAAGTTTTGAGGAATAATTTTGCAAACCCTAAGGTTTTAGGGGCAATTTTATAAAAGATTTGAGGGATACACACACATATCTATATCTATACTACTTATAAAAGAGAGTACCCATGTCAAAACTTTTGTTTTCCTTTTTTAACCTCTCAATTTTTTATAACTCAAAATTATACCATTATTTATAAAACTAATGATCCATAACCTCTCATTAAGTATAAACCTCTTCATTTTATCAAATTATTTGGTCATTCACTAGAATATATTAATAATTTATAATGATAAAAAAATTCGTGAATGTATGATAATTTATTATAAAGAATTATTAATTATATTAAAAAGGTAAAATTCATTCATTTAATAAATTATCACACATAATTATAATTATTAATAATAGTATAAATAGGGGTTATTTCTTTACGGTATAAAGAATATTACCTTGTTCGATAATTGATATCATCTTAGTAATAAAAACTTGGATGTCATAAATTAAAAATACTTTTATTTTGTGTTTGTTATGGTGTTTTCAGTCGCCAAATTATGATCCATTGTCAACAACACACAAATCTCCCTCAATATGCTCAATTCAATCAACTCGACCCTTGGAACTGTCAGGATCCCATTCTAGCCGACTCGCCAAGTCGACATCTCGTTGGGTCGGCTCGAATGGTGGTACTTGTTAGTCCTCTCGTTAAAGGTGACTTGAATGGTGGTACTACTCGACACCCCCTTGATACAAGCCAAAAAGCGACTTCAATCTCGAACCCCCTACTGACAGCGCATCAACATCACAATAATTGCTTGGCAGGCGCCATCATTTCTCCATCCCCGATACTATTTATGGCATATCGGACCACACCGGCTTCGTACGCTGCTTATCCTATCTCATTAATGCTAAAGTGATCGTGCCCATTCCGTGACCACTCTATAGCTGATATCTGTAAAGTTGACGCTGACTCAGCCGCCAGCTCAGACTCGACCGAATGAGACCAAAATGCCCTCTTACATGACTATAAAAGGAAAAACTATTCCCAAGCAAAGGTAAGGGGAATTTTCCTACACTTTTCTCCATTTCATTGCCTTTAAGAATTGTTACAGTTTGTTATTTTCCCCCACTCAAGTACCTCGCTAACTTGATTGTCGGAGGAACAACGGAGGAAATAGACCCCACCCTCTTACGAGTTGCTACACATGCAGGAAAGAATAGCTCAACTCATAACCAGATATTCGAAGAAGTTAGCGGCCCCTAATCAACTCAGTTCATATTAGTTTACCTGTATGATTTAGACCATTAACAGTTTGACACCCACCATAGGGCATTCTTTCTTTTTTGAGCAAATATGTCTGGTTCTGAGCATAGGGCTGACCAATCCACCCTTGGAGGACCACCAGAGCTATGTCACTCAAGCTCAGCTCGAAGAGACGGCTCGGAAGATATCTCAGAGCCTCCAGTAGTAGCTTGCTACCTTCACCAGCGAGCTCCACAGCCAGTTTCCCCAACCGCAGTAAACTACTTCCACCATTCCTCCGCCTTCCGACGATTGGAACTCATCCCCCTTCTGAAGCTCAATGTGTAGCCCCCTCGAACTCATTATACTGCTAGCAGTGGAGGGATCGGTCGAGCATGCCATGTCACCACCATGCAAGTCGACTAGCCCAGCGGATCCTCATCGGCGCCTCTTCCCTAACTTTGAAGCCACCGATGAGAGTCCCAGCCTTAGTCACCATAAAGATCATGCTGTAGGAGGAATGTCTAAGACTCTTCGTCATCCACGTGCCTCTCCATCCCTCTCGGCCACCCATTGTGCATCTGGATATGATCACGTGTACAGACCGATCGCTGAAGCCATCAAGGGGAACACTCCCCTTACCGACGACCTCATAAACACCCTATGTGAGAAGTTCAAGATACCTCACGTGGAGAAGTACAAGGGTGAAGGAGACCCTACCGAGCATGTCCAGAACTATTATGATATGATGAGCATGCTCCAGGTGTCAGAAGCTATCATTTGTCAGTGCTTCCCCATCACTTTATCAGGGAGTGCCAAGCTCTGGTGAAATACCCTAGAGAAGAAATCCATCAGCAGCTTCCACCAGCTCAGCTAAAAATTTATCCACCACTTATTGACTGACACCAAACAAAAACTGCCCCCTCATGTGTTGATACAAATGAGACATACGCCTAGAGAGCGCCTTCGAGCCTACTTCAAGAGGTTCCAGGCGAAGAGACTAGAAGTCAATGATCCAGGTAGTTCAATCGCTATGTCCGAGCTTATAAGGCAGCAGTCAGGGCAATAAGGGCCATAGAGACATCCACGCTACAACCTTGGTAGCAACAACAATAGTAGCATCAGCACCACCTACGATGCCGATGCTTGTAGCAGCAATGGGAATGGCGCCGACACTAGAGTCAGCTAGAGGCCACTTGTAAGGTAGAAGTAACCGAGAGACTCCCCAAGAGTCGACTCCCACTATAACCGGTCCGATGGGAGGGACCGACGAAAGGACCTGGTGCCCAAACCCGTTCTCACGGTCCTCAACACCTTTCTTGTAGAAGCTCTCAATAGTCTGGAAGGAGGGGCACATCAATGAGGCCCCCCCCACATGATGAGGTCAGACCCATGAAAAAGAGACACTTGGCAATATTGTTGTTACCACAGAGATCACGGCCACCTCACCAATAATTGTTGTATCCTACATAGAGACATAAAGGACCTGATCCAGAGAGGATATTTGAAGAAGAGACATAAAGGACCTGATCCAGAGAGGATATTTGAAGAAGCTAGTCTTCCAGAGAGACATGAGGGAAGCCGCCCCAGCTTGGATAGACAGGAGGTCTCGCTCATGCCCCCTCATCCCCAACCACAACAGGATAATCAACGCCTAGAACCCAGCCATAAGGGGGTCATCAACACGATCAATAGCAACTCCACAGCTGGAGGTTCGTCAAACAATGCTCAGAAAGAGGTATGCTAAACGAGCATTGCGGGTCGACCTATGTGACAAGAAGGCGAGAGTGGAGGAATCCATCTCCTTTAGAGATGCCGACTTGAAGGGCGTTGAGACACCTTATGACGATCTTATCATCATAACAGCCAGGATTGACGGCTTCCAGGTGAAGAGAATTATGGTCGACACATGGAGCTTAGCAAACATCTTATATATCGATGCCTTCAACTAGATGGGCATTGACAAATCTCTCCTGCTTACATGTAAGGGCCCCCTCTTCATATTTACCGGACACTCCCTCTTACCCGAAGGGATGATCACTCTTCCCGTGACGGTCGAAGAGTACCCCTGGCAGTCCACCATCCAAGTCCAGTTTCTGGTAATGAATCTCAAGTTGTCTCATAATGTCATCTTGGGTTAGACCACCCTCTACCTCTTGGGGGTCATGTAGGCGTCAAAAATTGCCTATAGGTTCCCGAATGCAGCTCGAGGTGAAGAGAAGACGAAGCACGTCATTATTGAAGTCAGAGAGCATCGTCTGATACAAAAATGAAGCGACAAAGTGATGAAGCAACGAAACGACAAAGCGACGAAGCGACGAAATGATGAGGTGTCTAAGCGACAAAGTGACGAAACAACGAAGCGATGAAGCGTGCGAGACAACAAAACAATGGAACGAGACACACTCAGGTGTCTTGAAATCCGAGACACCTATTGGTGTCTCGAATTCCGAGACACCTATTGGTGTCTCGAATTCCGAGACACCATAGTATGTCTCATAATTTGAGACTCCAAAGGGTGTCTTTTACACGAGACACACAGTGTGTCTCGCACAGTGAACTCCCAAAACATGTTTTCTATAATTTCTCAGGATTCGTGTAGTCCACTGGCTTCCTAACTACCTTGGGAACATCCTCAAACATGGGAAAGTCATTATCAACTGAAGATACGCTCAAATCATAAGATCTTATCCACAAACACAATGTCCAAAGCCTATAAATACCACTAGCACCTATATGCAGGTGCGATATGGAGGTACCGACGGTGGAGGCAAGGTGCTGTCTTTTTGAGAATAGATACCCACGAATTTCAGAGAGAAAGGCGTGATCTTGGCGAACTTTGTGCATAAAGAGGAAGATTTAGAAAGATCTATAGGCCTTCACCCCTTTCATTGAGATCAAACATCACTTTGATCTCGAGAAGAGTACTTATCTCACCTCCCTGAGATATTTACTTATGTTATTGTTTCCCAGTCGAAATAAGAACACTGAGCCTTCTTCACGATCAATCTGGATCTGTGAATCGATCGTCCACGGGCTAACGCATCCCCAACTCAGGTAAAGATCCCACACAAGTAGCAACCAATAAACAGTATCTGCGTGTGATTTTAGGAAGTCCTCTGTTTGTTTCTTTTATAGTGAGAAGCCTTATAAAAAGGCTCACTCTGTCGAATCTATTGTAAGTCGATAAACAATTGTAAATGGATTCTACAATGAAACTAATTTCCAATGCAAATACGCTGGCAACCACAGTTAGAGCCAACAGTCTCGCTACCGAGACTGTAGTGTTACAACCAATCAAGATCCTGGTTGATGCAGCGATCGAGTACGAGTTCGACCAACAGAAGTTCAAGGAGTACCTTTCATCCTCCTTCTCTGGATCTCCTTCGCCTCGCAAGTGCAAGAAGATCTTATCTTCAAAGAAGGTTCACTGGTCTTCATATCCGATGAAGGTTCAGGGTGATGAGTCTCGCCCAATCGTTGATGAGGCTTCCCCTCGTAACGCCCCTCCGGCATCCAACCAAGTCAGAGTTTCTATTCACAACAACTCCTCCTGTGCCAATGATTCATTCGATGAAACCGTGCCAACTCTGATGAAGAGGGCTCGTCAGAGATAGTGCCAATGTCTCACTCGTCAGCTCACTAAGGCCTTAGAGCACGTTGATGGGGTTCGCTATTATGCGGATCTAGAGTCAAGGAGGCATCAAATGACCCAAACACCTCAACGGCAAGTTACTGATGTTTCCTCCAAGTCGTTGACCGATGAATGAGTCTGTGTCAAAAGGACTCCTTCAACTCTTAAGGAGCGCATCTAGAAGCGTTGCGCACGTGCCGTTCATGCTCATGCTCTTAAGCAAAATGCACGAGAAATAAAGAAGGATGAAGTGGCCAAAGAACCACCAAAGTCTCGCAAGATCTGGATGTCAAAGTCCAAGATCACACGAAAATCAAGTGCGAAGACAGCAGAATAGGTCCCTAATGTCCGAGATAGGGTAACCTGTCTCGCAACCCAAGACACAGTAGGGTCGCAACCCGAGACACAGTAGGGTGTCTCGGCCAAGGCCGAGACACCTTACCCTATCTCGCCTAACCCAACTCCCCCGCGGTCGATTCCTCGCCTTCGTCGATGCCCACTTCTATTTCTTCATCTGACGTACCTCTAGTGAAGCCTCACGGAAGTGTTGACCTGTCAAAATTCAAGATTATGATGGCAGATCACCTTGGTTCTCTACACAAAGATCGAGGCTAAATTTTAGTGAAAGAACATTTGGGTCCGGTGAATAAATCCCAAGTGACTCTTCAGACTGGGGGTCGTGCACATCCTCCCGTCAAGCTAAAATCATCCCTTCTTGAAAAAATTCCTATGACTGCCCGCTTGGGGGTCCGTGTTGAAGTCCAAAAGCCCGTTAATAATCCACACTCGCAAGGGGTGGTTCTAAACGTGTGACTCCTGAGAACACCAACAAGGCTTCACGTCCCCAGAAGAAGACGCATCCATCAAAAGATGATGTTATACCTAAGGAGTCATACCAAATAGCGATAGGTTACTCCGATCATCATACCGACGAGTTGTACTATCAGAATAGGGGTGTAAACGGAAGAGAAGTATCCGAGAAATCACCTCTCACTGTCCATGTGAGAGGCTTATCATTGCAGTACTATTAGAATGTAGCTGCCCTAAGACCGTTCTATAAAGGATCTTGGTATTCTAAAGGCTTTCCACTGAAGCGCCAAAGCTCAATTCAAGGTGCTTCCGCAAGAGGAGATCGGTCGTTCAAGATGACGAACTCCCAGAAGTCACCATTAATATAGCTGATAAAGAAAAGTCAAAATGGCATTCAACCAACACCAGTCCTAACTCTTATCCAGGAATATCCCAGTGTATAACTCGACTCCAGCTAGGAACTATCAGACCTAGAGATTACCAGAGGATGCAGAAAGGAATATCCTCGGATGATGAAGCATCGGATACTTGCTCCACAGTCGCATCAGATACTTGCTCAGTAGTTTCTTTGGATGACACGGTGTCTAGCATTGGGTGAGATTGGGAGGCTTTCTCTATCACTCCGGATCAATTAACTCAAATGCTCCAAGAAGCTCTGGCTAAACAACGAGAAGATCTTAGGGCTGAAGTGAAGATGGAGATGGAGTTGACCATGCAATAGATGAGGGAATTACACGCTCAACAACTGTAGGCTCAACAGCGTCAGCTACCCGAGTCTAGTCAACAACCTAAATCCAGTCGTCGCAATACCATGATGGTTCAAGCCAATGCAGATGACAGTGACCTGGAGGTGGACGAGCACATTTTTGCCGACCCTCCTCCAGACGACAAGAACGCCGGAGGTGATCCCGTCAATCGTGGCCCTAACACTATAGGTGGTCCCATCAACCATGGTCCAATCAATCCTACTCAATGTCCCCTTAAGAAAGACACAGGCAAGGATAAGAAGATGAAAGACATCAAAAGCAAGATCAACGCCTTGATGTCTGCTCAAGAGATAAAGAAGACTGGCATTATGTGCCCTTATCCGAGATAGTGAGAGTCAATTCCGTACCCGACAAAGTTTAATCTAATTAACTTCACGTCGTTTGATGAGAAAGGTTCACTCATTCAACATTTGATTTATTTCAAGTCCTATTTGGAAATGATCTCTGGATACGAACCCTTGATGGTCCGATCATTTGTAGGCACCCTTCGCGAGACCGCCTTCGATTGGTAATGACGCCTTAAGCCAGGGAGCATCAATAGCTGGGATGAGATAGAAAGTCTGTTCCTCATCAATTTCTTTAACGACGACACTGAACTGTCGATTAGGACTCTTCTGGACGAGAAGCAGAAAGGTGGAGAGTCAGACGACAACTTTATTAAACGTTTCCGGAACAAAACAATAAATTGTCGAGACCCGTTCATGGAAGAGTTCATCCTATAGACTTTTTACAACAATCTTTCTTTGGATGTCCTGGAAGCCATGAGAGTGGTGCCATCCAAGACTTGTAAAGAGTTGAAGGTGTGCGGAGAACAAGCAGAACGCTTCCTCACAAGGAAGAAGGCTAAGAGAGGCCAACCGACGGTGAATACTCTGAAGTAGAATTTTATTCCTCGCGGTAGGGGAAAGGCATAGATGACAATAGTAGATGGGAATCAGACATTCTAATGACAACCGCAATAACAAGCATCATAGTAATCACCGTGGCAACATCAACAGTAGCAACTTCAAAGGCAGCAGAGGACTTTAGAGCCAAAATTCCTGAAGGAATACTCCTTCAAGGAAGATGAAGTTCTTGCTATCTTCAAGTATCTCCTGGAGAACAACAAAGTCAAGTTGCCACAGATCACAGATCAGGAAGAAGCCAAGAGGACTACAGACTCACAATACTGTACGTATCATAGAAGGGTCCATCATCCAACTAAGGCTTGTTATGCCCTAAAAGACAAAATCCAGGCATTGATTAACGTCAGCATTATCACTATGAAGCAACCCAAGGAAAAGAAGGTGGGTGCGAATACAGTGTCTATCAGTTTTGGCTCTGTCCCTCTATCATGGTTCCAACTAGAGCTCGTGTCAAGGGTGAAAATGAAGATCGTGAATGACAATCCTCATGGACAACGCCAGAAAGGGCTTGTGCCACACACGGCTCCTAATAGCGAGGTTCTTTAGGTTCACCTGGATCTCATTAATGATGAGCAATGGACATGATCCTTTTCTAAGAAAAAATCCAAGAGCAAGGAGAAATCTTGTTGCGAGCCTCGACTATTCTGGAGAAAGACGATGAAGATATCCCAACGTTGCCACTTTCTGAAGACAAGCATGAAGTCTTCATGACCAACGAAGAATCGGTCTTCGCCTCCAGAAGTGAAAACGAATATTAGTATAATTACCCAGAAGCTTCTGATCAATTGGCTAGACTGGGGATGGTCACAACACTTCCTAAACATTCAGAGGAGTCTCAGCAGCAACCAACTACTAGACATAAGGTAGTTGCGACCAAGCAAAAGGAAATGGAACCCCAGCACAATGAGGTTCAAAACCTGAAACAGTCTCGTTTCAGTCGATCGATTGAAAGAGATAAACTGAGAAGTTTGAACGCGCCATACCGTTTCGATATTATGACTCAACTAGCTAACATCCCAACGAGGATAACTCTATACAAGTTATTGCGTCTTTTCAAAGACACCAGGGAGGCTTTGCAAGAAGCTTTGGCTGATTCTGATGTATTCCTCACTCAGATCAAGCAATCCCCTGAAGAGCTGGAGCCACTAGTTCAACACTGTAACCTTGCAGTGAAACATTTCCCTTGCATCACCTTTACTCGGGAGAACATGCAAGTGAAAAATTCAAAGCATGACAGGCCTTTGTACTTCACCGGATATATTGGCTTAAGCGTTATCAACCGGATTTAAGTCAACCCGGGTTCCTAGTTAGTATCATGCTACTCTAATTGATGTATCATCTCGGAATCTTGCCAGCAAATTGGCATCCACAAGCACTGTTATCTATGGATTCAACACCAATGGGTCCAGGCCACTAGGTAAAATTCGAGTGAAGTCCCAGCTTGGAGATTTAAGGCCAGAGGTCTCATGTTAAGTGATTGATGCTGAGACCTCCTATAACTTACTATTAGGTCAGCCTTGGATCCATTGTAATGTTATAGTTCCTTTTACCCTCCATCAGTGTCTGAAATACGTAGACACTAATAACGAGGTCAAGACGATGGTCCCGGATAAGTAGCCATTCAAGGGGTTAGAAATTATTTTACTGACTTCCTTCTATATGGTGCTGACCTCTGATATTGAACCATCGGTTCAAGGCACAAACAGCAAAGAGGAAGCTGATACCGAAGCCGAGCTCGATTACTGATACGGGTGTATCTTCTCTTTGGAACTTAGCGATCTTCATGAGAGCTTGATGATAGATGATTCTCATGGTAACTTAAGAATAGATGTATAAAATAACACAGGGGAACACATGTCAAAGCGTGGAACGAGACGGCGAATCAAAGAATCGAAGCATCCAGTTTTTAGCCCGTGAGTTGACTCATACATGCACATGAGTCGACTCATCAGGTTGAGTAGACTCATGCCTGTCATGAGTCGACTCATGAAACCCAATCGTTTTGTCAAAAGTTTCTGACCAGTCGACTCATGCCTGTCATGAGTCGACCCATGTGTCATGAGTCGACTCATATATGCACATGAGTCGACTCATCGATGGTTTTCTGGTTCGTTTGGGTTTCTGTTTACACGAATTCCTGTGGGGTTTGGGCTAGGTTATTTATCACTTTACCATCCACTTTGTTACACCTATATAAGGGATTGTTTTAGGATTTCTAATAAATCAGATGTAATCAAAGAGAGATTCTAATCAAGAGAGATTAGGGTTCAGAGAGAATTGAGAGAGCTTATTCTTCAATTCTAGTGAGATTGTGAGAGATTGTAAACTATTTAATTCTCATAATCTAGAGAAGGTATTTTCTTTCGCCATTACTGAATTGTCCTTGTGTTTCTGTCATCCTCTTCTCAATCCACCTTTGATAATTCCACGATTAAAGGTGCTCACCTGGCGACTCGTATCAAGTTGGTATCAGAGCGATTAGATCCTGTGAAGGGGGCATCATGTGTATAGTCCTGACTCGATCGTAATAAAAGAAGCTAGGCGAGATCCTTATTTTATTGGAAGGAGTCCAGAAATTAAGGAAGGAGAAGATGACTGAAGAGGATAATTCAGCAAGACTTGATGCAATGGAAAAGCAGATCGAGATGATCGGTTCTACACTCAATCATCTCATAGGTCTCATCAATGAAAAGGACAAAAAGGAGGAATCTTCTTCGAAGTGTAAGAAGAAGCTCGAAGAGTCCGATGGAGAGGGCGAGAAAACTAATTCTGATGAGGAGGCTGAGATTGTTAAGACTGTTCCATATCAATGGGGTAAGAATTACTACCAGAACTTAAAAATTGATTTCAAGATGGAGATTCATGTTTATGATGGGAGTGTCAATGTGGAGAAGCTTGATGATTGGATCGAGCGTATGGAGATGTATTTCACTCTCTATGGATATTCATCCAAGGAGAAGATTGTGTTCGCGACTTTGAAGCTTTTAGGGCATGCTTTGACGTGGTAAAAATCCTACTGCAAGCAGGAGAAGAAGATGGTGTCGTAGAACAAGTTTAAGGAGCTAGTGAGAAAACAGTTCTATCCAGTGGGGTTCCTTGAGGAGTGTTGGTATAAGTGGTACGACTTGCGCTAAAGATTCAATCAGACCATTCAAGAGTACACGACGGAGTTCCAACAGCAGGCGATGGTTCTAAACATCGCGACGGACGAATACTCCATCTTCATGAAGTACATGGTGGGTCTGAACGAATACATCCAGAAGGAGATGAAGCTATTCACGGTCAAGTCTATTGCAGATGCAAGCGTGAAAGCTATTGCCATCGAGGCAAGCAAAAGAAGAGCAATGAGGCAAAAGGAGATGCAAAACAGACGGGAGGTGAGTCTAGCGGTTTCAAACATAAGGAGGAGAAGAAGGGTGATCCTGGGAGAGTAGAACTAATTTGTAGTCACTGCGAGAAGACAGGACATATCGCTGATCGATGCTGGGAGAAGTATCCCCATCTGAAGCCAAAAGGATTAAAGAAAAAAGAGGAGAAGAAGGCATATGTGATAGCACAAGGTCCGAAGAAAGTTCCTGGGATGACAGAGCCCAACAGTAGTCTTAATATTATGGCAGGAAAACAGGCCACGAAAGAGGACGAAGACCCCCCGAGAGCATCTCTTTGTGTTGAAGTTGCAAGTGAAGACCAGTTTGGTTGATACCATTATTGATCTAGGCAGCGAAAAGAATTTGATATTCGAGGCCTTGGTTCAGAAGTTGGGTCTGAAGACAGTCAAGTATCCGAAACCCTATCCATTGGGGTGGATTCAGAAGGAGACGGGACTAAGTATAGTTGATCAATGCACTGTCAGATTTGCTCTCCACGAGTCATACATTAACGAGGTCATGTTCGATGTCGTTCCATTGAATGTTTATCAGGTTATACTAGGCAATCTGTACTTGTAGGATAGATACACGATCTACAAAAGATGGGCTCAGAAGTACACATTCACCAATAATGGTAAAAAGTTCATATTTCGTTCGGCATCTTCCGAAGGAGGCAAACTTGACGACGGTGACACGAGCGAAGAGGCTAGTGAATGCAAGCAAGAAGTTCGTCTCGCTATGCATTAGACTTCATGACGAGCCATCGAAAAGGAGTTGCATGTTGGAGTGGAAGATGACTACGATGAGGCGAGGAACGAAAGAGTCGTTTCCAGTTGTACGTCGATATTAGGTTCCTAGCAAAGCCAGGTGGTACAGAAAGGATGGAGGAGCTCGTGAGTTTCCTCAGCTGAAGTTCTAACTTGAATGGGACTTCAAGTTCCTAAAGGGGGACCCATGATACGGGTGTATCTTCTCTTTGGAACTTAGCGATCCTCATGAGAGCTTAAGGATAGATGATTCTTATGGTAACTTGAGAATAGAGGTGTAAAACAACACAAGAGAACATAGGTCGAAGCGTGGAACGAGACGACAAATCAAAGAATCGAAGCATCCAGTTTTTAGCCCGTGAGTCGACTCATACATACACATGAGTCGACTCATCAGGTTGAGTCGACTCATGCCTATCATGAGTCGACTCACGAAACCCAGTCATTTTATCAGAAGTTTCTGACCAGTCGACTCATGCTTGTCATGAATCGACTCATGAAACCCAGCCGTTTTGTCAAAAGTTTTTGACCAGTCGACTCAGACCTATCATGAGTTGACCCTGTATCATGAGTCGACTCATATATGCACATGAGTCGACTCATTGATGGTTTCCTGGTTCGTTTGAGTTTTTGTTTGCACGAATTTCTATGGGGTTTGGGCTTGGTTATTTACCACTTTGCTATCCACGTTGTTATACCTATATAAGGGATTATTTTAGGGTTTCTAAAGAATCAGATGTAATCAAAGAGAGATTCTAATCAAGAGAGATTAGGGTTTAGAGAGAATTGAGAGTTTGTTCTTGATTCTAGTGAGATTATGAGAGAGGGATTGTAATCTTTTCATATCATAATCTAGAGAGGGTATTTTTCTTCACCATATACTGAATTATTCTTGTATTTATGTTATTCTCTTCTCAACCCATCTTGTATGATGAAGGTCTTGTATTAAATGACATTGAACCCTTTGTAATTGATCTTGACGGTGGTGAATCGCCTGATGGAAGTTGTAACTAGAAACTTGCCAATCATGCAATAAATGACGATTTAGAGTACTCGCCATCTCTTAACGATGTAATGTAGGGCTATATAATAACCCTGACATACACATATCACTTCGATCATCTTGCATGACAAAGAAGTGTGTCCAAGACTCCTTCAAAATAACTCTTGCCCTTTCTGCCAAGGTGGGAGGTGGAAAGGAGATAGTCTTCAGTAAAGGAGATAATCATGCAATAAATGTTGCTGGTAGGTCAATGATCAGTCATCCAACCCGAACAGAGATGGACACTCGTCAAACTCTTCGGATTAGGACTCTGATGTTAGCCTCAGAGAAATATTCAAAGACATAATGTCAAATATGGCCACGGTTGATCTTGCAACGATGGATGGAGCTGATCAGTTGCCAACTTGGGAAGATCATTGGATCCACCACTTGAACATCCAATACAGTGACATATTCGAGCAAAGGAAACACTCTACCGAGGACAAATTAGTGCAAGTCAATATGGGCGATGAGGTAAATCCTAAGCCTATATTCATCAGTGATAGTCTCCCACCAGAAGAGAAGGAAGAGTTGATCGCTCTCATCAGGGAGTGCATTGACGTCTTATTATGGAATTATGAAGACATGCCAGGGCTAGATCCAAATATGGTGATGCACCGCCTCAACATCAAACCAGACGCTAAACCTCTCAAGCAACAGCAAAGACATTTTCATCCACAGATTACGAAGGTGATTGAAGCCGAAGCTAAAAAGCTGATTGACTTAGGCTTCATTAGGGAGGAATAACATCCCGATTGGTTAGCAAATATTATCCCGGTCCTTAAAAAGAATGGGAAAATCAGAATTTTCATCGACTTCAGAGATCTAAACACTACCTGCTCGAAAGACGACTTCCCTCTTCCTATCATGGATGTCATCATCGACAACACGTGCAGATTTGAGAGAATGTCATTCATGGATGGATTCCCAGGTTACAATCAAATCAAGATGTACACGAATGATGAAAAGAACACTTCATTCAGGACGCCACTCGATATCTTCTGTTACACAGTCATGCTCCTCGGCTTGAAGAACGCTGGTGCTACATACCAACGAGCCATGTTGAATATTTTCTAGGAACATATCCGAAAGACCGTCGAATGCTATGTTGATGACTTGGTCGTGAAAATTCACAGCAAAAACAACCATATAAAAGACTTGAGAATAATGTGCGATCTCATGCGGGGCCACTAATTGAAGATGAACCCTACCAAGTCTTTCTTGGGAATGTATAGTGGTAAATTGCTCGGATTCATCATCACCATGAAGGGTATCCACATTAATCCCGATAAGGTGAAAGTGTCAACCATTCACAAAGCTCACAAAGAAGGGCGTATCATTTATCTGGGATGATGCTTGTCAGAAGACATTCACAAAGCAAATATCATGACCATTCAAGACATGGGGAATGGACATAGTTGGTCATATTTCCCTCTGTCGGCCAAATATGACCGCTTCATTTTGGTAATAACCAACTATTTTTCTAAGTGGGCTGAAGCAATTCCGCTTAAAGAAGTAAAGATGAGTGACGTCATCAAATTCATCAAACACCATATTATCTACCGATACGGTATTCCAAGACGAATCATGCATGACAACGGTCCTCAATTTGTCAGCAACGCCTTCATCAAATTCTGTGAAAAGTTCAGAATTTAAGACGTCTCGTCAACCACCTACAATCCTACTGCTAATAGTTTAGCTGAGGCTTTCAATAAGACCACCATCAAGATCCTGTCAAAACTCGTAAGAACCAACAAGCGAGATTGGGATGATAAACTTGGTGAGGCTCTTTGGGCCTATCACACCACATTTTGCATGCCTACCGGAGCAACCCTATACTTTTTGGTATACGGATGTGAAGCTGTCCTTCTCTTAGAGATCCAAATTCCCTCTCTTCATATTGCTCTTGTAATAGGGATTACAACGGAGGAACAACATCAGAAACGTCTCAAGAACTCGAGATGTTAGATGAAAAATATCTGAAAGCTAAACAACAAATTGAGTTTTACCAAGCCAGAATCTCTAGGGCTTTTGACAAGAAAGTATGACAACGGACCTTTAAGGAAGGAGACTTGGTTCTTGTCGTCCAGCGACCAATGATACTCAATTCTAAGAAGAAATGTAATATTCCAACCCAAATAGGATTGACCATTCGTGGTAGAGATAGTCTACTCGAACGATGCAAATTAGTCACCCAAGATGGTGATAAAATTATAATACCAATAAATGGGAAGTTCCTGAAAAAGTACTGTCCCTAGTACACTCAGGATAACCTATTTGACATGCGCAACTTAAGTTGTTGTACAGTGTTACCCCTAATGGGAAGTTCCTGGAGAATACTACGCATAATATTCTTAAGGATAACCTAAGATCAAAAGATTATTCAAGATGAAAACCAACCATTTGAATAATTTATTCTTAATCATTATAAAAATGATTAAGATTCCCCTACTGTGGCGATTAAATCATTACCAAGATAATTAAAACCCTCCCACTGTGATTTTAAATTCCTTCGAGGATGAAGCACTTCCCATTTGCCTCAATCCACTTAGGAACAAGTTGTCAAAACCCTCCTTGGTCATCGACATCTTCCTAATAACCAGGATTCTTTTGTGAAGCGAAAGATAACAAAATATATTCTTTTCTTCATTCACAATCCTTGGTTAGTTTTAATCGCCAGGATTAATTTCAACAACCTCCACCATGACTTTTTGAGCACTCTTTTGTCGAGATGAGATTCAATCACTTTGTTTGATCAATCTTCCCTCACAAAACTCCCATTGGTGTTCGATAATTTACAATCTTCCATCACAAAATCTCTCATTGATCAAATCAATTAACGGTGACTCCATCAAAATTCTTCATGGTTAAATCCATCCGACCTCCCACTGTGTCTAAGCACTTAACATTCCCACTGTTAAGACCCTAACATGGTGCTTAAAATTTCAACTTGTTGATCCATGGTGATTATCTAATCCCCTTCGTGTTAATTTTGTTGGCCTCTTTGTTTTGATGATGTTTAACAAACAATTTATTACTAATGTTGTTTGTCTAGTATTTGTACATTCTTATGTATTGTAGACAAACAACATAGTTGGAGGATGAATGGATTGCGCCATAACGACGATATCAAATGGAGGTTGGCGGAATTGTGGAGTGAAGCAACGTACAATTCAAGTTAAAGATCAAGTTCAAGCTTTATCCGCAAGTGTACCAAGTCAAGCTTAATTAAAGATCAAGATTGCTTGGGTAATGTAGTTTTAGATTTTATATTATGTGTGTTATATACTCTAAGCTCAATATGATATACACACACACAATATTGGATTTTCTCACAAAATGAACTATTTTGAGAAAACTTTGTGATATTGTTTTATTGACCATGTTTACTTTATATTCATGTGTTATAATGTTTATGAAGATATTTCATAAAGTTTTAATATGCGTTTAAACTCTTTTTGTCAAAAACAAGTTCTTAACAAATTCATATTCATGCATGTTTTTACAAAATAATGAGTTTTTATAATTGAGAAATGAAAATTGAGAAATTATTTTTCTAACATGTTTGTCTTCATGTTTATAAACATTTCGCAAAGTTTCATCAAGTTTGGAATTGATTTGTTATGTTTAATGGAATTTACAAAATCATGTTTTTCATTCGTGCATGTTCGTGCATGTTTTACAAAACAGATGAGTTTTCATAAATGGGAAGTGGTATTTAAGAAATTCTTTCTTTGACATGTTTATCTACATGTTTAGAAACTTTCCTCAAAATTTTACTATTTTTGGAGTTGATTTACTGTGCCCAATTAATTTTACAAAATCGTGTATGTCAGCAGTTTTTCAGAAACTGTAAATTTGTGTTCAAATACTTATTTATCTCAACTGGGAAATGATTTTTCAGAAATTCTTTCTCTGGCATATTATTCTACATGTCTAGAACACTACCACAAAATTTCATAATTTTTAGAGTTCATTTGCTATTTTAAATTGATTTTACAAAACAGCTGCGCACTGCTACAGTAACTCCGGTCAACCGGACATGTCTCTGTACGTGGTTACTGTAGCATAACGGCTATATTTTCCAGATTTTGATATATCCATTTTTTTGTCTTTTTGCTTAGTTTTTTTGGGTTTTTGGGCTTGTTTCATGAGCCTATATATACTCCATGCCCTCATACTTCTAAGGGTACTCAAGAAATATTTTAAACAAGTTTAAAGAGTTTTAAACAAGGGTTTAAGTGTGTTTTGTTTTGGGGGTTTTTGCTGAGATTTCTAGTGGGTATATATACCCCATTGCTGATGTCTTTTCAAGTTGATTAAGAGAGTTTTAAAAACAAGTTTAAGAAAGTTTTAATCAAGGGTTTATGTTTGGTTTAAGTGTGTTTATAAGCTTTTAAGCATTTGAGTGTTTTGGTTTTGTGAATCACTTCCACAAGAGCTTGAGGAGATCATCTATTGGTGTTTGAGCATCCAACTCTTCTCCTTCCACTCTTGATCTATTGAGAAGTTTTCTAAACTCAATCTAGCTTCATATTTTATATTGTTTGATTATCTTTTTATTAAGCTAGTGTTCATATTGAGTTTAGTTGATTTTATTATCTCTTTGTTCACACACAACCTATTGAGCTTATTGTATTTACATTCATAGTATAATTTTGGGTTGTGAGATTAGTGACTTAGAGTTGTGCTTAATTGAGTTCTCACCTTGTTTAGAGAACAAATCATTTGATTTATATTGTGCTTATTGTGAGGATTCACTTGTAATACACTTGTACACCGAGAGAAGTGTGTGGTGAGAGACGGGGTCGAATCCAAGAGGAGTGGCGTCGGTTGACGTGCCTAGGGAGAGGTTGTAACCGAGCACTTGAGGAGGAGGACACGGGCTAGGACCAACACTTAGTGTGTGAGGTGTGATTACATAGTGATTGTATTGTGAGGTGTAAACGTTGTTCGGGTGAACGTAGAAAACCCGGTTGTGATAGTGGAGATCTCCTCGAGGTGAGGAGCGGGGACGTAGGTCGTGGGGACCGAACCTCGTAAACATATCGTTTTGTTTGTGATTGCATTGGCGTTCTTATTCTTGTTTTCATATCTTATATCGCCTTTGTGTATTGCTCATCATATTACCCTATCACTTGTGTAGATTGTTTATTTTACCCTTGTGTTAGTTCATATATCCTTGCTCATATATTTGTAATATCTCATTGATAGGATATATTCATTTGTTCATATTGCTTATCCTAGCTTACGTATCTTGTTGTATTTTATACTTGCTAGGATAACTTATTAATTAGTTTTGATTGGCATTTAATCGGATTAGATTAGCATAAGACCCTAATCACCCCCCCTCTAGGGTCTAACAATTGGTATCAGAGCTTGGTGCTCTTTGATTTAAGGTCTAACCACCTTGAGTTAAAGATCCAAGTTATCTTATTTGTGCTAATCTAGTTATGATTGCATTTGTCTTGCTTGCATATGTTCATATATATATCTTGAATATGAATGTATTTTGTTTAGGCTATAAATCCAATGTTGCTCCTAAATTCATTAATTTTCCCTATGCACAATGGGCTTCTAGATTTAAACTATTTGTTGAATCTAGAAATATTGACTTATGGAAAATTATTGATTGTGCTTATATTGTGCCCACATTGGAGAAATCTAAGTGGAGCAATCATGATAATAAAATGTTTAATATGAACAAGCTTTTGTTAGAATATTTGCTTAATGCCTTTGACTCATCATTTTCTAACAAATATGTTCATTTTGATAGTGCTTATAATTTATGGAAATTCATAGAAGCACATCAAGGCAACTTGGAGGAAATCCGACGTAGTTTGGAGGATTGTTCTTCAAGTGAGTGTGGAGCATCATCATGCACACGGCCACTAGGCGATAGCCCTAGTGTGGTAAGCGATTCGGAATCCGATAGTGATATATCCATCAATGAACTCGCTTGTGCATATGAGAAATTATTGCATGCCTATACAAAATTACAAAATAATTTTATTGATCTTAAAAGCAAGCATGTAGAATTGAAATCCGATCATGAGAAGCTAGTGTCCAAATTTGACATCATTGAAAATGAAAATATAATGCTTAAAGAAAACAATGATATGTTAAATTTGGAAAATGAAAAATTGATCTCATCCATTTCTAGCTTAACTCATGCAAATAATACCATGCTAGAAGTAGAATGCATTAGAAATAAATTTAATTCTTTTAAGAATAACCATACATGCTCTACTTCTATTATCAATGATGTTGTATCTAATGATGAGTTGAATCATGTTAAAAACCGCATATCTTGTTTAGATTCAACCTTAAACACATGCATTGATAATCATAACAAGCTTATGGACTTGTGTGCAAAGTCTAATGCAAACTCTTCTAAGAAACCTACACACTATGCACACATGTATAACAAAGTCTATAAATGCACTAATTGCGGTCGTAAAGGCCACCTTGCTAGATTTTGTTATAATGCACAAAAACCCATCAAGATTAATCATGTTTGTGCATCCCATCAAGCTTCATCATCACACTCACATGTACACACACGTATAGATCATCATAAACATGCCCATATGTACAAATGTGAGTTTTGTGGTCGTTTTGGTCATTTGGCCGAATATTGTTTTGATTTGAAAAGAAAATCACGTTTGCCAAATGTTTCTAGTAGACCACAAGTGTTTGAATGTGATATTTGTGGTAGATTTGGTCATTTGGCTAAGTTTTGTTATGATTTGAAAAAATGTTCAAACTTGCCAAATTTCTCAAGTAAACCACCTTTGTTTAATAAGGTTTCTCATTTGCAAAATAAATTTAAAAGACAATCTTTAGTTTGTCCCTAAATCTTTTGGTACCAAGAGTTCTTGGGTACCAAAACAAATTTAATTTTTTTTAAACCAAGAATTTTAGAAGTTTTTATTTTCCTTTTTTCTTGGTTTTGAAAAATGTATTTTAATCTTTTATGAAAATAATTCTTTTTATTGGTCAAATTCTTTTGTTTTCATAATTCCTAGCTTTGATTTTGATGAGAGATTTGTATTTATATAACCCTCCGGATTTATTGGGTGTTTATTCCCAAATCATGTTTACTGGATACAAGAATGATTATATGGGTTAGAACAAGCTTAAGAGCTTCATATATTGTTGCCTCTCTTGAAATTCTTTTATCAAAGATTTTGTTTTGAAGTATTACTTTGAATTCATTATATTTCACTTATATGATGATATTTATGTGTTTGTGCTTATGGATCATCTATTCGTGCCTTATAATGTATTCCATATGTGGTTTGATCAAATCCCACAAAGAAAATTTTCTTGATTGATCAAACATCGTTTTTGGATTTAAACTTTGATTTATGATTTCTTTTGGTTGATTTGTTTTCAGTTGAAAACTTTTTGCATGATTCTCATGTTCCTCTTCTTTTGATTTCATAAATCTATTCATTTATATGGTTTTTATACTTTTTGTGTTAATGAGACACTTCTTTCATATTAACATATTTATATGTGTTCTCATTATCGGTTTTGTATGTGAGTTATGTCTTAATCTATACTTTCTCACATATGTATGCCTTAGCATTCATTTTATACATTCATGAGGCATTTTGATAGGGGGAGCAATCCCTATATCCTTCTATGTGTTATACTCACCCATGCATATTGTTAGGGGGAGCTTTCGCTCTCTTATTCTTTTTGTCCCCTTTTTGATGTTGTCAAAGGGGGAGAAATATTGTGAGTATACATTTATATGCATGTGTATTATCTTGTATATGTTCATTTCCTTCATGCATATATTCCTTTTTGTAAATTGTTTGTCATCATCAAAAAGGGGGAGATTGTTGGCCTTCTTGTTTTGATGATGTTTAACAAACAATTTACCACTAATGTTGTTTGTCTAGTATTTGTGTTTTCTTATTTATTATAGACAAACAACATAGTTGGAGGATGGATGGAATAGAGCTTCAACGATCATATCCAAAGGAGGTTGGCGGAATGTCGGTGAAGCCTTGCAATTCAAAGTTAAAGATCAAGTTCAAGCTTCATCCACATGTGTACCAAGTTGAGCTACAATGAAATATGCGTTTAAACTCTTTTTGTCAAAAACATGTTCTTAACAAATTCATATTCATGCATGTTTTTACAAAATAATGAGTTTTCACAATTGAGAAATGAAAATTGAAAATTTATTTTTGTAACATGTTTGTTTTTATGTTTATAAACATTTCGCAAAGTTTCATCAAGTTTGGAATTGATTTGTTATGTTTAATGGAATTTACAAAATCATGTTTTTCGTTCGTGCATGTTCGTGCATGTTTTACAAAACAGATGAGTTTTTATAAATGGGAAGTGATATTCAAGAAATTCTTTCTTTGACATGTTTATCTACATGTTTAGAAACTTCCCTTAAAATTTTACTATTTTTGGAGTTGATTTACTGTGCCCAATTGATTTTACAAAATCGTGTATGTCAGTAGTTTTTCAGAAACTATAAATTTGTGTTCAAATATTTATTTCTCTCAACTGGGAAAAGATTTTTCCGAAATTATTTCTCTGACATGTTATTCTACATGTCTAGAACATTCCCACAAAAGTTCATAATTTTTGGAGTTCATTTGCTATTTTAAATTGATTTTACAAAATAACTGCGCACTGCTACAGTAACTCCGGTCGACCGGACATATCTCTGGACGCGGTTACTGTAGCATAACGGCTATATTTTTTAGATTTTGATATATCCATTTTTTTTGTCTTTTTGCTTGGTTTTCTTGGGTTTTTGGGCTTGTTTCATGAGCCTATATATACTCCATGCCCTCATACTTCTAAGGGTACTCAAGAAATGTTTTAAACAAGTTTAAAGAGTTTTAAACAAGGGTTTAAGTGTGTTTTAGTGTTTGTTTGGTTTGAAGATTGTTTTCACAAGTAGAGGAGATCATCTTCTTGTTTGGGCTCCAATCTCCATCTCTCCATCTTGTCATCTATTGGAGAAGTTTTCTAAACTCTATCTAGCTTTACATTTGCTTAGTTATTTGATTATCATTCTTTAAAGCTAGTTTTTATATTGAGTTTAGATTTGAGTATATTATCTCATTGTTACACGCACCCACTTGATCTTATTGTATTTGCATACATAGTATATTAAGGTTGTGAGAGATTGTAACATTGAGTTTGTGCTTAATTGAGTTCTTATCTATTGTAGAGAACAAATTTATATTTATTACATTGTGAGTGGTGTAAGATTTTCGGTGAGCTAGAAAACCGAGTGTGTTGTGAAGTTTTCGGTGAACTAGAAAACCGAGTGTGATGAGTGACGTTGTTCGGTGAGCGTTGAAAACCGACACTGTGAGGTGTAAACGTTATTCGGGTGAGCGTAGAAAACCCGGTTGTGATAGTGGATTTCTCCCCGGGAGTGGGGAGCGGAGACGTAGGACGGAAGGTCCGAACTCCGTGATCATATTGTGTGTTTGAATGTGCTTTGGCGTTTATTCTTATTTATGCTCAATACTCATTTCGCTATTGTCTCATTATTTATATGATCCACTATCTAGTTCATATTGTTTACCCCTTGTGTTAGTTTATATATCCTTGCATATATATATAATTCATCATATAGGATATATCTCATTGTTTATATTGCTTATCCTAGCTCATATATCTTATGGTATTTCATACTTGCTAGGATAACTTCCCCCCTCTAGGGTCTAACAATTGGTATCAGAGCTTGGTGCTCTTTGATTTAAGGTCTAATCGCCTTGAGTTAAAGATCCAAGTTATATTTTTGTGCTAATCTTGTTTTGATTGCATTTGTATCTTGCTTGCATATTTTTATAAGCCTTTTATATTATGGATATGCATGGTTTAGGCTATGATTCTAGTATTGCTCCTAAATTCAATGATTTCTCTTATGCTTAATGGTGTTTTAGATTCAAAATATTTGTTCAATCTAAAAATATCGATTTATGGGAAGTCATTGATTGTGATTATATTGTGCCCATGTTGGAGAAATCCAAGTGGAGCAAACATGATAAAAGGATGTTTACAATGAACAA
>NC_033795.1:17042791-17174489 GCF_001876935.1 Asparagus officinalis | reverse complement strand
ATGCACGCGGCCCATGTCCTTCATCTCGAACTCATTGCTAAGTTGGAGATTTCAGCTTATCTATCTCCACCTTGTTCTCGATGCAATAAGCATGTCACCACATGACACCAGGAGATAGTATAATCACCTCCACGAGCTTGACCGAATGTAAACAACAACAATTCTAGTCGCTTCGGGAAAACCCTGCTTCAGCATGAAGGAGTCAATCGCTTGTACACTGCCGAGGAGATGCTTCAATCCATACAGTGATTTCTCAAGCGACATTACATGATGGCTCCTTGTCCTCAACCTTGTATCCCTCAGGTTGATGGCTATAGATCTCCTCATCCAAGTCCTCGGTGCAAGAAGGCCGTCTTGACATCGAGTTTGTTCCAGTCAAGATCACCATTTGAGCAACAATACTCACGTAGCCACCCGAATAGAAGTGTGTTTCACCACCGGAGAAAATTCTCATTGTAATTCCAACCTCTCTTTGTGAAACCCCTTAGCCACTAGCCTCGCTTTGTACCCTCGTTCACGAGCTCTTGAGAGGGGTAGTATCTTCCGTCCTTTTTATACAGCCACTTACAATCCTATAGTTCTTTCCTAGGGGCAATGGGACCCACCTCCCATGTTGGTTTCTTCGGAGAGATTCCATCCTCCTCCAGCGCAAGCCAACCACTCTCACTATCCTTGTCTCGAATTAGCTTCCTTGAAGGAGGACCGGCTCATTCTTCCTCCACCGAGAGTGCGTATTCAACAAATTAACATGCCATAGTGCTTTAGGTTGATCAGCCCCAGCTTCTGTACCGCTTGTATACTCGCCTTGTGCTAGTGGAAGCCAAGCTATCATCGAGCTGCTGTTGTTGTAGTGGCATGTGTATTCTCCTGCTGAACCTCCTCCTGCTCAGCTCATCATCTACCTGATTTCCCACTTGAACACGACTAGAACCTGGGTTGTCTTTCGGTATCTATCTCAAATAATCTGGACTCGGTGTATCCCAATCAGTATCACACCCCATCTTTGGGCACCCTAAGCCATCTAATGACTTCTCATCAACGGTACGTCCCTGCTGATCACGACTTCGAATCTTTCTGTACACAAGACGATAGCCTTTTACGCCCTTTGCATACCCCACAAATTGGCCTTCTTGGCCCTCGCATCAAGCTTTCCTCGTTGACGTGATAGTAGGAGTAACACCCGAAATTTACGGGAGCCTCTCATAATCTGCATGTCCCCTGACCACACCGATAGGGTGTATCACCGTCTAATGTCGATGTGGAGATCGATTCACAATATAACAAGCTTTGTAGCAATGCTCTGCCACCATTTCACTATTGCCCAAAGCAGCAATAATGATCGCAATACTCACTGCTTTCTCCCGCAGGTGTTCGGGTTCAGTCTTTCGGCGCCCCATTCTGTTGTGGTGTAGGTCTACTGATCAGTTGTCTAGCACTCCCTTCGCTGATCACAGAACCTCCTTGAAACACCGTCTGTATAACTCTGTGTACCGTTATCAGATTCTCAGTGTCTCAATTTCTTCTCGTCTGTCAACCATGCCTCCTACTTCTTTGAATGTCTCAAATACCTCATTCTTATGCTTTCAGGAAATAAAACCAAGCATACTCTTGAATGTATCTATGAATGAGACAAAATATCTGGAACACCTTGGGAAGTTTGTCGAAGCCGGACCCAAACATCGTTGACATAATATAGTATCCTCTGCTCTTGTGCTTGCTTCTCGAATTGACCCTATGGCGCCTTTCCATACACACAGTCCTCGCAAAAATCCAGGCATAGGCTTCTTCAGATTCTTCAGCAACCTCTTACCAAGCGATCCAGGACCCTTCTCTGACATTGTGCAAGCCGGCCTATGCCATAACCGCTGTGTGCTCACATGGGTCTCACCACTTCCTTCAGCTCCAAGCTGCTGCATCTCCGTCACGTCGTACCAGAGATATATAGATTTTACCGTACGACACCTTCATCACTCGTTAAGGAACCCCGAACAACCCTCCTTCACTCGTCTCTGTTACATCTTGAACCCCCAGAGTCCAAGCACCGACTGAGATGAGATTCTTCCGCAAGCTGGAACGTGTCGTACGTCCATCAGGGTTCAACACTCCAATCATGCATTCTTTGATTTTGATCTTCCTAGCCCACCGTTTTTTACAAGCATGGTTGTTCCCATGAATTACGGTTCCACCATCGAATACTCCTGTAGGTAGGTAAACCACTTCCTGTTTGGACAATTGTTGGTAAGAAGAAGCCAGACATCAAGGAATCCCACTTTCCGGAAGATCTCGCATCCGTGACGACATAGCATATCCTTTCGCTCCATCCTCTGAAGCGTAACTCATCTTCCCTTGCCTTCTCGTCTTTCAGTCTTGGTTGGTTGTTCTTTTCCCACATACTCTCTTGTTTAGGACATCGGACTTGAAATGCCCAACCTTCACGCATTTGAACACACTTTCCGCACAGAGGTCTCGATTTAGATCTAGACTTTCATCCCCTTGCTTTTCCTCGCTCATGCCTTTTCTCTGGCAACAGCCCTGCCTTTTCTTTTTGTACACCAGTGGCATATACTAGTTGGCAATTTTCGAAGATCAATCAGCTAGAAGCGCCAGTTTTCTAGTGTCATCCATCGATAAATTTCACCCACAAGCATCAGTGTTTGGCACTAGGTTTCATAAAGACTTCGCAGAGATAGAAGTAGTAGGAAGCGCCTGATCCTCGTCTTCCACTGTCACCTCAATGTCTTTCAAGGTCCTGATATGATCCTATCGAACTGTTGATTACTCCGGATTGACGAGCCTCCTCCATCTAGCAAGTATACATTTGGATTTTAAATAGATCCGGTTCGTTAGACTCATTCGTCATGAAGGTGCTTCTAACTTCACCACACGCCCGCAGCCGTTTCCTCCCCATCTACCAAGAAAGTACCTCCCTCTCAAAGGCATTAGGATAATCGACGCTCGTGCTTCCAGATCAGCTCCTCCAATCTCAATCAGAATTTTTATGCTTTCTCTTTCCAGCACAAGCCTTGTGAACTTTTTTGCGAACATCACGCGAATCTTTTCATTTGCATCTCTATAGGAAAATCATTTTTTCCATTAAATTTTTCAATCTCGTATTTCCAATTTTATTTGTTTACTTGTAGAAGCCATTTTCCGCTTGTATTATGCAATTCGCTTCTCTCAGATTTTTACAATTTCTTTGGTGTTTTCCACACATATTCAACCACCACCTTAAGATCAGAAATTTTACCCACTCCAGTCTGAATAAGGGCTTCTGATACCAATTGTTGGGCGCGAGTCACGCCACCGCCGCCGAAGCGATAGGTCCTGAGAGAGAAACCCTGGCCTTTGTTTGTACAAAAGCACAAGGTCAACTCGATATTCTGTGTTTCGCGAAGGAAACACAGACCCTTTCAGTAGCGAAATATTCGGCGAAGTAAGAGATATCACCTCTTCCTCTCATCAGCGCAACGACCGAATTTGGAGGGACCTCACAATAGCCAACAACCAGAAAACAGAAAATACACGAGATTTATGTGGTTCGGCAAACTAGGCCTACGGTCCACGGGAGGGGGGTTTCCACTATAGGGAATAGCCAACTTTTAAAATTCGTCTCTACTTCCCTTTCTTTTCTCTCAAAAGAAACTCCAAACAAAAACACCACTTAATATTTTTCCCCCACTCCAAAACAACTCCACACCTCTCTATTTATAGGAGAAACTAAAGGGGGATCCGGATTAATTGGCGGCTGGAATGGGCGGGGAAAAATTGCGGAATTATTTCCGCGTCGGAGCTGGCAGCGGGAACTCCCGCGTCGGGAGCTGGCAGCGGGGAGGAACTTCCCGCTTCTCGGGGACGTTTGGCAGGGGAAAAAGTTTCACGCACACGTGGGTGAGCCCCCACGATCACACAGGATGGAGAGCGGTGGTAGGTTCGACGGAGGCGGCGTGTGGTCAGGCGCGGGGGTCGGGGGTTCAGTGGTCGGGCGACGGGGCGGTTGAGGCGACGCGAGTCGGGTGACACATGGGGAGGTGGTTGTGGCGTGGTGATGGGTTCAGGGAGAAGATGAGAGAGGAGAGTGTGATGGGGGGCGGCGTAGAGGATGACAGGGAGGGGTTGCATTTTAATATACACGTATAATATAGTGTAATATTAGGGTTAGGTTAGGGGTGGAAAGTGACAAATATCTTATAAACCAGTTCGGTAATATTCGAGCAGATATTCGGTCATATTCGATCCGACAGTTCATTTAACATAAATAAATTATTTTTCATATTCGCTTATAAACGAATAGAATTTAACTAAAGGTATATCAATTCGAGCTGATTATTAAATATTCGATACACTTTTTATTTATGTTAATACTATTAATTAAACTTGTTGTAAATATTTACCCATCAAAATTTTTATACAACTTCTACCCATATATAAATAACAAGTTAAGGGACCTAGGGATTTCCACATGTCCTGTGGATCATGAAATGAACGGTTCAAGATCTTGCACTATTGGCATAATATAAATAGCGGGGATTACAAGTGCCCCCTTATCTCATACCTAGATCTGAATTCATCTGAAACCGCCGAACTCTCCCCATCATCCCGCCACAATCCCTCAATCATTCTCCGCGCTCCTCTACCCTCTGCCGCCTCCTGTCACCCTCATGCGCCAGGCCACAACCCCCGCCGCAGCCCCATCTCCTCTTCGAGCCTCAGCTCTCCTCTTCGACCCCCTGGTCAGATCGCCGAACTCGCCTCAGGCCGCGCCTGACCCGCTGCAGGAGCCTCAGAGATTTCCGCGCCCAGCCGTCTCCCCTGACGTTCGACCGCTCGCCACCACTTCTCAACCGGCCTCCTCCTTGCAGCCTTAGTCTCCTCCCACCCCGCCAGCCCCTCTCGAGCCGCCCGCCCACTCCTCCTCGAATCCCAGCAGGCCGCACCCACCTCCGCTGCCCTCACCCGCGCCCTGCTCCCTCGACTCGCCACCGACGACACACCCCGTCATGTTCGCGAAATTATCGAACACGAGCACAAATAAACGAAGCGAATTGAAGTCTACATAGTATTCGATGTCGATATCGAACACGAACACGACATAGTCCTAATTGAGCGAATTCGAATAAGAAATATTCGTTCAAATTCGCTTCGTTTCCACCCTAGTTAGGGTTAATTTTTTAAAACGAAATTAATTAAAAAGAAATAACTACTGGATTATAAAAATCAAAATAATTAATGGGAATTTAAATATCTACAATTAAAAACGTACATGTTGTGGTAATATAACAGATGATTACGAATAGTCAAAATATACCCCATATTGATAATTAAATAAGAATAATTAAATTAATAAAATCATATTTACTTACATTTAAAATCAGGTAATATTGATGAGAATTAACGTATACACGGCAGTAAAACGTATTAAGTTATACTAATAGACAGATTAATATAGTACCGAGTAGAATATTAATAAATTATACCAAAAACACGGTATATAATAAGGTACCATGTATTATTGAATAATAATTTAGTAATAATATTAATAATACTATATTATTTACAAATATTACGTTATATAGTACCGTAATACAGACACAAATTCAATTCTAGAATTCATTTACGCCAAATTATATTTATAAATACCAAAATCCATTTAATAAATTTAATCAGTTTTGATAGTAAATCATAGAAAATTGTAGAAATCGAGAAAAAAAACAAATACTCTTTATAAGATATAATTTAAATATTTAAAATGATAGAAATTTATTTTAATTAATATCAAATCTTAACGGTCCATACAGACGCGAGTGTTCGGACCTTACCGAGACCCGAAGGGTGTCTCGTTGGTCCGACGACACTTCCATCATGGTGTCAATTCATCTGTTTCCGCTGGTATTTCCTTCGTAGCCGAACTCGCGATTTAAGGTGATTTCGAAGTGGTTGGAAGCGACAAGGAGTTCTATCGCTCGAATAAAATGAGCACGGAAGGGCATTGTTCCTTTATGTAAACACCGCAGGGCTGCCCGTCAAGTTTGTATCCTTCTCGTATATTCTGAAACTCCGTTGTCTTTACCATAGTTACGCCGATTCACTTCACGCGTTCGTCGAGTATCAAGCTTCTGTGCTTGGGATGAGTGACCGTTCATTGTCTTCTCTTAGCTTTGAGCTATTCGTGGAGACCTATAAGGAATTTTCAAGACCTACAGAGTGGCGTCGGTTGGACGAGCTTAGGGAGAGGTTGTAACCGAGCACTTGAGGGAGACACGGCTAGGTCACACTTTAGTGGGTGTAGAGTGGATTCAATAGTGTGATTTGATTGTAAAGTTTTCGTTAGCTAGGAAAACGAGTGTGAGGTGTAACGTTGTTCTCGGGTGAACGTAGAAAACTCGGTTGATTATGGATTTCTCCCGGGGGAGTAGGGGAGCGGAGATGTAGGGACGGAAGGTCAAAACTCCGTGATCATATTGCTTGTTTGAGTTTGTTTTGGCGTATTTGTTTTTGCATTTTCTGCCTATATCGTCAATTGTGCAATTGCTCATTTATTTCTCCACTATCTTATATTTAGATTATTACCCTGTATTGTTTAATATATCCTTCTATATTTCTTCATTATAGGGTATATCTCATTATTCATGTTGCTTGATCCTAGCTATATATTCTTGTTTGTAATTCATACTTTCCTAGGGGATACTTGTGAATTAGTTTTAATTGGCACTTACTCGGATTAGTTCGCATAAGACCCTAAATCACTAACAGGATATTTTTAGGTGGGAATCAAATAGGAACAATTTGTGAAAGCTGGGATATTTTATAAAATAACATGGGATAAATTTTTATTCAATCATGAAATATAATATTTATGCATTTTGAGATATAAATACGTATTTATCGTATTTTAACTTTATCTATTATTGATTAGATATTACTTACAGAATTTTCTTTACTTTAAATAACTTTTGTTAACTATAGGATATGAAATTTTTATTATAATGATGGTTCTTAATGATGCTGATAACCATAATAGGAAAGAAGTAAAAAAATATAAAAAATAAAAAATACAAAATAAATATGATTTAGTTTTTTTACACCTAGTTCCAAGCTAAAATTTGGAATAATTTGAGAGACTAGAATCTTTATTTTTGTATAGAAAATGAAAAAGTAGGATCTCTCTCTTTTTTTGGCGCTGCAAAGAAAATACTGGGTATGGAGATTAGAAGAGAGCGGGCGAATCGGCGATTGTTCTTGAGTTAGAAGGGCTACATAGAGCGGGTGATCGCGAGGTTCGGGATGCAAAGTGCTAAGTCGGTGGTAACTCCATTGGCTCAACACTTCAGGCTTTTAGGTAAACAATCTCCCACTATAGCGGAAGATAAGGCACACATGGAGCGTGTTCCCTATGCTAGTGCAGTTGGCAGTTTGATGTACGCAATGGTGTGTACACGCCCTGATATTTCACAAGCGGTTAGTGTGGTCAGCAGGTTCATGGCGAATCCGGGAAAGGCGCACTGGGAAGCGGTGAAATGGGTCCTGAGGTACTTGAAAGGTACCGCGGATACGGGTCTGTGTTTTGGTGGAGATACATGTCAGGTCGACGGGTATGTAGACTCAGATTATGCGGGCGATCTAGATAGACGTCGATCTACTACTGGGTATGTATTCAGGATACATGGAGCTCCAGTTAGTTGGCGATCGATGTTGCAGGCTACAGTGGCACTTTCTACTACAGAGGCCGAGTATATGGCCATGGCGGAGGGAGTGAAGGAAGCATTGTGGTTGTGGGGTCTTCTAGACGATTTGGGGATTGAGCAGGAGAACGTGAACTTGTGGTGCGACAGTCAAAGTGCGATTCACTTGGCGAAGAATCAAGTTCACCATGCTCGTACCAAGCATATCGACGTCAGATATCATTTTGTGCGGGATGTCATAGAGGAAGGCGATATTTCTCTCATGAAGGTGCATACAAATGAGAATCCCGCGGACATGTTAACCAAGGTGGTCACAGGTAGCAAGTTCCAGCATTGCTTGGACTTGCTTCATATCAGCCCGTGTTGATTTGCCCGAGAGGGCATGGCCCTACGGGGCGGTGATGGAGGTGAGGTGGAGACTATGTTGGAGAATAATTACAGAACTACGGTTAGCTTGATCCCGGTGGAGGGTACGTAGGCAGTCACGGTAAGACTATGTTGGAGAATAATTGCAGAACTACGGTTAGCTTGATCCCGGTGGAGGGTACGTAGGCAGTCGCGGTATAGTGACGCAGCTGGTTTGGCCTGGTTCTGGCCTGGATCTCTCTGGTTAAGTTCGTGGGGGTTCTTCTGGTGTTCGTCCAAAATTTGAGGATTATCAAATGATGTACGAGGTGGAGAATTGTGATCGTGGGGGGCTCACCCACGTGCGCGGAAACTTTTTCCCGCTGCCAACTCCCGAGCGTGGGAGTTCTCCCGCTGCCAGCTCCCGAGCGCGGGAGTTTTCCTGCTGCCAGCTCCCGAGCGCGGAAAAATTCCGCGCGATTTTTTCTTCTCCCGCCCCATTCAGCCCGCCAATTAATCCGGATCCCCCCTTTAGTTTCTCCTATAAATAGGAGAGGTGGTGGAGGTGTTTTGGAGTGGGGGAAAAATATTAAGTGGGTTTTTTGTGTGGAGTTTCTTTTGAGAGAAAAGAAAGAGTGAGTGAGAGAGAATTTGTAAGAATTTGGTATTCTCCTCATAGTGAAACCCCCCCTCCCGTGGACGTAGGCTAGTTTGCCGAACCACGTAAATCTGTTTTCTGGGTTGTTGGCTATTGCTTGTAGGATCCCTCAAAATTCGGTCTTGCGCTGATGAGAGGAAGAGTGGATATCTCACTTCGCTGAGATATTTCGCTACTGAGTCTGGGTTTCCTTCGTGAAACACAGATATCGAGTTTGACTTGTGCTTTTGTGACAACAAAGGCCAGGGTTCTCTCTCAGGACATATCGCTTCCGCGGCGGTGGGCGTGACTCTGCGCCCAACACTCTGCCTGCTCGAGCTCCGACGACACACCTAGCTGACCTTTGAGGCCGTCGCCAGCACCACCCCCTGCCCCGTCGACGCCGCCAGATCCGCCTCTTCCAGCGTCCTCGTCCTCTCTCTTCCCCTCTGCTCCTCCCTCGCCGCTGACTCACCTCTAACTCCGACCACCACCTCCGCCTAGATCCGTCGCCCCCGCGCCGTCGATCTCGTCTCCGACTAGTCAGCCCCTGCTCCGTCGTCATCACCCCCATCTCTCTCCGCCACCACCAGCGACCACTACCAAACTCCGTCGAGCTCCCTCAGCCACTTCGCCGGCCGCCCAACGCCTCTCCTTCATCGCACACCACCTGTTCGACGAAATGCCGACTGCCGTCGTCAACTCCAGATTCGACGCCATCAGATCCACGTCGCCTCGATCACCACACGCCGCGTCCGCATTGGCGCCGTCACCTCGTCGTCAGACCCCACGGTCTCGTAGGCAAGATCTCGATCCTTATTTAGTTTCGTTCCAATTCTTATATTTGTCGTAGATTATTTATGTGCAAGATCCCGCTCTCCTATTTCGTAGTTTGGTTATTTATATTTTTATGAATTATTTGCATAGTTTAATTATGACGTATTTATCTGCGTGGGATTGTTTGTTGAAGAATATTAATTATATCATGGTAATATGATAAATGATATTTTCAGAAAAATTATAATGAATTAAAAGAATTTAGTTCGACAAAAGAATCATTTTTAGATAATTATAATAATTTAAAAGAATTTATTTTGGAAAATGAATTAGTTTAGATTAATTGTTAAGCAAAATAATTTAAAATGAATTAATTTAGAAAAAGATTATATTCTGATTATGTAGATGTTGTTTATGATTTATAATTCTTATTTTGATTATCTGATATGTTATGATATTATTGCACATGATTAGCTGCATTGATTGTTCCATATTGTGATTGAGAATCATTAGGAGTTTTTGTCTATAGTGACCTGTATGACACAGTTAGGATCTAGAATCCCGTGTGTAGTTGACCTGGAATTACGAGAATTGGGATGAGAAGTCTTGGTCTATGTGAGCGGTTGGGATTGTTGGTGTATATTCCGGGCTCGCGCTGGTGAAGTTTGTGTAGTCACCGGGGTGGGTCCGAGGAGTTGTGATATGGGATTATTGGTGTATATTCCGGGCTCGCGTTGGTGAAGTTTGTGTAGTCACCGGGGTGGGTCCGAGGAGTTATGATATGTGATTGTTGGTGTATATTCCGGGCTCGCGCTGGTGAAGTTTGTGTAGTCACCGGGGTGGGTCCGAGGAGATGTGATATGTGATTGTTGATGTATATTCCAGGCTCGCGCCGGTGAAGTTTGTGTAGTCACCGGGGTGGGTCTGAGGAGCTGAGATATTTGGATTTTGGTGATTTTCCCGGGTCGCGCCTGATTATTTGTGTATTCCGGGCTCGCGCTGGTGAAGTTTGTGTAGTCACCGGGGTGGGTCCGAGGAGATGTGATATGTGATTGTTGATGTATATTCCAGGCTCGCGCCGGTGAAGTTTGTGTAGTCACCGGGGTGGGTCTGATGAGTTGAGATATTTGTGTATTCCGGGCTCGCGCCGGTGAAGTTTGTGTAGTCACCGGGGTGGGTCTGAGGAGTTAGGATATTTGTGATTTGCGACTAGTCAGTTACCTGAGGATATAAGCGTTGGCTATATGTGAGAGGTAGACCAGTGACCTGTATAGGATGGCTAGTTGTGTTCTTTCCATACATAGATCGAGATTAATATTTAATTATTTACAATTTGAGACATATGGTATATACATGAGGGTTTCTTTGTTTGGATTATTTCGCTCGACGTACAACGTCTCTTGTTGTAGATTTTTAAAAATTAATTCTATCTATTGTATGATCTTGTTGCTTGGATGGTTCCTGATCGCTAGCTGCGTGTTTTCGTTACCCGATTGATTTACGGATTCTTATGATTATCATGTGGATTGCATGTTGATTTTGTTAGATTACCAGTTGCACGTTCTTTTGTTACTTCGGTTTTCGTATCGTTTTTCGCTTGTGTTTTCGATCATTCTATTTCTTTATGGGGTCGGGTCTTGCCGTGCGTCATGCACCTGACGTACACCTGTTTTCTCTGGTGTACGTCAGACTTAGAAGAAGAACAGGTTCAGCTAGGAGATCTCCAGGAGCCAGAAGATTCTCAGCAGGAGTGCCCTGCAGACGGAGCAGAAGAAGCTGAAGCTTAGTTATTGGTCCTCCGTTTTCTTTTGTACTACCTTCCATTTCTATTTGATCAGTGTATTTTGTATCTTTTCAGTATTCATTTGTTCATATTTGTATAAGGGCATGTTTGACCCGAATATTATGTCTTGGATGATATTCATTTGTGATATGTATCTTTTTCATTCTGAGTTGTTCATTGTATTCTTGCTATGTGTGATCGGGGACCTGTGACTTCGTATATTATAGTTTTGACGCTTAGCGTATTAGATTGAGAAGACGGGATCTAGCACTTATCTCTTCTCAGTTTAATACGTCGCGGGCTTGCTCACGTCCCGATTCCCGTGTATTTTGGGAAGCGGGGCGTGACAGTGTCTCGGCCCAAACCGAGACACCCTAGGGTGTCTCGGATCAATGGGAGACACCCTAGGGTGTCTCCGATCAAATGGAGACACCCTGGGGTGTCTCCAAGGCAGATTTATGCCTTTAAGTGTTTTTTAACCGCTCCGTCATCCCCTCAAGCCTATAAATACAAGCCTTAGGCCTTATTTTTTCAGAGCTGGAATTTTGGAGATTAGGCGAAGCCCTGCCGGATTGAAGACTGAAGGTGCACGGATTTTAGAGAGGAGGAGGAGAGATCGGATCGAGTTCTTCAACGCAAGAGAGAGAGAGATTCGTCAGATCTAAAGTTTCCCGGATCCGTTCCTTAAGATTATCCTGTTGTGGTAATCTTAAGAAGAGTGATTATCTCGCTTCGCCGAGATAAGAGCTACAGTTTCTCAATCCCTTCGCGGATAGACGAAGCTCTGCCCAATTCTTCAGCAATCAGATCTGATCGACGGTAGTCCACGGATAAACCCCGACACAGGCAAAGATCCCACGCAAGCAGAAGACCGATAAACGATCTCTGCGTTTGTTTGATAAAGTTGTAAACTTTTTATCTTCATTGTGTAAGGAGATCTTATAAAAAGATCAACTTTTTATTTCATTAAAGTTTATTGTAACGACTAAAGTTGTAATAGATTCGATAACAATGAAAACATCAACTTTCACCGCAAACACACTGGCGACCACGCGATCCCCGACTCTCACCACACTCCTCACTCGGTGTACAAGTGTATTTGTCGTGCCGCAGCCGACGATCAAGATCCTGGTGCTCGAAGAGGTCGAATACGAATTCGACCAGCAAAAATTCGAGGAGTACGTCTCCTCCTCTTCCTCCTCCAGATCTGCCTCTCCTTACAGATGCAGGAAGGCCTCCTCCTCTAGGAAGATCCGCTGGTCTTCAGATCTGAAGACCCAAGAAGACGATCTCTCCGCCATCGCTGTTGTAGTTACACTTCGCAACGATCCGCCGGCTTCCAAAGAAACCAGATCCAACGTTCGTGACAACTCCTCGAAAGTCAAGGAGTTGCCCGTTGAATGTGCACCAGTGTTGACGAAGAGGGCTCGTCAAAGGCGCCGTCAACATCTCGCGCGTTAATTTGCCAAGGTTTGGAGCTTGTTGACGGGATCTGCTATGATGCGGATCTGAAAAGCAGAAGGCGCAAAGTGTTCCAGCAACAAGCTTTGGGAACCTCCTCCCAATCACCTACTAACGAATGGGTTCGTGTCAAACGAACCCGTTCAACTCTTGAGGAGCGTATCCATAAGCGTCGCGCACTGCTAGCGCAGACGAGGATCCTTGTACGGAATGCACAGGAGTTACAGAAAGGAAAGGTGGTCAAAAAGCCACCAAGATCTAAGCAAGGTTGGATGCCAAAGGCCAAATTAGCGCCTAAGGCAAAAGCATCCGAGGCTACTCTCAGGCCTTTGTCAACTCCAGATCTCGTTCCTATTGCTCTCGCACCTCTGGCGAAGCCCTATGACAGCGTGGATCTCCCCAAATCTAGAGTCCCATTGAAGGATTGTGTCGGTGCTGTACCCGAGGATCGAGGCAAAGCACCTATTAAAGAATGCTTGGGACCGTTAAAGGAGCTTTGAGCAAACATCCAGACTGGGGGTCGTACGCGACCTCCTAACAAATTAATTTCTACAACAGCCCACTTAGAGGTACGTGCAGAAAACCAGGAGCCCGTTAAGGTTTCACCCTCACAAGGGTGTGATTCCAAAAGTGTGACTCCTGTAGATGCCAACAAGGCAATGTTTACTCAGAGGAAAACGCTTCAGACAGACGAACGCGTTATACCTGAGAATTCATGTAAACAGCCGATAGGTTGCTCTGACTACAACGTTGTTGAGTTGTACTATCGGGCTGGGGGTACGAATAAATCTCGAAAGAGAAGTACCCGGGAAGCGGACTCTCACTGTCCGTGTACCAAAATTATCAGGGCAATATTATCAGCGTGTAGCTACCCCAAGACCGCTCCGCAGAGGGTCTCGGTATTCGAGAGAATTTCCGATGGAACGACGAAGTCCAAATCAAGGCTTTTCCACCAAAGAGGATCGGTTGCTCGAGATGATGAATTCCTAGAAGTTACCATCAACATGGTCAATAAGGGAAAATCTCCGATTGTTTCAAGTGGTTCCAACCCTAATTTCTCTCCAGGAAGAAGAGTCAGTTCGGGAATAACCCAACAAATATCTCAGCTTCAGCTAGAAACCGTTGGACATAATGATTACCAGGGTGTCCATGAAGGAATACATTCCGATGACGAACTCTCGGATTCTTATTCCGCAATCGCCTCTGACGATACAACGTCTAGCATAGGACAAGCTCGGGAAGTGTTCATGGTCAACACCGAGCAAATAGCCAAAATCATTGAGGATGCTCTAGCCAAGCAGAAAGAAGCATTCAAAATCGAAATGGAAATGGCTATGCAGGAGATGAGACAAATGCACGACCAAAAAATCCGAGCTTTGTCGAATCAGCTAGTTGAATCCAGCCGAAATAACGACGCTGGGGGTGGACCCACCAATGATGATAAGACTGGGGGTGGCCGCATTATTGCTCTCGAAAATTGTCCAAAACAGGATATAGATGAGGACGAAAAGATGAAGGATCTCGAGAGCAAAATTAATGCTTTAATGTCTGCTCAAGAAGTAAAGAAGACCGGCATTCCATGTCCTTACCCGAAAGAGTGGGATTCGATCCCGTATCCGGTGAAGTTCAACCTGATCAACTTCACGTCGTTCAACAGGAAGGGTTCCCCTACTCAGCACCTGATCTATTTCAAGTCCCATTTGGGAGTGATCTCTGGCAACGAGCCTCTGATGGTCCGGTCATTTGTTGGCACCCTTCGTGGGCCCACCTTCGATTGGTACCGCCGCCTCAAGCCCAGAAGCATCAACAGCTGGGAGGACCTGGAAAGCGGGTTCCTCGCTCATTTCTTCGATGATGACGCTAAAGTGTCGATCAGGACACTCTTCGATGAGAAACAAAAAGACGGAGAGTCGGTGGATACCTTCATCAAACGCTTTCGCAATCAGGCAATGAACTGTAAGGATCCCGTCACGGAGGAATTCGTCTTGCAAACCTGTCATAACAACTTGTCCATTAACATCTTGGACGTTATGGGAGTAGAGCCACTCAATACCTGGAGAGAGTTGAAGGTGCGTGGAGAGCAGGCCGAATGATTCTTTAGGAGGAGGAAGGTTGAAAGATGCCAACCGATAACTAATCCTCTGAATCCGAGTCTCGTTTCCCATAATGAGGGAAAGACACCAACAACAGTTGTTGACGTTAATCAGACGTCGCAACAGCAGTCCCGAAGACGGCAAAATAGTTCGGATCCGAGGCTCCAAAAAGAGTATTCATTCAAGGACGAAGACGTTCTAGCCATCTTCGAGACCTTTCTTGAAAGCAACAAGATCAAGCTGCCGCCCATCACAAATCAGGAGGAAGCTGACAATATTGCGGATCCGAAGTACTGCGCGTACCACAGGAGGATCATTCATCCCACCAAGGCTTGTTTTACTTTAAAGAATAGCATCCAAACCTTGATTGAAGCCGGCGTCATAACGCTAGGATAAGCCAAATAAGAACGGCAATACTCCGAAGAGTATATGAGTATAAACTGCTTCTCAATACTCTGAAGAGTATACGAGTATAAACTGCTTCTCAATACTCTGAAGAGTATACGAGTATAAACTGCTTCTCAATACTCCGAAGAGTATACGAGTATAAACTGCTTCTCAACACTCCAATAGGTATATGAGTCTAAACTGTTTCCAACTGTTGATGGGAAGTTCCTGGAGAATGTTACGCTAATATTCTTAAGGATAACCCAGACATGTAACGGAGTACAAAGTCAGACCCAGTTCCAAGAAAGAAGCTGGGGGTGGATGATTCATATAATGGGAAGTTCCCAGAAGAACGCTATATGTAATTTTCTTAGGGATAACCCGATAATTACGAACAAGGTGATAAACACTAAACCCCCACTATGATTTGTACTCCCACTCTCACTGTCTACCTGGTCAAACCTTCCTATAGGTAGGACCACAACCAAAGTCCCGTCTCGATTCCTTCCATGAACGAGAGGTCCACTTTCAAAAATTGAGCAATCAAACCTATAAAAGTTAGGATTGCCTCCAACTTCGGACATGTAACGGAGTACAAAGTCAGACCCAGTTCCAAGAAGGAAGCTGGGGGTGGATGATTCATGTAATGGGAAGTTCCCAGAAGAACGCTATATGTAATTTTCTTAGGGATAACCCGATCATTACAAATAAAGTGATAAACACTAAACCCACTGTGGTTTGTATTCCCACTCTCGCAGTCTACCTGGTCAAACCTTCCTATAGTTAGGGCCACAACCAAAGTCCCCTCTCGATTCCTTCCATGAACGAGAGGTCCACTTTCAATTCGAACAATCAAACCTATAAAAGTTAGGATTATTCCCGATCTCACTTAGTCAAATCTACAAATAGTTAGGACTAAGACCGAGTCATTCCTTTTCAAATGACCAATCCTATAAAAGTTAGGGTCGTTTGAACCTTTCTGATTCTCGGAGTGGAGATCCCACTCTTAGTTTCATCTTTTCGGATTCTGGGGGTGAAGATCCCACCTTGAGTTTCCTTTCCTACTGTAGATAGAATATAAAATTCTCCCTCTTCAGTACCGGGAGATAGAATATAAAATTCTTCCTCTCCCATTTTCTAGTCTGTTTCTGTTCTTAGAAAAGACACGATTCTCAACTTCCAATCCAGGCACTTCGTGCATGGGGACTTTCATCCCGAATCCTAAGTAGGGATGAGTCAACGCCTAATACGCGTTGCCGGTTTAGTCTTTCACCGATTGAAAAAGATACCAGAGTACAATTCTGGGGACTTTCATCCCGAATCCTAAGTAGGGATGAGTCAACGCCTAATACGCGTTGCCGGATGCCATATTCCCGTAAGAAATGGCGAAGTCTATGTATTCAAAATCATAGCATTAAGTCTAAGAGAAGCAATTCTCTTAGCACAACGTTACATGTGAAACGGGTTTTAATAATTCACATGCTAGCCCGATTCAAACGGTAATCGGTAAAGGCACGTCAAACCCGTTGATGGCTGGGGTTTTGCCAAAAATCCCAAAGTCTGTGTCTAACACGCATTGCCGGTTGGTCTTTGACCGTAAAAAGGACACAAGACCACATATTCAACATTGTGGCAGGTTCTTATTAATAACACCATAATCCGTGCCTCACACGCATGGGGAATTTTATCCCGAAGCCTAAGCAGGGATAAGCCAACGCCTAACACGCGTTGCCGGTTTAGTCTTTTACCGATTGAAGAAGACACCAGAATCCGACTCTGGGAACTTTTATCCTGAATCCTAAGTAAGGATAAGTCAGCGCCTAACACGCGTTGCCAGATAGTCTATTCCCGTAACAATGGCGAAGTCTACGTATTCGAAGTCGTAGCATCAAGTCTAAGGGAGTTCATTCCTTTAGCACAACGTCACATGCGGAACGGACTTAAACAATCCGCATGCTAAGCCCGATTCAAACGGTAATCGGTAAGAGCACGTCAAATCCGTTGAGGGCTGAGGATTTACCAAAAATCCTAAGTCAATGTCTGATACACGTCGCTGTTTAGTCTTTTCACATGAGAAAGACGAAGTCTACGTATTCAATATCGTAGCACTAAAAGGGTTAACTCTTTTAGCTTAACGTCACATGCGGAACGGACTTAAACAATCTGCATGCTAGCCCGACTCAAACGGTAGTCGGTAAAGGCCCATCAAACCCGTTGATGGCTGAGGATTTGCTAAAAATTCTATAAATGCGAGTCATTGACGCACCAGCTCCATTAGTTGGTCTCGTGACTTGAGCATCCAACAACTTCAGGATAAGATCTATACATGCAGATGAATTAGCTTTAACAGTTGGTCCTGCAGCTCCGACATTTGGGATCACCATGCTCCAATACCTTAAGAGCTTAAACTGTGTATGCTTCAGCAAATGCACGAGTATAAACTGTGTTAATGGCGATCCGAAACCCTAGGTCAATGCCGGTCAACGCGTAACCCTAGGTCAACGCCAGTCAACGCGTTGCGATCAAAAAGTCAGCGCACGACGTTCAAAACCCTAGGGTCAATGCCGGTCAACGCGTAACCCTAGGTCAACGCCAGTCAACGTGTTGCGATCAAAAAGTCAACATACGGCGTCCTAAACCCTAGGGTCAACGCCGGTCAACGCCTAACCCTAGGTCAACGCCAGTCAACGCGTTACGATCAAAGAGTCGATGCAACGGAGATAGTCAGTTCAAAGTCAACTCTATGACACGAGCTAAACTCAACTCATCAGTTTTAGATTTGAGACTTTGACGATGGTCAGACGATAAACGCGGCGCCGGAAGGATTTCAGCTATTCGTCAAAGCATCGAATAGACTAAAAATCGAAGGAGTCAAGAATTGAAGCTAACTGCAGGTCCTTTACACTGACCAAAGGCTGGACCAATCATATCCAAAGTATTCCAGCCTCTTTTATAAAAGAAACGAGACTGGAACGCTTTGGAGGGGGTATCTGTAGGCGTTGAAAATTGCCTATAGGTCTCCACGAACAGCTCAAAGCTAAGAGAAGACGACGAACGTCACTATCCAAGTCACAGAAGCTTGATTGATGTCGACGAACGCTTGAAGTGAATCGACGAACTATGTAAAGCAACGGAGTTTCAGAATAACGAGGATACAAATTGATCGGGAGCCCCGCGGTGTTTACAAAAGGAACAATGCCCTTCGTGTCTCATTCATTCTACAGATGATCCAACCATCGGAGCTGATAGAACTCCTTGTCGGCTTTCCAACACACTTCGAATCACTCAAATCCGAGTTCGGACGAAGAAATTACGGCGAAAACAGATGAATACACCATATGGAGTGTCTCAGACCAACGAGACACCCTTCGGTGTCTCGGCTAAGGCCGAGACACCCTAGGGTGTCTCGGATCAATGGGAGACACCCTAGGGTGTCTCCGATCAAATGGAGGCACCCTGGGTTGTCTCCAAGGCAGATTTGGGCCTTTAAGTGTTTTTTAACCGCTCTGTCATCCCCTCAAGCCTATAAATACAAGCCTTAGGCCTCATTTTTTCAAAGCTGGAATTTTGGAGATTAGGCGAAGCCCTGTCGGATTGAAGACTGAAGGTGCACGGATTTTAGAGAGGAGGAGGAGAGATCGGATCGAGTTCTTCAACGCAAGAGAGAGAGATTCGTCAGATCTACAGTTTCTCGGATCTGTTCCTTAAGATTATCCCGTTGTGGTAATCTTAAGAAGAGTGATTATCTCGCTTCACCGAGATAAGAGCTATAGTTTCTCAATCCCTTCGTGGATAGACGAAGCTCTGCCCAATTCTTCAGCAATCAGATCTGATCGACGGTGGTCCACGGATAAACCCCGGCACAGGCAAAGATCCCTCCCCCCAGCTGACGCCAAAGTTGCGTCAGGTGAAGTTCCACCGACCTCCAATGAGGTCAAACATGTTCTTGTCAACGCTTCTACTGTTGAGGGCGTTGTGACTCTCTCGAAGAGAGCCCTCCAGAGGCAACGTCAACGCCTTGCGCGGCAATTCGCTAAGGCGATAGAGTCCACGGACGGGGTCCGCTACAACGCGGATCTGAAGAATAGGAGAGGCAAACAGCCTCAACAAAAACCCCGGCACAGGCAAAGATCCCACGCAAGCAGAAGACCGATAAACGATCTCTGCGTTTATTTGATATAGTTGTAAACTTTTTATCTTCATTGTGTAAGGAGATCTTATAAAAAGATCAACTTTTTATTTCATTCGAGTTTATTGTAACGACTAAAGTTGTAATAGATTCGATAACAATGAAAACATCAACTTTCACCGCAAACACACTCCTCTTGGGACGATCCCCGACTCTCACCACACTCCTCACTCGGTGTACAAGTGTATTACAAAGTGAATCTCACAATAAGGCTCAATACAATAATTAATTGTTCTCAACTACAGATGAGAACACAATGAAAGCACAACTCAAAGTTACTATCTCTCACCACCCAACTATACTATGTATGTAAATACTAAAAGCTCATTGTGGGTGTGTGTAACAATGAGTAATATAAAATCAAATCTAAACTCAATATAAAACTAGCTTTAATAGAAATGATAATTAACAAATAATTATAAGTAAAAGCTAGAGTTGAGTTTAGGAAAACTTCTCTAGATCAAGATGGAGAGATGGAGATTTGAGGCCCAAACAATAAGATAATCTCCTCCACTTGTGAAAGCTAAAACTGTTTTAAACCAAACCCTTAAACAAGCTTAAACTCTTTTTAAAACCCTTGTTTTAAAAACTTCTTGGCTACATTGAAAGAGAGCAGCAATAGGGTATATATACCCACTTGAAATCTCAGTCAAGAAGTCCAAACAAAAGATAAAAATAGCCCCAGCAAATAGCTCAGAGAAATAGCCGTTGAAGTCCAACGGATCTATTGTCGGTCGACCGGAAATTCTGTCGGTCGACCGATGGAGAGCAAAAACACGAAGACCAGCTCTGGACAATCGTCGGTCGACCGGTGCGGTCGACCGATGGAGCTTTCGGTCGACCGGACCGGTCGACCGACAAACTCTCTGTCGCCCAGTGATGAAAGATCAAATGATCGGTCGATCGGTGCGGTCGACCGAAAACTGATATAACAGAAAACTGATTTGCTTATTTTAAAATGCTGTTTAAAAATATCAAATAAATTCCAAAAAATATAAAACTTTGGGGAATAATTGTAGACATGATAATAAACAGGCTACAGTGACTGGTTATCAGAAAGGACCTCCCAAATGAAAAATATCATCATTTTACAAAATAGTCCAAAACATGAAAATATGAGATACTTGAATTTTGATGTTTTGACATAAACCAACTTTTGAAACTTTGTGAAATGTTTTTATAGACTTAGTAAAACATGTATAAACTGATATTGAAGTCTACAAACTAATAAAATTGCATATTCTATGCAATGTTATCAAAAACACAATAGAAAATATGAAATATATAATTTCATATATATAACCATAAAAACTCAAAACACATGTATGTATATATATAACTATATATATGCATAAAAACCAAAACTTATGTATACATATATAACTATATATATATACGAAGAAACCAATAAAATGTGTGTGTATAGATATTGAGCTTAACGTATTAAACACACATAATATAAACCTATACTAAATTACCCAAGCTTGATGAAGGTCTTCAATGAGCATGACTTGGTAAACTTTGCGGAAGAAGCTAAACTTGAATCTTGAACTTGAATTGTACGATGCTTCACTCCACAATTCCGCCAACCTCCATTTGATATCGTCGTTGAAGCGCTATTCCATCCATCCTCCAACAACGTTGTTTGTCTACAATACATAGGAATGTACAAACACTAGACAAACAACATTAGTAGTAAATTGTTTGTAAATCATCATCAAAACAAGAAGGCCAACATATCCCACTAGCGAAAAATTATTCTACTTTAACAATTATCCTATTTTGCATGAAAATGTCTCAATTGACTAATACCCCCTAAGGGTAGGTTTGGCATTGCCTTTTTAGGTTCTTATGCTTATTTTTTCAATAAACAACCAATAATAGTGCTTGGTGAAATTTTTTTTTGGTATGTTTATTAAATTTTCTTATGCTTTTAAGAGATGCTTTGAAGTAACTTGATGATTGTTTTAAAAGAAACTTCTTTTTTTAGTTTATATATCATTTATATCTTTTATCTTTTAATATAATCATTAAACATAGCTCTATCAAACACCTTACCTATTTTTAAGCAATTTTTTATATTTGTTACCAAACTATTATTTTCAGTAGCTTATATAAATTGTTTTTATTAACTACTTTTATAAACAACTTAGTATAAGCTCCAACAATGTCTGATTGGCTCTAATTATCTAAATTAGAAAAGAAATTTTTTCCTAGCAACCATTTCTTTTAATTAATAGTAACGGTCAAGGTATGGTGGTATTCAAGAACATGTATACAATCATGGAAATATGCGCACAAGGCTGGTAATTGATTAATACAAAAATTTTGAAAAAGAATCTACGTTGTAGCCCAAACACATATAAAAAACTTTATATGTTATTAATTAATCTCCTATCACCACATCCTCATCGAGAAACCGGCAGGAGAAGAATTTCCCAGTCAAGTGTCATTACTAGGGGTGCATTCGGCCCGGATACGACTCGGATATGATGCTTATCATATTCATATTCTTTTACCCATCTCGGATACAGATACAGATACAGATATACCTCGATAAGGAAAATTCATAACCATATCTGCTAAAATCGGATACAGTTATAAATATAGATGCAGATATATATGCGAATATGCATGTTGATACAAAACAGATGAGAAAACTAGATAGTATTGAGAAAAACATAGTTCATATGATATAAAAGAGTTCGTTAATATGCTTGTTATAACTAAAAAGTTAAGATTAGACATCTTGATCATCATAATTAGCCACAAATCCATAATCTAAGAATCGAAACTACCGTAAGAGTATGACAAATATGTATTCGGATATTTCGGACACGGATACGGATATTTCACTACAAAACCATATCTGTAACCATATCCTATCAGTTATTGATTTGAATAACCATATTTATATCCTAACGGACACGGTTACCGATATTTCATCGGATACAGATATGGTTTAGCACCCCTAGTCATTTCTATCGGATCCAACTTCAAGTGGCCACCTACCCGAATATATTTTACGATGAACTCGCATCCGTACGTTTATAAAAATTTTGCTCACTTCTACGAGAAATTATTTGAATTTAACTCGTGCCATAATGATCTTATCACGACATGGATATATATGTTCTAAGTACAAAATCATAGCTCTCAATCCTTATGAAAACTTCACACTGATGAAGCAGATGCTGTCAAAACAGGAATATAATAATATAAAATCCAAATTAAAGAGTTAGCAAATTCAGGCCTGATCGGGAGCAGTCGTGATGTCACTGCCCTAGACGATTGAGGACCCACCTATCGTCCTGGCGCAATTTGTCCCCTCTCCCCTAGCGGTAAAAACCATCAAAATCGGCCGTCCTTTGCACTCGGGCGTGAGTCACAGAGCTTATGCTCAGACGAAAATGGTTTCCCAAAATATAAATGTAATATGTAGCCGAAATTTCTTGGAGAAATGAGAGTAGAGAAAGAAGAGAGCTTAGAAGTTGTTCTTCTCTTCGTTGGTGTGTCTCTGAATGAGCTCCACGCCTGCTTATATAGGTGAGGAGAAGTGTAACATCCGCTGAATCCAAGGGACCGTTATGCACAAATCTTGTTTCCGTTACCCGCATGCACCTGTTACAAAACGTGTAAAACGTGCAAAAATAAAAGCTTAAGAAAAAAATGTGTGCGTGTGCGGTGCGGCGTGGCGTGGCGCGCGCGTGCGGGCGAGGCGTGGTGTGACGAGGCGAGGTGTGGCGTGCGTGCGCGCGCGCATGTGTGTGAGATAGATATGCAAAGCCCAAAAAACCCAAAACACTATTCAAAGCCCAATAAGGAGAGAACCATTATATACCCTATACTATTCATCTCATTTTTTAATGTGGGACTATTCACAAAGGCAAAATTGCCTTTTCATAAACAAAACATCTAACAGTCCCCCCCAAAAGGCAATATTGACTGAAAATTCAAAAATAATAAATCAATAAATCACAAAATAATTATAGGTTGGGTAATCTTTCGTATCGTGAATTCAGGAGAGGTAGCTTTCAGCTTTGAACATTTCCTTAGTGAGTTCATCGCCACCTGAGGGACATAATGGAGTAGGCCTTTAATTAGGCGCCTTGAATCAGGTACTGACAAAAACACACAATACGTTTTCATCTTATTGAGCTAAGCGGGTTGAGCGTTAAAGGTCATGCTCACAAAAAACTGACTCATGAGAATTTCTAGGGGTCAGCCCTGCCCCCCCTCCCCAACCACGGCTATCACGGTTCCTCTCACGTAGGTAAGTCCTCAAAGGATACTACAGCTATTTATTTAACACCCTCACAATACACACGTTGGACTTATTAAGAGTAAAACTCAGTCTAGCCAACTGTATCATAAGAGCATCATCATCATAGAGAAGGGGTAGTAGCAAATGCTACATAATGATATATAAATATATCTAGGTCGATGCTCCACACGAGAGTTACTTGTCCAGCTTGTTTCTACCACATTGAACCGACATTGGGACTACGTCTCCAAATAAGGGTTGGGTTGCCGCTGTCAGTGACCTCATTTATGGGCTTAACCCCATCTCCCTCGATGAATCCAGAACCACACTCCTGGATAATCCCTTAGTCAAAGGGTCAGCAAGATTTTTCTCAGACTTTACAAAGTCCAAGGTCACCACTTTGCCTAACAGGCATTGTACAGACTTATATCTTATTTGAATATGTCTGTTATGTTTTTTATTTACATGTACTTGCTTTAGAAGCTCTATGGTAGATCTAGAATCAGAGTGAATGGAAATAGGAGGAGAGAGTTTAGGGACCAAAGGAAGTTCAGTGAGAAGATATTGAAAGGACTGGAAGAGGTTCAATATCAAGAGGTTGAGAAGAACTGGAAGATGGTAGATCAGAAGGAAGGGATGATCTGGGATTTTCTGAGATTTTAGATTTGAAAGGAAAGCTGTTTTCAAAGTAGTCTGCATCTCTTGCTTCAATGATGGTATTGTTGGATATGTCACTAATTTCAGAGTTAATGACTAGAAATCTGTTAACATTACTATCTAGTGCATATCCAATAAAAGCAGCATCTACAGTCTTATACCCAATTTTTCTCTTCTTAGGTTGGGGAATATCTACTTTAGCCAAGCAACCCCAAACCCGGAAGAAATTCAGATTAGGAGATCTCCCCTTCCAATATTCATAAGGAGTTGTATCAGAATTTTTCTGGGAAATCCTATTGAGAATGAAGCAAGCATTCATAAGGAGTTGTATCAGAATTTTTCTGGGAAATCCTATTGAGAATGAAGCAAGCAGAAAGAAGAGCTTCACCCCAAAGATTTTCAGGTGCTCCTGAACTGAGTAACATACAGTTCCCCATGTCCATTAGGATTCTATTCTTTCGTTCAGCTACCCCGTTAGACTGTGGTGTATAGGGAGTAGTAACCTCATGAATAATACCATGTTCTTGGCAATATTCAGTCATATGATTTGAGGTATACTCCCCCAATGATCAGATCTTAGAATCTTGACCTTCCTGTCAAGTTGGTTCTCAGATTCAGCTTTGTACACCTTAAACCTATCTAAGACTTCATCTTTAGTTTTGAGAAGATAGGTATAACAATATCTAGAGTGAAATCATCTAAAACCTACCCTTATCCCCTTGTGCTAGTGAATATGCACGCATTTTAAACATGCTATAAATTTTTAACAATCAGATCTTAGAATCTTGATCTTCCTGTCAAGTTGGTTCTCAGATTTAGCTTTGTACATCTTAAACCTATCTAAGACTTTATATTTAATTTTGAGAAGATAGGTGTAACAATATCTAGAGTGATCGTCTATAAAAGTCATAAAATATCTCCTACCCCTCGGGTGTGAACTCGGTTTGAGTCACACACATCACTATGAATTAATTCAAGGGGTTTGGAGTTTCTAGTTATAGACTTGAAGGGTTATTTAGTGTGTTTCCCTTGAACACAGATTTCACACTTAGATGAGGTATCATGAGAAGATTTGGGAATAAGGTTTAATTTACTTATTCTCTGCAAGGTTTGAAAATTGACATGTCCAAGTCGTCCATGCCAGACATCACAAGATTCAACAATTTGTATAACAGAAGACTCAGAAATTTTATTAAAACTGGAATTGGTTACATTGAGTTTGAAAAGGCCATTGCAGATAAAATCTTTTCCTATGAAAACATTACTCTTTGTAATCACAAATTTGTTGGATTCTTTTACAATCCTATAACCATCTCTAAGAAGAAGAGATTCACTAATCAGATTGCGACGGAGAGAAGGAATATGATAAACGCCTTGCAGATGAAGAGCTTTCCCAGAAGTCATGGTGAGCTCTATACGTCCACTTCCTATTATTGATTTAGTTAAGTCATCTGCTAAGCTTATGCTTCCTCCACTTGATTCCTGATAATTTGAAAACCAAGAGCGATCATTACAGACGTGGATATTTGCTCCGGAATCCAAATATCAATCAGTGGAAGAAGTTATAGAATTTACAAGATGAGATGAAGAGGCTAACCTGAAAAAGGTTGGATTCATTTCAATCATATTAACTTTATTGGATCCATTTCCTTTAGGAGCAGGTTTAGTCGGTTCCTTCTTCCAAAAGAAACAGTTGGGAGCCATGTGGTTGGTTCTGCCACAGACCAAAGCAGAACTTTCCATCAGACTTATTTGTTGAAAGATTGTTGGTTTTTCTTGAATTTCTTCCCTTTGGGTTTGAAATTCCTAAATTTAGGCTTATCCTCTACCAAGTTTACTTTAGCTTTTGATTCATTCTTGGTGTTGGAATTTTGCCTATGCTGGTCTTCAATACGAATAGCCTTGAAGGCTTCAGTTAAGGTTAGATCTCCTTGTTTGTGTCGGAGATCTCTAGCAAATCTAGACCAGGAGGGAGGGAGTTTATCAATCAAACAGGAAACTTTATAATCGTCAGTAAAAGTGTTTCCTTTTGATTGGAGATGACGGAGGAAATCTAGGAATTCATGAATTTTTTCATTAATGGGCTTGTCATCAACCATCATGAACTTATTGAAGGAGGAGGAGGTGAAACGCAGAATTCCGGCATCATCATAGCCATATTCTGCTTCAAGAGCATTCCATAGGTCTTTTGCACTTTTGAACTCATAGTATATGTCATAAAGGTTGCCCGCAAGTGCACTAAGAATTCTATGATAACAATGATAGTTGATTTCTTCTGCTTTCATAGAGCTAGAAAAGGAGCTAGCACCAGAACCAGAAGTGAAAGGAGCAGACTGTGTAGGATCAGGAGTCAAAGGTTGAGAATCACTAGTAGAAGACTCATGAGTGTCAATAGCAGATAAAAGAACTAAGGTAGTGAGCCAGTATTTCATCTGATTAGCCCACCGTTTATAGTTGATACCGGTGAACTTCTCAGGTTTGATACTTTTTGAATGATCAGGAATTGCCATAAGTCCAATTTGAGTTTACTAGTCTAGGTAGATGTAATTTGATCAAATAAAGGATTTTATCAATACTACTAGACCAGAAACTTAATTAAACCTGCTCTTAACCAAAAACTCTAAAAGTGAAAAGATTAAAGTTTTACTCGGGTAGTTTGTCCAGGTAAGGATAGTACTAGAGGTTGATCAAAGATCTATTAAGTACCTCGTTTCTTGCAGAGCGCTTTACGCAACCCTTAAACCTTGCCTTAGACACTAACTAATCCAAGAAAACTTGAACCGGTTCACTTAAAGATTTTTTGTTTTGACAGATACAGAAATTGAATACAGAAGCAGCAAAATAATTTTTTTTATCTACTAATTTAGATGCAAAATTAGTTAACAATTAAAACAGTTAACTATAGGTTAAAATTGCAGATTTAAATTAACAGCAAAATTATACTCAATCTTCTAGATTGCTGTCAAAATAGGAATATAATAATATAAAATACAAATTAAAGAGTTAGAAAATTCAGGCCTGGTCGGGAGCAGTCGTGATGTCACTATCCTAGAAGATTGAGGACCCGCCTATCGTCCTGGCGTAATTTGTCCCCTCTCCCCTAACGGTAAAAACCCTAGATTGAGGCCCCGCCTATCGTCCTGGCGTAATTTGTCCCCTCTCCCCTAACGGTAAAAACCCTAGAATCGGCCGGTCTCTGCACTCGGGCATGAGTCACAGAGCTTATGCTCAGACGAAAACGGTTGCTCAAAGTATAAATGTAAATATGTAGCCAAAATTTCTTGGAGAAATGAGAGTAGAGAAAGAAGATAGCTTAGAAGTTGTTCTTCTCTTCGTTGGTGTGTCTCTGAATGAGCTCCACGCCTGCTTATATAGGTGAGGAGAAGTGTAACTCCCGCTGAATCCAAGGGACCGTTACGCATAAATCTTGCTTCTGTTACCCGCATGCAGCCGTTACAAAACGTGTAAAACGTGCAAAAATAAAAGCTTGAGAAGCAAAAAATGTGTGCGGTGCGCCGTGGAGCACGCGTGCGGGCGAGGCGAGGTGTGGCGTGCGTGCGCGCGCGTGTGTGAGATAGATATGCAAAGCCCACAAAACCCAAAACACTATTCAAATCCTAATAATGAGAGAACCATTATATACCTTATACTATTCATCTCATTTTCCAATGTAGGACTATTCACAAAGGCAAAATTGCCTTTTCATGAACAAAACATCCAACAGCAGAAATAACTTCAAAATGGTAATAAAAGAAATCTAGATTTAAATCATAAATAATACATATTTAAAGTATATTTGAAATTACACCTCGTAAAACAATCAATTCGACTTTGAAAAGGACAAATATTCAACATTCATCGTAACTTCGAAATTACGATGTATTACTGGAAGAGACTTCAATAATCTCCGCATATTATCCGATAGATTAGTTTAACGATCCAAACCCCAAAATCACATTGCCCAACCATAATTAATCAATTCCACATGAACACCATACCCTTAACAAACCATATATTATTTTGTTCCCTCCCATTTTTTCAAACCAAACGGCCATCTCACACAGGAAAAGAACAGCCAACCTCTCTCAGTCTTGGTCAAAGTCACTTTTACGACCAATAAAACAATCACTCAACATTCAATCAATCAAAGCAATCCCTAATTCTCTTGTATAAATAAGGTAACTATACACCACAATACTTATCCCTCAAAAGTGCTAGGAACTAGTTAACAATGGGGAACAAGGGGAAGGAGAGGCAGAGATCACTGAACTACCATAGGCTGGTTGAGGATCAATCTCAAGGGAGAGCACGGAAAGGGCATGTGCCGGTGCTCGTGGGGAGAGGAGAGGAGGTGGAGAGGTTCGCCGTCAATGTCAAATTCTTCAATGATCCAAGCATGGTGGCTCTGTTGGAGATGGCCGCCGATGAGCTTGGAGATAGCTCAAGGGGTGGAGTTTTGAGGGTTACTTGTGATGTTGATCATTTTAGGAGTGTGGTTAGCGTCATCTCTAAGTCTAAATCTACATGACTAAGATTGGTGTGAGTTCTTTTTCGTTCGAGTAATTTGTAGATAACCTTCATCGTCTATATCTTTAGTAGCATTTATCGAACTCGAAGGTTGATAAGTGTTCATATGAGGAAGGGGGTTATTTGCAATTTACGCTCTTATTTTCCTCTTCATGTTGAGTTGGAGGTCAGATGGCAACATGAGTGATGAGAAGTAGGAAGCGGGGCAAAACTTTTTTTTTTTTCTTTTGATCTGTGAAGAGCTTGGATGTGTGATATCAAACAGGGATCAATACGTTATAGATGTAAGCAAAGCTTTGTGTTTGCGACACTGTAAATATGGTGGCTAATAAGGTTGGGTTACAGGATGTATCAGGTTTTAGGTTTGAATGTAACTTTCGACAATGTAATTCTGGTGGCTAATAAGGCTGGGTTACAGGATGTATCAGGTTTTAGATTTGAATGTAACTTTTGATAAGAAAAGAAAAGAATCTTAAATGTTAGTGTAGTAATACAGTTTATTTTTATTCTTAACATAAACTAGTCTATCTTTGTGCTAACATAATAGGATTTGGATCCTCTCCACTACAAAAAAGTAGTGGAGAGACCACTACTTTTAATCTCAAGCGTTGATTATTTAGTAGGCGGTTATGATACAATCTAAATCTAACACTTACCATACCCCCGTGTATTGCACTCATTCCTAATTTGCACTAAAAGAAAAAATCATAACCATCAACTAGATAATCAATGGCTATGATTATGTAGTGTTCCCTCCACTATTTTTTTTGTAGTGGAGAGGATCCGAATCCAACATAATAAACATGTCATTTTGTTCCTTACAATCTTACAAAGTCTATCTGTTTTCTTCTTCTACTACACATTCTTGAATCCAGATTTCATCCCTCATTTATTCATATTATGCTGCTTTTGGCAAAGGGTTAGCAGAAGGGTTAAAGAGGTTTAACCCTTCACTAACCTTCCAAACACCCATCTATGTCTAAGGGGTTTGTTAGCCCATTTTCAAGGTTTAAGGCAAGTTAACCTGTTGAAATGATAGTTTAACTATTCTGCCTATTAAGGCAGTGTAAAGCTTAACCCTCTTCATAGGGAGGGTATACAACTTTGATATGGCTCTACACTGTTTTAATGTTCATGTAGTTAGAGCTTAGGTAAGTCAATATTAACAATTTAAATGACCATGACCAATCAAAGTCTGTGTTACCTAAGTGTAGGCTCTTTAATATTTTAATATTGAAATAGATTAGGATCATCCACGTAAAAAATTATAATATTTTAATGCATGTCCACACTAGAGTGGAATGTAATTTAATATATTATAATATTTGAATTAGAATAGTCGGTCGACTCATACTTTTTTTGGGCAAATCCTCTACTTTCTTGATTATAGAGAATGTCTGCAATTGATTACATTGATTAATAGAATTGGATCGTTCAATGACATCAAACCTTTTTTAGTATAATTAATATAATAAATATCCTCCATGCAGTCCACTGAGTGAAAAATTATGATTGGTGAGTTGTAGAAATTCTCTGTAATATAGGATGTAAAGAATGTTATAAAAAAGGAATGTAGAAATTCTCTATTTTTTTACAGATAATTAGTGTTCATAATAACCAACTTATCATGTACTTACATTTTGTATAGGGAGTCAAAATATATTTCTGAACAAATATTAGTCATTTTATCTACTTTTGATAAGGTTAAAATTGATATTTTTAAAAAATTTGGGAGGATAAACCTTCTTAATCCTTCTTTAAACTATCTAATCCAAACAAGATGTAATAAAATTTAACCCCTCATGACAGGTTAACTAATTTAATCCTTCTACTTGGCCCTTCTTTCTTAACCCCTGCCAAATGACACCATAAAGTTTTTAATTGAATAGTTTATACACCTTACTAGTATAGCAATGCTATTAACAGGGATGAAATATTAGGGTGTGTTTGGCAATTACCTAAAAACTAGGGTAGGTTTAACGCTGGCCCAGTTCTATTCTAACCCTATTTAGTGTTGGACCACCACCCCACTTGTGCAACGCTAAACTGGTTTTATGGCCTCTTTTTGGCCTAAGAAAAACTAGGCCAGAGCTGGTCCACTTTTTACCAATCAAAAGCAAACTCAAAACTGGGTCAGGTTTAGTTCTGGTCTATTTTTAAGAGTTTGCCAAATACACCATTGATCTAAGACGTTACTCTACCTGAGAAAACCCTCCTAGGTTTGAGTTCCAAAGGAAGTCCTAGGACTACTTGTTCGCATTGACGACAGCAAGGGGAGAACAAAGAAAACAAGAAAGCAAAAATAAAAATAAAAATAAAAATTAATAATAATAATAAATAAAATAGAAATAAATTACCCGCATCCTTTTCTCCCATTTTCACTATCCTAATATGACAGTAATTCCAACATGAAACTATGTAGAGTTTCATCTTTTTCCACTTGCCAATGAAAAGAAAACATATATTCTTGACTTGCCATCCTTGCTTCCATAAATTACCACCAAACAGAGCCCTAAAATATTCTGTAATTTGTTCACATTGAAACCTCATCCTTGTACATCGTACATCATGTGTAAAGATTAGGTCTCTTATGTTTGAAAATTGGAGTTACAGGTGAATTTTCTATATTGACTCATTCCCCAAATGAGACCACTTCCTTCCATACAAAACAGCTAATTTTTATCCAGAGAAAACCTGTAAATGGCATGGTATAGTAAAACCTAACATAACAGACCTTTCCAGTTTCAGAGTTGGGTTAACCAAAATTTCATCTTAAGAAAGCGACAATATTGAAATTTTTACAACAAGACTATCAACCTGACGTCTAATTTCAATAGCGACGTTAATATGCGATAAATCATTGTCAAGATATTGACAATACATGAGAAAGAGAGGCAGCTAGATGTAACTATCTACTTTGATCAAGAAAATAATGTAACGAGGAGGAATACATACCCCCTAGTTTAAGACAGAATTGAGATGGCCAAATTGAAGATGACCACTTAATTTTAGACTTCAAACCCAAACGGTGCTAGCATTACAAGCTAATTTCTTAATATACAGTCAGAATAAACATTAAAAAAGGTTGCGGTAACCTAATATCGCAGCTTGTGCTCCAGAAATAATCAGAAAATAAGGATGATATCGAAGTTGTAAAATTGACCTGCAGGCGTCAAGAAAGGAAATAAATTAACTGGAAGTAGGAGAGGTGCTACATGGTAGAATAACCATATTGTATCCTTTTGCCTGTAGTAATATTATAGATCAGGTGATTCAAGTTTGTATATTTCGAATCTCACTATATATTTTCACAACATTATACAGTTATGTTTTATTTCTCATCCATTGTGACATCGATCTTATTTTCTTAGTGTACTTCTAATCTTCAACAACTCAAATTTGTCAATCTCACTGAACGGAGGGAAAACAAGAGAAAACCATTCAGATTTGAACTGTCTTAACATTTTGAGAATCGGGATGAGGTGGCACCATTAATTAGATGAAACCATGATGATGATTATGATGACTGCTGCTGAATTCTTTATTTTGAAGCTCCTTCGAATTGATTACTTTCTTGAGGATAAAACCTGAGGACCGGAAATTCAAGCAACGCTCCGTCGCAACAGCTTTTGCCAACAATATCTAAGGTTTTGGGGTAAAAAAATGGAATTCAGTCAAGTTATTGTCTGGGAGCTCAATATGAGGGTGTTTGGGAGGGCTTATTTCTTTAAGCTTGTCTAATATTATGCAACTTTTGGTCGCTTTTGGCTTTGATGACAAAAATATTGCAAACTGGTATGGATAGCAAAGTCATTTGCTTGGTCAAACCTAGCCTATATAGATGAGCTTATAAGCTAGTTTTTTAAAAATTAGGGCTCTCCAACTTTTTTACAATGGGACTTTAAAAAGCTAGTTTATTTGTGATGTCAAAACATGTAGACAGTGTTATCAATGTCCAAGGTGAAATGTCAGACTCAAAGCCCTTTACACGCAATATGTAGGGTGCAATCTGATGCGCGCACTCGAGTGAAGTGAGACGCATGCTGCACATAATTCTTAAGGATAGTTAATCAACCACGAAGGTACATGTTTATGAATTTTCATGTAAAAATGTGTTAAGATAAATAACATCTACTATCAAATCACAAAATAAGGTCTCAATTCTAATCACAAAATAAGGTCTTAATTCTAATGCTAGCAGCCTGACACATCCAAAATAGTAGCGAAGTTCATAATTTTCCAAATAAAAAATCAATTTAGTACTAATATCGAAGGACTATATTGCATGGATACGGGCACAGGTCCGGGTATTAGTATGGGTGCGGGTACGGGTACGGTACGGAGCATGACAAATTTGTAAAAGGTATGGTACGGGGACATGGCTATACAAATATTCATATATTATATGTTAAGATTAACAATTTATGAGAACAATGATGATAATTAAAAATTCATATAACAAGTTTGTATTTCTTTTATTATGTGGATTATAAATTTGACAATCACTTTTGAACTTGACATCCAAACGACCCTTCAAAACCATAATTCGGAAGTTGACCTATGTCCAATGAGTTTCAAGAAGTTGATATGAAGTGTAAGATGTATGTCCAAAAAAGCATGACAAATGTTTTAAGCATACCCAAAAAAATGTATGTCTATATGCAAGGAGTGTCCAAGGATGTATACGGGTATAGGTACGGGTATGAATTGGATAGGTAAGGCTTCACTTCAGATTAGAAGTAGCTAGATAACATAGTTGAAGAAAAATAGGAATAAAATACACGAGGCTATTGTAGGCACTCAAAAATGCCAAGAAACAAAACACGGTCGAACCTCGCCACAATCATGACAAGCGTCGTCATCATGAAGAACCTTAATCCAGCCAACAAACTCGTCATTGGAGACGGATCTCATCATCGAAAATGAAGTTCGCCTAGAGACAAAAATCCTCTAGAAGATAAAGCCCATTCAAGAAACGAAGTCCATCTGTAGACGTACCTCATCAAACAGTACCGAACCTCTTAGAGAATGAAGCTCGTCATTCAAGACGAAGTTCGCCTAGAGACAAGACTCTCAACACCTTATCCTTCAGTAAACGAAGCTCGTCAGTGAAGACGAAACTTATTATTAAGATGAAGCTCGTCAGTGAAGACGAAGTTTGTCAGAAGAAGTCCACGAGACTCGCTATGAAGCTTACCATATAGCGAAACTCACTTTGTCAGACGAACCTCGCTGCGCATCAAGGCTCATCTTATCTGACGAACCTCGCCACGCAGGGAGGCTCGTCTCACCAAATGGAGTTTGGCTGTAACGGTCTTGAAGACCCGGTCAGCCTGCGTGGGCTAAATTCTAGGAGTCTGTTACGCTCCTCAACCCCCGATTAGTGCATTAGTTACGCGCTAAAGGCTTATAAACAGCCTCATGCAGCTATGAAGAAGCCAACTGATCACAGGCACTAACAGAGACACATGCGAGAGCTAGTACTCAAACTGGGAGACGTTCTTTTGAGATCCAAACCTCGGTTCTTGTGATTTAAGCCATCAACAGAGGCTGATTCTTCTCCTCGAATTGAAGGGATTTTGTTCTGATCGTCAACGTGAAGTAAGCTCGACTCAAACATCAAGCGAGAAATCTCACTGCCACACAGAACCCACGTTAAATAAAGGAGAAGTCGAACCAACCTTCTCCTCTTCTGTACTTGCGAAAGAGTGATTGTAAACAGATTCTTACCAGGCGATAGAATCTTTTCTCAAAGCTAAAATAGTTAAGAGAATCAATCATTTTCGAATCTTTTTCAGGACCCTACAGAAGATGGCGACCATAGTGGGAGAACTCATTTTCTCTGATGAGATGATCGTGGCGCAGTCGGATAAAATCATTGTGGGAACTAACGTTGAGACTCTCGTCATCGAGTTTGACCAGTCCAAGTACGAGGAGCTCTTCTCCTCTTGTACTCTGAGTCCCATCAAGGCACGTAAGTGTCGCAAAGTCTCTCACGAAACTCTAGCCAATTCGGCTTCTAATAGTTCAACTCGAGTTCGCCTCGAAGAGAAATCCTTGCCTCTGAATGACGAGGCTCTGAAAATCAGGCTTCAGGCTAAGCAATGGGTTGTCAAACAACCTAAGAAAATGCTAGCTATGGAGCCCGCTGTTGATCTACTGTCAAGGAGGGCAAGATATCGTTGACGCCAAAATCAGGCTCACCATGAAGCCCGAGCTTTAGTCTCTCTGGATGGCTTCTACTATTGGCCATGAGACGATGTGTCTAAGGCTTACAAGACAATCAAGACTCGACTAACTGAGGTGCGTCAGAATGACGAGCCTCACCCAAACGTCCAAGTGTGCTTAGATGACGAACCCTATTCTCAACACGAGGCTCGTCCAAAACAACCAGTGCGTCCCCTACCTAGGATCACCCTACCGTTGGAGCTAGCCAGACTCTAGCTCATCAAAAGGACGGACTGCATCCTCAACACTGAACTCGCCCCGCTGTTGAGACACATTCAAGTGGCCAAGTTGAGATTCGACCAAGAAGGTAAGTGCATCCCCCGAATCAAGTTCGCCTTGCTATTCGAGCTGGCCAGACTCAGGATCGTCGAAATGATGAACCTAGACTTTAGCACAAAGCTTGTACTATTGCTGAATCACGTCCAAGTGATCAAGCTGAGGTTGGATCAAGACAAAAAAGGTGTCTCCTGAACCAAGCTTGTCCAAATATCGATGCTTGCATGAATGACGAGGTTCGTCCGACTAATCAGACTCGTCAATCTTTAACCCTTACAGATTCGTGCTCATGCATAAGCAAGTTATCAGAGTTAATAGGGGGTGGTCCTATTATTGATCTGTGAGATTACCTGGTTTGTAAATATAGTATGAGCCAGATGAAATCTTAATGTAGCTGTGAGAAGCTCATCTCTACAGTACTTTCCAAATACTAATGTGGAGGCCCATCATCGAGGCCCTCCGTCTTTGAACGATTGTCAGAACTTCCAGAAGGCCCCTCATCTAGAAGAAGACGTTATCATCCCAGAAGACAAACGTTAAAGAACGAGCCTGATAAAGTCATGATTAATATGGCTAGCAGGGGTAAGGGCAAAGGTCCAGCTAACTCTTCTGACTCTTCTGATCCCGAGTTCTCTTAGGGATAAGGGAGTTACTCATTGAATGAGATGGTGTCTATCAATGTACCCGAACCCGTACCAGCTCAGTGACCTTATTAGATTATCGGCGTTTAGCAGACATCTCTGACAATGCTAATGAGGATGTTTGTTGGAAAAATTGCAAAGAAGAGAACAAAGAAAATTGACTTGTATTCCTTTGATTCTGATTACAATTTGATTATAAAAGAGAAGAGAACGAATTTGATTCTCTCCTTTGTTTAAAACTGGGTTCTTCTCGGTAGCGATGGAATACCTCCTTCGATTGCTCGCGTCGAATTTGCTCTCCGTTGACGATCCGACCGTCTTCTATCTCGTGGGAACGATGAACTTCTGTGGAAAGTTTAATGGATAACTCTGAATGAGTTTAAGAACTCTGAACGAGGTAGAACTCTGTTAATAGAGTTGTTAGAACCGAAAATTCGGTTAATGACCAAGCTGATATTCTGTTGTTGAAGAATCCTCTCAGATTTGATCTTCTGAATTTGATTCAAAAATCCTATCTTCAAGGATTTTACTGCTGCTGCTGTTGAATCACCAAACCTGAGTGGTTGAGATCCTGAAAATCCAACCTACTGCCAACTCTTCCGTTCCAAAAAGCCAGCCCCTAACTCAGTTGAGTTTGTTGAGTTTTATAGGGGGATCAGAGGTTGTAGCTGCCCTCTAAATCCGCTCCTGAGTGGGCGTGATTTCCTCAGATCGTGGGGAAAACAGATCTAAAACCGTTTGACTCGTATTTGAACGAGTCAAACACCCAATCTGGTGTTCAAAACCCAACGTCGCCTCTTAGAATTGAGACGCGAGGTTGGGTGTTGGCTGAACATCATTGAACACGAGGGTCGCTCACGTTTTGGTTTGTTGTAGTTTGGGAACGCGGGGGTCGGTGGTGGTTGAACCCCTATGAACGCGAGGGTCGCTCACGTTTAGCTTGTGCTTGGAAACGCGGGGGTCGCCTGCATTTCCAAAATTGTAACGTGGGGATGACATCCGCGTTTTAGAAGGAGCTAGTTGACTTGTAACTTCTTCTGTAAAGCGTTGCAAGGACCGTTGTTCAGTAATCCTGGCTTTAGCTGTTGTGGAGTGTGAAAGTCGTCAGATTGTAACTTTCACTGCAGAATGTGAAGACTGCTGAATAGAGTTTTCATCAATTATCAGAAGTGTCGTTGAATTATAACTCTTCTCGATCTATGTGAAAAGTCCTCCATTTGCAGCTTTCGATTGTCGGCGTGAAAGCTATTTGATTGTAGCTTTCGTTATTGGAACTTGACGGGAATCAACATCCATAGTGTTTTTAGATGAATATTTGCCCACAGCTCTCTACCAAGCAACTCACCAACTACGTCCAACCTTTTATTTCTGAAATCATTACACTGCTCATCAGCATCTCTAATAGTTGCTAATATAATATTAGTCATGTTGTTGTCGCAACCATCAAGATCAATCATCTCAGAAATGAGGCCGTGTTTGTAGCGATTGTAGAATTGCGAATATAGTGATTAGAAAGTCGTCTGATTGTGACTTCCATTGTCGGAGCTTGATAGGGATCAGCTATCCATTATGATTTTTAGACAGCCTACAGAGGAACCCGACAACTCAGCCATTGCAACTTTCCAAGCATCTAGCACCGATCAAAGTGAACAAGCAAATGCTCATATGGCCGGGAATGTAGAAGACTTGGCAAAAAGGCTAGAAGAACAACAATTTATTCTTCTCCAACAACAAGAAACTATCGCGCTTATGAGGGAGACGATAGACAGACTCACTAAGGTAAAGGAGAAGAAGAAAAAGAAAACTGTCGGTGAAGCCTAGGATCAAGGCATCGGCGACCTTCACCCGGTGCTGGTGAATCTAGCCGTCGAAACCAAGATGACGCTAATGCAGAGGATGATGATGATGAAATTTTCAAAATTCATTCTGAATCATCAGAAACTGAATCCAACCCTCGTAAGAAAGAATGAGACCAGAAGTTGGACGATTTCCAGAAGCAACTAGATGCGTTGAAACTTCAAGGAAATTTTAAGGGATTGTGGGTGACTAGACCATACATCACCAAATAGGTCCCCTATCCTCCGAAGTTCAAGCCACTCAACCTCCTACAGTTCGATGATAATGGCTCTCCTACCCAACATATCTACTCCTTTCAGGCGCAAACTTGGCACATAGTGGAAAATGATCACATTATGGTTCGACTGTTCATTGGTACCCTCAAGGGGGTTTCTTTTGAATAGTTTTGTAGATTGGAGCCTACATCCATCACTTGCTGGAAGGATATAGAAAGGCTCTTCATGGCCAGATTTTTTGACGATGAGACAGAAGTATCTATGACCACCCTGCTAGTTAAAAAGCAGAAGAATATAAAGTCCATTAGTAACTTTGTTAAGAGATTCAGGAATCGATCACTATATTCTCATGATCAGGTCTTAGAGCCCACTCTCATCGAGATGTCCCGAAATAATCTCTCCATCAATATATTATCCAAGATGGTCGCTATCGAGGCACGTTCATGGAAGGATTTGATTTGGCAAGGAGAGAAGGTCAAGAGTATGCTTAAGAGGATAGATGTCGAAGAGCCTCAGGAGTCTCGATCATCCCAGAAAAGGGGGTAACCAAAGCAACTTCACCCCCCGAAAACATTCAAAGGGGAAGGATACTCTAGCAGTGGAAACTGTAGGCGTCAAAAGTTACATATAGGTTCTAGCACGCAGCTCGAGACGAAGAAAAAATGATGAACATTATTATCCAAGTCAACAAGAATTATCTAATGTCGTAAGGAAGCTAACAAGCGCATGAAGTGAGTTGACAAAACATATGAATTAACGGGACAACAAAATAGCGAAGAAACGACTCGATATCGGGAGTTTCGTTTCACCGATGAAAGGCGAAGCGCCACCCGTGTCTTGTTCACTCTACGTGTGTTTCACCTAGGTAAGGTTGTAGATCTTTTCGCCAACTTTCCAACGCATCTTGAATCATGTCATTCCGGGATCGAATGGGAGAATTAGAAGTGAAACAATCAAAACGCACCAAACAGCGTCTCGGCCAACGGCCAAGACACCACTGGTGTCTTGGCCCATGGCCGAGACACCATTCGTGTCTTGGCCAAGGCTGAGACACTATTCGTGTCTCACACCCAGAAAGGCTATTTTCGCCCGTATAACCTCCTGAAAACCTGTTCTTCGATAAGATTTCGGGATTCCTTCAGTCCAGAGCCTCTCCAATTAATTTGAGGTTATCTTTGAACGTGGTTAAGTAGTTATAACTGAGGAGAAGATCAAATTATTCATTCTTATTGAAAAATAGAGCTTCTGAAACCTATAAATATAGCCCTAGGGCCTTTATTCAAGGGGGTGGAGAATTTCGGAGCAACGATGAAGCCCTGTTGAATTGGGGAGTGGGGAGCATGAATTTCAACAAGGAGGAAGAAAGTTCTTCGCGAGTTCTTCAACAAAAAGGAGGAATGTTCGATAGATATGTAGTCGCTTCAGCCTCGTTCATCCACTTCCCTTGAGATCGCACAGTGTAGAAGTCAAAAATTGCCTATAGGTCCCCGAACACAGCTCGAGACAAATAGAAGGTGATGAACGCCATTATCCGAGTCGAAGAGGATTATCTGACGTCGATAAGCGCATGAAGCGAATCGGTGAACCGTTGATGACACGGCAAACATCATGTGGCCTGCGTGCTCGCCATTCAATGCGTGTATGTCAGTCAACTCGCGTGCATTGGTCAATGCGCACACTATAATCAGCTCGCACATGTCAATCAACTCAAAGTGACCAGATGTGCACGTCAATCAGCTCACACGTGTTAATCAACTCAAAGCGTCCAAACGTGCCCGTCGGTCTGCTCACGCATGTCGGTCAACACGCACGCATCAATCAGTTCGTGCGCGTTCGACGATCAGTACCGCAACGAAGCGTAAAAGTCAACATGACGGATAAATACGCAGAACGGTGGAAGATACAAGTCCCGGAAAAGTCGAAAAACACCAAACAGTTCAGCAAAAAGGCTGAACTACTCGCACCCGCGCGAGTCAAACCACGCCGACCCGCGCCCCCAGCGGGTCAGCGGGGTGTTTCGCGTAGGTTTGACCCCGGACGTGTTTTTCGACGGTTTTGAGCGGTCTTCTTGGGATTTATCTGTTCCAGGGGTTCTTAACTGCCTAGATATCATCTACAAACGTGGTTAGGCCGTTATTGACTGAAGATAAGGCCAAATCACTCATTCTCATCCACATACATGTATCCGAAGCCCTATAAATACAAGCCTAGGGCCTCCTTTCAGCGGGGGCGAATTATTATCAAGACGTGGAGGTGCTGCTGGATTGAGGAGTTAAGGAGCACGAATTATGAGTTGTTATTCTTCCTAACACCCTTCATCACAATCATGGACCCCATGTGACCTTCAGAGATGCATCCTCTAAGATCACCCTATATCCTACTGCCTCCAAAGCTCCAAGTAAAATGATGTTCTTCGACAACTGTGGAACGAACCTCACTTCCTCCAACTCCCTAGTCACCCCGTCACACATCTTGATCCGAACTGTACCAATATCATCAATAGAGCATTCATGATCATTACCCATTAGTATGATATCCCCTCTTTCCAACTCCTCAAAGCTGGAGAACCAATCCCTCCTAGGGCAAATGTGATATGAAGCACCTGAATCTACAATCCACTCCGTAGAGTCGGTAACACAAACTGACAGTAGTGCAGGGCACGAGTAGCCTGAAGAATCTGAATCTGAATTGTTACCACTAGTCTTGGCAACATTCACCTCTGAAGCTTGTATAGCTTTTTCCTTATTCTTCCCGGCTCGATCTATCAAATTTGGGCATTCAGACTTCCAATGTCCATCTTTTTTACAAAAAACATACTGATTCCTACCAACTGCAGGATGTGCTCCTCTAGACTGTGACTCCTACTTCAGTTTGGACTCTTCCCTCTTGTGACTAATGCCCTTTCTACTGTATTAATTGTAGTCTCCTTATCTTTCTTGCTAAGCTAATAATTCACAAGAGCAGTGGTGACCTCACTATACGAAAGTGATACTTTCCCATTAATAAGAGGAAGAACGAAAGTCTCATATTCATTGTCATGCAAGGAACTCAATAATGTAGGATCTGAAATAGATACACTTGAACACTAGAGGAGGGGTGAATAGTATTCTTTTAAAATTTATGCAAAGTATATTATAAATTGTAAAGAAAAATGGCAATCTCAGAAATTCACAATCACAAACACAAGGATTTATACTGGTTCCACCAATCCAGTGTACATCCAGTCCCCAAGCAAATCCCGCTTGAGAGTTTTCACTATGATTTTGAATAAACTTACAAAATCAAACTCAAACCTGGCCAATTTGCAAGTCCCTGCAAATTGCAACACCAATTGACAAACACCTTGCTAATATGAACACCAATCTCTAAACTAAGAGATCAACCCTCTCAAACCCGAGAGGAATCCTTTTTGAAGCAAGAACACAATTAATCCTATAAGCCTTGAATGTGTAGTGAAGTGCAGCAGTGGCTTAGGATTCTTTTAATCTCTGTAAATTGCCTAAACAATAGGTTTTTGAATAATGTTCAGAGGCAATTTCAGAAACTTCTTTTTTTCTCAAAATCTGAATATTTTTCATTGAAAAATTGCACAAAGATCAAAGCTTATGGGTATGTATATATCTGCAATTTTTCTGAACAAATAACCTATTTATAGCCCTTGAAAAGACAAATTTTTGAACTTTAAAAACGTTTAAAAACGGCTATAAACAGTCATAAATTTAAACTTTGAAATCTGGAAAAACTGTATCTGTAGTCACTACAATTGTCATTAGTCGACTACACTGAGTTCAAACAGACTCTGTGTATTCAGAAAATTTCTCAGTAGTCGACTACAAAGCTCATTAGTCGACTACACTGTATTTTGACAGAAACTGATAAAATATAATGTAGATTAGTCGACTATACTATAAAATAACATAAACTTATGTTTCTGTCAAACACCTGAGTAGTCGACTATAATACCTTGTAGTCGACTATACTGTAAATTGACAGAAACATGTATTTGAGTTTTATACATGAGTAGTTGACTACTATTCTAATTAGTCGACTACTAAGAGTAAAAATTATGAAATAAAATATTTTTATACTTAAGTTTTAACTATAATTCTAATGATTAACATAGGGGATTTCTATAGTTAACCAACACACTAAGCCTATGTTAGTGTGTTCTAATATTGTGTGTGTTCGTGTGTGTGATCAAGGCTTGTACAATAATTCTAAGTAAAGAAAATATAAAATACATTATCTCATATGTTCTTCATCTTCTTCACTTCATAATCTTGTTCATATTCTGATATTGAAATCTGCATATAAAAGTTAGTGCACACACTGTATAAATTGTTATCATCAAAATACTATCATGGAGATATGATATTCAACATTCTCCCCCTTTTTGATGATAACAAATAATTTATGCCTAAGTATATATTTTCTAATCAGATTAAAATATAATGAAATAACAATACTTACTCCCCCTGCATATATGCAAATGTGAGTCATATATAAATCTATAACAATACATAACAATACTATTTCTCCCCCTTTGTTATCAACAAAAAGAGGAAAAACATCTATGCTAAACATGATATTATTTCTTCAACATGAGCTAAAACTTCAAACAAATCATCCAGGTTATGAACATAGTCCATAACTTCACCCATCCAAATAGGTAGGCAAAGACTTGCCATAAAGACCAAAAGTTCCACAATGTTCATCACCATGATCTGTTTAAAATATGTAGCACATGCATTATCTAACCAAACATCATCATAGATAATTAAACACACAATCAACATACTTAACATAGTAGCAACATAAATAACATATTACATATGTCCTAACATTTTGAAACTTAAACAGAATTGCATAATTGTTTTGACACTTAACATAAAAACATCTTAAGGTGCTGGAGGAGGTTGCTGTCCTTGAAAATACGTATTAAGCTTTGTGTCCAAGTCTTCAAACTTCTTGATTAGCTCTTCTTGATTACTAATGATATATGAATTCTGTGCATATAGAGCTCTTTGACCAGTTTTAAGTTCAAGAATACGTGCACTTAAAGTGTTGTATTGCACGTCTGAAAAGCATGAGGGTTCTGTAGGAAATGGTGGTGGTTGACTTGAAGAAGCTCCTGCTTGAGTTGAAGATTGTGGAATTTCTTCTTGATGAGGTTCAGGTTCATTTTGAGGATTATGTACTTGAATTTCAAAGTTAGTCAATTTCATCCTAGTTAGGGCATTGTAATCAAAAAATTCAATAGAACGGACAACAGAATTTTTAGATTGGAGATCGACATGGAATTTGTCAAAGATTTTTGTTAGGAATGCACCATAAGGAAGAAATCCTCTTGGAATAGTCAGAAGATTGTCAAAGAAAACTTCAGCCCAATTAACTTGAATATTTCCCATTATAGCATATAGAGCTTTTGCTAAATCTAGGGAAATGAAATGAAAACTTCCAGTTTTTGGAAACAAGTTATAGGCTAGGATTCGTGCAATGAACCTAGGAATTGGACGAAGTTTGTTTGAGTTATTTAAAGGTTTGCCATATCCAGGAAGAAAAATATGATTAGATAGCAAATCTGAGTCATTCATCCTAACAGACCTAAGAGAAACTCCTTGATAAGGAATATTAAATTTACCAATTGACTTTGTAGTTAAGTCAATCTCTATTCCTTTAACAAGAGTTTTGAGTTTTTCAGAACCACTTATAGTTCCCACACGTTCTATATTTGTATAGAACAGTTGCACAAGAAATGGATATGTGGGTTTTTTATTTTCAGCAGAGAATAATTCAAGCAAGCCCACATTTTCAAAATATGACCCAAAATTCCAGGGTATAAAATCATCAAATTTCACAAATCGTCCTGGAAGAACTTCAAATTTTGATATTTTGTTAAATTCTTCTAATAAATCAAGACTTTTTAAATAGATGATGATTTCATCATTAACAGAAGTATGGGTTTGCTTAGCTTTCTTAGATCTAGACATGATTAGATAGATAAATAACAAAAGATATAAAGATCAAGTTTAGAAACAATACCCCAAACTGTTGAAACCCTAGATTAGTCGACTAGATCCTGGAGTAGTCGACTACTGTTCTTGACTGGTTGACAGATTTGAAAGAGAATTGAAGAAAATGAAGAAAAATTTAGAATAATGAAGATGCCCTAACCTGGATTCATTGATACTGAAGAGAGGAAGATGAAGTTTCGGTTTTGGGTAGAGATAGTGGGTAGTTTTTGATTTTTACTTTATCTTTTAAGAAGAAAAAACAATGTATGGTTGAGATTTGATAGTAAATTGAGTGTATGGTTAAGATTTAATCTTAAATGTGTGCTTAGGATTAATATAGATGAAAATCTATGGTTGAGATGAGTTATACTTAACTGAAATGGGTATTGGATATTGGGTTTTGGGTAGAAATCCAATAAGCTTTTAAAACTGTAAAACTGAAAAAAATCAGGATCAGTAGTCGACTAATAGTTAAAGTAGTCGACTACACTGTAATTGACAAAGAGAAGATTATCAGTTTTTAACTCAGAGTAGTCGACTAATCTGTATTGTAGTCGACTACACTGTAAACAACAGAAAGTTGATTTTAAGATATTAATATTGAGTAGTCGACTATAAAGGCAAGTAGTCGACTACACTGTAATTTACAGAAAACTTATATGCAAGATTTGTGCATGTAGTCGACTATAAGTCAAATTAGTCGACTATTAAGAATATAAATACATATTTGTTTGTTTTTTTTAAATTAATTTAAATCTTCAATTGAACATATACCTAATTCCCTTCTTAATTTAACATATATTTCTTCTTTTAGAGGTTTTGTTAATATATCTGCTATTTGTTTATCTGTAGGTATAAATTCTAATGAAATGTCACCTTTAAACACATGATCACGTAAAAAATAATGTCTAATATCAATGTGTTTTGTACGTGAATGTTGAATAGGATTTTTAGATAAATTAATTACACTAGAATTGTCACACATAATGGATGATATGGGAAAATTTATGCCATAATCAGATAATGTTTGTTTCATCCATAATATTTGAGCACATGCAAGACTTGCAGCAATATATTCACCTTCAGTTATTGATAATGATACTGAATTTTGTTTTTTACTAAACCAAGATACAAGTGAATGTCCTAAGAAATGACATGTTCCACTTGTACTTTTTCTATCAGATTTACATCCGGCAAAATCAGCATCACTATATGATATTAAATCAAAAGAACTATGTTTTGGATAAAATAAACCATAATTTGTAGTATCTTTAATATATCTAAATATTCTTTTTACTGCTTTAAGATGTGATTCTTTAGGATTAGATTGAAATCTTGCACATAAACAAACACTAAACATAATATCAGGTCTACTAGCAGTAATGTAAAGAAGTGATCCAATCATACCTCGATAGAGCTTTTGATCAACATTCTTACCATTTTCATCTTTGTCAAGTGATATAGTGGTGCTCATTGGTGTTGATTTGCTTGTTGAATTTTCCAATCCGAAACGTTTGAGTAAATCTTTTGCATACTTGCTTTGATTGATGAATATTCCTTTTTTTAATTGTTTAATTTGTAGTCCAATGAAGAAATTTAGTTCACCCATGTGACTCATTTCAAATTCATCCTGCATAATCTTAGCAAATTCTTGACAAAGATTGTTGTTAGTAGAACCAAAAATAATATCATCTACATAAATTTGAATTAGTAAAATATCTTTATTTATTTTCTTAATAAATAATGTTGAATAAACCTGAAGTTAAAAGAAATTTCTTTAATCTATCATACCATGCACGAGGTGCTTGTTTAAGACCATATAATGCTTTCTTAAGTTTAAAAACATGATTTGGAAAACTTTCATGTTCAAAACCTGGAGGTTGTTCTACAAAAACTTCTTCATTTATAAAACCATTTAAAAAAGCACTTTTAACATCCATTTGAAATAATTTAAAATTCATAAAACATGCAAATGCAAGTAAAATCCTAATTGATTCTAATCGTGCAACAGGTGCATAAGTTTCATCATAATCAATTCCTTCTTCTTGATTATAACCTTGAGCAACTAATCTAGCTTTGTTTCTAACAACTTGACCAAATTCATCTAATTTGTTTCTAAAAATCCATTTTGTTCCAATAATGGATTTATTTTGAGGTCTAGGTATAAGATACCAAACATTATTTCTAGAAAATTGATTTAGTTCATCTTGCATAGCAATTATCCATGAATCATCAAGAAGTGCTTCTTTTATATTTTTTAGGTTCAATAATTGAAATAAAAGCATTATGAGCAATCAAATTAAAATGAGATCTAGTAGTTACTTTATCAGAAATATTTACTATAACTAAATCATGTGGATGATTTTTAACTTCTACAAAATCTTTAGGTAATTCATTTTGTACATTTTCATCTTTTTTAATATCTATCATTGGAGTATCATGAATAGTATCAATTATATCATCATCATTATTTAATATAATAGGTGATTTTGAAAAAATTTCATCAAAAGAAACATGTAAAGATTCTTCAATAACTAGTGTTCTTTTATTATATATTCTATATGCTTTACTATGATTAGAATATCCAACAAAAATTCCTTCATCGGATTTAGAATCAAATTTATCTAAGTTATCCTTTGTGTTTAAGATTAAACATTTACAACCAAAAACTTTAAAGTAAGATACTTTAGGAATTTTGTTATAAAATAATTCATAAGAGGTTTTCTTTAAAATAGGTCTTAATAAAACCCTATTTAATACATAACAAGCTGTTGATACAGCTTCTGCCCAAAAAATATTTATGTAAATTACTATCACACAACATGGTTCTAGCACATTCTTGTAAAGTTCTATTTTTTCTATCTACAACTCCATTTTGTGGAGCAGCACGAGGAAAAGAAAAAGTATGTGATATACCATGTTTGTCACAAATATACCATGTTTGTCACAATAATTTGCAAATAATTCATTTTCAAATTCACCTCCATGATCACTACGTATGGAGATAATAGAAGTAGATTTTTGTTGCAAATAATTCATTTTCAAATTCACCTCCATGATCACTACGTATGGAGATAATAGAAGTAGATTTTTTATTTTGAACTCTTTTGCAAAATATAGAAAACTCATTAAAAGCATCATTTTTTGTTTAAGAAAAATTACCCATGTAAATCTAGAATAATCCAAGAACAAATGCATATCTACTTCCATTTAAAGATTCTACTCTAGATGGACCAAAAAGATCTATGTGAATTAATTCTAATGGTCTATTTGTAGATATTACATTTTTAGATTTAAAAGAAGATTTATGCATTTTTTTTCTTGTTGACATGCATCACAAAAAAAGCATGATTCTTTTTCAAAAACAATTTTATAACCTTTATCACAAAGTTGACTAATACTTAGTAAATTATGTTTAAGACCATCAACTAATAGAACATTATCAATGATAGGTTTGTTTGGATTACCGACGGATCCAATACCGATGACTTTTCCTTTGTTGTTATCTCCAAAAGTAACGGTACCACCATCCTTGTTTTGAAAAGATGATAACAATTGTATGTTTCCAGTCATATGTTTGGAGCAACCACTATCCAAAATCCACCTATCTTTCTTGGGTACCTGAAATAATAAACATTTATATTTTGGTACCCATACTATGTTGGGTCCTTTAAATTAGCCTTTAGGAAACCAAACCCATGATGAGTTTGATTTGCCTAAATAGTTAGATGATAAACATATATTTTTAATAAAATCAGAAATATAAAAATTCTTATGTAAAGAAGATAATTCTTTTGGAACCCAAATTGAAAAGAATTTTAATTTCTTTTTACACAAATTTTCATTTCTATATTCATACAAATCACAAGAAGGTTTTACAAAAATTATGTTCTTTGATTTATTTTTATTAATTTAAAAACCTAATCCTTTTGTCTTTTGTGATTCTTTTTGAAAAGAAAGAATGTTATTTAGATTTTCTTTACCTTTATTAAATTTGCTTACATTTAGACATATATCTTCATATCTTGATTTAAAAGAAGAAATATTTTTTTCTAAACTATTAATACGAATATTTAAATTATTACATTTTGATTTTAAATATTTATTCTCATTAGATAAACATTTATTTTCTTTAAGTAAAGAAAAATTTTCTTCTTTCAATTCAATTATTTGAGAATTAGAAAAAATAGAGGAATTTAAATCAGAAATTTTTTCAAGTAATCTTTTATTTTCACCTTTAAGAAAATTATGTGATGTCTTTAATCTCACAAAAGTTTTATATAATTCATTGAAAGCATCTAAAAGTTCTTCATTTTCACTTACTTCATCTTGTGCCATGAAACACATGTGAGCACTTTCCTTTTCTTCAATTTCTTCATCTGAAAATGATTCATCACTATCATCCCAAGTGATTGTCATTGCTTTCCTTTTCTTGTTATTTTGAATGTTGTTGAAGTTGTTGAAATAACTTGACTTTTGATTATTCTTCAACATTGGACAATCTTTCTTCATATGTCCTGGTTTATTACACTTAAAACAAAGAGGGTTATTTGAAATTGAACTCTTAGATTTAAAATTACCTCGTTTTATAAATTTCCAAAATTTTCGTGCAAACATGCCCATTTCTTCATCATCATCATCTGAATCTTTTTTATCGGAAATAGTATTGAAAGCAAGAACTTTCTTGTTCGTTGATTCTTCATCATTCTTTCTATCTTCAATTTGAACTTCATATGCCATAAGATTACCAATAAGATTTTTAACTGTAAGAGTTGACAAATCATTGGCTTCTTCAATTATGGTAACTTTCTTTTCCCATTGTGGAGTAAGTGAACGAAGTATCTTTCTTATCATCTCCACTTGAGTATATGTTTTTCCAAGACCAATAAGAGAATTTGTAATGTCGGTGAATCTTGTAAACATTTCTCCAATAGTCTCATTTTTCTTCATCTTGAACAATCCAAATCTGTGCACAAGAACAAAAATTTTAGATTCTTTAACTTTATTTGTACCTTCATGAGTTACCTCAAGTGTATGCCAAATATCGTATGTAGATGTGGCCGATGACACCCTATTGAACTCATTCTTGTCAAGTGCACAAAATAATGCATTCATTGCTTTTGAATCCAAATTTGCATTATTTCTTTGAGAAGTAGTCCATTCTTCAAAAGGAGTTGTTGGCTTCTCATATTTTGTTTCCACGATGTTCCAAAGTTCGTAGCCAATTGATTGAAGGTAAATCCTCATTCGGCACTTCCAATAGTTGTAGTTCAATCCATCGAACATTGGTGGACGATTTGTAGAGTGACCTTCTTTGAATTGTGATGTATTTATAGATGCCATCTTTCACCTTGCTCTGATACCAAATGTAGGATCTGAAATAGATACACTTGAACACTAGAAGGGGATGAATAGTGTTATTTTAAAATTTATGCAAAGTATATTATAAATTGCAAAGAAAAATGGCAATCTCAGAAATTCACAATCACAAACACAAGGATTTATACTAGTTCCACCAATCCGGTGTACATCCAGTCCCCAAGCAAATCCCGCTTGAGAGTTTTTACTATGATTTTGAATAAACTTACAAAATCAAACTCAAACCTGACCAATTTGCAAATCCTTACAAATTACAACACCAATTGACAAACACCTTGCCAATATGAACACCAATCTCTAAACCAAGAGATCAACCCTCTCAAACCCGAGAGGAATCCTTTTTGAAGCAAGAACACAATTAATCTTATAAGCCTTGAATGTGTAGTGAAGTGCAGCAGTGCCTTAGGATTCTTTTAATCTCTGTAAATTGCCTAAACAATAGGTTTTTGAATAATGTTCAGAGGCAATTTCAGAAACTTCTCTTTTTCTCAAAATCTGAATATTTTTCACTTGAAAAATTGCACAAATATCAAAGCTTATGGGTATGTATATATCTGCAATTTTTCTGAACAAATAACCTATTTATAGCCCTTGAAAAGACAAATTTTTGAACTTTAAAAACGTTTAAAAACGGCTATAAACAGTCATAAATTCAAACTTTAAAATCTGAAAAAACTATATCTGTAGTCGACTACAATTGTCATTAGTCGACTACACTGAGTTCAAACACACTCTGTGTATTCAGAAAATTTCTCAGTAGTCGACTACAAAGCTCATTAGTCGACTACACTGTATTTTGACAGAAACTGATAAAATGAAATTTACGTTCAGTAGTCGACTATAATGTTGATTAGTCGACTACTTTTGACAGAAACTGATAAAATGAAATTTACGTTCAGTAGTCGACTATAATGTTGATTAGTCGACTATATTGTAAAACAACAGAAACTTATGTTTATGTCAAACACTTGAGTAGTCGACTATAATCCATTGTAGTCGACTATACTGTAAATTGACAGAAACATGTATTTGAGTTTTATACACGAGTAGTCGACTACTATTCTAATTAGTCGACTACTAAGAGTAAAAATTATGAAATAAAATATTTTATACTTAAGTTTTAACTATAATTCTAATGGTTAACATAGGGGATTTCTATAGTTAACCAACACACTAAGCCTGTGTTAGTGTGTTCTAATATTGTGTGTGTGTGCGTGTGTGTGATCAAGGCTTGTACAATAATTCTAAGTAAAGAAATTATAAAATACATTATCTCATCTGTTCTTCATTTTCTTCACTTCATAATGCCTTGAAAACATCTTGCACTTGTTCATATTCTGATATTGAAATCTGCATATAACAGTTAGTGCACACACTGTATAAATTGTTATCATCAAAATACTATCATGGAGATATGATATTCAACAAATAACAACATCGCCTTATCCTCATCTTCAATCATAACACCCATATTCGTCAAATCCACAAGAAGCTTCGTGTAGTGGTTCATGTGATCACTAATCGAGATTCCCTTCTTCAGTTGAAAATGATAAAGCCTCCTCTTCAAATGCAAGTGATTCTTAACACTTTTTGTCAAATACTTGCTCTCTAGAATCTTTCAAATCTTCTTTGTCGAAGTCTCATTGATCACATCATATTTTAGATCTTGAGTTAGACAATACCTAATCACACCACACGCCGTTCGATTGATCTTCTTCCAAACATTTTCTTTAATGTCATCCTGTTTCCCGTCCAACTCCAAAGTATCCTCCAAATTTTGCGCGTTGAACGCATCCAGGACTTCTCATCTCCATAAACCAAAATTGTTCGTGCTATTAAACTTCTCCACGTCTATCTTCATAGAGTGAATATTCAAACTTTGGACGGTCTTCATGCCAGAGGTATCACCCACAACTCCTTGTTTCTCAGCCATCTTCCTCAAAGCACCAACAAACCAATGTTAAACAAACTGAAAGAAATAGATTCAAATTGCGAGAAAGGTAGCTTTTTACCTCCAACTGAAACTCTAACAAGAGCCTCCAAAATATCTCACTCCCACACAACGGAAGACAAGATCCACAATAATAAAAATCTCACCTTTGTCTCCAATTGAAATTCTAGACGAGCTTCAAAGCGATCTACTCCTCCACCAATCCCCAAGCGTAGCCTAGGCTCTGATACCACTTGTTGTGCTCTGATACCACTTGCTGGGTTCGAGGAAATCCACGCAAACGTCAAGAGAGAAGACCAAACACACTCACAATAATGACACGAATACAAACAAACTAATTTTACGTGGTTCGGCAAGTTGCATACGTCCACGGGGTAAGAAGGGGTTGGGTTTTCACTATTAGAGGGAGTACAAATAGAGATTACAAAATCACTCAAAACCTCACAAATTAATATCTGAAACAAAGCTCTCAAATCTCTCACCAAATCTCCCAAACATACATCTCGGAAATCTCTCAAATTCCTCTTACTAATTTTCTCTTCTAAAACGTTCCATATATATAGAAATCCTAAAACCAAAAATATACTAGGAATTCTAAAACCAAAAATAAAACAAATTAGGAATCCTAATAGCATGTTACCAAAATAGATTAGGAATCATGTTACCAAAACAGATTAGGAATCCCAATAACCTGTTACCAAAACAGATTAGGAATCTTAATAACATGTTATCAAAACAAATTAGGAAACATATTAGGAACCTATTATTCAACAGGGTTATGCACGGGTAAGAAGAGCCCAATAAAAAATATTCCAGTTTATTAGATCCGGGTTTATATTTTGAGCAACCAGAGACCCAATCCGACCCTTCGTCAAACATGATGAACATACTAATTTTTTATCTTCGTTAATGAATTGTTCAATAGATACTTTTCTGACTTCAGGTAACTAGTTTTTGGTGTATATCCCAGTTTAGAAAGGCACTCTTGTGCAATCCAACTTTGCAAACATGCAATATCATATTTGCATAAAGATATTATCAATTGAAAGACCTAAAATAACGAGTACAAGGTACACAATGGGACAAAACTCATGAACTTCTAGCTATAGGAAGAGACTCCTCAATTAGCTCAAATGCACAATACAGAAACTTTACCTTAAGAACAGGCGGGATGTAGTCTAACACCCTCAGGTGAAAAAATCCACAAAACCCCCTAACAACTTTTGCAGTAAACCCCCAACATATTTTGGGTAGATTACACTAAACCCCCAATAACTTTCGAAATGTATTTTTATGTTTTTTTTTTTTGGGTTCTAATTTGTGGTGGTTATCTAAAAAACTTGGAAAGTTACCGGGCGTTTTCTGCAATACCAAAAGGTTGTTGGGGGTTTAATGTGATTTTAAAAGTTTATGGGGGTTTACTGCAAAATGCTAAAAGGTCATATGGTTCAGTGTAATTTACCCTAAAAAATAAAATATATGCTTGCTTGGTTTTGGGCGGGTCAACTAATGGGTGGGCCGGGTGGGTAAATGGCCCGCGCAGCTAAGAAATTGTCCAAGTAACTGCTGAGCTCATCAATCTCCAAGCACCTCGCCGCATGATATTTGTAATCTTCGCCAATCCGACCCTTCGTCCTGTAATTTGATGGAAGTAGTCGTAGGCCAACTGAAACTTAATTTTCGCTTTTACAAATCCCGTTTACAAGGGCATTTTATAAGTTTGGCGAAACATTTTTCTCCGTCATCCTTTGAAACTATAAATAATCCTAAACTATTCTGTTTAAGATATTCTGAAAAAATTAACCATATAAATGTTAAATACAATACAAATAACTTGAAAGAATGCATGTCAGCTATTGCTCAGGGCTTGCGGATATAGCTCAGCTGGTCCTTTGTTATATGAATCAATGACTCGGAAATGGCTTTGCACATCAGCTTCTCTTGAGAGGAACTCTGATGTACCAAGAAATCAAGAAAAGGAGATTTATCAGAAAATGGTTGAAAGGTTAAAGGGAGTCACTAGAAGCTAGAGTCCATAGTAACCGATATAACTTGAGTCTTGATGGCAAATGAAAGGCAGACAGCTAGCTATCATCAGCTCTATGTTTACACTTCCCACAACAACGGAATTATATATGCAAGCAACATGCACTAAACCTCGAGCTCGCAATGGAAGAAAAATAAAGGGCCGAAATTTGAAGAAGGAATGAGCAACATGCACTAAACCTCGAGCTCGCAATGGAAGAAAAATAAAGGGCCGAAATTTGAAGAAGGAATGATTCAGGAAGTAAGTCTTAACTGTTAGATTAGTGCCTGTCAGTTAACATAAAATACAATACATGATTTCGAGTATAAACAATTCAAGCGACATACGACAATCAGTTGTACTACCTTAAACCCTGAAGAGTTGGTGAAGGAACTTGATTGTGATAAGGGAAGTCACAAATTCGAATCCAACCAAACAATGAAAGGAACTCCCTAGCCACTCATGAAGGCTGGGAACTCTCCACTTTATTCATTTATAAAAGGAAAGAGAAGAAGAATAAAACTGGAAAAGAGACTATAGTGCAATCATATATATTTGGGTTAATTGTGGATAGACCCTTTGTATTATCACTCAATTGATATAGAACCCCTGTAACATTGGTCTATTGCACATGGTGCAGATAGACCACTTGAGTGAACTGTTTTTTTCACTCTTGAAGGGTCTATCAGCAATGAACCCTATATTTTAAGGTTTGTATATATTGCAAGTTTGCAACAAGTAGATAACATATTGACTACACATTAAAACTCCTCAACTTGATCCAAGCACCAGAAACAGAGATCCATAATCAACTCGTAGCACATGCATGGAGAAGTTAAAGATCCATAGTCAACTCAAAGCACATGCATTGAGAAGTTGGAAAGCCCTAGGTTGGGGAAAATATCCTACCAAGGGTCCTCCATACAATTGTCAATAGGGAGTAAATAGAGATTGTCGCCCGTCTATTCAGGAACCTTGATGCACAGACCTCCCTCATCTCTCGTGCACCAAGATTCCTGATCCTCTCAAGAAGATATATTCTATAGCTAGACGTCTCTCTATAGGATTTGAGAGGTTTTGGGAGGTCTCCCACCCCCTTCAACTCATTTTCCCAAAAGAATCTTTCCGTACTTTAAATCGATGCAAAAACCTGCAGAAACTGCCAATCATTAACACCACCACCACCACCAATTTTACTTATTCAAACACCTAGTTCTCAAACCATTTGAAACTCTGGAGAAGAACCATTAATGTGAAAATCCAAAGAAAGAGCAAGGAAAAGGATGTTGTTCAAAATATCAGTGATCTTAGTAGTAGTATTCCTGGGATTGGTCTACCAGTTCATTCAGCCTCCAGCACCAGAGCTCTGTGGCTCACCAAACGGTCCTCCCCTCACCTCTCCAAGAATCCAACTAAGAGATGGAAGGCATCTAGCCTACATGGAAACAGGAACTCCCAAAGAGAAAGCAAACTACAGAATCATCATCGTGCATGCCTTCAATGAATGCAAAGAACTGGGAATATTTGCATCTCAGGTAAAAGATATGAAAGATTCTTTTAGACTGGCAAACAGTTTCCATTCCTCCCTTAACTAGTATCCTTGTATGTTTCAGGATTTAGTGGAAAAGTTACAAATCTACTTCTTGTCCTATGACAGACCCGGATATGGTGAGAGCGACCCAAATCCCAGGCGTACTATCAAGACTGATGCCATGGATATTGAGGAACTTGCTGATCAGCTGAAGATCGGGTCAAAGTTCTATGTGTTCGGACCTTCATTAGGAGGCTGCCTGCTCTGGGGTTTCCTAAAGTATATACCACACAGGCACGATTACCAACTGAAGCCCTCCTCCCATCTTCCTTGTCCACAAAAGTCCCCACCCCACGCCAGAAAAACAGGATACTTGCACATAGATCCTATGTAGTACTGCTATTTTGCATTTACTGGTTACCACCCCAGCAGTTTATTATTGCCGACAGACCCCTAGGTTAATCTTTTTAATCTTTTTATCAGTAGTGAATTTCGCAGATATTGTCCCTGGTGGAATTAGTGAGTGCATCTGAGGATATAAAGAGTCAAAAAAAATTACCCCAGGGGGTCTGTCTGCAACACTGAAACTACAGGGGTAGTAAGCGCAAAACTGTAACACTATGGGGAATCTGCACAATTAGCCCCGCAAAAAAAAACTGAATCTGACAAAATTTCATTAAATTGTATGAAATAAACAGTATACATAGGTTACATTGATGCAGATTGGAAGGAGCAGCGCTTATAGGACCTCCCATCAACTTGTGGTGGCCCTCTTTACCAGCCAATTTATCAAGAGAAGCATACCGGAAAAAACTGGTAGAAGATCAGCGTGTGTTGTGGATCGCACACAATGCTCCATCCTTCCTGTATTGGTGGATGACCCAGCAGTGGTTTGCTTCAAGGATTCCTGTCAATAAATTCCCTGAATTACTAAGCAGGCAAGACAAGGAAATATTTCAGAAAAAGTTGACGATGCCAATAATAGCTGAGGTAATAATTCCTTATAACAAATTTCAGATGAAGGTTTGTTAACACAATAAAGGCTAGAGCTCCACCTGATATTCCTCGTCTTCTGAATCTGCCTCATCCAAATTGCATAATAGATACTACTTAAGCCTCTCGACAGCATTTCTGAACCTAATATTGCTTTGCTTGCAGGCCAGTGTTAGCAAAGGGACCAAGACTTTATCGCACACTTAAATTCACCTAAATACCAATATTTATTAAGCCATACACTAAAACACATGCACGTGCGCGCACGTGTGTATGCATAAATATTCCGAATACATTTTTTATGTTTTTAACAAATACTAAATACTAAAAGGTTTGCCTTAAGTGGTAATATTTAGATGTCATATCCTTCTCACTGTTTTAAAAAACCTCCGCGAAGTCCACCTAAGTGTACGCCTAGGTCTAGGCGGTACCTTGACCGCCTAACTAGCGACTAACACCTGAGCGGTACCGAGGCTACCCACCTGGCACCTAAGTTTTGGGAGTGTTTAGGGAATCATTGTCTGCTTACGTGGACTGCACCCTTTAGGCATTGATCGTGATTTTCTGTGTTGCAGCCTTCATATCCTCCAACCTCCTTCAAACTCATTTAACCTCCAAATACAAACACCTCCACTACCTCCTCCGACCTTCAGCAAAACCTCCTCGACCACCACTTAAATGAAGAAAGAAATCCGTCTAGACAACAGTCCGGCATCTAAGCTTTTCATAACATTGACATTTACTATCAATTATTGTAGTTAAAAACTAAAAAAAGAAAATCTCCTAGGCTCTAGGCGTCGGGTCCAACGGTTAGGCTATCTAGCGCTTTTTATAACCATGTTAGTTATTATTTTGGCTATTTAGTATTTAAGTATGCATAGTTTATTGTGGATCTAAGATTGCTATCTTTTTTTTTTGCATATTTATATGAATTTAATACATATTTTTATCAATTATTATAATTAAATAATTTAAAAATTAGTCAAATGCCTAGGCGTCTAGGTGCTGGCTCAAACGCCTAGTCCGCCTAGCACTTTCTGAAACATTGATCTTTCATTTGAATCATTAACAATTTACTGCAGTGACAATTTTCCGATATGCTTTTTATCAAACACAACTAAACAGAAACAAAATAACTAAGCACACAATTTGCCAATATGTGCCACTTTTTGTGATTTGCCCTCAGACCTCAACAAAATTGCAACACAGTGACATGTGGTAAAGACCAAATGAGAGAACATATCAAAGGCATACTGTAGTAAGTGGCTCTATCTGAATAACGTACTCCTAATACACAACAAAAGCATATACTAGTAGAAGTTCTATTTAATAAATACTGCATTACCCATGTGGTAAAGACTGAAATGAGAATACCCATCAAAGGCACCTCTCAGACTTCATGACAGTAGGCTAGCTTTTGGCAAATGGTACTTCGAAAAAGAAAACTCACAGATATCCTCATGTATACGTTATCTGTGTCTAAATTAATTTGCATGCAGTCCATGCATAAACAGCATGCTTCTTTGCTGTCAAATGCTTCCTGACAAACTAATAAAAATTTTCTGTTCAGTGCGAGAAGAAGGCTCAACAACAAGGCATTTTTGAGTCATTGCTTCGAGATGTAATGGTAATCTTTGGAAAGTGGGACTTTGACCCCCTGCATATGAGCAATCCATTCCCTAACAATGAGGGCACTGTCCATCTGTGGCATGGGTCTGAAGATAAGATGGTCCCAGTTCAGCTACAACACTATGTTTCAAAGGCGCTTCCTTGGGTTCGATACCATGAGTATCCTGAAGGAGGACATCTGTTTTTGTTTGTTGACGGTTTCACCGACATTATCCTAAAGGCACTTCTTCTTGGGGAGGAACCCAGATTGATAAAAGAGTAGTCTGGGAAGTCACTTTGTCGTCATGTCATAAGTTTTATATTTTCTAGTCTCTATCTTTTTGGGAACTATTCCTGACATCAGAGGAATTTGAACCAGCACGTGTACCTCTGGAAGAGTAATCATTGCCAGAGAAGTTATGCTCCTTTGATTATTCGTAATAACTATATTGATAGTGTGTGCATAAGTATACATGAATGCACAAATACGCACACCAAAAATGCAATTTCCTAATATCTCCTAAAACCAAAATATTATAAAATGCACTTAAGAAGAATGAGATAGAGTAAAATGGGTTGAAGGTATTCTGGGTAGTAAACCACAATGGTTGAATGAAATTCTGGAAATATATAGCTTTAATTTTCAGTTTTTGACAAATAGATATGGCTTACATAATACAGAAAAAAGAGCAACTAATTCCTATGATTTTAAGATATATCATTCGTATTCACAATTATAATCAAGAAACATCTGCAGTAATCTCAAGAAAAATTTACAGAGAACTGTCAGCTTGATATGAAATCAGAAACCACTTGCCATGGAAACAAGCAAATTCACTTCATGAAGTATAGAAGTAGTGTACCAAGCATAAGCTGATCACTTCGGACCGTCATTAATTTCATCGAGGTTCCTCATCATCATCATGAATAAAGGTGAAAATGGGTCAGGTTAACCTGAATCTGACTCGTAGTCGCCCAATTATTTAACCTCGTAAGCAGGAAAGTTATGCATGGGTAAACAGAGCCTCACTGAAAATTTTCCAGGTTAGGTTCTGTTTAACATTTTGAACAACCAGACCCAAACTAAACACGAAATAGTATTATTTGTTGGTGATATGTTAATAGATACTTCTTGTCATAAACAATTCCATCAAACTTGAAGATACAAACTGTGTAATTTTGTTAATGAATTGCTCAAAAGATATTTTTCTCGCTTCAGTTAATACCTACTTTTTTGCGTATATTCTAATATAAAAAAGGGAATCTAGTGCAACCCAAGTTCGCAAACATGCAACATTATAAATGTATCAAGATATTATCAGCTGAAAGACCTGTAACAACAAATAGAAACTTTGGAACTGAACTCATCAGCTTCTAGCTATAGGAAGAGAATCCTCTTATGGCTTAATGCACAAGAAGTAAAATTTTTAAGCATAAGACGGCAGGAATAGTTACTCTCAGGTTAAAGGATCACAACAGTTTCCCAAAGATAGAAGCTGCACAGTAAATACATACAAGTAGGAATTCTATACCATTAAGAGCACAAAAATAACAATACACTAATATGCACAGTAACTGACAGCAGAAAAAACTTAGGTCTGTTATAAATCAGAGTAGATATGGCTATCTATTCTAGTTGTAACTTACTATATATGCTATCTAAGATGTTTAACAAGGAAACTAAAAAGCAGATTGGTAACCTATTTGACATGTCACAAGTTTGATGATTACTTTTTTAACAAAGGCTATAACACAATGATAACATATTTTGTTCTGAAGAAATATTGGAAAGAGCAACTGAGAAATAGATTCATCTAGCAGACATCAAAGAAATGGGAGATAACTGTTTGTTAAATAAGAAAGCATAAAAAAGGCTAATGCTGGCTTCAGATGGGTGTGCTGTTATCTGACAGTAATTTAATAAACCTCGCATTGTCTACCTTTTAAGATAAGTAGTTAGATATGTTGTACATGTTTGCTAGGTTAAGTTAGAGCAAGGAATGTCTCTTTCCTGTCTGGTTAGGTATATGACCTTTTTTATTTCGCCACTAAGATTTTGTTTCATCGTTATCACCACCCAATAATGTTCACAAATAAATATCAAGTGTCATTCAAATAGATATACAAGATGCTGGCTTAATGATCGACAACAATATGCTAAGTGAAATTTTAGAGTAAGCTTGCACGTGACTGTATCCTTTGATATCACCGAGGAAACCAGTAACCGCTACTGCTACCCAAAAAAAATAAGATAGTAAAAAATTGAATTTTACTGCATTAAATGCAACTCGATGAATCGAAATACAGTTACACGTTTCACATAGCAGCATACACCTTGCATCACCGAGATATGACTGTATGCAATATATAAAAGAATTATTCACCATGCAGAATGGTTGGTAGGTATAGCCAAAATTTACCTCTGACCATACTGCAAATCTCAGCAGCAAGATGCCAACTTATCCTTTTTGCTATCGATCAATTAAAAAAAGAATATGCTATTAGGCTTCCTATATTTCCTTCAGCTGTACTGTTACTAAATTAGGACTCTCCAAGTCAAACCACAACATGGAAAGGAGAAATGCAAGAGAAATGCTGATTGGCCTTGGAACAAGCCATCTCAATATCTTCCAAAGCTAAATAGTTACACACTCTTCTGCATTGCTGACCTAGCTACCGCTGTTATTTGACTTGAGTGAAGTCAACAACATACAAATGTATGCTTACTTGCTTGTCTCTGGCCATTTATAATGCCAGCATCTGAGAAATTTTCCAACTAACTGCTGAGCACATCTTTCTCCAAGCACCTCACAGCATGAAATTCATGGTCTTTGCCAAACTGCTTGAATAGGAGACTGTATGTACAAGAGTCAGGCTGAATGCCTTTCGCATGCATCTCACCATACAACCTCAATGCTTCATTCCAGTTACCTAAAGTGAAGTTCTGATCTATAAGATTAAGTGTATGTATACTCATTTGGGGTAACCCTTTCTCCTGCATTTGAGGGAAGTACTAATAGGCCAACTGGACCCTTCCGCTTTTGCAAAGCCCATTTATAAGGGCATTATAAGTTATTACATCTGGCAAAAAGTTTTCCTCTTAATCCTTCGAATCTATAAATCTGCGCATTCGAAGTCTTTCTTAGTAGCGTGGGCATGAATCAAAACTGTGTAGGTAGCAACCGAAGGAGATATATTCTTGGAAACCATGGTGTTATACAACTTTCTTGCTATTTTCAGATTACCCTCCCTACAATTGGCATGAATTATGCAAGTATAGGTCACACAATCAGGACAATAACCAATCATACACATTCCCCGCCACAACCTATCTGCTTCCTGTAGACCCTCAATCTTGCATAACCCATCAATCAAGACATTATTAGTTATAATATTGGGGGAAATGTCTCTACTTACCATTTCCTCTCGTAGCTGGACAGTCCATGTAGAAGTCCCAAGGCATAGAAGTCCCAAGGCACAAATCAGCACCTATCCTTGCAGTATAGGCACCGCAATCTGGGTCCAAACCCCTTCTCGACATCTCATCAAAATAATTTATCGCCATATCAAGATTTCCCAATTTGCAAAATCCATGTACAAGAGTAGTATTGGTATAAACATCTGGATGAAGCCCAGATACAATCATAGCCTCCTTAACCTTGTGAGCCTCCTCCTACTCTCCCAACCTACAGTATCCGTCTATTAGTATGTTGAATGTTATAGTGGTAGGAGCAATGTGCATCCTTTTCAAGCGAGAAAACGAGCAACGGGCCTCCTTTAAGTTTCCTTGCCGACAATATCCATAAATTAGAGAATTATAAGAGATCACATCGGGTGCCAAGTGCGTCCTCTCCATCTCAAGAAACTGCTCCCTCGCATCATCCAATCTACCACTCCTACACAACGCAAAGATGATAGAATTATATGTTGCAACACTCGGCATAACACCTGTTTCCATCATATCTTCCTTAAATTCCAACGCCCTACAAACAAACCCTCGACTAAACGATTCAACAATCAAAGGGTGTTATTTGATGTAGCCTTCCCCAAACTCTTCAGCTTCTCCAACAACCTCTCTGCTTCATCAAACTCTCCACTCTTAGACAACCCATTAATTACGACATTATAAGTAACATCATCCGGCGAAAACCCTCCTTTATCCTGCTCCATCTACGCAAAACTTTCAGCTAGCCATTTTCCTCTTTCCCTTCTTTACACAAAGCAATCGAAACCGTGTTATATAAAAAGTACTCAGGCCGAACCCTAGCCTTCACCATCTCATTATAAAGCTCTTCCACAACCCACTAGTTTTTGTCTCTCAAATTCTGTAGAATCCGATTGCAATTCTTGATATCGGGCAACGACCCACGCCCACCCATCCGATAAAACGCCACCGCCACCGCGCGCTTAACCACCGAACACTCGGTGTGCAGATGCAACAAAAGAACTTCCCCATCGACCAAAAGGTTGAGGATTTCGTGGAGATTCAAGACCAAGACCCGCTGCGTGACGGGGTGAGCTGCGCTCATGAGATCGCCCGCGGCCAAGATCTCCAGAATGGCGGAGAAGGCGATCTCGGATCGATCGGAGATCAAGGGGAGGAAGTGGGCGCTTGCCGAAGGCTTTGGGACTGGATTGGAGGAGGTCGAGGGTTGGGGATGGTTCGGGTTCGATACTGGGGGCGTAGCTGTAGGGTTTTGAGGAGAACGCGCCTCGGAGATGGCGGCTGACGAGGATGAAGATGAAGCTGTTGGACTTTTGGTTCATGAAAACGCAATTTTGCTTTTGTGAATAGTACCATGGGAAAATGAAAAAAAGGTTTAACAAGTTTATAATGGTTCACATGTTAATGGGTTTTTGAGTTGTAGGCATGAATCAAAACTGTGTAGGCCTGAACGCATTCGAAGCTGTTTGGTTGTATGTTTTTACCATGTAAAAGGATGTACAGTGTAAAAAAGTGGGTCTCAATGTCAGCTTTCATCCAATTGTTTGTTTGTAGTTGTGAAAATAGTGTAAAGTGATTTCATATGCTGATGTGGCTCGTAAAGTAATTTCATGAAAAAAAGACATGATTTTAGGAGAAAGCTAACATTGAAGTTAAAAAATAATAATAAAAAATAATTCCAACCAATATGATCATTTGAGTAGGGACCACTTTTTACACTTTCCAGACAAACAATTAAAGTTTTATTTTGCAAACCAAACAAGTGTTTTATGATTCCAATGGAATCAAAAACAAACAAAGAAAAGTATAAAAGTGAAATTGATGAAGTGGACAACAACTTTTCAAGTTGTGTCATAAATACACAACTTTACCAACAACAACCAAACAGCCCCTTAGACAACAACTTTTCAAGTTGTGTCATAAATACACAACTTTACCAACAACAACCAAACAGCCCCTTAGTGTTTTTGGTCTAGTATTGTTTGGGTTGTTGCTCCGCACGCACGCCACGTCTCGCCACGACTCGCGTGCCATGCCGCACTCGCACGAGTTTTTTGTCTCTTTTATTTTTTTTCACGTTTTACACAAGCTTGTAACGATCGCGGGAGTTATGGAAACGTATAACGGACGCGGGATATACGTGTAACGTGTGTGGACTATCAGCATCGGTTATCAGTTCGAGAGGCTATATAAAGAGCTGAAGCTCATTCGGAGAAGATACAGGGACTATCAGCATCGGTTATCAGTTCGAGAGGCTATATAAAGAGCTGAAGCTCATTCGGAGAAGATACAGAAAACAAGAAGAATCCTCTAATCCTCTCTCATCCTCTAAAAATTTCTCTGATATTATAATTGTTACATTTTTGGGCTACCGTCTTCATCTGAGCAGAAGCTCTGCTACTCGCGCCCGGGTACAAAGGCCGACCGTTTCCGGGAGCTTTTACCGTTAGGGGGAGAGGATTGACTGCGTCAGGGCGAAAGGCGGGTCTTCTATCTTCTAGGGCAGTGAATCACGACTGCATCCGTTCAGGCCTGGTGTTCTAGCTCTTTTATTTTCAGTTTTATAATAATTATTTTAACTTTTGACAGCAATCTAGAAGATAGAAAATAATTTTGCTGTTAATTTAAATCTGTATTTTTTTAACCTATAGTTAACTGTTTTAATTTGTTAACTAATTTTGCATCTAAATTAGTAGTTAAAAAATTTATTTTGCTGTTTCTGTACACAATTTATGTATCTATCACTTTTTATATACATATATATACAATAAAGAAACAAAAATTCTTTAAGTGAACCGGTTCAAGTTTTCTTGGATTAGTTGGTGTCTAAGGCAAGGTTTAAGTGTTGTGTAAAGCGCTCTGCAAGAAACAATGTACTTAATAGATCTTTGATCAACCTCTAGTACTATCCTTACCTGGCCAAACTACGCGAGTAAAATATTAATCTTTTCACTTTCAGAGTTTTTGGTTAAGAGCAGGTTTAATTAAGTTTCTGGTCTAGTAGTATTGACAAAATCCTTTACACGTTCAGATTCCATCTACCTAGACTAGTAAACTTGAATTGGACTTATGGCAATTCTTGATCATTCAAAAGTGTCAAACCTGAGAAGTTCACCGGTGTCAACTATAAACGGTGGGCTAATCAGATGAGATACTGGCTCACTACCTTAGGCCTCTTGTCTGTTATTGACACTCCTGAGTCTTCTACTAGTAGTTCTTAACCTTTGACTCCTGATCCTGAACAGTCTGCTCCTTCCACTTCTGGTTCTGGTGCTAGCTCCTTTTCTAGCTCTATGAAACCTAAAGAAATCAATTATCATTGTTGTCAGGATTCTTAGTGCACTTGCGGATAACCTTTATGACATATATTATGAGTTCAAAAGTGCAAAAGACCTATGGAATGCTATTGAAGCAGAATATGGCTATGATGATGCCGGAATTCTGCGTTTCACCTCCTCCTCCTTCAATAAGTTTATGATGGTTGATGACAAACTCATTAATAAACAAATTCATGAATTCCTAGATTTCCTCCGTCATCTCCAATCAAAAGGAAACATTTTTACTGACGATTATAAAGTTTTCTGTTTGATTAATAAACTCCCTCCCTCCTGGTCTAGATTTGCTGGAGATCTCCGACACAAGTAAGGAGATCTAATCTTAACTGAAGCCCTCAAAGTTATTCGTATTGAAGACCAGCATATGCAAAATTCCAAAACCAAGAATGAATCAAAAGCTAAAGTAAACTTGGTAGAGGATAAGCCTAAATCTAGGAATTTCAAACCCAAAGGGAAGAAATTCAAGAAAAACCAATAATCTTTCAACAAATCTTCCTTCAAATCAAATCCTAATTCTTCCAGTCATAAGTCTGATGGAAAATTCTGCTTTGTCTGTGGTAGAACCAACCACATGGCTCCCAACTGTTTCTTTCGGAAGAAAGAACCGGCTAAACCTACTCCTAAAGGAAATGGATTCAACAAAGCTAATATGATTGAAGAGAATCCAACCTCCTTCAGGTTAGCCTCCTCATCTCATCTTGTAAATTTTTTAACTTCTTCCACTGATTGGTATTTGGATTCCGGAGCAAATATCCACGTCTGTAATGATCGCTCTTGGTTTTCAAATTATCAGGAATCGCGTGGAGGAAGCATAAGCTTAGCAGATGACTCCACTAAACCAATAATAGGAAGTGGACGTATAGAGCTCACCATGACTTCTGGGAAAGCTCTGCATCTGCAATGCGCTTATCATGTTCCTTCTCTCCATCGTAATCTGATTAGTGAATCTCTTCTTCTTAGAGCTGGTTATAGGATTGTAAAAGAATCCAATGAATTTGTGATTATAAAGAGTAATGTTTTCATAGGAAAATGTTTTATCTGTAATGGCCTTTTCAAACTCAATGTAATCAATTTCAGTTCTAATGAAATTTCTGAGTCTTCTGTTATACAAATTGTTGAATCTTGTGATGTCTGGCATGGACGACTTGGACATGTCAATTTTTAAACTTTACAGAAAATGATCAAATTAAATATTATTCCTAAATCATCTTTTGACCTCTCTTCCAAGTGTGAGATTTGTGTTCAAGGGAAACACACTAAAAAACCCTTCAAGTCTGTAACTAGAAACTCTGAACCCCTTGAATTAATTCATAGTGATGTGTATGACTCAAACCGAGTTCTCACCCGAGGGGGTAGGAGATATTTTGTGACCTTTATAGATGATCACTTCAGATATTGTTACACCTATCTTCTCAGAACTAAAGATAAAGTCTTAGATAGGTTTAAGGTGTATAAAGCTAAATCTGAGAACCAACTTGACAGGAAGATCAAGATTCTAAGATCTGATCGTAGAGGAGTATACCTCAAATCATATGACTGAATATTACCAAGAACACGGTATTATTCATGAGGTTACTGCTCCCTATACACCGCAGTCTAACGGGGTAGCTGAACGAAAGAACAAAACCCTAATGGACATGGTAAACTGTATGTTACTCAGTTCAGGAGCACTTAAAAATCTCTGGGGTGAAGCTCTTCTCTCTGCTTGTTTTATTCTCAATAGGATTCTTCGGAAAAATTCTGATACAACTCCTTAGAATATTGGAAGGGGAGATCTCCTAATCTGAACTTCTTCTGAGTTTGGGGTTGCTTGGCTAAGGTAGCTATTTCCGAACCTAAGAAGAGGAAAATTGGTTCCAAAACTGTTGATGCTTCTTTTATTGGATATGCACTAGATAGCAATGTTAATAGATTTCTAGTCATTAACTCTAAAATCAGTGACATATCCAACAACACTATAATTGAAGCTAGAGATGCAATATTTTTTGAAAATACCTTTCCTTTCAAATCCAAAATCTTAGAAAATCCTAGTTCATCTCTTCCTTCTGATTTACCATCTTCCAGCTCTTCTTAGCCTTTTGATATTGAACCTCGAAGAAGCAAAAGAGGTAGAATTCAAAAGAATTTTGGAGAAGACTTCTTTACATTTCTTGTTGAATGTGATCCAAGCTCATTCCAAGAAGCAATGGATTCACCTGAATCTCCTTTCTGGAAAGAAGCCATTGATAAGAAGCAATGGATTCACCTGAATCTCCTTTCTGGAAAGAAGCCATTGATAATGAGATTAAATCTATCATAGAAAACCATACTTGGATACTCACCGACTTACCTCCAGGTTGTAAACCTATTGGTTGTAAGTGGATATTCAAGAAGAAACTTAGAGCTGATGGTTCCATAGATAAATTTAAAGCTAGATTAGTAGCTAAAGACTATACTCAATAAAAAGGCATTGATTATTTTGATACCTATTCTCCTGTAGCCCGAATCTCAACTATCCGAGTATTATTAGTCTTTGCTGCTATCCATAAGCTGATCATACATCAGATGGATGTCAAGACTGCTTTCTTGAATGATAATTTAGATGAAGAGATCTATATGCACCAACCTGAAGGCTTCATTGCCAAGGGTCAGGAAAACAAAGTCTGCAAACTTATTAAATCTCTGTATGGTCTTAAACAAGCTCCTAAACAATAACACCAAAAATTTGACAGAGTTATTGTTCATTATGGTTTCACAGTGAATGAACACGACAAATGTGTTTATTCAAAAGTGATAAATAATGACTATGTCATCCTCTGTCTCTATGTTAATAATATTCTTATCTTTGGAACAACTCTTGAACTAATTTTAAAAGTCAAGAATTATCTTTCCAAGAACTTTAACATGAAAGACTTAGGGTCTTGCTGATATGATACTTGGAATAAAAATCTCTAGAGATACCAGAGGAATATCTTTGAGTCTTTCTCATAGTATTAAGAAAATGCTGATCAAATTCAACTATCATAACTCTAAACATGTTTCCACACCCTATGATTCTTCTATATCCTTGAAGAAAAATGAAGGTGAACCTGTATCCCAACTGAAATATTCTCAGATGATTGGATCTCTTCTATACATATCAAACCGAACCAGACCCGATATAGCTTATGTTGTAGGGAGACTGAGTCGGTATACCAGTAACCCTAACCTAGATCATTAGAGAGTATTCAAATACTTGAAAGGGACAGTTGACTATTGCTTAACTTACACTGGATACCCTGATGTTATTGAAGGGTATAGTCACGCCAATTGGGTCACAGATTCCAACAGTATAAAGTTAACATCTGGGTATGTATTTCTTTTTGGTGGTGCTGCTGTATCATGGAAATCATGTAAGCAAACAGTAATTGCCAGGAGCACCATGGAATCTGAGCTGATTGCTCTTGATACTACTTGCACAGAAGCAGAATGGTTAAAAGATCTACTTTCTGAACTTTCTTTGGTTCCTAAACCATTTCCTCCAATTTCCATTCATTCTGATTCTAGATCTACCATACAGTTTCTAAAGCAAGTGCATGTAAATAAAAAAACTCAACAAACATATTCAAATAAGATATAAGTCTATACAACGCCTGATAGGTAAAGTTGTGATATTGGACTTTGTAAAGTCTAAGAAAAATATTGTTGATCCTTTGACTAAGGGATTATCAAGGAGTGTGGTTCTGGATTCATCGAGGGAGATGGGTTTAAGCCCATAAGAGAGGTCACTGACAGTGGTAACCCAATCCTTATTTGGAGACTTAGTCCTAATGTTGGTTCAATATGGTAGAAACAAGTTGGACTAGTGACACTCGTGTGGAGCATCGACCCAGATATATTCATATATCACTATGTAGCTTGTGCTACTACCCCTTCTCTATGATGACGATGCTCTTATGATACAGCTGACGAGGCTGGGTTTTACTCTTAATAAATCCAACGTGTTTATTATGGGGGGTATTAAATAAACAGTTGTAGTACCCTTTGAGGACTTACCAACGTGAGAGGAGGGGGGGGGGGGGGTGGGCTAACCCTAGAAACTCTCATGAGTCGTTTTTTTGTGAGCATAGCCTTTAACGCTCAACCCGCTTTGCTCAATAGATGAAGACGTATTGTGTGTGTGTTTTGTCAATACCTGATTCAATGGGCCTAATTCAAGGCCTAGTCCATTATATCCCTCAGGTGGCGATAAACTCACTAAGGAAAGGTTCAAAGCCGAAAGCTACCTCTCCCGAATTCATGATACGAAAGGTTGCCCAACCTATATCTTTTATGATTTACTGATTTACTTATTGTTTTGTTTCAGTCAATATTGCCTTTTGGGGGGGACTGTTGGACTTTTGGTTCATGAAAAGGCAATTTTGCTTTTGTGAATAGTCCTACATCGGAAAATGAGAAGAAGTTCAAGAAGTTTATAATGGTTCACATCTCAATGGGCTTTGAGTTAGTATTTTGGGCCTAGTATTGTTTGGGATGTTGCTCCACACGCGCGCGCGCACGCGCCACGACGCGCGCGCCACGCCGCACTCGCACAAGTTTTTTGCCTCTCAAGTTTTATTTTTTGCATGTTTTACACAAGCTTGTAACGGTCGCGGGAGTTATGGAAACATATAACGGACGCGGGATATACGTGTAACGTGTGCGGACTATCAGCATCGGTTATCAGTTCGAGAGGCTATATAAAGAGCTGAAGCTCATTCGGAGAAGATACAGAAAACAAGAAGAATCCTCTAATCCTCTATCGTCCTCTAAAAATTTCTCTAATATTATAATTGTTATATTTTTGGGCAACCGTCTTCATCTGAGCAGAAGCTCTGCCACTGGCGCCCGAGTACAGAGGCCAGCCGTTTTCAGGGGCTTTTACCGCTAGGAGGAGAGGATCGACTGCGCCAGGGCGAAAGGCGAGTCCTCTATCTTCTAGGACAGTGAATCACGACTGCACCCGTTCAAGCCTGATGTTCTAACTCTTTTATTTTCAGTTTTATAATAATTGTTTTAACTTTTGACAGCAGAAACTAGGGTTTTGGAGGTGATGGCGACGAAGGGGCATGGAGAGAAGGGGAGAAGGGAGAAGGATTTATTAGGGTTTCCTTCTACGTCTTCTTGCCATTAAGATTGAGGATCTGATTTTTTCGGTTTTGATTAATGGAGGAAGAGGGAATTAGGACAAATTTTCGTTTTAGACGTCTGTAGAAACTTATTTGCAAAATATAATTTATTTTGAAAATAATTGTTAAATTCGACCCACTTTCAGCCCAACTGGCTGAAACTGAGTTAAATTTGACGAAAAAACTTAGAAAACTTCACGTGACTTGAAGTCCCGTGAAGTTTAAGCCCCATAAGCAAGTTAATTAGGAGGTTAAACTTCACGGGACTTTAAGTCTCGTGAAGTTTTCTTAGATTTTTTTACTAAATTCGACCCAGTTTCAGCCAACTGGCTAAAAGTGAGTCAAATTTGACATTTATTTTCGAAATAGATCGTTTTTTACAAACAAGTTTCTGAACGGGACTATTTTAAACATTTGTCCTTTCAATTAATATTTAGGCACGCAAAGTTGAGGATTATGCGAGGCAGCAAAGCTGGCCTTCCCCAGAGCTCGGTGTTCCTGAAACTAGAAGGCTTATTTAGTTAGGTATTAGTCCTCTCGAAACCTTCAATAATATCATATTAGTTCCTTAGATCTCAATAATTGGTCATTAGTCTCTCAAAGACTATGAGGTCTTCCAATTTGGTCACTCAATGACCAAAGTACCCCCTAGTTATGATTTCCTCATCTTGTTCAAAAAAAAGTACACTAAAGTTTACACATTTTTAACTTTAATACCTCAAAGTTTTTTGACACTTAACACCATAACATCTACAGTTTTTTAACTTTGACATCTTGAAGTTTTTTCTGGCACTTTTATTGCAACAAAGCTTATACCTTTCTAATTTCGATACCCCAAAGTTCTATTTTTGATACTTTGATACCCAGACTTTAGGGTATCAAAGTTAAAAAATGTGTAAACTTTGAGGTATCAAAGTTCTAAAATGTGGATGTTTTTGGAGTAAGAAAGTTATAGAATGTGTAAAATTGAAGTATCAAACTGTTAAAAATAGATTGCCGTATCAAAGTTTATAAAGGTTAAAGTTTAGAGGGTATCAAAGTGTTAAAAATAGCTTGGGTCTGGGAGCCGACTTCCGATAGAACTCAGTTTCAATGAAATCGGATTTGATCGTTACAGCGCGCGTAATGGGTCTAATGGGATGCAACGTCTACATGTTGTTCTTTTTCCATTACAGGATGTACCAAATATTTAGTACTGGATCGATGCTCCTATGTTCAGAGCTATTAAGCAAAATTTATCTTATATTATGTCTTACTTCTTATAGAGAACCGTATTGCTAAAAAAATGTTATCAAAAAGACGTGATTATACATTTATAAAGCTAGATGCTATGTAGAAGATATTACCGTATCCTATGTTGTAGCTGATTTTGCAATGCAACATACACTTCCTCGTATACTGAAAGAAAATAATGGGTGTCCTATGTCAAGGAGGGGATTTCCTCCTTGAAAATGATGTGACACAATCCTCATCATATGAATAAAGTAAGAGAGACAATATCACATGATAGGGATTGTGCCACATCATTTTCAAGGAGGAAATCCTCTCCTATGACAATGATACTCATTATTCACATACTGAAAATGCAGTACTGACGTCCGAATTTAACCCCATCACTGATTTATCCATCTTTTTCTTCCTCCGGCTTCTATTTTTTAGGGATCAGTTTCCTTGCTAATGAGTTTTGACGAAGACCAGGTGATTCTCATACTCTTCTAAATATGAACGAAACTTTTTCATGGCATATTAACAGCTACCCTCAATTTATAGTATTCCTCTGAAATTCACGAGGACATTCAAATAGCACCTTGCATACTGCTAAGGTAATGCTGTTAGATTTCAAGGGATTTCAACTTATATTTCAAGGTTTCCTAATTTCAAAATGATCAAAGAAAGTCTGACAAGAATGATAACCAGGTAAAATCACTGATCAAGATGAAGGGTAGTCTGACCTTACCACCTTTCATTTTTCAAGTGAGTATTTGCAAACGTCCAAAAGAGTTTAATTTTGGTTCACACACATGTGCGGCATTTTTCTCAGCCAAACGCCCATCATTGACGGTGTCAAGTTTCCCAGAAAGTCCGGTTACAGATGCATAAGCAACAGAGAGCATGTACAGCTCTTGAATGGGTGGGGAGCTGCAATGGCATTGGGTAGCAGAGATTAGCCAACCCATCAATATTTACAGACAATTTGTTCAGTAATAAGGAGCGAATGGGAAGCAATTTTTTGGGTGTAAACTGCTCTGGAAAGGGAATGCTAATAGCTATCTTCATCTGTTTCAGGCCTTCGAAAGTAGTAGCGCAGACAGTTGACCAAAACCTGCATTGAAAGAGGAGAAATGGAGTTAAATCTCATGGTAATCACTTAACAGACTTGCATGTAAATAGAGGCTCATGGCGGAGTTAGCCTCGAAGACTCAAAAGCAGAAGTTAGCTGTTCTGCATAGCAGAAGTAGGAAAACAGCGCAAAGAGTTTAGTAATAATGGTATTTAGCAAGCTCATTAAGAACAATTATCTTGTTCAGAATGTAATAGATTTCTGTTTCTTTTAATTATTGATGGACTCGGAAATCTTGGCATTCTACCTCAACAAATTCAAGGTCATTTATATATCAACCTAACCCAAACCTCGTCCCACAACATATTACACCTCCACCCCCACCCCAACACAAAAGGAAAAAAGAAAAAAGAAACCCACCCTGGGGCCGACGGACACACAGACCCAAAAAAGAAAATGGAGATAAGAAATAGAACATAAAACTCATTAAAAGCCACATTTAAAATCTACACCAAAAAGATAGTGTTCTTGTTGGCAAACATCATTGAAATCCCAGATTATGCATGTTATGCCTGTGGAATTCAAGTTCAGTACTTTCAAAACAAATCTAATTGAGCTAAGGAATGGTATCTGTGATAGCACACAGATATATGATGAGTACTTTTGGAACAAATCAAATTAAGCTAAGGAATGGTATCCGTGATGGCACACAGATATATGATACTTTTTAAGTTCTCATATCCAGATAATTTTAAATACTGGAGACCATATGACATGATGATGATATGAACCAAATGAATCACTAATGACCATTGAATTAAAACATATTGTGATTACCAGTGACAGAGAATCATTCAGTGCAGCGCCACTGTAGCTCACATGGAACTTATCCTTGGCAATCAAACCCTGTAAAGAAAATATCTATAAATTAATGCTAAAAGAAATAATTAGGCTTTACTAAAAAATATACAAATCATACATACTTCAGTGTCAATCTCTGCTGATTCAACATTCACATTGATATCAGATAAAATCTTGATGATTTCCAGCAGTAATCCAGCTCTATCAGCTGTCTCTATGTATAGTAAACTGAGAAGAGCATGTTCAAGAAAATATATTTGAACAATGTAAACCAAAATTAGATCTCTCTTCAAAATAAGAAAAAAGAGATGCCACTTCACAGCAAGCATGAATTATATATAAGCAAATACATGGCATCAAATCAGTCCTTACATATGAAATATCAATGAAGATGAAAATGCCCCTATTTTGCAACTCGTAAAGTAGAAAGAGACTTAAGATATTTATATACGAATGGAAGGTTATTAAGTGGAATATGTGTATTATAGTGAGGGAAACTATAAATGGTATCAAAATGCAACAAAATTTTCGAGAAATGATGAAAGATGAGATCATGAATGAAACTGCACAAAAGATACCCATGAATTCCTAGTGTGAGCATGCATACATCTGCCGTAGCATGCACACATCTGCAAGTATGAGCACACAAGCCAGCCTCCTTTTTGACTTGGCACCAAAAACATATCTAAGAAGATTTCATCCAGTTTGCCCTGAGAGGTACTGTAAAGACAACAACAAGCTTCTTGAGATCTCGCCTTGTCTCCCCTAACCCTCACCAACATGGGCATATAACAGAAAATATGCAGGAAAACATCCAATGGTGCCCCTAAGAAATTCAAACTAAGGAGTCTCCTCAGGATAGCAGCAATCCAGCCATCTCGCTCACGATAAAAAAAAAGGTTGATTGCGGATAGACCTCCTGTAGTTCTATTGTTGCAGATAGACCATAATTTTTTTAATTTATTATTGTTATCTTTGACTCTTTTACTCCAAGAGAGAAAAACTGTGTATTGACAAATAGATCTCCTGAGGGCAAAAGTGTCAAAAAAATTCACTCAGTGGGTCTATCCACAACTGGCTAATGGTACAGGAGGTCCATCTACAACAATAGAACTACAGGATGTCTATCCGCAATGTTGAAATAACGATAATGCATAACGTAATGCTCTGAATTATATATAAGCAAATACATGGCATCAAATTGGTCCTAACATATGAAATATCAATGAAGATTAAGATCTCCCTATTTTGCAACTTGAGAAGTAGAAAGAGACTTATGATATTATATAGGAATGGAGGGTTATTAGGTGAAATATGTATATTATAGTGAGATAAACGGGATGAAAATGCAAGAACATTTGGAGAAATGATGAAAGATGAGATTATGAATGAAACTACACAAAAGATACCCGTGAATTTCGAGTGTGAGAATGCATACATCTGCCATTAGCATGTACACGCTTGCAACTATGAGCGCACAAGCCAGCTTCCTTTTTGACTAGGCACCAAAAACATATCTAAGAATATTTCATCCAGTTTGCCCTGAGAGTTAGTGTGAAGACGACAACAAGCTTCTTGAGATCTTGTAATGTTCTCTATCCTTGAATGCCCAACTTCAAAATTTCATATTGAATTAATTCCAAGTCTAATTGAAATTGTTTGATAAACTGAAAATACAAGATCATCATGTAGTAATATGACCCTAACTCCAAGGTTATTGAGAATTTGACCTCAATCCAGTAGAGACTTTTGTTCCTCTCAATTTTTCGAATTTTCCGGTATTTTTCCAGGATATTTGGAGAAACTTGAGTTTTCAGATCCTAACGGATCAGTTACAAGGCAGATCAGATCTGTACATCTTAATTATATATAATCGGAGTTTCCCTTCTCCAAACCCCAATTATTTTCATTATCATAAGCAGCTGCAAGTCCCTAGGTTTCTCTTATCCTCAAAACAACATATTTTCGGATTTTGGTGTTGGATCTACGCAAGTGTAATTTGGATCCTGTCAATTTTTCAATTTCTTTCTCCCATTTTCTAATTATAGAGTATTTTCTATGTTTGAATGATTTTTTCCTAAGATGATTCATCCAGTGTGATCGACATTTCTAAAATTTTGGTTCTCCTTTTTAATATCTTAATGTTCATCTATATTTGATGTTTCTCTTGATTCATCCCTAATTTTCTTTGTGTTGCCTACTGGGCCTTTCACTCACCACCTATTTTGTGGCTGCATTTGTTCGCAGGCAGCGACCCAAACAAGAATAAGGATTCGCAGGTAGAGGGGACCGCTAGGTAGATGCTTACAAGTGTTTCGTGTGTGCATTTTTGCTAGTAGTATAAACAAAACACCGGAAAAATGTAATATATGTATTTTGGATGTTGTAAACCTTATGTATAATTAAGTTCTTTCATAGCCAGTTACCAGTGTTCAGGTATTCTACTAGACACTGCTGTCAACCTGTTATATTTTGGAGAGTGTAATTTGTATATTACTTGTATCTGCGTTTATATGCCAGACTTATGCAAGTTTTCCCTTGACCACTAAAATAGGCCATATCACCAATATTCTAGAATATTTAAATGCTTTATAAGTCGGGCTTACTCATCTAATGATCAATCATTCATATTCAATCTTATGCATCCAAGTATGTATATCTCAGTTCACACATGTAAAAATAAATAAATAAGGATTTCATAATGTAGAATGTACATACTGCCATCATATGAACTGATGTAAATTTTGTCTATATTAGAGATTAGGATGCATCCTCTCAATGCTAGTATCATATTGTCAGATTTGTTATTTTTTCTATCCATCATAACAGCTAAGTCTTTGAAGTCTTGGATATATATGCTTGCTTTGCCTTTATGTGTACATGGCCTTCATGCGTACATGTGTTCCATTAATCTTTTTTCTATTCATATACATATTGTAATGTCAAAATTTTAGGGCTTTCATTCTAAAGAGCTATGGTATTAGCTTATAGCTTTTGCTAAATCTTGAGTACTAGTTGTTGATGTGAAGAAACTTGAGGTATGAATAGCATTTGTGGCATTATAGATTTCATGTTGTTATTATTTTTAAAAGGCTTCTACTGATGATTTTCTCCATATATTATTGTTTTATTACACCACATTCTTGTGACATTATGATGCATGCACTTGACTCCCTGACACTGTACCTTGAAGCTTGAAATTTGAGCAGAATGTAGCCGCAGTACATGAAACATATTAGCTAGGATTTATGATTGTCTTACCTGATATTATATACATGAACTGGTACTTGATTACATGCACTAATGCTTAACAGGATCCCCTTACATTTCTTGCCCCAGTTCGGCACTCATGGATTCTACTAATCACCTTCATGTACTTCTGAAACCCCACAATTTAACTTGGGGTATTGGGGGAACTGAAAGGTGTATCCACGTGTATTTTGGATGGCCTAGGATATAGGTTGATCAACCAAATCTAGGTTCCCTTCCGTGGGCGTTCTGGGTAGTGACTGACACTACTGTCATAACTTCTACTTACAAGAGGATATTAATCCGGAGCAGCTGCTCATCTTGACATATTTTCTTGAGTTCCTAGCAAAGCATCCCGGTTCAGTGCCAGGGGTCTTGGCCATGGTCCCGGGTATGCACGGGGTACATTTAAAATACATAGACTTCTCCACCTATCAGTTCCAAATTAAACAGTGATAAATGGAAAGATAGGGTGTCTTATACATACACTTGATGTTTTGCATTCCCATATTAAGAACCTTAATCTCCAGTTGCTAATTATCATGTGTGCTTATTATTGTCGATTTTCTATTATCATTTCACATTAGTACTTTCATGCCTTCCATGCTCATACTAATATTAAAATTGTCATTTTTTTCACTTATGTGCACCCAGACCCAGGCTTAACTTTTGCAGATCCGTCTATAAAGCAGGATCAGGTATATCTGAGGACATGGCAGGACAGTGCATATTCCAAGCTTCTTCCTCTTTTATTCCTTAGAAATTCATGTGAGCCCTTGGAGACTACTCTGTTATTTGGGACTTATTTAGTTTCATGTCAAGACTATCATTTTCCTTAGTGGTTGCAATCGAGACATGTAGTTTATTCTCGAGACTATGTGCCTTATCTTTTGTCTTATAAGTTTGATTCTTGATCTCTTTGTATTTTTCTCTTAGAGCATCTCCAACAGCTTCCCCATTTTATTGGAATTCTCACTTTTGGAGAATTTTGAGCCTTTTTTTGGTCCAACAGATTCCCCATCCCATTCCCCAAAATAGGGATAGAGGAAAAAAAATAGGGAGCCTTCCCCAAATCTGCAGCATTCTGCAAAAATTTGGGGAAAGCTTTGTCATAAATATTTCACATTCTTCAAGTCTCCAACGAATAAAAAAAATAGGGACAAAGAGAGAGCCATTGAAGATATTTGTCACTTCTCTCTCTCCAGCGATCGATCGACTCGTAGTTGAGGCAGAACCCCCTTCGTCTCTCAAACAAAGCCCTAGATTTCCCTCTCTCCTCTCGAGCGGCGGTGAGCGGTGGCGATCCTCGAACCATAGTTCCTCTCTCTCCTCTCGAGCTCTCGAGTTCTCCTCTCTCCATCGAGCCATAGTTCCTCCTCCTCTCTCTGATCGAGCCAAGTTCCTCTTGATCACTGGATTTTGAGGTACACTCTTAACTAGGGCTTTTTGATCTTGCCTTCTATCAATTTTGGGATTTTTTCATCCTGTATTCTTTCAATTTTTGGGATTTTCTTGTCTTTCTTTTGCGATTCTTTTTCTTCCAAGATGTTCGGAAAAGAACCCGAATAAAATACGTGATTTTTGAAGTGAGGAAATCTCTTCCAGCTGCTCAGAACTCTTTAATTTGATAAATAAACATGATGCCTTCACTTATTTTTCAAAGTTCAAAGAGATCAAAATAAAACCTCCCTTTTTGATAGGAGATTGATCAAACAGGACCCACAAAATGAAACAACTCCCTTTTTTAGATATGAATTGATCTATTGTTTTTTTGGGGTTATTATCTAAACTAGACTTTATTATTGAGAAACATGTGTACATACATCTTGTTGAAATTTCACTGGTTACACTCTTAAAAAGAAAGTTGAAGTAGAAGCATAGGGATTTGTTTTCTTTGCTTTGGTTACTATCTTTAGTTTAAACCAGTTTGTTGAATGCAATGAAGAATCCAATTTCAAGAGAAAAGTTAGCTGGAACACTAAAATGTGAAAATCATTATCGATGACATTGGAGGAGTTTAATATCTGGATGATAATTTGCTTAGTACAATAATATCTTGTTGAGCATGACACAAACACATTAGATAAGGCATAGACATGAACATTAATATGCATCAGGTTAATAGGTTGACACAATGACAAATAGTTGGATCTTGTTATCAATAATATCTGAGAGAATTAGCCAAGCCTATTTTCAAATAGTTTCTTCTTTGCTTGAGTAATTATTTCTAGTCACATTCTGTTAAATAAAATGGAGGCAATAGATTTTCACATTCTGTTAAATAAAGAGATTGGATGGAGTAGTTAGAATATATTATGTTTGTTAGTAGATTGTTGAATAGATAGCATTCTCTAACATTTTCCATGGTGAAGTTTACAGGTAATTGATGTTATTTCTTGTAGTTCTTTGGCTATCCTCATTTTATTTTCCCTGCCTAGTTCAAATCAATGTATAAACCTTTTTTCTCATTACTGTTTTGGTAAACTTATTGAGTTTTGAGAATAAAAATCCTAGCACAATTTAGGTCCAACCACTCATGTATTTTAATGGATCAAAAACTTCATGTGCAATGAATGCCCAATTTTTCTTTAACAAGTTATATGCTACACCCTTATTTTCACTCACTCACCGTACTAGAGCATGACTTGATTTTCCTATATAGGTTTTTGCAACCATTCATCTACTTGGCATCATCTACAAGTGAAAATTTTGAGTTGTCAAACTGACCCTTAATTCTAACATTTACAACCATATTACATCCTCTATATTAATATACTTGTGCACGCGTATGTCCCATTCCACAAATTTAAGATAAAGGCTTTGATATTGTTGTTGTATCAACTCCTGTATGTACATCTGTTATTTGTTCCCTTTCCACTCTATATTTTGTGATATTTGCTGAGACTTTCAAATTAACGATAAACTGCAATTTACTGTATGCCTCCTTCTCATTTGTATCATTGCTCGTGAGTATTACTATCAGTGTCCAGTTTCTTGTTGATATCATATAGAACTAGTCCATTTGAATCACCTTTATATATTGTATTTGTGGATAGAACAGAGAGTATTATATGAATGGATTGATTATAATCATCTAAGTGACCTCCCTCATATCAACATGTTTATTTACCTGACAAAATTGTTCTTCCTCATTTGAAAAGTGTTTTTTAAAATATTTTGCCCATTATATTGTGTCTAGGCCACTTCCTTGAAGAAGATACCTGTGAATTTTGTAAGTTTCTTCTAGCAGTAAATATGCATCTATGTGATGTATGTTTGCTTTATCTTCCCAAGGATGCTTTTTTATATATCACAATAAAAGTAGAACACAAAGTCTTGAGCTTTTACATTGTTGCATTAGCAATCGTGAAGCCCCTATTAGTTTTCTTATGTTATTTTGTTATATATATCTGATCCACTAGTGAAGATGTCATATTCATTGAAAATGTTATCTCGCTCACATTTTACTCGACTTTCATCTTCATATAGAGTTGAAATGTTCAGTTCAAGGATTCTAGCACCTGCTACATATTCCAAGTGGAACTTCCTATATAGGTTTTTCCAGCTAAAATATTCTAGTTGTTATTGAGTATGATATATACCACACAAGATCAAAATAGTTCTATGTACATGCAATTTAGTAATTCTATATCTGGTGATTAAGCAATTCTGAGATTTTGCAGATGAATTTCACCGAGATCCTCAACAATGGACCGTCTCTTGATGATCTCAATGAACCACATCTGACATATGATTTTTCATTGAGTCAGTACCATTCCAGTGGTTCTACTTTTGAAGAGACATATACTACTGAAGCTCACACTGATCAAGAGACGCCATGTGCACCTAGCAGCAAGAAATCACAAAAACAATCTCAAAGAACTATCAACTTTTCTCCTGAGGAAGACAAACTTCTTATAGCCGCATGGCTGAATACAAGCTTAGATCCAATTAAAGGATCTGATCAAAAGAAGAACCAATTCTGGAAAAGAATTACTCATTACTTTGAAGAACATAAGAGTTGGCCGGATGAACGCACTGAAAAATCACTGACGAACCGCTGGTCAAAAATAAGCTTCAGTGTGAGTAGGTTTTGTGGACATTATGCTGCAGTTGAACACTTGCAGAAAAGTGGATACACAGAGGCAGATAAGGTGCACACTATTATTATCTTCATTATCTTCAAAGCATCCTACTTCTTATTTATATTTTCAAATGTTAGTACTGATGTTGCATTCTCAAATGTTATTTTTCTGTTAGATATTTACATGAGCTATTCTTTGCAGATACAAGAGGCAAAAACGGTCTACAAAGATAAGGAAGGTCATCAGTTTGGATTTGACCATTGTTGGACTCTTCTGAGGTTTCAGCAAAAATGGATGGTTGAACATAAAAAAATTGAAGCAACTAGAATCTTCAAGCCTCCTCATGCTAAAAATCAAATTACAATTAACTTGGAAGATGATAATGGAAATGCTCCTGAACCTGCACCCTTGAAGAGGCCTATTGGAAGAAAGGCTGCAAAAGAAGCGAACAAAAAAGCAAAATCCAACGAGCAAGGTGATGATGATGAGAAGGAATCTTCAAAAGTCCGTTCTGAGTTGGAAGAGTTTAGGGCAAGGAGACTAGAAAGTGACCGCGTAAAGGCAGAACAACTTAAGTTGCTAATTGATATTGAGCAAAAGCAGATTGCTCTTTGTTGGGCGCAGAGTCACGCCCACCATCGCGAAAGTGATATCACCTGAGAGAGAGCCCTGGCTTTTGTTGTCACAAAAGCACAAGTCAACCTCTATATTCTTGTTTCTCAAAGGAAACATGAATAGAAAGTGAAATTCTTATTTCTCAAAGGAAACAAGAATCGAAAGTGATATATTTCATCAAAGTGAAATATACACTCTTCCTCTCATCAGTTCTAAGACTGAAATGTCGAGGGAACCTATAAGCTATGGCAACTCACAGATAAGACAATACAAACACGAGATTTACGTGGTTCGACAAATTATTAGTAACTTTATCTTGACCAAGTATACTACTACTCAATGAAATTGGTATGATAAGCCTTATGATATATAAATTTTATTCTTCATAAATTTAACGACATTACAATGAAGTTGAAACAACATAATATTGATTTATATAAGAAAGCAAATCACTAATTGGCTCCATGTGTTTTCCATAAGTGCTCGACAAGATCTTCTTGGAGTTGAGTATGCATTTGTTTATCTCTAACTCGATGACGATTTGCTATGAACTCCATTATTGTTGGTGTACGCTCGAGCGAAAGTGATATGCGTGGAATTTCATCAACATGGTCATATTCTTTTTCAATATCGATATCATGTATCTTCCTTAGTCTACGAATACGCTCATGTTCATCACGCTCGTCTTCGACAATCATATTATGTATAATTATGCATGCCATCATAATATGCTTTAGGTTATCCTTATCCCAAAGTCTTGCCGGGTTTCGGACAATCGCAAAACGTGCTTGAAGCACTCCGAATGCGCGCTCAACATCTTTCCTTGCCCCTTCTTGCTCTTTAGCAAAATGTCGATGCTTATTTCCTTGTGGAGCTGGAATAGTCTTCACTAATGTTGCCCATGATGGATATATACCATCGGCAAGATAATATCCCATATCATATGGCCTCCCATTGACTTTATAGCTAATATGAGGGGCACTACCTTCATCCAATCCACTAAATACATAAGACCGCTCTAACACATTGATGTCAATAAGAGACCCAGGTAATCCAAAGAAAGCATGCCATATCCATAAATCATATGAAGCTACAGCTTCTAAAATAATAGTGGGTTCATGAATGTGGCCAGTAAACATGCCATGCCAAGCAGTAGGGCAATTCTTCCATGTCCAATGCATACAATCAATGCTTCCAAGCATCCCAGGAAAGCCGCGTCGTTCACCTATTGCAAGTAATCTCTTAAGGTCATCACTATTTGGCGACCTTAAGTATTCATCACCAAACACTTCGACAATTGTTGTGACGAACTTTTTGAGACTTTCAATAGCGGTGCTTTCCCCAATCTGCACATACTCATCAACATAATCGGCTGGAACACCATATGCAAGTTGTCGAAAAGCAGCTGTTACCTTTTGAAGTGATGACAAGCCAAGACGCCCAGCAGCATTCCTCTTTTGAACAAAATAAGTATCGTGCGCGACGACTGCATCATGAATGCGCATGAAAAGAGATTGCTTCATTCTGAATCTCCTTCGAAAGAGATAAGCCCCATATTTTGGAGGATTAGCAAAGTAGTCACGACAAAGTCTTTCATGACCCTCAATTAGATCACGATTAACAATATGGTGACCCATAATAGAACCACGATGACCTCCTCTTGAACTCTGGTTGGCACGCGCTTTTTCTTCTATTTGAGCATGTAACAATTCTTCATATTCGTCATCAATATTGTCGTCGTCATCCATGAACGTATTAACTAGATAACGACTAGCTAACGAACGACGAGCCATAAAATATATTTTCAAAGTGAGAAAAAGATGAGGAAGCAAAGAATGAGAGAATGAGATAACAAAAGTGACGAGATTTGTTCTCATATATATAGATAAAAAAATAGAAGTCAAAGTAGCCGTTGTAAATTAGACGTTTCTTCATTTTGAACAAAACAGAAGTCAAGCTTAGCAAAAGTAAATAAATATTGTGATTTTCTGTCTTTCTTCATTTTGAATTCGTAAAATACTTTACTTCCCAATAAGATACACATGAATATGTTCTAGATTTTTTTGCCTAGACTCCTCGTTATGATGACTTAATTAAATCAATGATTTGGATCATCAATATGAAATCTAGCCGTTGGAAACTAACCATTATTTCAAAGTTTCAAATAAAAAATAATTTATTATTTATTAGTCAAAGATGGTGAATGTTTTTATTATTGTAATAAATGCAGGATTCTTTAAAATGGGGAAGCTGTTGGAGTTGGAGCAAAAATAATTTGGAGAATATGACTTTTGCTTCCCCATTTTGAAGAAATTTTTGGGGAAGCTGTTGGAGATGCTCTTAGTTGTCTGGATATGAATGTTATTGTTTATATATGCAGAATTACATTAATAATTGTACAGATTATAGAGGCTTAGCATATTTATGAGGGAGTAATCGCTTTCTGTAAATACGTCGCCGACCAAGTTGTGTCTCCTTTCCTCATCTTATGGGAAGCGGGGCATGACAGATCTCTCCTTGTCTTCTAGACATGCAGAGACCACCCCAACCCTCACCAACACGGGCATATAACAGATAATATGCAGGGAAACATCTTATGGTGCCCCTGAGAAATTCAAACTAAGAAGTCTCCTCGGGATAGCAGCCGCCCAACTATCTCGCTCACGATACAAAAAAGGTTGATTGCAGATATACCCCCTGTAGTTCTATTGTTGCAGATTGATTTTTTATTATTATTTTCCTTTTTTACTCCCAGAGAGAAAATTTGTGCATTGACAAATAGACCTTCTGGGGGTAGAAAAGTCAAAAAAAAATTCACTCAGTGGATCTATCCGCAACTGGACAATGGTACAGGAGCTCCATCTACAACAGTAGAACAATAACGCATAACATAGCACTCTACGTCCTGTTAAGGGTTAAAGGAAAAAACACAAAAAAATGTAATGCATAACATAGGTTTCTTTTGTTTATTAATTATTTACATATTTTATAAATACAAACCATTCATAAGGACTTTAATTATTAGAATCCTCAAAAATTTCAAACATAACATCACAATCAGGAACAAAATATTTTCTTACTGTTTAATTTAAAAAATATAAAAGATGTTCATAATAATTTAAGATTTAATAAGAAAATATCATAATAAAAAATATTTAAATAAAAATTCCTTAATTTTATACAAGCCACATACATTTACTAGGAAGTGTCACAACCGAATGCTCAAATATATAATCATAAATTTATAGCTTGTTCATAATTATAGTCATTTTATTCGTCATAGTCATAATTTCACAATCACATAATGACGTCACCAAAACAAGACATGAATGCTCAACAAACAATTTAAAATAAATTATATAACTACTTCGAGTTTTACGAAACGATATACTCTCAAGTCTAGAACTTATATTGATATAATGTGTGTTAAATTGAAATAACGCATGTTATGTTGAAACACCGTAAGTTATATTGAAATTACACATATTATATAGTTATAAATGATGTGTCTGAGTTATTTGATAAGGTTACGTTTTAAGGCATGCTAGTTTACGTAATACAACATACGGAGTTACATAACCGGGTTTTTTCCAACAAAATATCAGCAATTGGGCGATAGTACGAGGGATCAATCTGCAACCAGCCCCAAAAAATAACACCTGATAGCATGAAAAAAAAATATAGTTTCCATTTAATTAAACATATGCTTCATAAATTCACTTGCACATCAAAAGAGCTTTTGAATTTTCAGTTTTACAAAGGAACTTCTATAAGGTATGCAGCAAAGTTAAATCATAATTTTGATGGTGCTCAATGACAAACATACTGCTAAAAGATTAATGAAATAGGGAAAACATTAACCTTCTTTTTGGCCCATCCTCTATAACCTCTATATGCGTTGCAATGTCAACATCAAGCTGTCAAGTATGAATGAAATGTTAAGGTTACTCTTTGAAAGAGGTCGCAAAAGCACCGTGAAGTTCAAACTTGCAATGCAGTTGTATCATTGTATCACAATATTACTGCAGAAATTGGCATGTGATATATTAATCCATTGTCCATACAATATTTTCATTTTTGTGTGCGTGTGCGACAGTGTAGTGCATATTTTCAAGAGGAATTACTACACACAAGGCTAAGAGAATATACTGATCCAAACAATGTTAAGAACAAATTTGAAGCAGCTGTTTTGCCAGCAAGATGACCAAATAGTTGTCGAGTTCACTATATACATTTAAATTTTCGTACAGTGGCTCATGTGATACTGTCAAATGGTATCTTACTCGTATTATTTTTAGGATCCCAGGAAGGCATTGTAGAATATAAGGCTAGCTTAGAAGATAAAAATATTCAGGTGTAATGTAGATTTGTACATGGCAATATGTTTACTTGCGGCCTATTCTGTTGTTGAACATCCGGATTCTGGATGCTTCAGTATTTTGTGTATTTTTTATGTTCTACATAGTATCATCAATTAGTATTACAATTATAAAAAGGCAGTTTAAACCTATTCCAACAACTAAATTGCATACTGAAGTACTAATTTGTCTTTCTAATCATGTTTCCGTCATCTCTGTTCCCTTCCTTTCTTTCTCCCTCTCAAAGAAGTGCTATATGGGAGCACTAATCCAGTGGCCCTCTCTCTTTTCAGAATTCCTCAAAGAGACGAGTGGCTCTGATGTGTGTGGTTGTCCTTACATTGAAACACAATCCAATTACAAAACACTATTTCATAAACTGTGCAAGAGTTTCCCTTTGATAACTTATCGACTATGCAAAAGTACAAAGGACAATGAACGCAGAGATGTTAAATTTTACTAGTTATATTTCTAATAATCTGTCATTATGTCAGGTAGAACAGAATCAAAATTAAGAAATCTTTACTCCAGAGTCCTGAATTCAGATATTCAAAAGTATTTTTCAAATAGAGAAACTCCTATTTAGGTGACTTAGAACTTCATATAAACTACTAACAATAACTGAAATAATCCCGTATAACCAAATTTAGAAATGCAACAGTTTGTTGTATCTTTATTCTATCAATATAACTTAGCAAAAATAACAGAAAAGCACATCACGTTACCTTCTTTTCAGGAGGTTTTATTCCAAAAGCTTCTCCCATCGCCAATTTCTCACTACATTCCTGAGGAAAACACACGGCATTTTAGGAAACTGAAGCACTAAAGCAAAGGATAATTGAAAACAAAAAGAACCAAGAGAAAACAAAGAACCAAGATCATGTCATACAGGATGGTATTTCAGAAGGTTGTTGATTATAGTAAGCCGGATTCTCTCTAACATGTCAGGATTCTCAACTTTGCGCCCCCTGAACACGTGGACATCCATACCAAATGGTCACAATCAATTATCCTCAAGATGTCAAGTATGAAAGAAATTTGTAACCTTCTAACATAAAGAGAAATCTTCGGTTAAACACACTGCAAAGTGAAACTTCATGAAAATGCATGAGGAATTAATCAGCTACAATACATACCTATCCAAATGCTACTAGGAAATTATTGCAAAATTGTGTTTTGCGGAAAATTCAAACTAATAGACTTCCTCTACTATGTAAACCGTAGTTGATACCTAATTCCTTAATGCAAGTTGCGAGAACTAATTGGTAGTAGACCCATTAATCATATCCTGTAAAACAGGCTTCTTTTCTTTTCCAGTACAAACATAAAATAAGCTTCATCACATGAATCCAACACTGACAGGTTCAAGTGTGCTCACGACATAACAAGTACAAATGATAAATAACAGTAGCTAAGACAGTATGCCAACCAACAGACTGCCTAATCAGGTTTGGATGTTACTGATGTCATTTATGGACAATAAAAGTTTGTTTTGCATGGCAAATATACCGAACGCGCCTCGGAATAGAAAACATGTTTACTGATTAATCAGTATGGAAAAAAATTAGAAGCCCTCACATTTGATTCAAGAAGTATAGCTCTCTGTCAAGGAAGCTCTGGGTTAAAAAAAGAAGGAACACACCAGGATATAAAGGTTGGCTTCTGTATAAGATTGATCAACCTCATTAAGTAATATGCCATACAAGAAACCATGAGTAATGTCCTTTTTTCACTATACTATATGAAAATGAGTAACAATAATCCATTAAACAGGAGTTGATATATTGCTAAGGGTTACGGAACAAGAGACTTATATCTAAAGTATTCCCACTACAGGTACAGTAGCAGCTCTAGAAAGTATGGACAAGCTCTAGTCTGCCATGAAACAAACTAGTCTTGAAATTCACATAGGAAAAAAACAGAAACAAAAGGGAAAATTACTCACATTCTTGTAATAGATATCTTTGTTTCTATGATGGAGGCACCAGTGCTTACAGTCCCTTTAGTCACATCAAGTCCCAGATCTTTAAGAGCCTTCATCTGGACAAAAAGGAAAGAGATGACTACAAGCAAAAAGATGATTACAAGCATAATGGAATAAGAGAAAGCAAACAAATAATTTCAACCTATAAACCGACATGTTTTTTTGTTTATAAAGTATGTGCATCATCACCCAAAAAAGCATAGAAAGATTACAACATGAAATCATAGTTTATGAACAAAAGAAAATAAAATACACAATAAAGATGTACAAGGCATATGCGTGAGAGGAAGAGAGTCAAACCGTGTCAATTAGAGCCCCAAGACGATCACCAAAACTAAGTTGCACAATTGTTGCACTAGGATCTGAATCCTGGTCAATCAAAACTATAGGCATTGGAACTGAATCTTCATCCTGAGGAGATGTCTACAAGAAAAATATGTGTCAAGTGAGAAGAAATCAATTCGCATAACCATTTATAGGGGAAAAAACATTTTCTTATAGCTATAGATGATGCATCTTTGCATCCAAGGAAGTTTCATGAAATGAAAGAAATTTCAAATCAAAACTTTTATTTTACAGCTCCCATAGTCGATCCCTGAACCCGTCTTAACAAGAAATCTAATTGATCAACTAGAGTGGGTTCATACAAGTTGGAAACAGTTTACAATATTCCATCATTTTCCTTTTCTCCCCGTATAACTCACTTCATGTTTAAGACATGCAAGGAAACCTTCCGACATTCAAGGTGGCTCAATTAATTAAAGTAAGACTCCTTATACGTGTTATTCTGCCTAGACACAAGGAATACGGTAAACACAATCGAAATTCCCGAAAAATTAAGATGAGTAGTAAAAAAATAAAAGAAATGCTTGGGGTTTAGCCAATGGGGCTCAACTAGAACAAGGATAGTTAGGAGATATATATTTGGAGATGTAGTCAATGAGAACTGAACTTGAAATAAAGTTTTAGACAGTTAATCAATTGGAGTTGGATATGGAATGAGTTCTAACAAGTATCCCCTTTTTTTAAGTTATATTAACAAATTTCATTTAATTCCAATGCTCAAATTATCTCTTAACTGAGTAGGACACTTTTGGGAAGAAGGATAATCTGAAAAGAGAGTGAAACATGTCCCCTCTCAACCCTCCATGTAAATATTAATAAATCTAGTAATTACCAATTTGTATGATTAACTAATATTTACTAATATTGGTCAGTGTTAGCCTTTGAAAGTTAACTCATTATTTGGTAACATATTTCACAGGAATTGTGTTTGAATATTTTGTCTATGTTTAAGATAATTGAAGTTCAGTTCAGCAGTTGTTTACTCAAGTGATCTGTAGTCAAACTTTAAAAGCTAGAGTGCAAAATTTGACTCCTTATTGAGCTATAATTCAGAAATATGGACACATTCATGGGACATTGCATCCAGAGATATGTTACATCTGAAGGAAAAAAAAATGATAACATACTGTGGATGAAGACCCCAGTGTATCTGCTGAATTGATAGAAGATTGAGGACCACTCCTATGGCATAGAACAAACAGATAGTTAACAAATATCATTGAAATAGTTAAACTATATAGCAACAACTGTATTAAAAGAAAAATCCTTCAGCATGTAAAAGGCATAACATATATGACAAATTTTACAGAAATGCTAAAGTTCCTGTAATAACTCATGATAAGAAAGAAACAGGTATGGAAAGTGGTGAATTATATATGCATCATGTGACATTGGAAATAGACTTACATAAACCTACTCGTAAGTTCTTACAGCTGATGTACTACTAGATTTTAGTATGTCGATGAACTGCATACTCACTGCAAATTCAATGAGATATACTGAAAAGGTTGGTAGCACCAAATGGGAAGACTGTTTACGTTGCACTATAAGATACTATGTATAGCTAGTGGTATCATAAAAGTAAAAAATATTTAAACTCAAAAGACAATATTAGATTGATCATAAAACATATGAAGTTTCCTCACTAAATTCTCCCAATTCAACTCTTCATAAAAATTATAATAGCTACCAAAGAGCCAAGAAAACAAAAGGCAGAATATCCGTTGAAATAAACAAAATAAGAAAAATACTGAAAAATGATATCCAATTCATTCAAAAACTCATGTTCTATGAATTGAGTTCCCACAAGATCATACTGTCAACTAGCATTATACATCCACATTTTTAAGATTCACCTGATCATAGTATCCAAAACAAAAATAAAAAAGACCCATCAAAGCATACTATCTAGCAGTTAACTAGGTCATACTATCCAGCAAGTATTCTTTGACAACAATTCAACTATCAACTGGTTACAAGTAAAGAACCGAAATACACCCTAATTCGATTAACTAATAGTTCATACTATCTGGAAAAAAATTCAAAACATGGGCAAATACTAAACCCTAATTTACTCAAAATATGAGAAAGGAGATCAACTAATCAATTCTATCTCCAAACTTGTAAAGCAAAATGCACCTACAGAACAATACTCCTTTAAACAAAAAAGCAAACCTAACTGCAAATAAGGAACCAAAGAAAGCGGAACCAGTAAGAATTCAAAAAATAAGGGCTATGATCTCATCTCAAAAGGGAAATAAGCTGATTACTAACTAACAACAGCCAATTAGCTAGCAAATTTCATCCTATAAAGTAAAGTCGTCAACTGTCGCATTGTTTCTTACTCCAACAATCAGCATCAAAGAACAAGATTCCTTCAAAATTAAACAGATGAAACTAACTTCAAGAAGTAAAGTAAAGTTAAGGAATATTCTCTTGCCAACTCCATCTTGTGTCACATAATCTAACTAAAAAAGTAGGAACAAATTTTCAAAATAAACCCATTTAATTTTTTTATTAAAAAAATCGACCCACTCCCATTTTATTTCTCAAAACCGATCCATTTCGTGGCCACGTCAGCAGCGTGGCCACGAAATGGGTCGGTTTTTTTTAATGACACCTCTAAATAGTCGTGGTTCTAATTTAGGGCCCTGTATAATAGGTCGGGGTTGCCAAAATAGTCGGGGTTGTCAACCCCGACTAATTTAGGACCATGTCTAATAGGTCGGGGTTGGCAACCCTGATCATTTCGAAAGCCGTATTTCGAAATGATCGGGGTTCCCAAACCCGATCATATGGCAAAGACTATTCACCCAACCCAACCGACGAGTCAAAATTGGCTAAGGAAAATAGTCGGGTTTAGCAAACCCGACTATTTTGTTCTGGGTCCCGCCACTTATATAAACCCCCCAGGTCGTTCCCAGCTAATATTCCACGTTCTCAGCTCGTTCATCTCGCATTTCAACACCATTTTTGTGCGGAATTTCATCTTGAAAGATCTAACAGGTACTCTCTTCCTTCTCTCCTCTTTTAACACGTAGAAATCTAGGGTTTTTTCTCCAAAACGAATTTATAGTGTTTGAACTCTATTTGTAGTGGTTTATTGATACGGGTGTATCTTCTCTTCGGAACTTAGCAATCCTCATGGGAGCTTGAGGATAGATGATTCTCATAATAGCATGAGAATAGAGGTGTGAAACAACACAGTGGAACGCAGGTGGAAACGTGGAACGAGACGACGAGCAGCAGATTCGAAGAATCCAGTTTTCAGCTCGTGAGTCGACTCATACATGTACATGAGTCGACTCATCAGGTTGAGTCGGCTCATGACTGTCATGAGTCGACACACGAAACTCAGCCGTTTTGTTAAAAGTTTCTGACCAGTCGACTCATCAGTTTACGAGTCGACCCATATGTCATGAGTCGACTCATCTCAGTTACGAGTCGACTCATAACTGATTTTGGGGTTTGTTCAGCTTTCGGGTGAGTCGACTCATTACAGTCACGAGTTGACTCATCGATGGTTTCCTGGTGCGTTTGGGATTCTGTTTGCACGAATTCCTGTGGGATTTGGGCTTGATTATTTACCACTTTGTCATCCACGTTGTTCCACATATAAAAGGGATTATTTTAGGGTTTTAAAACAATCAGAGGAGATTAGATTGTATGGGAGAATTGGGAGAGATTGTTCTTCAATTCTAATGAGATTGTGAGAGATTGTAAAACTATTTTTATTCTCATAATCTAGAGAAGGTATTTTCCTTCGTCACAACTGAATTGTTCTTGTGATTCTTATTATTTTCTCCTCGACCCACCTTTGATAATTCCGCGAACAAAGGTGGTCGCACGGCAACTCGTATCAAGTTGGTATCAGAACTTCAGATCCGGTGAAGGGGCATCCTGTGTATGGTCCTTACTCGATCCCAATACAAGAAGTTTGGCGAGATCCTTATTTCATTAGAAGAAGTCCAGAAATTAAGGAAGGAGAAGATGACTGAAGGGGATCATTCAGCAAGACTTGATGCAATGGAAAAGCAGATCGAGACGATCGGTTCGACACTCAGTCAGCTCGTAGGTCTCATTAACAATGGGGACAAAAAGGAGGAATCTTTTTCGAATGGTAAGAAGAAACTCATCGAATCCGATGAAGAGAGCGAGAACTCTGATTCAGACGGGGAGGCCGAAATTGTTAAGACTGCTGGACATTAAGAGGGTAAGAATAATTACAAGAATTTGAAGATTGATTCAAGGTTGAGATTCTTGTTTATGATGGGAGTATCAATGTGGAGAAGCTCGATGATTGGATCGAGCGTATGAAGATGTATTTTACTCTCTACGGATATTCATCCAAGAAAAATATAGTGTTCGCGACATTGAAGCTTTCAGGGCACGCGTTGACGTGGTGGAAATCCTATTGCAAACAGGAAAAGAAGGTGGCGTCGTGGAACAAGTTTAATGAGCTACTTAGGAAGCAGTTCTATCCGATGGGGTTCCTTGAGGAGCGTTGGTATAAGTGGTACGGCCTGCGCCAAAGGTTCAATCAAACTGTTCAAGAGTACACGACGGAGTTCCAATAACAAGCGATGGTCCTAAACATCGCAACGGACGAGTACTCCATCTTCATGAAGTACATGACGGGTCTGAATGATTACATCCGGAAGGAGATGAAGCTATTTTCGGTGGAGACGATCGCCGAGGCGAGCGTGAAGGCCATCGCTATTGAGGGCAGGCAGAAGAAGGGCAACGAGACGAAGGGAGACTCCAAACCAGCGGGGAGCAAGTCGGGTGGCTCTCAACCTAAGGATGAGAAGAAGAATGGTGACTCGGGGAAGGCAGGATTGACATGTAATCACTGCAAGCAGACAGGACACGTAGTTGATCGTTGTTGGGATAAGTATCCTCATCTGAAGCCGAAAGGGTTGAAGAAGGAGGAAAAGAAGGCGTACGTGATAGCACAAGGTCCAAAGGAGGTTCCCGGGATGATTGAACCCAATAGCAGCCTCAACCTTATGACAGGGAAGCAGGCCACTAAAGAAGACGACGACCCGAGGGAGCAGCTCTTTGTTCTAAAGTTGCAGGTCAAGACCAGTTTGGTGGATGCTATTGTAGATACAGGAAGCCAGAAGAATCTGATATCTGAGGCATTAGTACAGAAGCTAGGATTAAAAACGGTGAAACATCAGAAGCCCTATCCATTAGGGTGGATTCAGAAGGAGGCGGGATTGAGTGTGGTGAACCAGTGTACGTTTAGATTTGCACTCCATGAGTCGTATATTGACGAGGTCACATGTGACGTGGTTCCGTTGGATGTTTGCCAAGTTATTTTGGGCAATCCTTACTTGTGGGATAGACACGCGATATATGATCGGCGGGCCCAAAAGTATACGTTTACCAAGGATGACGGGCAAGTCATTCTTCGTTCGGCATCTTTTCCGCAGGAGACGAGCTTGGTGACGGTGACTCAGGCTAAGAGGTTGGTGAATGCGGGCAGGAAATTCGTTTTGTTGTTTATTCAATCTTATGAAGAGCAGCTGAGTAGGATATGTTTGGCCACTTTGAGTAAACTGCAGGAGGGAGATCTTGATAGTCTGAAGGCCAAGTATGTGGGCTTGTTTTCGGAGATCACGGGGCTACCACCACGTCGAGGTGTAGAGCATGAGATTATGTTGACCGGCGAGAATTCCTTGCCAAACATAGGCCTATACTGCACATCAGTACAGGAGTCCGAAGAGATCAAGAAGCAGGTTCAGGAGCTCTTGGAGACGGGAGTGATAGTGCCGAGTTGTTCACCTTGCGGGTCGCCGATGTTATTCGTGTCCAAAAAGGATGGAGGTTGGCGCATGTGCGTGGATTACCGGACGCTTAACAAGATAACGATCAAGAATCGTTACCCACTACCACGGATCGATGATCTTATGGACCAGTTAGAGGGAGCAAGGTTCTTCACGAAATTGGATCTGAAGTCTGGCTATCATCAGGTGAGGATACGGAAGGAAGACACTTGGAAGATGACGTTCAAGACTAAACAGGGACTGTTCGAGTGGTTGGTGATGCCGTTTGGGTTTTGCAATACTCCGGCGACTTTTATGAGGCTCATGAATGATTTGTTGCGACCTTTCATAAAGGATTTTGTGATTGTGTACCTTGATGATATTTTGGTGTACAGCAGGACCTGGGAGGAGCATCTTGTTCATGTGAAGAAGGTATTTAGAGTGTTGCGGGACGGACAGCTGAAGATTAACGGGAAGAAGTGCGAGTTTGGGAAGGACGAGTTGGTGTATCTCGGCTTTATCGTGGGGAAAGGCCAGAGGAGGATAGATCCGAGTAAGGTGACGATGATCACGAAGTGGCCGACACCGAAGACAATGATTGAGGTGAGAAGTTTCATGGGGGCTTGTCAGTATTTACGCAAGTTCATTCGATATTTTTCGACTTATGCGGCACCGTTACATGGCCTCACAAATGCTAAGGTTCAGTTCGAGTGGGGAAGGGCACATGATGAGGCTTTTCAGTTGCTTAAGAGGAAGATCTCGGAGGAAGATCTCGGAGGCACCGGTGTTGGCGTTGCCGAATTTGTAGCGGACTTTCGAGATGGAGACCGACGCGTCTAGTTATGCGATGGGCGCAGTGTTGATTCAGGATGGGAAGCCAGTGGAATATCACTGAGATATTTTCGGGTGCCATTGCGAACTACCCGACCTACGACAAGGAGTTTTATGCATTGTATCAAGCAATTAAGCATTGGAGGGTGTACTTGTTGGGGAAGGAGGTGGTTGTGCACTCAGATCACAAGCCGTTGGAGTTTTTACATGCCCAGACGAAGCTACAGCAGGCACAACACATGAAGTGGATGTCTTATTTGATGGCTTTCAACATCATTATCAGGTACAAGAAGGGGGCGACGAACAAGTTGGCCGATATGTTATCTCGTCCGCCGGTAAGGGTTTTATTGGTGGCGACACGCATTCAGCCCTTGGTTCCGTTGGAGTATGTACAGCTGTACGCATCCAGTAGAGATTTTGGTGGTGTGTTCGAGCAGGCAAAGACTGGTCAAAAAGGAGAGTATGCACTTGGAGAGGATGACTTGTTGTATCGTGGGACATCACTATGCATTCCGGAGGATGGTGATAGGTTATAGTGGATTCGGGAGGCACATACATCGCGTGTGCAAAGACATTTTGGGATTCAGAAGACGCTTCTCAATCTATGACGACATGTATTTTGGCCACGGATGCTTGATGATGTGACCAAGTATGTTGGAGGGTGTAAGTTATGTTGTATTTTGAAGCCTTCTAACAGGAAAAGGGGATTATACCTACCACTACCGGTTCCTTCTAGACCGTAGGAGAGCAATTCTATGGATTTTCTAGGAGGATTGCCGACTACCAAGGGCATGACTATTTGTACGTTGTGGTGGACCGGTTCAGTAAGATGGTGATTTTGATTCCTTGTAAGAAGACCGTGACGGGAGCGGGTGCAGCACAGTTGTTCTTTGAGCATGTGTGGAAGCATTTTGGGTTGCCGAGTTCGATTATTTCGGATCGGGACAGGCGGTTTCTCGGGCATTTTTGGGATTCTTTGTGAAGTTTGATGGACACTAAATTGAAGAAGAGCACGACCTTTCATCCACAAACAGACGGGCAAACAGAGATAGTCAACCAAACTATGGTGCACATGTTACGGGGGTACAATTCCAGGCATCCTAAGACTTGGGATGAGAGCTTACCATATTTACAGTTTGCTTTTAATCGGACGATTCATGGATCTTCTGAAAAATCACCGTTTGAGACTTGCTACGGATTTTTACCACCGAGCCCGTTCGATCTTGTGTTTTCATGTGAAGCCACGGCGGACGGCAATGAGGGGAATGAGAGACAACGTGCTCAGCGATTTCTAGAGAAGATTGCACATATTCATGCCACGGTTGAAGCTCAATTGAAGAAATCACAAACCAAGTACAAGACGAAGCATGATCAGCATCGGGTTCCTTGTAACTTTGGCTGAAATTGGGTAAGGAGAGGCTAAAAGGAGAAGGAAAGAAGTTGAAGTCTATTCGTTATGGTCCGTTTCGGATTCTTGATCAGATTGGCGACAACGCTTTTCGACTAGATTTGCCGCCTTACTTAGGCATGTATTCGGTGATCAATGCCGAGTATTTGAAGTTGTTTGAGCCTCCATTGCTGGATGATGAAGGTGACGACAATGTGATCTTGCCGCATGTTGAGGACTTGTGGTTTGATAGAGAGGAGCCGCTGAAGAAAGATTGCATATTAGAGCGGAAGACAACCACGACGAGGCGGGGAACGAAGGAGTCGTTTCTCATTGGACGTCAAGGTCAGGTTCCTGCAAGGCTAAGTGGTTCAACAGGGAATGAGGAGCTCGCGAGTTTCCTCAGCTGAAGTTCTAACTTGAACGAGACTTTAAGTTTCTAAAAGGAGGACCTATGATACGGGTGTATCTTCTCTTTGAAACTTAACGATCCTCATGGAAGCTTGAGGATAGATGGTTCTCATGATAGCATGAGAATAGAGGTGTGAAACAACACAGTGGAACGCAGGTAGAAGCGTGGAACGAGACGACGAGCAACAGATTCGAAGAATCCAGTTTTTAGCTCGTGAGTCGACTCATACATGTACATGAGTCGACTCATCAGGTTGAGTCGACTCATGACTGTCATGAGTCGACTCACGAAATCCAGTCGTTTTGTCAAAAATTTCTGACCAGTCGACTCATCAGTTTACGAGTCGACCCATATGTCATGAGTCGACTCATCTCAGTTACGAGTCAACTCATAACTGATTTTGGGGTTTGTTCAGCTTTCGGGTGAGTCGACTCATTACAGTCACGAGTCGACTCATCGATGGTTTCCTGGTGTGTTTGGGATTCTGTTTGCACGAATTCCTGTAGGATTTGGGCTTGGTTATTTACTACTTTGTCATTCACGTTGTTCCACATATAAAAGGGATTGTTTTAGGGTTTTAAAACAATCAGAGGAGATTAGATTGTATGGGAGAATTGGGAGAGATTGTTCTTCAATTCTAGTGAGATTGTGAGAGATTGTAAAACTATTTTTATTCTCATAATCTAGAGAAGATATTTTCCTTCGTCACAACTGAATTGTTCTTGTGATTCTTATTATTTTCTCCTCGACCCACCTTTGATAATTCCGCGATCAAAAGTGCTCGCACGGCAACTCGTATCATTTATTTAGAAAATTTATTCTTGTTGTAGTTGAAATTAAACATTTGGGACATAAGAGTACTCATTTTTAGGGTTTAGGATTTAGGGATCAATTTTAGGGTTTAGGATTTGGGGGTTTACGGTTGTAATTGGGGTTTAGGGTTGTAATTGGGGTTTAGAGTTGTAATTGATAATATATTTTAAATTTTTTACATTTAAATGATATAATTTTGTTTTACATAGGTTGAACAATATGATTTTTATTACTTGCTCTTATGATGGAACGATTAATTATGGAATGAATAATATGTCAATGTACGTCGGAGGGGTGACAATCCCATTAATGATATCGGAATCATATAGTTACCTTGACTTAGTTAATGAATTGCATCGAGTTACGACAATTGACCCACGAGAGTATCGACTATAAATAATATGCAATTGGCCGATAACTTGTGATAGAACGTCCGCAGTTGAGATCTCAAACGATCATTCGATGAGTATTTTTTTTAATTTGAGCAAGTTACAACCAACGGTAGAATTTTTTATTGAAACGGTGACACATAGTACGAGCCAAATATTCAACCCTCCAGGAGAATTCTCACGCATGATAGATTTGGGAGTTGAGTCCGAAGGCTTTCTTTCTTCTTCGAGCGAAATACAGCAGACTCAATTTTAATATCACAGTGGTCCACCTTCATATGAAGAGGATGAAAGAAGTGACGCCTCTGATGGTGAAGATGAAGATAGTACACTAATTGACAGCATGCAATTTGTGTGTGAAGATGATGAAGAGAATCCGGATTGGCCAAATAAAGCTTATGTTAATAATGAATATGTTAAGTACGAAGAACCACCCCCGACGAGTTTGAGGATGATGAGTGGGTTCGTTCTTCCACAGTACATGATATGCGCATTGGCGAAAGTTCATCCAATAGAGGAGATGATGAGGTCCCTTTCAGAGTTGGTGAATTATTTGAGACTAAAGACCAATTGGTTGATGTTATTCATGATTACTCAATCAAAAAATTGGTCAAATTCAAGCAAATTAAAAACAATCGCACAAGTCATGAGACAATTTGTTTATGAATACACAAAGGCAAGGTCGGGCAGAGGGGAATGAATCTGATTACGCATGTCCTTAGAAGTTATATGCATTTGCCGAAAAAAACATAATGGGTATTTTAGGATCATAAAATACTACGGTATTCACACATGTAACAATCCAATGTTCGAGAGAGACCACAGTAGTGCCTCCGCCTCTTATATAGCTCGGTTGATTATGCCAAAATTAAAGAAGAAAGCTTAAACTAAAGCCCGATGACATAATTGATAGTGTCACATGATAAGTGGATTGAAATATCGTATATCAAAGCGTGGAATGCAAAGAGAATTACGATGACAAATATTTGGTGATTGGGAGAAGCCTTACGCGACACTGCCTCAATATCTTAATGCGATCAAAAGAAGCAATCATGAATCTGAATACAAACTCATAACCAACGAGGTCAATCCGGGAGTTCATAAATTCACCTCTGTATTTTGGGTATTTGGTCCTTCGATCGAGAGATATAAATTTTGTCGGTCGATCTTTAGTATTGATGGGACACACTTATACGATAAATATAAGGGTGTATTGCTTGTCGCTACAGAAGTAGATGCAGATGGGGGCTTATTTCCTTTGGCCTTTGCAGTTGTAGAGGTCGAGAACAGTGAAAATTAGGAGTGGTTTTTTTCTTGCATCCAATTATATATTTTTATGTCTTGCCTCCTAGGAAAATTACTTTTATATCCGATAAAATAAAAGGTATTTCAAGAACATTGTACAGGAGATTTGGCTCTCATCATAATCATCGCTATTGCTTACGACACATTAGAGCTAATTTTAAAAAGAGCTTTGGTCAAGTACATCTACAAAACCTTCTTTGGCAAGCGAGCGTTACACCCGAAACATGTGTGTATGATCGGATACGAGATCAAATCAAGGCAACATCTCAAGCTGCACATGATTGGATTGAGAGTAGTTTGGGAAGCGATTACGTCGACCGGTGAGTACTAAGTAAAGATGACGGTAATCGCTATTGCATGAAAACAACTAATTATTCTGAAAGCTTCAACGGTGTACTTAAGGGGGCTTGAACAATGCTCATACAGGCATTAGTTGCGAGGATATTTTATAGACTAAATCGGTATTTTGTCAAGCGGCGAGATGATGGAGCAAAGTGGAGGACATTGTTCACCCCAAAAAATAAAGAGATTATAGGAGCTCGTATCAAGCAGGATAGATTGACTAAGATTGTTAGATTTGCTATAGATAAATGGGAGGTTACAGACAATCATGATCATAATTACACCGTCAATTTACGAGGAACACAATGCACATGCACATGTAACATACCAGAATTGCAAAAATTGTCATGTTCACATGTTAAAACGGTTACGACCAAGCAATTTGGGAGTGCAAATACATTGTATTACACATACGTTTCTGAGTGGTATCAATCAAGCCACTATAGAGATTCATACAGTTAGTTTTTTCAGAGGACGCGTAATGTAAGACGTGATGGACGCGAGGAGCGACCAATTGAGTACGGTCGTCGACGGTTCCGAGGACACAAGGGGGCAGGCTCAAGCGGTGCACATGATGAAGCTGACGGCTCACAGCAGACCCAAGCCGGATGTTCACAATCGATTCGAGTCGATGAGGATGTCATACACTCCCAACTTCACATACAACCGGACGAGGAACTCATCCGAGCTCACGTCGAAGGTGAACGTGTTAGGGGGAGGGGGAGGGGGAGGGGGAGGGTAAGAGGGAGAGGGAGAGGAAAGGGAGTTGTATCTGATTAAAACTGAATATTATGTATCTGATTGAGTATTGATAGGATGTTTGCGTTTGAAACTAAATTTTATGTATTCGATTGAGTATTGATTATTAGTATGTGAATTGCATGGTTGTATCCGATTGATTATGGATTTTTATTTAAGATTATTGATTGGTATGTGTATTATTGTGATTGTGATTGCATTGTGGATTGATTATGGATTGATATGTAACAACAGAAGTTTGCATTTCCAGGTGAAAGTGGGTGTAAGTAGAGTCTGTCAAATGGTCGGGGTTGGGAACCCCGACCATTTTGTGCACGTACAAGAAACGGTCAGGGTTCCCAAACCCGACCATTTTGTCGTAGAAAAATTCTCCTTTGCTAAATGGTCGGGGTTTCCAACCTCGACTGTTTTCAGCTCCATTCGACGACTGGGCTGAGCTCTCTGCCATATGGTCGGGTTTGAGAACCCTGACCATTTCGAAATACTGCTTTCGAAATGGTCGGGGTTGCCAACCCCGACCTATAAGACAGGACACTAAATTAGTCGGGTTTGGTAACCCCGACTATTTTAGCTTGTACATAGCTAAATAGTCGGGGTTGACAACCCTGACTATTTAGAGGCGTCATTAAAAAAACCGACCCATTTTGTGGTCACGCTGCTGACATGGCCACGAAATGGGTCGGTTTTAAGAAATAAAATGGCTGTGGGTCGATTTTTTTAATAAAAAAAATTAAATGGGTTTATTTTGAAAATTTGTTCAAAAAAGTAGCCACAAACCAAAAGCCAATACCAACAAAGGCAGAAGCCAGTGCACGAATAAAGCTAATTTGGGTAACATAAAAGTAGACCGTAGAAATAACTTTTAAGAGTGGACGATAGAAAGAAGCAAGACAAGATAACAAAACAAAGGATCGAACTAACTTATTATAAATAAATAAAAAAGACACAAGTATAGAATTGAAAATGAGTCATCACTTGAGTTTAAACTCCGATCAGTATCCATAGAATCAAATTCTTCAATATATAACCATTTTGCGAGTAAAGAAAATGAAAACATCAATCCAGGCAAAGAATCAAGAAATAGAGGACAAAATGACACGATCTTAGTATATTACTACAAATATATATATATCAAAAAAAAAACATGAGCATGACAATAAATGAGTCTATCCTTCCGTTCAAACTCCAGATCAGCAACTGCAGACCTAAACCTTCATAATATCAACAAAGACAAGCCTAATTGCGAGTAAACCAAACGAAAACATCAATCCAGACAATGAATCGTAATGCGTTACTGTAAATAAATCAAAAACAACATCAAACGACTCATCGCTTCACATTAAACTCCAACCCAGCATCCACAGAACAAAATCCTTCAAGATATCACCAGACACAAGCCAAATTGCAACTAAAGAAAGCGAATTCAATAAATTACGAGCTCGAATCGAAGCTCACCCTCGGATCTTCCCCCGTGTTACGCGATCGGCGATGAACGATCCATAGAAGAGCGAGGGAACGTTCGCGATCTCAAGCTGACGAGAGCTCGATTGGAGAAACCCTAGCTTTGTAGCCCTAGATTTGGGGAGAGAGAGAAAGAGGGATGATGAGGAGAGAGAAGCGCTGACCAACATTTTCTGTTTTTAGAAATCGCGAGGGGAGGTGGTGGCTCGTCTTGAGAGTACAGGAGACGCAGTTCTTTTTTAGGAAATGGGGAAAGGGAGGGATTTTATATGATCGCGGGTGACGTGACGAGCTGACTCGGATTGCTGACACAAGATTCCAGCTGTCCGTATTTTTATGTCGACTTTATTTCTAAACCCAAAGATTTTCTCTGGTATACTCTGAGACCCACTCCACTCGCTTTATAAAGTCATCATTAAAACCAAGATGTCTACATTGAATTATTTTTCCGCCCAAGTATCATAACCAAAGTTTTGCTTGGCTTACTTTTAGATGCTCTCCCTTTATAATCATTAATAAACCCAAGGTCTCTATATTGAATTTTTTCACACCCCGTTATTATACTAGTATGCCAACTTAAATCCGAAGAACAAATTTTCACTGTAGCCCGATTTTAAATTTTTATTATCAAAATCGACTGTATCTCGTTTAATTTACTGAAATCGACCCGTTTTCTCGTCACGTCAGCGTCGTGGCGAGAAAACGAGTCGATTATTTTTTAATCGGCTTCGTAAACTGTCAGGGTTGGCAACCCCGACTGTTTAGTCGATCGCCTGTTAACAGCTTAACTAAATGGTCGGGGTTGGGAACCCGGACCAATTTGTAATGGTCCTATTTCGAATTGGTCGGGGTTCCCAACCCCGACCAATTGGCAGAGCCCAGCCCCGCTGGTTTTAACCAGTGCACGAATTGGTCGGGGTTGGGAACCCCGACCAATTCGGAGCCCATTTCGAATTGGTCGGGGTTCCCAACCCCGACCATGTAGTACAAAATATAATCACAAATAACACATGCTAAAATGTAATCATACTCCTGTTATCAATCCACAATGCAAACACAAATATCATACGTACAATTCATATTCGCAAACTTAACATTATATCAAATCCATCGCAACACAAACAACATATCAAGTCCAAATTGCAACTCAAACGCAAACATCCTATCAAGTCCATCGAAACTTAACAAATATCAACAACGGCCTTTCCCCTCCCTCTCCCTCTCCCTCTCCCTCTCCCTCTTCTTCCTCTCCCCCTTCCTCGATCACCTTCGACGTGAGCTCGGATAAGTTCCTCGTTCGGTTGTGTGTGAAGTTGGGAGCGCACGACATCCGCGTCGACTCGATCCGCCTGTGAACATCCGGCCTGTGATCCGCCAGCTTCATCATCATGTGCACGGCTTGATCCTGCCCCCGTGTGTCCTCGTCGACGTCGCCGACCGTACTCAATTGGTCGCTCCTCCCGTCCATCGCTGCTTGCATTACGCGTCCTCTGAAGAGCCGACCGTATCTTTTTTATCATTCGAAGGAACGTGTTCCTCGGCGCCTGCTCGGTAGTCGTGCACAATGCGTCATGTGCCATTCCGGAAAGCTCTTCGAGCTCTTGTACCTATAAAATAAAAACCGAAAGAAAATTAGTATCAAGTGGATGGTGAGAAAATAAAACTTAGAAAATAATTGTATATTATTCTTATACACTTACCAACTCTCTCTCGACTGGGCCTCATGGTATGTACTCCTTCGGGGCTTTGTTTTCCTGAAATATCCACTGGCGAGTAATCCCCCAATACCACCGTAGGTACACACCTAGGTCAGGTGCATCAGCCCTCTCCATCACTACCTGTTCCTCCCTTAAATCCCACCTCCTGATGTAATTTTGGCGAATTATTTCCCAATTAGCACGATGTGCACCTTTTATCCAAGCTCTCTCTATTCTCTCCACAGGCCTTGGAATATGTTGTCGTAGTCCAAATTGTCGAAGCACACGGTCAGGCACGTGCATTTCGACAATCTCAAAGCATATCCCCTTTGGAGAGGTTTGCCAGGATCTGGACACATTCCATCTATTTTATATACAACGGGTTAGTATATATTGAAATAAAACACTAACGTTACATGCATCTTAATAATACCTGCAGCCTAAAGGAATATGGCCATCGAGAGCGCGGGCCTCCCTCAAATCAGGTGTTCCCAAATGCAATCGCTCCCATGACCATATCTGTAGCAAAGTGAGGCAGCCCTTCAATTCTTTGTTTTGTACGAGTGCTATTTTGTCATCTCCCTATACAAATAGGCTAACACTGCACTCCCCCAAGATAACTCGCCACACTCCGATAGGTCCCTAAGAAGCGGTAACCATCTCACGTGCACGGAATCCTTAGTGGAATCCGGAAACAGAATAGTACCGATCATATGTAAAATATATGCACGGGCATAGCTCTAAATGATCTCATCAGGCCATTCCGGATTATCTTCGACATCTTGGGTAACAAATTGTATGCTATCAACTGGTGCACTATATTGTTCTTCACCTCCCGAGTCATTGCTTCTTTCATCCTCTTCGATTGATGCCCCACTTAACGGCCCCATATTTCCATAAGAGACTTCGTTATTCATGACATTTGACGTTCCACCGAATTAAGCCGCTCCATTTCATTCGAAGAAGAAAGAAACCCATCGGAATTAACTCTCATATCTAACATGCGTGAGAATTCTCCTGGAGGTTTGAATATTTGGCACGAATTATGTGGCAACTTTTCAATAAATAATTCTACCTTTTTTGTTGCGACTTGCCCAAATTAAACATAATACTCATATGATAATCGTTTGAGATCTCCACTGCGGATGTTCTATCAATAGCTATGGGCCAATTGCATATAATTTTCAGTCGGTATTCTCGTGGGTCAATTTCCGTAACTCGGTGTAATTCCATAACCAAGTCGTAGTAACTATATGATTCCGAGATCATTAATGGCGTTGTTACCCCTCCGACGTACATTGGCATATTATTCATCCCATAATTAATTTGCCCACCATAAGAACAAGCAATAAACATCATATTGTTCAACCTATTCAAAAGAAAATTATATCATTTAAATATAAAAAATTAAATTAATATACAAATAATCTCATATAATTTCAACCAAAAACTCTAATTCCCAAATTGTAAATCCTAAACCCTAAAATTGAACAATTGAACAATATATGCCCTAAAAGTTAATTACATCAATAATAATCATCATAAAAACGAATTTCAGCGATAACTCTAGCCCACGAAATTCATTTATAAATGAAAACCCTAGCAAATTATTTTTAAGGAAAAAATCCTACATTTCTACATGTTAAAAGAGGAGAGGAGTAGAAGACCCTAGCAAATTATTTTTAAGGAAAAAATCCTACATTTCTACATGTTAAAAGAGGAGAGGAGTAGAAGAAATTACCTAAAAACGTTGTAGATAACTTTTGATTTGAATTTCCACCGAAGAAACGAGTTCAAACTTGAGATCTGAAGCTTTGGTTTTGGGAGAACGGACGGAAGAGAGAAGAGGGAGGCGGAGAAATGAGCTGGGATCGGGGGAATGAGGTCGCGGTGGCTTTTATACGGGCAGGGGACCCAGAATAAGTAGTCGTGTTTGCCAAACCCGACTACTTTTTGCCTCGGCCTTGGCCTCTGCTTAATGGTCGGGGTTGGGGCCCCGACCAATTAAAAATAAGCTTCGAATTGGTCGGGGTTCCCAACCCCGACCATTTCGTCCGTGGCAAAACCCAACGCTGGCTGGGCTCTGCCAATTGGTCGGGATTGGGAACCCCGGCCAATTCGAAATAGGACCATTACGAATTGGTCGGGGTTCCCAACCCCGACCATTTAGTTAAGCTGTTAGCAGGCGATCGACTAAATAGTCGGGGTTGCCAACCCCGACAGTTTACGAAGCCGATTAAAAAATAATCGACCCGCTTTCTCGCCACGACGCTGACGTGGCGAGAAAACGGGTCGATTTCAGCAAATAAAACGAGATACAGTCGATTTTGATAATAAAAATTTAAAATCGGGCTACAGTGAAAATTTGTTCTAAATCCGAACTAGTACGTGGTCCTGTGCAAAGCACGGGTCTCATACTGTTCAGGTCCTAATTTTGACTGAATATTATTTAGACTGGTGCAAAGTACGGGCAAAGCTTAAAAGGGTTGTGGAAGGATACAATAACAATGAGATTATAACTTCTTTAGATACTTTACATCGTATATAAGTTTACAGACCTAACCAACCTAAATTTCACGGAAGCATAGTTTAAGGATTTGGATAACATTAATCATCAATACAATGAAGCATAGGACCTGATGTCGAAACAACCAACTTGTATCCGCAATATACATCAATACTGAAGAAATTAGCCAAATTGTTCATCATAAGCACAAGAAAGTAATATGTCTTATCCATTGATTCTCCTAAATGAAAGTTAGGCAACCCGGACAAATATTCAGTCTCATGCAAATCATGGCGTATAAATCATCCTTTGTCTTTGTTGTTAAAGAAATTGTCTTTTGACAACACATGTTTGTGATGTTAATTAGACAACATTGTTGATATAAATGAATAATGGAGGATATAGACGAAAGGATATCATTCATATGGTTGGATTCCATAAATAAAAATAAAAATGTATTTAATTAATAGTGTGTGAGTTTTAGTCCCACATTGACTAATTGAACGTATTATAGATGGTTTAAATTAACAATATATGGTATAACAAAAGTGTTAAAAATGTACACTTGTGTAGGTATGCAAGCAAGCATCATGTTTAGCATGTTTTTTTATGATTCCCATATTAAAAAAAAAAACTCATTTTTCTTTTTTGTTTTTAACGTGGTGTTTGTTGTATTTCATGGGGCATCCCTGAAATCCATACAAAGTATGATGTGCCACGTTACAGATATTCAAATTTTAGCAAGCGCGCATATTGTAAGCTAGTTACGCATTTTAGCTGATTTATGTGTTTTTTATGGTCATTAAAAAAATTTTAAATATGTGATTGAGATACTCAATAATCATATCGATGGTTGCAATTAGAGGGCGACTTCATCTCCTTATATAGGTTTAAACAAGGATCGATTCCCAACAATTAATTAAGTGTTATCCTATAATTGGCAAGCAATAAGCATAACCAACAGAAAATGTCTTTTTTTTTTTTGCTAAGTAAAATGCTTTATAGCACTATAATATATAACTACTGAATAGAATTTGAAAGTATAAAAGTTAAAGTGACACAGTGGATCATTCATTGTTGTGTTGTGCTTCTGTTATATATACATGTGAATTTTATCTACAAATGTGCTGCATCTTCCAAATACTTTGGAAATGTATTTAATAAGATAATTGGAATGTTTTTCAGAATGTGGTAAATACAAGGTATCACAACAAACGTACATGCTAAAAATACTTCTCGATAATTATAGAAGAGAATTTCTTTAGTACTGCAAACCTTGATCTAGATAATGAAGTATTTACGCGTATTAATGTATGAGTATATACATGTGTGCCTTGGATATAGATAATAAAGGATTACACATTTACACCAAGTATTTATGCATGAGTATATATCCGTGTGTGTCTATCCACGTGCAGGAATATGAAAAGGTAATGTGACTCGTAAAAAGGTACATTGTTTGCAACCGGTATAAGCGTATATTATTGTCTATAGTATAGTTAAATAGTGACTTTAAAAAACATGGTCATGCATGCGTGAGACGTATGTCTTATATTTATACTATAAACTCTTCTATTTAACATATATAATTCCATGACAAATGCTTTATTACATACCAACATGATAGATTTTTTGGGAAATTCTTATGAAAAATATATAATATTTGGATAACCTGACAGCGTGTGTCTATGCTCACGACAGGTGTCTTTCTTTCTTTCTTTCTTATTTTCGACATGGATGACCATTCAAAAATGCTGAAGCTTGATGACTTTATACACTTTATACGATGTCGTTAGACATTCAAAGTTTCAAGAGAAAAATGGAACGACTCGAGGATGAATTATATATGGAGCTTAGCAAGGAGATCGAATAAATTTAAAAATAGCGATACCGGCAAGATTATGAGAACCCCTTGATCACTTCATGTACTACTAGTGTTTTAGCCATGCTTTGCATGGTCTTATCGCAATTCATCTATATTTCGTCGTATTTCAATCCCTCTTATCTGAATATACTTTGAAAGATCTAACGACTCAACCCTCTTCGAAACACTTGAACCTCACTCTCACCACCCCCATTGAGGTTAGATAACATGTACTCGCCTGGAAATAATGACATTAAACAACTTATACAAAGCTGTAATTAAAATTAAGATTATTTAAACTAATTTTTTCATAACAAATGAATAAAATAAAGATAATCAAAATATCCTAAATGCAACTTAAATGAAATTAAGATATAAGGCAGTTTATTAATGTTTCAAAAATATTATTCGCAAATGATGCATCGCTAAAAAAAGTTCTCAATCAATCAACCGCTCATAGGATATAATAAGCAAAACATTGAGAAAAGCTTTAATAATTTCTAATTATTTTTTCTCCGTCTTAAACATCTTCTTGAAAGTTGAAAGTGCCGGTTCTTTATTCCTCTCTATAAGACATTCAACAAATTTTGTAAAAAACAAAAATATGTCAAATTATAAGTAAAAATTCCTTATGGGAAATTTTAGTTTTTACGAGGAAAAAATAGTTACTTTTAAATCCTATAAATTACAGTGCCATAAAATATTAAATAAATCAGTAAATAAAAAATAAATAATGATATTATATTTTCAAAATAATATATCAAATAATAGAATCATTAAGAAGATAATAACATTTAATACATAGTTAATTTTTAAAATTAATTATTTAATTATTTAAAAAATATTAATTACATTGTTTTACTAAATAATAGTTAATTTTTAATCATATTTTTCATTATAAAAAATATTATTCTTCAAAGATAAATAATAAAAAATTAAAAATTTTAACCTTTATGTGTATAGATCATGTTGCCAACTAACAAATAATCATATATATACATTATATAAAAATTTCAAAAATTATTAATGAAATAGAATTTTTTTAGTAAATTAGTAAATAAATAAGAATATAATTTTAGTTTAATAATTATATATTAAATATGGAAATTTGAGTAACATACATTGGTTATTCAGAATACCATTCATTTGGAATTCAAGAAATTTTGAAAATCAAGAAAATCATGTTATTTGCATATAAAATACACATAATTTAAGTAACTTATACTTATAATTTAGTATTAAATTTGATATAAAAATAAATCTTCATAATTATCTTTAAAAAAATACAAAATTCAAGTTAAAAATTGATAATCCATAACTAAATTGTTATGGTAATTTACCATCTAAAGGTAAAAATGTTGACAGATTGACTGCATAGGTCTACAAAGCCATGGTCCAAACCAGCTCAAGAAACTCAGAAGCCCAGCTGAGGTCAAGTCTATTGACCATTCAAGCAGACGAGCCCTCTCTCGACCAAGAGCCGTCATAACAGACTCGAAGCGCGGGACCAGTCGGTCCCCCGCAATTAAGACGACTCCCCGAGCAAACGTCTCGATGGTGCTCTCGTCCCAAAACTCACTTGGTTGCCGGTCGGCGAATCATAATGATGACTCACGGACCAACCCGCATCGACTAAAGGGATAAGATCCGACCAAGTTCACTTCAAATGTCACTCGACGCTACAGCATTGACCAGTCCCATCAAGATCTACGCTCTGACAAGGATCTCCTACATAAGCCGCTTATTCTACTCACAAGTCACATCCTAGAGATCGCCATGATGCTCTCCTAGCCTCAAATAACTTCCCCGCCATTTACCAGCCACCATCTGGAGAAGGTAGGACGACCAAGTAGCTGGTCTATCCACTGTCACACCTCACCTGTCAGGTCCAGGACACTGAGAAGACATTTTTCCCCTGACACTGAGCGACTTCCCTTCCAGTTGCCTGCCGACACCTAGAGGGAGAAAGATGACTCAGCAGCCTGTCTGTTCACCTTTCAAACCGCCTCCTGCGCGTAGTCAACAAAAGCCGAGGGTCAAACTCCCAGAGGCGGGGCTATAAAAGGAGGTAAGGAAGGTAAGAGCGAGGGGATCTCTACTTTTTCTTATACCCGAACCTGATTTCCACTTCTTAATAATTCGCCAACCCTAAAAGAGAAATGCCCTGCAAGGACCTCAACGGCCCAGGGACCTCTCAAAAAACCTCCCTTAAGCTCATCAGCTGACTTGATCATCAGAGGCACCACGGGGGAAACTAGCCACGTACTACTGTGTTTCTCCAATGTGTAGGTTATCAGTACACCCCGCGCGCTCAGGATCAGGTATAAAGTCGGAGGAGGAGTCGGCCCCAACATTCATCATCTTCTTCTTTCTCATCGTTGCCAGGATCGAAACTGCATCTGACTGCGGGAAACCCCCATCGACTATTTGTTCACGAGCATCAACATAAATGATTTCAAAAAATAAAAAACCAAGAATAAAAATTAAATTTTAGAAGTACTTAAAAATAAAAAATAGAAAATTAAAAATTAATTTAAGTATTCATTAATCTCATAATTACTATTTTAAATAATTTACCCTCTTGATGCGGAACAGTTTTGACAATCTCAGCCTCCCTATCAGAATCATATTCCTCACCTTCTCCAATGGACTGCATAAATTTCTTCTTGCCTTTCGAAGAAGAATCCTCCTTTTTGTCCTTTTTTTGGAAGATATTGACAAGCTGTGTGAAAGTCGAACTCATTGTCTCTATCTGTTTCTCCAATGCCTCTAGCCTCGCTGAACTATCTCCTTCAGTCATCTTCTTCTTCCTTAATTTTTGAACCCCTTCTAATGAAACAAGGATCTCGCTTAACTTCTTGTATTGCGATCGAGTCAGGACCATATACAGGATACCCCCTTCATAGGATTTGATCGCTCTGATACCAACTTGATACGAGTCGTCGTGCGAGTACCTTTGATCACAGAATTATCAAAGGTGGTTGAGAAGAAAATAACAAGAACATAAGGACAATTCAGTGGTGGCGAAGGAAAATACATTCTCTAGATTATGGGAATTAAATAGCTTACAATCTCTCACAATCTCACTAGAATTGAAGAACAAACTCTCTTAATTCTCAAATACAATCTAATCTTCCTTGATTGTTTTAAAACCCTAAAACAATCCCTTATATATGTGTAACAACGTGGATGGCAAAGTGATAAATAACCAAGCCCAAACTCCATAGGAATTTGTGCAAACAGAAATCCAAACGAACCAGGAAACCATCGATGAGTCGACTCATGTGCATATATGAGTCGACTCATGACACATGGGTCGACTCATGACAGGCATGAGTCGACTGGTCAGAAACTTCTGGCAAAACGGCTGGGTTTCGTGAGTCGACATATGACAGTCATGAGTCGACTGGTCAGAAACTTCTGACAAAACGGCTGGGTTTCGTGAGTTAGCTTTATGTGTATCATGTTTTAATGATAGATTGCATTTTGATTTTGTTGAATTTCCAGTTGCACATCCTTTTGTCATTTCCATTATCGTATCGTTTTCCGCTTGGATTTTTGTTCGTTCTTTTCTTTTGTGGGGTCTTGCCGTGTGCTATGCACGCTGACATACACCTGTTTTCTTTGGTGTACGTCAGACTTAGAGGAAGAATAGGTCCAGCTGGAAGATACGCCAGAGCCTGGGTATTCTTAGTAGGAGTGCTTTGCAGACAGAACGGAAGAAAAAGTCGAAGCCTAGTCTTTTTTTTATTAGTTGATAGTCCTAGTTTACTTTTGTAGTTCTTTCTTTTTCTGTTGATCGATGTATTTTTGTATCTCTTCAGCATTTAGTTGTTTAGTTTTGTATAAGGGCATGTTGATACGAATATTATGTCTTGGATGATATTTCTTTTATGATATGTATTGTTTTGTTTTGAGTTTGTCTATTATATTCTTGCTAATTGTGATCGGGGACCCGTGTATTCGTATTTATTTCTTGACGCTTAGCGTATTAGGTTGAGGAGAAATATTTATTTTTATTTATTCTTCTTAATCTAATACATTACGGGCTTATTCACGTCCCGATTCTTCTATATTTTTGGAAGCAGGGAGTGACAACTTGCTTGTGGGAGTGGGGCCGTCCACTTCCCACATCCTGGGTAATGAGACATGGCTCTCATCACCCTTATAGTGGTCACATCTCATAGCTATAGGGAGAGTATGCTACTCCTTACTCCTATTAGTGGTCATATCCCATAAATCAATGGATGACCCATGTATTCCCTTGCCTCATTTATAGGATCCCTTTGCTAATGTGAAATGGGTTTAGCTAACAATTTGGTTAAGAAGCTTGGCATTTTTTTCAAGACTCTTCAACCAGAGGCTGGATCATTTGGAGACTTTCTCTTGAGGCTCTTGGCTTCTTCTTTTTTGTGACTAGCTAATTGGCTCCCTCAATGCTCTTCAAACAGATATCTTTATTGGCTTGCTTGGTAGAACCTTCCTAGCTCTTTGATTAGATTGTTGAAGTATGGTCAATCTGAACTCTCAGATTTGAGACTCATTAGCTCTCTGCAAACTCTTGTATTGTAGTCCTCTCTAAGCTTTCGGCCTTAATACTCATCAAGCTCAGGTATAATCAATCTCAATCACACAAGAGCTTCTACTGCGTACTGAAGCTCAACTACAATTTTGGTCAGATCGCAAGGGAAGCAAACTCGATGCAAGTACTCGAGGGAGTCATCCTATCGCTACTAAAGAACACACGTTAAACAAGAAGAGCATTCTCTTCGCTTATGTTATAATTTTGATTTCTTGATTTGTAATAAAACATTCTTATCAATACAAACCTCCCTCCCTTTCAGAAGGAACCAACTTTTACTACCCCACAGAAGATGGCAACCATAATAGGAGGATCTATTTCTTCAACCGAAATGGTGGTAGTACAATTCGACGAAGTGGCGGAGGGGACGACTGTCGAGTCCCTTGTGATTGAGTTAGACCAAGCTAAGTACGAGGAGTACTTATCTTCTTCCTCCTCTAGCGGTAAAGCTTCTCACCGATTCCACAGAGTTATGCACGTGGCCCAGCCCCAAATGGCCAAGGTAGTCATGCCCGAGAGCTCTACCCGAGCAATAGTAGGGGGTTCTATATCCTCCAATCCAACCAAGGCCGAGCCAAAGGCCAAGAATGAAAACCAAGGGGCTGCTCGCTGGTTTGCCAAGCAATCCACGCAATCCCCCGTAGAAGAGGAGACAATTGTTCATGTCGGCGTGGATCACAGTTTCATCGTCAACATGAACACTCCTCTCTCCAAGAGAGCCCAACGGCGATGACGCCAAGCTCTCGCCCGCCAAGAAGCCCAAGCCTTCATTTCCTATAATGGCCTGAATTAGTATTCAGACCTGAGAAGAGCCAAACAGGAATGTTAAGTTCTCAGTTTTAGTAGACCACGTTCAGGGGAGCCCACCTGTTTAGGTGGGTTTCGTTCTATTAACGAAGTTCCTAAAATTGGCGAGCTTGATGTTTCAGGCGAACCCCACTCTAGCAGCCAAGTTCTCCATTTGGGCGAACTTAGCAAGATATGCGAGCCCCCCAAATAAGGAGGGCTTTGCTCTTTAAGCCATCTTCCCAGATCAGGTGAGCTGTCCAAATCAGGCCAGCTCCATGATTCAGGCGAGCTACGCCCTCAAGCAAGCGAGCTCTGCACATCAGGCAAGCTTCGCATCACAAACAAAATCCACCATACAGGAGAACCCCAGCAGGCCCACCTAAAAACATGCCTTGGCCAAAAAGGGAGAGCCCGTACATTTTAAGCGTGCATACCTCGCCTGAATGAACAAGCGGCTGGAGTTTGCTAGTTGGCTGAAGCTCGCCAAAACATGGGACCTCGCATGTCAAGACGAGGTTGCTTGAACTTAACACTTGGTGAATTTTCCAAGTGCTCTCACTTAAGTTCTTTTGAACTCTCTTCATCAGAAGGCACGTTTGGCCCTTCTGACTCTGGGGTTGTCATCAACAACCTACGGAGGATCTCTGGGATTGTCTAACTCGCAAGTGCACTATTCATAGGGTAAATCCTCAATGCCATTATGAGAGGCTCATCCAAGTAGTACTTGACGATTGCCAGTGTACCGAGGCACCGAGACCTTCAGTGTTCAAAAGGCTTTCTCAACAGCCTCAAGAGTTAAGACTTCCTCGTCGGAGACGCAATCACCGGAGGAGATAGGCTACTGATGATTTGGGACTACCGGCTGCTGCTGTTAACATGGCGCGGAAAGGAAACGCTAAATATTTGGATTCGTCAGATCTGAACTTTTCCCCAGGATTCAAATACCTCTCCATTGAAAGTGAGGGTGTCTACCTACACACCCATACTCAAACGGGGGTGTCCATCCCATTTGATTATACCCGCTTGTCGCTTATCTACAATATTGAGGACGAGGTGTGCTCAGTAATGACAACATCTTAGACCTCAAGTTCAGCTTATGGCAAGCACACAAAGCTGCACATGGCGGACATATATGATGACGTTGTCAGAAAAGTCGAGGAGCAGCAAATGACCATCAACTCCTTGAAGGGATTGATGGAACAACTTCTGAACAAGAGGAAGAAGAAAAATTCGCGAAACCGCCAAAAATCCTCGAGGAACCAAGAGCGGGAGTCTACTCCCCCTAACACAACTGAGGAGGAAGATAATCGCGGATCACATTCGGATTATTCATTCAAGTCTTCAGGAAAAGCATCACATGCTGGCAGCACTCCCCGAGACAAGAGGCTCGATGAGTTCCAAAGTCAACTCAATGCCCTGAAGCTTCAGAAGAGCATGAACGAGTTAGGGGTGGTCAGGCCATACCCAGTCGAATGGGATACGGTCTCCTACCCGGAAAAGTTTAAATCGATGAGCTTAGTCTAGTTTGATAGCAAGGGATCTCCCTCACAATATATCTACTACTTCCTATCTCAAATAGGATTTCTCACAGGGAATGGTCCTATCCTCACCCGACTGTTCATCGGAACCCTGGGAGGGGTAGCCTTTGAGTGGTTCCGCAAGTTGGAACCAGACTCTATCAAAACATGGGCCGATGTAGAAAAGCTTTTCTTGGCCCGTTTTTTATGATGACACGGAAGTGTCGATGGTCACTTTGCTTGCTGAGAAGCATAAGAAAACAGAGTCAGTCAACGACTTCATAAAGAGATTCAGAAATCGGTCGCTTTATTGCTGGGACCAGGTCTCTGAAAGCACTTTGATCGAGATGTGTCTAACAATCTCTCGATTGACATTCTGTCCAAGGTCAATTTGGTGGAAACCCGAACTTGGAAGGAACTAGTTCGCCAAGGCGAGCAGGTGGAAAACATGATCAAAAGGCTGGAAGCCGAAGAGCCTTGATCTAAAAAAGGAGCTTTGGAACCAAGTGCCCCAGGAACCCTTCTCAGTTGAGGGGGAAGGAGATCATTATTGTCGATTCTACTCCAGCCCCCAAGTCAGCTCAAAGATAGAAGCTCAAGTCTTTCGAGCAACGCTCTCCGATGCAATATGACTTTAAGGAGGACCAAGTTATGACTACCTTTGATACTCTCCTCAAGAGCAGCAGGATCAAGCTGCCAGAGATCATGAAGCCTGAAGATGTGAACAAAACAAATGATCCGAACTACAGTGTGTACCACAGATTTTTGGGTCATTATACCTCCAAGTACTATATCTTTAAGGATAAGTTACAGGCTCTTTACGACGCAGGAGTCCTAAAGAAGGAGAAGGTGCAAAAGATTGTGACTACAAATATGGTCACTCTGAAGTTTGGGACATGCCTTCCTGAAGTTCACGCACCGGCAGGTGTCATGCCCATCCCAAAAGCACTGCTAAAGATCACCAATGTTGATCCTCATAATCAACAAGAGAAAGGTTTGGTGCCACCGATCTTGCCATCAGGACAGGTGGTGTGGGTTCATCCTAATCTCCTCGACAACGAGTAGTGGACTTCCAACAAGTCCAAAGGCAAGCCTAAGCTCTGTAACGTCATTCTGGCAATTCCGGACTATGAAAAAGTGGAGATAGCAACCCTCACCGACTCCGATAGCAAGGTAGACACCTTGATTACCCGAGCAGAAAAGGACTTTGCCAAGAACTACCCTCCAATAGCAGAAAGTCCGGCAAGACCACCGGTGTGACCGTCATCAACAGTCCAACCGAATCCCGACAAGCCGAGTTCAAGCGGTCAACCCTTTCGGTTCGACCTACTCACACAGCTGAAGAACATTCTAGCCAAGATCATCATGTATAAGCTCATGCGGCTATCTAAGTCTACTCGGGAAGCTCTACGAGAGGCACTAGCCGACTCAGAGGCTTTAATTTGCCACACATTTCTTGCCTACTCCAGAAGGGGATGCAGAGAAAATGTGTCCATAATGCTGCCAGACTTCCAGACAACAGATTCCATGCATTACCTTCACTCTTGAGGATATGCTCATTAAGAGTACATCTCTTGACTGACCCATGTACTTCACGGGATACCCGGCTCCTCTCGAGTGGACAAGATCCAAGTAGATCCAGGGTCTGCACTGAGCATTGTCCCCTTGAAGCTCATCAAACACTTGGGGGTACCTCAAAAGCGATTGTCCGCAATAACTACCACCATCTTTGGCTTTAACGTTGTCGGAACTTAGTCACTAGGGAAGATCCGCCTCAAGTGCCAGCTAGGCGACATGAAGATGGAAGTGACCTACTACGTCATCGATGCGGAACTTTCCTACAACATGTTGTAGGTTCGGCCATGGATTCATAGCAACCGGGTAGTCCCATCCACATTGCATCAATACTTGAAGTATGTGGACGACCGTGATCAAGTAAAAATGGTGATTGCTGATAAACAACCCTTCAAAGTGGTTCAAAATTACTTCATCGATTCTTTGCTCTATCAGGACACTGGACCGGGCAATGAGCCATCGGTCGAGAAACCTGACAATTGTAATGAGGCCGATAGTGAGTCTAAGTACAATGAGGGTCTTGTCTTGAATGACATTAAACTCATTATAATCGGCTACAGAGGCCTTGTTGTAACCAATATTGTCGAGGCGGATAGGTTTTACTGAATGAAGATTCTGACTTTGCTTACTTGTCATCTAGTACAGAGTCTAGTAATGACAAGTTTAGTAATTTGGTTGTAGAGTAATATAATAACTCTTTGATACAGGTGTATCTTCTTCCTTATTTCAGGAACTTAGCGATCCTCATTAGGAGTGTGAGGATAGATGATTCTCATGGTATCTTAAGAATAGAAATGTGGAAGAAGTCGTCGGGGGCGGCAACGTCGAAGACTGCAGGAAAGAACAGGAAGAAGGCTGTTGGTTCTTCTACGGTCGACCGCGAATCAGCCACGGTTGACCACGGACGTGCACGAAGCTCAGGAGGAGCTGGATCTGAACGGTCGCCCGCCGCGGTCGACTGCAAGGTCCCGGTTGGCCACCACGGTCGACCATGCCATGACTATAATCAAAACTTCTCTCAGGTTTTGGTTTGATTGATCGCAAATCATCCACGGTCGACCGCGATACTTTCACGGTCGATCGCGATGTAGTTTTAGGCATGGGCCTAGTTTCCTGCACTGTTGTAGGCTGTCTAAAAATCACAATAGATAGTTGATCCCCCATCAAACACCGATGATGAAAGTTACAATCTGACGACTTCTAGCAGGCTACAATTTGAGGACTTTCACGTAGAATGCTACAATCTGATGACCTTCACGACAACCGATGAGAGCTCTAGTTCAACAACATTCATAATCAACATCGAGAGTTACAATCTGACGACTCTCATATTTTCAAGGAGCCAAGATGAAGGTTACAAGGTGACGATCTTTGCAACGCTCTAGCAAAAGAGACTACAAATTGACGGTCTCTTTATATTAGAATGCAGATATCTCTCAAACCGTAAGGAATTTGGCAAAATGGAGGAAGCGAACTAAAGCCTTTGGCTTAGTTCGGATGGCCCCATCTCGTCGAGATAGCTGATTTTCATATATAATTCGTCCAATTCCGACTTACGGTTTGAAAGTTATGATATGTTCTTCGCAGCAAGTTATGTTCTGAAGTCCGTCTGCAAGACCGGACTTCGTCAGAACATTGGACTTAGCTTGAAGCTCGCCAAGTCCGCCTAAGGTTCGCCTCTGCATTATAGAGTCAAAACGCACAGGTCGAACCAGCGTTATAACCTCAAAACGCAGAGGTTATCCTTGTGAGATAACATCAAAACGCAGAGTAACGGCCCAACTGTGCGTTTTCAGCCTAAAACAGGCTCAACTCTGCGTTTTCAGCCTAAAACACAGAGTTCATCTCTAAAACAGCACGACCTATGCGTTTTCAGTCTGAAACAGGCTCAACTCTGCGTTTTCAGCCTAAAACGCAGAGTTCATCTCTAAAACAGCACGACCTGTGCGTTTTCAGCCTAAAACAGGCCCAACTCTGCGTTTTCAGCCTAAAACGCAGAGTTCATCTCTAAAACGCATGCGGCCTGTGCGTTTCAACTCCCAGCGAGCGCCCAACTCTGCGTCTCATCTTTAAGACGCAGAGTTAAGGTCTGAACGCAAGCGGACCTTGCGTTTTCAACTCCCAGCGAGCGCCTAACTCTGCGTCTCATCTTTAAGACGCAGAGTTAAGGTCTGAACGCAAGCGGCCCTTGCATTTTCAACTCCCAGCGAGCGCCCAACTCTGCATCTCATCAATAAGACACAAAGTTAAGGTCCAGAACGCCCAGATTGGCGTTTTGACTCGCTCAAAGCACTAACAGAATGGTTTCAAAACCGTTTTCCCCATGATTTAGGGAGTTGTTTAAGAGGGGACGGTTACGCCCCACTCAGCCCATTGAGGAGTGGATTAAGGGGGTAGTTACCACCCTTAATCCCCTATAAATAGTGGGAAACTCAACTGAGTTCTAGGGAGATCCTTCTTTCTTTTTGGGGAGGGGAGCAAAGAAGAGATCTTCGGCTAGCTTTTGAGGGGAATTGTTGGAGTTTTGGAGACCAGCAACAGGAGCTTCTTTATCCTTGGCTTATTAACCGAACTTTCGGTTTAAATCAACTGAGAACCGATTCTCGATTCAAATCAACTCTTTTTCAAGAGTTTCAAACTCGATCAGAGTTATCAACTCATCAAGAGTTTTAAACTTGCTTTGCAAGTTCTCCACAGCGTCAAATCGTGAAGAGAAGACTACGTTCCAGTGAATCAAGACGTGCGGATCGTCAACGGAGAGCAAACTCGACGCGAGCATTCGAGGGAGGCACTCCATCGCCACCGTAAAGAACCCAGTTCTAAACAAAGGGGAGAATCAAATTCATTCTCCTCTCTTTTATAATCGGAATCCAAATTGTAATCGATTTTGAGAGGAATACAAGTCAATTTTTCTTTCATTGTCTTTTTACTGCAAATTTCTAACTAACAACTGTTTAGGATTTCTATTTGATATAAATAGAAACACGACTTTCCTAGGGTTTACGAACCAGATTGTAATCAGAAAAGAGATTAGGAAGGTTATTCTTTGATCTAGAGAGATTGTGAGAGAGAGATTTATAATCTATTAATTCTCATAATCTAGAGAATATATTTTTCTTCATCCAAATCAACTCTTTTTTGTGTTCTTCTGTTATTTTCTTCGCAACTCACTCTTAATAATTCCGCAATCAAGGGTGCTCGCACGGTGACTCGTATCAAGTTGGTTTTAGAATGATCGGATCCTATGAAGGGGGCATCTTGTGAATGGTCCTGACTCGATCACAATACACGAAGCTAGGCGAGATCCTTATTTCATTGGAAGGAGTCCAGAAATTAAGGAAGAAGAAGATGACTGAAGGTGATAGCTCAGTAAGGCTAGATGCATTGGAGAAGCAGATATAGATAATGGGTTCGACCCTCGTGTAGCTCGTCAATCTTGTCCAAGACAAAGGAAATAAGGAGGAATCTTCTTTAAAATGCAAGAAGAAACTTGTGGAGTCCGATAGAGAAGGCGAGGATTCTGATTCAAATAAGGAGGCCCATATTGTTAGGTCGGTTTCACACCAGGGGGGTAAGGATTCTTACTAGATTTGAAGATAGACTTCAAAGTGGAGATTCATATTTATGACGGGAGTGTTAACGTCGAGAAGCTTGATGATTGGATCGAGCGGATGGATACCTATTTCACACTCTATGGATATTCATCCAAGGAGAAGCTCGTGTTCGCGACTCTGAAGCTTTCGGGGCATGCCTTGACATGGTGGAAATCCTATTGCAAGCAGGAGAAGAAGGCGGTGTCATGGAACAAGTTCAAGGAACTACTTAGGAAGCAGTTCTATCCGGTAGGGTTCCTCGAAGAGCGTTGGTACAAGTGGTACGGATTGTGCCAACGGTTCAACCAGACTATCCAAGAGTATACGACGGAATTCCAACAACAAGCGATGGTCCTCAACATCACAAAAGAGGAATATCCTATTTTTATGAAGTATATGGCAAGTCTGAATGAGTATATCCGAAAGGAGATGAGGCTTTTCACAGTTGAATCCATTGCAGAGGCGAGTATGAAGGCCATTGCCATTGAGGGTAGACAAAAGAAGGGCAACAAAACAAAAGGAGACTCCAAACAAACGGGAGGCAAGTCTAGTGGCTCTCAACCTAAAGAAGAGAAGAAGAAGGGTGACTCGGGGAAGGAAGGTTTGACATGTAATCACTACAAACACACATGACACATAGCTGATCGTTGCTGGGAGAAGTATCATCATCTGAAACCAGAGGGATTGAAGAAGGAGGAGGAGAAGAAAACATACGTGGCATCACAGGGTCCGAAGGAAATCCCCGGGATGACAGAACCCAACGGTAGTCTTAACCTTATGGCGGGGAAGCAGACCACGACAGAGGACGAAGACCCGAGGGACCAGCTCTTTGTTTTAAAGTTGCAGGTCAAGACCAACTTGGTTGATACCATAGTGGATCCAGGTAGCCAGAAGAATTTGATATCTGAGGCCTTGGTTCAGAAGCAGGGATTGAAGACGGTTAAATATCTGAAACCCTATCCATTAGGGTGGATTCAAAAGGAGGCGGGATTGAGTGTGGTAAACCAATACTCGTTCAGATTCGCACTCTACGAGTCGTATATCGACGAAGTCACATGCGACATCATTCCGTTTGATGTTTACAAAGTGATATTAGGCAATCCTTATTTATGGGATAGATACACAATCTATGATAGGCGGGCCCAGAAGTATACGTTCACCAAAGATGGCGAGCAATTCATTTTTCGTTTGACGTCTCTTCATCAGGAGACGAGCTTGGTGACGGTGACTTGGGCGAAGAGGCTAGTGAATACAAGCAAGAAGTTTGTATTATTATTCATTAGGCCTTATGAGGAGCAGCTGAGTAGGGTATGCTTGACTACCTTGAGCAAACTGCAGGAAGGAGATCTTGACAGGTTAAAGGCCAAGTACGAGGACTTGTTTTCGAAGATCACGGGACTACCACCACGGAGAGGTGTGGAGCATGAGATTATGTTGACCAGCGAGAGTTCCTTACCGAACATAGGCCTATACCGAACATCTGTAGAGGAGTCTGAAGAGATCAAGAAACAGGTTCAGGAGCATTTGGAGACAGGAGTGATTGTGCCGAGTTGTTCCCCTTGCGGGTCACCAGTGCTATTGGTGCCCAAAAAGGATGGAGGATGGCGCATATGTGTGGATTACCGGGCGCTTAACAAGATAACCATCAAGAATCGATATCCATTGCCTCGAATTGATGATCTTATGGACCAGTTGGAAGGAGCGAGGTTTTTCACAAAGCTGGATTTGAAGTCTGGATACCATCAGGTGAGGATTCGAGAGTATGAGCTTGGAGAGGATGGTTTGTTGTATCGTGGGACATCACTATGCATTCCGGAGGATGGTGATAGGTTACAGTGGATTAGAGAAGCATATACATCACATGTGCAAGGTCATTTTGGGAGTCAGAAGACGCTTCTTAATCTACGACGACACATGTTTTGGCCAAAGATGCTAGATGATGTTACCAAGTATGTTGGAGGGTGTAAGCTATGTTGCATTTTAAAATCTTCTAATAGGAAGCGGGGACGGTATCTACCATTGTCGGTACCTTCGAGACCGTAGGAGAGTATTTCTATGGATTTCTTAGGAGGATTGCCGACGACCAAGCGAGAACATGACTATTTGTTCGTTATGGTGGACCGGTTCAGCATCAAGATGGTGATCTTGATTCCATGCAAGAAGACCGTAACGGGAGCGGGTGCAGCACAATTATTCTTTGAGCATGTGTGGAAGAACTTTGGATTACCGACTTCGATTATTTCGGATCGAGATAGCCGGTTTCTCAGATATTTTTGGAATTCTTTATGGAGCTTGATGGACACTAGGTTGAAAAAAAGCACGGCATTCCATCCACAAACAGACGAACAAATAGAAGTGGTTAATCGGACTATAGTGCACATGTTGAGAGGATACAATTCCAGACATCCTAAGACTTGGGATGAGAGTTTACCATATCTTCAGTTTGCGTTTAATCGGGCTATTCATGGATCTTCGGGAAAATCACCGTTTAAGACTTGTTATGGATTCTTACCGCCGAGTCCATTTGATCTTGTGTTTTCGGGTGAATCCATGGAGGACGGCAAGGAGGGGAATGAACGACAACATGCTCAGCGATTTCTAGAGAAGATCGCATATATTCATGCCCCGGTTGAAGCACAATTGAAGAAATCATAAGCTAAATACAAAGCGAAACATGATTAACATCGAGTTCCTTGTAATTTTGGTAAAGGTGATATGGTATGGTCGAAGTTGGGTAAGGAAAGGCTAAAAGGAGAAGGGAAAAAGTTAAAGCCTATACGATATGGTCCGTTTCGGATTCTTGATCAAATTGATGACAATGCTTTCAAACTAGATTTACCACCTTACCTCGGCATGTATTCGGTGATCAATGCCGAGTACTTGAAATTGTTTGAACCTTCGTTGTTGGATGATGAAGGTGATGACAAGATGATCTTACCGCATGTGGATGAATTGTGGTTTGATAGAGAGGAACTGCTCAAGGAAGATTGCATTTTGGAACGAAAAGTGACTACGATGAGACAAGGAACTAAAGAATTATTTTTGATCGGACGCCAAGGTCAGGTTCCTAGCAAAGACAAGTGGTTCAACAGAGAAGGAGGGGCTCGCGAGTTCCCTCAACTCCAGTTCTAACTTGAACGAGACTTCAAGTTCCTAAAGGGGGGAGCCATGATACGGGTGTATCTTCTTCCTTACTTCGGGAACTTAGCGATCCTCATCAGGAGTGTGAGGATAGATGATTCTCATGGTATCTTAAGAATAAAGACGTGGAAGAAGTCGTCGGGGGTGGTAACGTCGAAGACTGTAGGAAAGAACAGGAAGAAGGCTGTTGGTTCTTCTGCGGTCGACCGTGAATCAGCCACGGTCGACCGCGAACGTGCACGAAGCTCAGGAGGAGCTGGATCTAAAGGCGGTCGACCGCAAGATCCCGGTCGACTGCCACGGTCGACCGTGCCATGACCGTAATCAAAACTGCTCTCGGGTTTTGGTTTGGTCGACCGCGAATCATCCACGGTCGACCGTGATACTTTCGCGGTCGACCGCGATGCAGTTTTGGGCATAGGCCTAGTTTCCTGCATTGTTTAGGATTTCTATTTGATATAAATAGAAACACGACTTTTCTAGGGTTTACGAATCAGATTGTAATCAGAAAAGATATCAGGGAGGTTGTTCTTTGATCTAGAGAGATTATGAGAGAGAGATTTGTAATCTATTAATTCTCATAATCTAGAGAAGGTATTTTCCTTCGCCCAAATCAACTTTTTGTGTGATTTTCTGTTATTTTCTTCGCAACACACTCTTGATAATTCCACGATCAAGGGTGCTCGTACGGCGAATCGTATCACTCTTCCTTGTACTAGCTCGTGTACTTGTCATTTGTCACAGACAAACAAGCGACCGAGTCCTCACAAGCCATCTTCGTCGTACCCGCCCAAGGTAATTATTAGAAAGATATTATTTTTGGAAGGATAGACCGGCCTACGCACACTATGTGGGACGAGTCAGACAAAGACGAGCCCGCTCCTCAATTCTCGAGCTACGATCAGATTGTGAAGGGCGAAAGACACTCGTCCGACTTGCTTATGTTCCTAGAGGAAAGCCTGATAATTACTTCGGCAAAACTCGGAGAGGGTTGGGTTACACCTCCTCTTCATCAAAGTTATATTGTAATTTCAGTAAAGATTCCGAAGGCGGATCCTTCCGGAGAATCATCGTCAACATCCTTGATGTGGGATTCAGATGTTAGTGTGGGAGATCTGTTTAGAGACCTCACAATCAACATGGCTATAGTCGATCCCGTCGAAATCAAAGAGGATGACCAGATCCTGCTTTATGATGAAGCATGTTATCGCCGCGTCAGCACCCAATTAAGTGGTTGGTTTGAACAACGTAAACCACCCATGGAGGACGAGATACTGCAAATAAATATGGGAGACGAGGCTAATTCCAAACCCATATTTATCAGCGACAACTTACCTCCCTAGGAAAAAGAAGACTTTATATCCCTCATCCAGAAATATAATGACATCTTCGCCTGGAATTACGAGGACATACCTAGCCTTGATCCCCAAATCACCATGCATCGCCTCAACATCAACTCGGATGCCAAACCTATCAAATAACAACAAAAACGGTTTTGTCCATAAATCATGGAGGCGATCGAAGCCGAAGTGAAGAATCTGATCGAGTCAGGATTCATTAGAGAGGAACAACACCCTAATTGGGTGGCTAACATTATTCCAGTCCTAAAGAAAAATGGAAAGATCTGTATATGCATCGACTTTAGAGATCTCAACGTTGCATGTCCAAAGGACGAATTCCCCTTACCTATCACAGACGTCATCATCGACAATACTTGTGGGTTTAAAAGGATGTCCTTCATGGATGGGTTTTCAGGGTATAATCAAATCAAGATGCACCCTGAAGATAAGAAGCACACTTCGTTCAAAACTCTGGTAGGGGTATACTATTACACAGTTATGCCCTTCGGACTTAAGAACACTAGTGCAACCTATCAGCACATCATGAGCATAATTTTTCGAGATCATCTATGAAAGACAGCTGAATGCTACGTATATGACTTGGTTGTGAAGAGTCGCAGCAAAGATGATCATCTTCGAGATGTGAGAATGATGTTCGAGCTGATGTGATCCCATTAACTCAAGATGAACCCCACGAAGTCATTTTTGGGGATGTCGAGTAGCAAATTCCTCGAATTCGTCGTTATGACGAAGGGAATTCATATAGACCCCGACAAGTTGCAAGCTATTCAAGAGCTTTAACCACCTAGGAATCTCAAGGAATTAAGAGGACTACAAGGACATCTGGCTTACATCCGAAGATTCATCTCAAATCTCTCGGGTAAGTGCAAACCCTTCTCCAAGCTAATGAAGAAAGATTCCTTCGTATGGGATGAGCCTTGCCAACAAGCATTCGATGAGATCAAGACTTACCTCTCAAATCCAACGTTCTTAGCGGCCCCGATTTTGGGGAAACCCTTCCGGATTTATGTGCAGGCAATGAAACATTCTCTTAGCACCTCTTAGCACAGAATGATGATGTCAATCATAAGCAAGGCACTTAATACCTGAATAGAACCTTACAAGGAGCCGAACGACAATACCCTATGGTCGAAAAGGAGTGTTTGGCATTGGTGTTCACTATCCAGAAAACGCGACACTACCTGGTTGGTCAAACCATACACGTCATCTCCCGGATGAATCCTATCTGAGTCTTCATGACACAGCTTGGGTCCTTAAATTTGTGCCTGGCAAGATGGGCACTCCTGCTATCTCAATACGATATACATTTTATGCCGCAGAAGTCCGTCAAAGAACAAGCATTTTGCGATCTCATGACCAGTCATCCGCTCGAGTCGAAGACTGGCCTATTTGAGGTTATGGCGGATGAAACCCACGAGGTTAATGCAACCTTGTAGGAAGAAGTTTGGCGATTGTACTTCGATGGAGTATCTCGTGTAGGCACAAGTAGGTCCATCGTCGCAGGGGTTGGGGTAGTCTTAGTTTCTCTGCAAAACCATGTGTTACCCCAAGCTTTCTATTTAACTGAGCCATGTACCAATAACATGGTTGAGTACAATGTGCTGCTCATCAGACTCGACTTCGCCAAGGAGTTAGGGGCGAATCATCTCGAAGCTTACAGTGACTTGTTTTCAGCAAAAGTTGGGTTTGTTGTCGAATTCATTGTCTCTTCGGTCGATTACAATAAAACTCAAAGAAAACAACCTTTTTATAAGACTCTTTTACACAACAAAAAGGAAACTACAACTCTTGAGAAAATAAACGCATGATCGTTGTTTGGATCACTGCTTTCGTGGGTTCTTTGTCTGTGCCGGGAGCGCATTAGCTCGTGGACCACCGAATCACAAATCGTGAAGAGGGGTTTACTGATTCTTCCTTCGTTATCGAAGTTAGAAATTGAAACGATATCTTATCGAAGTAAGATAGTCGTTCTTCTTGAAATCAAGTCAAAGCCTGAATGTCAAGGGGTTGCTCCAAGAACTTAGATCTCTGCTCTCTCTGCTCTGGAATGCTCTAACAAATGCTCGATCCCCGTCAGAAATGACCCTAGGGGGGTATTTATAGCCTCAGGGGTCTGTAACTGCAAAACTCAACAACTGCAGAAATTAGTACGGCGAGACAGTGTTTACTGTCTCGCTGGGCGAGACAGTGTTAGCTGTCTCGGTCCGCGAGACAGTAAATTTGCTGTCTCGCCCAGCCGAACAGTAAAGTACTATTTCTCGAACAAACGACAGTTTCTCGCTGTAACTGTTATCCCACGTTTCAAACTCTCCGTTATTTCTGGCCAGTTATCCACTGTGATTTTAGGCCCACGATGTTTTCCCACGTCCTGTCAGGTTAATGGAACGTGTAGCGGCAGTACAAATGAATTTTGACTATTTCAGCACTGTCTCGCTGGCGAGACAACCAAACACTGTCTCGCTGGGCCAAAGACAGCAAATACTGTCTCGCTGCCGGACACATAAGCCTGTCTCGTGGGGGATGGCGAGACCAGCAAACACTGTCTCGCTGGCGAGACAGCAAACACTGTCTCGCTGGGAGACTGCAAAGCCTGTCTCTCTGGCGAGACAGTTCATTACCTGCTTTGACTTTCTTAAAGTAGTATGAGGTCCCTCTTGAGTGATTTTTCTCTATGTCTGGGAATATCTAATTAGCATTTTTGACGCCTAACAGATACCCCTCCAAAGTATTCCAACTCAATTCTTTTATAGAGGGCATGCGGATACTTTGGATAAGAATAGATTTTTACTTACGATTCCTTTCAATGCTGGCTGAGTCGATCGTGTGGAAGGATTGTACATGGCTTCAATGGCTTGATCTCATTTCTGCTTTTAGTCTTCAGTCTTCTTTAGAATATCTAAAATCTGCCCCGGGTGTTTCGCCGATCGGCGTCGCGTTTATGCGCTATGACCATTCAAGATCTTGAATCTGAAGTTCTCGTATTTGCTAAACCTACCACTGGTTGGTATTATCCATTTGAGAGTTTCCTTCAGATCTCGATCGTTAAGAATAGAGATTCAAGATTCAGTTTTCTCCAGGAATCTTCCTATTGACCGGTGGGAATACTGTTTTAAGACTCGTGTACCCTTGGAGTATTCATCTGCATTCGCGCTCCCATGCCGATACAGCTAGAGGGTTTATTGTCTCGTCACAACTATATATGCTGTCTCGCCTCAGCCGAGACAGTGTTTTTCTCTGTCTCGTCTCGGCCGAGGACAGTGTTTTCTGTCTCGCTGAGCGAGACAGTGTTTTCTGTCTCGCTGAGCGAGACAGTGTGTTCTGTCTCGCTGAGCGAGACAGAGTTTTCTGTCTCGCTGAGCGAGCCAACGAGTATAAAACCCGAACTTAGGGTTTTAGGGCTTTTTTACGTCGGATTTTCGGTGATTTTGAGACGATTTCTTAGGCGATTTTCGACCAGTTTTCTCCTATTTCTTCTCCTCTTTGTTGCCGACTTGGGTAGGGCTTCGTTTGGGGAGATTCCACTTGGATTTCTACAGGTTTGTCCGCCTCTTTTCTTTCAAATTTTGATTTTCTTCAACTGTGAATGTGCATGCACTGTTCTGACCATATTTTGTGATGTTTTGGTCGATTTCTTGCTCAAAACCCTAACCATTTTCGTTGGATTTCCTTGTAGATCATCTACTCATCATGTCGCCGCGTAGAGCTCGAGGAACCCGAAGCCGTCCGACTGTTCAGAGCTCTGAGGAGGCTGCCCCTACTGTGATCTCGTGTGGAGGTATATCTCTTTCACTCTTTTTCGAATTTAAATACTGTACTCCATCAATTTCATATATATGCACCTATATTTGTATGCAGATCCTCGTTTGTATCCTTTGAGATACCCTCGAGAAGAGCCGGCATCCTCCTTTGAGGGGATCGACGCTTAAAAGTGTTTGTTTTGCTTGGACAAAACGCACTTCAGAACACACAGGGGCGATTTTATATCATCCCACATGTGTTGAAAGGTTTTGGTATGCCGTTATAATGCCCGTGCATAGTAACACATATCTCCTTTTACACATGTGGTATATATATAAAAAAAATCGTCACACCTGCTACGAGATAGTGATTATATCTTATAGAGTAAGGTATATCGCTTTCTCTAAAATTTTGTGACCATCCTTACACGATTTATGTGTATTTCTTTTATCAGTTCAATTTCCTTCCACTGCCTTTCCTGCTGGTGCGGTTACGGGTCAGAGTAACATTACCCATTCTTATTATGAGGGGCTTCCGTTAATTGAATCCTCTCCCCAGTTCCAATCTGACTATGGTGAAGAGGCTAAAGAGTTGATCCGGCGGGGTAGTTGTCGTGTTCTACGACGGTTAATCACGGATGCAACCTTGATTTCAGAACAAGACTCAAATCAATGTATAAGGAAGCCGGATTTCTTATTTGGCGACTCCGTAAAGGATCCGAAGATTGCATTCTGCAAGTCTGAACAGTGGTTGCATGGGAGCGGCTCGTCATTTCTATATTTGCCTTGGATTCCTCGAGAACACTCGCTCTTACAGTTCAGGAATTTATCCGTTAACCGCGAAATGTTCTGGAGATTAACTGAGAATCACGAGCGCATCCACTGTGGTTTCATTGGGAAGGAGGCCACTCCAGGTTCCAGTGAAAGAGCTTCGATACGAGGGCTTCATCCAGGTGTCTTAGGTCAAGACAATATACCTCAAAATGAGACGACAGCGCAGGCCAACACCGTGAAGAACCGGTTAGCGGCAGCGGGAAAAGTATTACCCAGAGAGACTTTTAGATGTTATGGATGGGTACATTATTTTGGAGACAAATGGTGGTGGACCAAAATGACTCGCTATGTGCTGCCACCAACCAGCTGAACAAGATGAAGAATCGGTCAGCGGCGACTCATGACATTTTATGGGAATTGACCTGCCACTATCACATAGCCATGGCTGAGATGGAGATCAAATCTAAAAAGAAATCTCCCCAAATTAGCTTAAAACAGTTCGCCGATTATCTGTTTAAAAACTTGGACAATCGCTCAGCAGATGTATGCGGATTATCTCCTTTGAACTCGGGTGAAATCAACCGGCTGTTGGAGAAAACAAATGCACAGACTTACACTTCCCATTCAGAAGACGGATTTCCGTATGGTACTAAATTACATTCTTATCTGTGGCAAGCCGGTGTTCCGATTAGCCCTACTGCTCTGTTGGCTGGTTTCCTGGCTATATGGCTAAAAAGGTGTGTAGTTCCCTACCAGTCCTCTGATGCGATGCCAATGGAAGTATTATATCCAGCCGTTCAGATAGCTACAGGTCACAAATTATCCTTGCTCCCCGCTATGGTGGCTGCTATTCACAGTGGATTACGGCAATTAATCTCTGTGTTTACCCAGGAGAAAAAGAAACCCTCCGCCAGCTTATCAGTTCCGAAACTGGAGCTGCCATATACTTATCTAATGGCCTGGTTAGTACTTCACCGGCCAGATTTAATGGAAGCTCCTAGGGTGATAGATCCCAACCTTCCTCTGTTGCAGAATTTTGAAGCTTGCAAATGGATCAAACATCGAGAGCCGGACCTAACGAGGCAATTCAAGATTCACAAGTGTTGGGAATTCTTCCCCTGCTTCCCTCGGTTCTCCGGTACCTATAACACTACTTTATTTGATGCCGAAGATCCAAGGCAGAATCGCACCATCTTGGATGTCGGGTGCTTCAGATGGTTGATAAACATTCGACCTCGCTATTTGTTATTTAGGGTAAAAGATGTTTGTCATATTGAACCCTATCTTCCATGTCGATTTGCTCGTCAATTCGGCTATGATCAAATTTATGTCGGCAACCCGAATCGTCATCTTAGCTTTCGCGGGGGACTTATCGACGGAGCGAGAGCTTGGTTCTGGAGTATTGCTGGCTGCACAGGTGCTGAGTTCGATCTCCCTCTGGAAACACCACCTCTGCGGACGACTTTTCTATTTTGCAAGTGGTTGCTCGCTGCCAACATCGTCACCCAGTACGGGGGAAGGTCAGAACCAGAAGAAGAGACAGCCCCGCGGCGCTCAAGTAGAGCGGCACGTGAAGTTATGACTTCACCCCAAAAGAAAGATGCTGCTGAATCATCGAGGAAGGGAAAAGAACCGGCTCGCTCAGTTGGTAGTGAATAAGAATTTGACTCTGAGGAGACGGAGACTTCCGAGAAGGCAGGTGAGACTAGCTCAAGTTATGATGAAAGAACGGGTCTTCCTGATTCTTTCTTTGAAAGGGGACTTGTGCGCCCATCTGCTGCTCCTACTCAATCACAAGCTACTTCGAGAAAACGGGGAGAGAGAGTCGTCATGACCTATCCTAATCGGATGACGGTAGACGTTCTCAGTGGGGACGAAGAGGATGAAGTGCCTCTTGCTCGTCGACAAAGATCACGACCTTCCACTCAAGCTCAAATCCAGATTCCTCCCATAACTGAATTACGCACCAAACGTCGTCATGAAGGTTCTGAAACACATCCACTGAAGAAACAAAAGAAAGCCGTTTCTAAACCTCGTGTTCATCTCCCCGCTTTAGAGGAAACATCTGTCCATAGCGCTTCTTCAAGAGAACAAGGTAACAATTTGTTTTTATTGCTCTCACGTTTGTTAACACTCGGATTCATTCTATTGTCAACGTCTATAGGGAGTCAAGAAGAGGGAGAATATCGAGTTGAAGCTGCTTCTCCTGGTGGTATGGAGACTGAAGAGACCAGCTTTGTCCAACAAATGCAGGATGCTCTGAAGGAAGGACCAGCTGATGTTCCATCAACTCATGACATTGATCCATCAGCTACGGACACAGGTACTGATCTTTCTCCTCTCGGAAGAGAAATCCGAGAAATGAATGAGTCGGACCGTGTGCCTCCTCTAATGACCTGTGCACTTTCTCTTCTTTTAGTCAAATTAAAAGAAGCAGGTACAAGTAGTGGAGCTCTCGAATCCGCCCCGACCAATGAAGGTAAAATCGATCTTTGTCTTGGGTAGATTCGTCTAAATTTACATGTTATTTATGGCTTAACACCTTCCGTAGATGCCACGATGCATGAACCTACTGAAGGAGAAGCCACCCATGCCACCAAAGTCGATGATTTTCATGATTTCGACTTTAATATCTCAGAGGACGACCATCAGCAAATCCTTGATTCTTTGTTAGAGAAAGCCTCTGATGCAACTATCGGCTCAGATGTTGGAATTGGTTCAACGGAAGTCGGTCCTTCTGAGAGTAAGACTTTGGTTCTGTGAACTCCACATATATGTATACGTATATATTTTGACTTGACTAATCATATAAACGTTCGAATTATAGGACCAGTTGCTGGAACTGATACTACTATAATCGTTGGAACATCTGAACACCCGGAGGGTCGTGACCTCGTGCCGTGGGTAGGAACTGAAGTTAATCTCCAATCATCTATTCCTGAATCTCAACCTTCTACTCCCATAGACCCCATGACGATAGAAATCACCGTCACTCCCCAGATTAGTCCGGTCGCAACAAAAGCGAGACCAACTGAAGACGTTGGTACATCGGCTGATGTTGTGCCCAGAGCTGGTACGTTTTACCCATAATTTGTTTCAAATTTTGGGTCAACATTTTATTATGCTTATTGTAATTCTTTTGTTTGTAGAATCCCCTCTTAAGGAGTCTCTTAGTTTGGACCCTTGATCATACAATTGAGATTTTTAATAATTAGATTAATGGATTTGAGACTAATTTTAATGATCAAGAGATCTAATCTTAGCTTTTCAGGTATAATGAACACATTAATGAACTCTCTTGTATCATGGGGACCATATTTTTTTTCTATATTATTTGATTTTCTCACATCCATTTTATCTCCGTATGTATGTATGTGTGTGTGTGTGTGTATATATCTATATCAGTATCTGTGATTAGTAAGCGAATATGGATATCATAACCATCATATTTGAGCCGTTTAAGAACCGTATGCACCCTTAGTCTGAGCTCAAATACATGATAGCCACCTTTAACTTCGTAGGGTGCTGCACATAACTCCTTTGGACTTTGTTTATCTCACATAACCCTCCTGAATTTTAGGTTGTCTCACAAAACACTCCTAAACATCGAACTTTTCCTACCAAACTCCCATACACGTTATTTACAAATAACTACAATTATCTTTAGAGAAAAAAAATTTAAACTTTGTCATTTATAGGCAATGTACACTCTCCTAATTTTTGGAATTTTTCCTCTCAATGAAATTATAGTTATTTGCAAATTAAACGTAGGGGTCCCATGAGAAAAGTTCAGAATTTAGGGGGTTTCGTGAAACATTCCAAGGATCAGGAGGGTTATGTGAAATAAACAAACAAAGTTTTTTTTTTTGAGTTGGGGGGGGGGGGTTTTT
>NC_033795.1:17032815-17041791 GCF_001876935.1 Asparagus officinalis | reverse complement strand
CACCGCTTTGTCCCGGAATCGTTTGACAAAGACATCAACTGATTCCCCATCCTTCTGCTTTTCATCCAACAACGTGCCGATCGAGACTTCCGTGTCGTCGTCGAAGAAATTGGTGAGGAATAACTCTTCTATGCCTGCCCAGCTAGTGATACTCCCAGGCTTAAGGCGTCGGTACTAATCGAAGGCAGGCCCGCGAAGGGTTCCTACGAATGACCGGACCATCAGGGCTTCGTTCCCAGATATTGCGCCGAGATGCGACTTGAAATAGATCAAGTGCTGAGTTGGTGAACCCCTGCCATCAAAAGGAGTAAAGTTAATCAAATTAAATTTCTGGGGATAAGGAATCAGGTCCCACTCCCTCGGGTACGGGTATGGGATGCCCGTTTTCTGACTCCGGTTGGTGTTGCTGCACCTGCAAATCTCGCATCTGCTGCATAGTCAACTCCATTTCGGTTTTGAACTCAGCTCTAATTTCTTCGCGTTGTTTAGCCAACGCTTCTTGCAGCATTTGAGCTAGTTGATCCGGCGTGATCGCGAATGATTCTCTGGCTCGTCCAACACTGGATGCGGTATCGTCCGATGCAATAGCGGAACAAGTATCCGACAATTCTTCATCTGAAGATAAACCCTCGTGCATTCTCCTGTAATCTCGACGTAAGTTGGCTCTTCTTTGTAACCGCGCCATCCTTTGAGAAAGACCCCGCTCAACTCTCCCTCCTGGAGAGAAATCAGGGTCGGGATTAACAGATTTTTGCTTCCCTTTGTTGGTCATGTTAATAGTGACCTCAGGGAACTCATCTTGTCGAGTTACAGGTTTCCTTTTGTTGAAACGTCTTGCTTTGGGTCTTGACGTTTCGTTGGACAATCTTTGAAATACGGAGACTCTTGTTGAATTATTCTTAGAGCATCCGCATTCTGTCAACACTGCTTTAATGAGTCTCTCGCAAGCGCAATGAGACTCATTTTCTCTGACAACTCTCTTTCTTGAGTTATCTTTCTGATAGTACAGCTCATCATTATTGTGATTCGAGCAACCTATCTTTCGCTTTTGAACTTTGTTAACATGCACAGGACGACTGGTCGTCGCCTCTGAACGATCCAAAGTTGAATTTTTGAATCCACCCCCTTGCTGGTGTGGAGTTTTCAGAGGTCCTAAACGAGAGTGAACTGGTATTCTCTCGTTTTGGACTTGTGCAGTTCTGACAGGAGGGTGTTTACGACCCCCTGCATATGAAACCACCAAGGGTTTGTTTACAGGACTTGGATTTTCTTCAACTGGGGCTTTGCCTCGATCGTTAGCCGAAGGACCGAGGCGATCCGCCATGGTGATCTTGAACTTGGACAAATCTGGGCTAACCCAGGGTTCTACTGGTGTTGCAGTAGACGGGCCCGGAACAGATGCTTGTGGTGTCTTTGGCATCCAGACTTTACGATTCTTCGGTGACTTTTCAGACACTGTCTCTTTCTTGGTTCCTTGCGCTTGTTGACGAAGAGCGCGAGTTTGGGCAGCCTTCGCCTTACGCCTTTGTATCCGTTCCTTAAGGGTCGAACGGGCCCTTTTGACGAGAGTCCACTCCTCCGTCGTAAGCTTTGCAGAAATATGATTATCTTGCCGTTGAGGCAACTGGGTCATTTTCTGTTTTCTCGACTCTAGGTTCGCATAGTAATGGACCCCGTCGGTTTGTTGCATGGCCTTAGCCAGTTGTCGAGCACGGCGTTGGCGCTGTCTCTGACGAGCCCTCTTCGTCAGCACCGGCGAGCTATTGATCAATGACTCCGTAACGGGTATGGAGTCATTTAGAGCAGAGATGTTGCGGACAGATTCTTTAGCAACATCCGGGCAAGAACTTTCACCTGCGGTCTCCGTTGGAATTGCAGACTTGAAAGTTTTCGAAATCTTCTTATATTTGCGAGACGAGGAAGATTTCGCGGATGAGGATGATAAATACTCCTCAAACTTCGCCTGATCGAATTCGTATTCGATCTCTTCATTAACGGGATTCATCTCGTTGGATTACAGATTTTTTCGTTGTTGAAACGTCTCATTTGGGGTCTGACGCTTCAAGTGGACAACTCTTTGAAATGACGGAGACTCTAGTTGAATTATTTCTTAGAGAGAAATCCGATGTTCTATCAGCACTGCTTTGATGCAGTCTCTCGCAAGCGCCAATGGATCATTCTTCCGGGACCAAGCCCTCTTTCTTGAGTTATTTCTGTTGATAGTACAGTCTCATTATTGTGTATTCGAGACCTATCTTTTCCTCTGAACTTTGTAACATACATAGGAACGACTGTCGTCGTGCCTCTGACGATCCAAAGTTGAATTTTTGAATCACCCCCTTGCGAGAGTGGATTTCATAGGTCCTAAACGAGAGTGAACTGGTATTCTTCTCTGCTGGACTTGTGAGGTTCTGACAGGGGTTCTCCTGTTTACCGACCCCTGCATATGAAACCCGGATGGGTTTATTTGTAGCATCTGATTTGTTGTTTCACTGGCGGCTCTTGCCTCGCATCGTCAACGAAGGACCCGAGCGATCTGCCATTGATCACTTTAACGTAGACAAATCTGGCTACCCAGTTCACGACACGCAGTAGATGGGCCCGGAACAGATGCTTGCGGCGTTCTTTGGCATCCAGACTTTACGATTCTTCGGTGACTTTTCAGACACCGTCTTTTCTGGGTTCCTTGCGCTTGTGACGGAAGCTGCGAGGTTGGGCAGCCTTCGCTTACGCTTTGTATGCCGTTCCTTAAAGGCGCTTGAACGGGCCCTTCTTTGACGAGAGCTTCCACTCCTCCGCTCGTAAGCCTTTTGCCCAAAATATGATTATCTTGCCGTGAAGGCACCTGGTCATTTTGCTGTTTTCTCGACTTCTAGCGTCGCATAGTAATGGACCCCCCGTCGGTTGCTTGCATGGGCCTTAGCCAGTGTCGACGCACGGCGCTGGCGCTTGCTCTCTAACCGGAGCTCTTCTTCGTCCAGCACCGCGGAGCTATTGAATCAACGACTCGTAAACTGGTGTTATAGTCGTTCGTTGAGAAGGGACGCTTGCCAGGAGATTCCTTCACAAGCGATCAAGCCAGATCTTTGTCTGCGCGCCTCCGTTGGAATGCAGACTGAAAGTTTTTCGAAATCTTCTATATTTGCGAGACGAGGAAGACTTTCGCGGATGAGGCATGATCAAATACTCCTCAAACTTCGCGTGAGTCGAATTCGTATTCGATCTCTTCATTGACGATGATCTTCGTATCCGGTTGCGACGCACCGCGCCTCGGCAGCGACGCGGCCGTGGCTCCCACTTGGTCGCCCAGTTTGTTTTCAGCAAAGTTTAGGTCCGTTTCGTTTGCGTCGAATTCTTTGTCTTCTTTCGCTCATTACAATCAAAACTCAAAGAAAAACAGCCTTTTTATAAGACTCTTTTACACAACAAAAAACAGAAACTTACAAAACTTATGAGCAAATAAACGCCAGCGGATCGTTGTTTGATCACTGCTTCTGTGCGCGTTCTTTGCCTGTGGGCGACGCGCCGTTAGCTCAGGTGGTACACCGAATCACAAATCGTTGAAGAGGGGTTTACTGATTCTTCCTTCGTTACGAGTTAGAAATTAAACGATATCTATCCGAAAAAGTAGATAGTGTTCTTCCCTTGAAATCAAGTCAAAGCCTGAATGTCAAAGGGGTTGCCTCCAAGAAACCTTAGATCTCTGCTCTCTCTGCTCTGCGATATGCTACAAGATGCTCGATCCCCGTCAAAATGACCCTAGGGCGGTATTTAGAGCCTCAGGGGGTCTGAAACTGCAAAACTCAACAAACTGCAGAAATTTAGTACGGCGAGACAGTGTTTCTGCTCTTCGCAGGCGCGACGACCAGTGTTAGCTGTCTCGGTCGGCCGAGACAGTAAATTTGCCTGTCTCGGCAGCCCGATTACAGTACAATACTGTCTCCGGAAAACCGACAGTTTCTCTCCTGTAACTGTCTATCCCACGTTTCAACCCCGTTATTTTGCAGTTACTCCAACCAGTGATTTTCGCCCACGACTGTTTCCACCGTCCCCTTGGCAGTTAATGACACGTGTTAGGCCAGTTAGCAAATGAATTTTTGCACTATTTCAGCACTGTCTACCGCTGTTGCGAGACAACAAACACTGTCTCGCGTGGCCGAGACAGCATAGCCTGTCTCGACCTGGCGAGACAGCAAACCTGTGCTCGCTGGCGAGACAGCAAACACTGTCTCGCTGCGCGCAGACCAGCAAAGCTGTCTCGCTGTGCCGAGACAGTTTCATACCTGCTTTGATTCTTAATTTCTTAAAGCAGTATGAGGTCCCTTTGAGTGATTTTCTCTATGTCTGGGATATCTATTAGCATTTTTTAACGCCTGCATGACTCTCAGCTCATCATTAGACAGATGACAGGGAATACGAAGTTAGAAACAATGACTTAATCACATGTCATGAAGCGGCTGTCAAACTAGCCAAATCATTCGAAAACTTTCGCATTGAGCACGTGCTTCGTTCCAAGAACACACACGTGGATGCCCTGGCATCACTGGCAGTTAACCTAGCTCAACTGCTAGGAACAAGTCAACGCGTCACCGTCGCAAGCCGCCAACTCTTCCGACCGGAGCATGTTCTGGAAGTGAATGCAACTCACCAAGCTACGGGTCAACTCGAGCCGAGAGATTGGCGTTTCCTAATCATTGACTATATCTTGTACAATATACTACCCAAAGACGTAAAGGAACAAGATTCTATTTGCAGACACACTCTGAGATTTTACTACGATTCAACAACAAAGGTGTTGTATCGTAAGTCCTACAATGATATGTTGCTTCAGTGTCTGTCAACGACAGAAGCACAGGAAGTCCTACGGGAAGCCCATGATAGTACCTACGACGCTCACCAATCCGAACCCAAGCTATGGGATCACTTGTAAAGAATGGGCTATTATTGGCCCAGAATGGTCCACGACGTTGTCGCTTATGATAAGCATTGCCATGCGTGTCAAATCTACGCCAACTACATTCACAAACCTCCTGAAGACCTACATCTGACAGTGACTTCGTGGCCATTTGAGACAAGGGGGATGGATGTCGTCGGACCGATATCTCCACCATTAGCCAAATGTCATCGTTTCATCCTTGCAATAACCGACTACTTCTCTAAGTGGGCGAAGCCATTCCCTTAAGAGAAGTCAAAGCCGGTGATGTGATCCAGTTCATCAAACATCATATTGTCTACCGATATAGTGTTTCAAGATGTATCATTCATGATAACAGATTACAATTCGTTAGTCATGCATTCACTCGGTTCTGTGACAAGTTCAGAATATAGAACATGGCGTCCACGGCTTGTAATCCATCAGCAAATGGACTAGCTGAGGCTTTTAACAAGATGATCGTCAAGATCTTGACCAAGCTAACATCCAACAGCAAGTGTGACTGGAATGAAAAGCTCAGTGAAAGCTTGTGGGCGTATCATACTACGGTTCGTACACCGATCGGTATCACACCTTATTCACTGGTATACGGTTGCAAAGCCATACTACCGCTAAAGATTCAGATTCTTTTCCTATGCGTCGCACTCGCAACAGGAATGGTGACTGAAGAAAATCATCAACAACGTCTCGCAGAATTAGAGGCGTTAGATGAGAAGTGGCTCGAAGCTCAACAACACATTGAGTTCTATCAAGCCCGGATATCTATGGCTTTCAACAAGACAGTCAAGCATAAATCTTTTAAGAAATGAGAGTTGGTCATCGTTGTTCGATGACCTATGATACTCAACTCCAAAAAGAAAGGAAAATTCCAATCCAAATGGGAAAAACCATTCATGGTAGAGGCAGACTATTCGAATGGAGCTTATCGCCTCGTCAAACCAAATGGCGATAAGATCCTAATGCCTATCAATGGCAAATTTCTGAAGAAGTACAACCCATAGTCTTCCTTTAATTATTCATACACTCTGACAAGTATACGAGTATAAACTACTTCTTCATACACTCTGACAAGTATACGAGTATAAACTACTTCTTCATACACTCTGATAAGTATACGAGTATAAACTGCTTCTTCATACTCTCCGACAAGTATACGAGTATAAACTGCTTCTTCATTTCCTCTAACTGGTGCACGAGGCTAAACTGCTCCTTCCCTCCTACTAGTGCATGAGGCTAAACTACTTCTTTCTTCCGACTGGTATACGAGGTTAAACTACTCCCTACACTTCCACTTCGATCAAACCTTTCTACAGTTAGGGCCAAAGCTAAAATCCTCTCTCGATTCATTCAACGAATGAGAGGTCTGCTAAATTGAATGATCAAACATTTAAATAGTTAAGATCATCTCAAACTCCCACTTGATCAAACCTACAGATAGTTAGGGCCAAAACCAGACTCCCTCGCCAATCCTCATCAACAAGATAGCGGATCCCAAAAACTATCAAGTTAATAGTCACCTCTAATTGTCATCTTTCCTCCAAATTCCCCATGTCGATCCTCTCCAATAAGATGACGAGCCCACTCCCGATGTCACGTTAACATTACACCTCTGACAATCAACTTACTCATCCTCATCAATAGGGTGATAAGTCCTTAAAGTCCTTCGATCATGGTGATCTAATCCACTTACCAATCCTCGTCAATAGGATGGTAAGTCCTCAAAGTTTTTCCAATCACGACAATCTAATCAACTTACTGATCCTCTTCTATATGATGATAAGTCCTCAAAGTCACTCTAATCGTGACAATCCAATAAACTTACTGGTCCTCTTCAATAGGATGGTAAGTCCTCAAAGTCTCTCCGATCACGACAATCCAATCCACTTACCAATCCTTGTTAATAGGATGATAAATTCTAAAAGTCGCTCCGATCGTGACAATCCCGTCACGTAACACTAAACCTCTGACAAACCCTCCCCTCTCCCTACCAATCCTCTCTAATAGGATGGTGGGTCCACAAAACTATTTAATAGGATGGTAAGTCCTCAAAGTCACTCCAATCGTGACAATCCAATAAACTTACTGGTCCTCTTCAATAGGATGGTCAGTCCTCAAAGTCTCTCCGATCACGACAATCCAATCCACTTACCAATCCTTAATAGGATGGTAAGTTCTCAAAGTCGCTCCGATCGCGACAATTCCATCACGTAACACTAAACCTCTGTCAAACCCTCCCCCTACCAATCCTCTCTAATAGGATGGTGGGTCCACGAAACAATCACATTAACGATTACCTCTGATAGTCAACTTCATCATTCCCACAAATAACGTCGTCCGATCAGTCCTCACACTCCTATGTCTCTGGATGATTTGATCTATTCCGTGCGTTCTAATATTCTTAGAACAATTAATGGGTAGTAGCCTACCATACGATGTGATATTATATCAATCAATCGTCACACTCATACGTCTCTGAATGATTTGATTCCCCCTAATACTGTCATTCCCGTAAATGATGTTGTTCGTCGATAGAGGCCTACCAAGTGATGTGCCCTATCGATTCCCAAGTAATAACCTACCAAGCGATGAGTCATTATTTGGACCCTCGAGCGACCACTTATACAAGCGGTCACTCATCTTTGGGCCAAGTTGTTATGTCTAACGACATGGCCTGACTTAATTATGACTTAATTGTTATAATTAAACTAACCCAATGCCTCGAACGGCTAAGAGTAGAGAAAATATTTTAGCGTTAAGTCTAAAAGAAACTTCTTAACAACTCATCATACTGAGGGGAATAGTATGGCTAGCGCGATTCAAATGATAATCAGTAAAAGTAAATCAAATTTGTTGATAGCTAAGGGTTTACTAAAAATCCTAAATATTGGTCAACAAGAAGGGAAAATGTACGAGTTATTCGAAATGCAATGATAGGACGAAAAAGGCATAATTTCATTCATAACAACAGATTTTGAGATAATACATTCGAACAAAGTTATGATAATATATTCAAACAAAGTTATGGTAATACGTTCGAACAAAGATAACAAAAATGCCTCAAAATCAACCTCGTCGGGCTTAGTCCAGCAAGCTAAAGGATGTGAGCTCGGCCTTAACAGCGGCTATCTCCTTCGTCCGATCCACTCTGACCTGATCCTCCACTTCCTTCTGGATCTTAGCTTCAGAAGATACAGCAGCAACAGTCGTTTCCTCTTGATGCAATGCATGAAGAGCTTGCATTTCTCTTTTAACAGTGTGGTGAACGTTTGTACTCTCAAGCCGCAAGCCCTTCAGAGTTGACTCTTCCTCGACAAGCTGGGCCTTCAGTCGAGCAATAGCGGAGACAGAAGCATCCATCGTGGCTTGCAACTGGTGTTGCCGCCTAAGTAGATCTGCAATGAGGGCCTCCTTCTCCGATATACTCTTCTCTTGAGCTTCACGCTCACGCATCCTTTTGAACCGAGCTTGGCCCTCTCCAAGCATAGCATGGTTTCCTCCAGGTGAATGGGTTTCTGTTCGCAGCGCCTAACTAGTTGATCACCACCCGAGCGTTGAATCGCCTTCAAGCTATCCGCTATGAAGGCATCAAACTCCATGAAGGCCCCCACCTGATGCTAACGATGGATATTGCTTATTTCATAGCATTCTCCAACCATTGGATGAGACCCTACACAGATCCGGAATCCGTAGAAGCAGATTCCTGACCGGGGGCAATCATAGCAATAAGCGGGTAGTTCTTCTTCATCATCCGAGATCATGATATGCTTAGATTTGGTAGGCTCAGATCTCGCTGGTCTCCTCTTGTGAGCATTCATCTCATATTGGTCCACCTGCTCAGCGGTAAGGGGTCTCTTTCCGGATGACCTCAGTAGGCGAGGTCTAACTACAAGTCACAGCTAAAAGGAGTTAGAACTTTTGACTCAAAAGATCAAAAGTCTTCCAGTCTTGAAGATAGGCGGCCTGCGAAATGCACCCAAGCTCCATCATGCAAAAGAGCTGGCAAAGCCCGCCTATCAAATAGAGCTTGTCTGACAAATCCAGAG
>NC_033795.1:17021445-17032805 GCF_001876935.1 Asparagus officinalis | reverse complement strand
TAGTCAAACAGAGCTCGCCTGACAAAGGCAGAAATTTGCCTGACAAAGATCAGAGCCCACCCGACAAAGCAGGACTCGCCTAGCGAAAGCAGAGCTCGCCTGATAGGCAATCTCGCTAGAATAGCAGAGTCTCACCTGAATAGGTGAAGCTTGCTAGAAGATGAACAAGACTATGTTCGTCTTCTTTATGATCAGTCCCCTAGACTTACCGCGGTGTGTTTGAGGCACGCTAGGGGCGGTAGCGGTAATGTTAGCGGCAAAGGAGGAGGAGGAAGCTTCCTTCTTCCCTATGGAAGCGAGCACTTTAGACCTCGAGGCCATTGCAAATGCAAGACGGAGGAGAGAGAAGTTCTTCGAAGGCTTGAGAATTTTGAATGGAACAGTAGTCTCTCGACGGGGGAGATGAAGGAATTTTATATAGGCGAGATTTCAACGACTGAGATCCGCCATCCCAGCTCAGTTGAAGCGAGTGGCTTCGATCGCCTACAACAGTTTGATTCGGCAGTTCGAATCGAACGGTCACGAGCACGGCGGGACGTTTAGAATAAACGAATGGCCAAGAGTTGGTGGTTTGAGCCACGATCTCTCATTGAATTGATAGTTAAGATCAAGAACGCCAGCAAATCAACAGCTCGAATCGAGCGCGTGAAGATGAGGCATCACCTTAGCTGGCGAGCACAAGAAATTGCCCGTAGACACATGGCTCGTCCGCACCGACTTGGGCCTCGCCTGCAGTGATCCAGCTCGCCTGCAAGCACGAAGCTCGCCTAGCAACATTTAAAGCTCGCTTGCACATTTGGAGCTCGTCTGCTAATGGCTTGAGCTCTCCTGAAGACTCAAGCTCGCCTACACTTCATCGAGCCTGCCTAAAGAGCTCAACTCAACCAAGGGGCTTAAATTCGCCCAAACCAATGAACAATAATATTCTTCATTCAAAGTCTTCCAGACTACATGCAACCTGATTTAGGTCTGAAAACTTTGAAGGGGATCTTGTAGGCAATAAAAATTGCATTTACACAAGAGAGCTCAAACCTCGCCTATTTGAGTTCACCTGCGTGCTCAAAGCAAGCAAAGCTCGCCTACATTCAAGAGGTCAAACAAAAGCTTGCTTGTTTGCTTGACTTGCCAACACAAGTTAAGCTCGCCTGAGGCCAAGCCATGCTCGCCTGTTTGTTTGGCTCATCTACACAAGCCAAACCTCACCAACCTCACATGTTTGCTTGACTCGCCAGCACGAGCTCGACCTTGCCTGAACACCTTGCTCACCCGCACAAGTTAAGCCTGCCTGTAGTGAGTTCGCCTGCACGAACTTAGCTTGTCAACAAACACCAGCTCACATGCTCGAGGGGTCCACCAACCAACTCCGCCTATTCACCAAGCTCGTCTGCAAGCTCGCCTGGATGTTCAAGCAGCTCTTAAGCTCGTCTGCAAGCCTGTCAGCCCTACCTGAATAGTGCAAGTGTCTGCTTGCTTATGGGAGTGGGCCCACCCACTTCCCACATCCTGCGTAGTAAGACATGGTTCCCATCACCCCTATAGTGATTGTTGGCCCTTTTGTTTTAATGATGTTTTTACAAACAATTTACGACTAACTTTGTTTGTCTAGTGTTTGTGCTTTTGTATTTATTCTAGGCAAACAATGAGTTGGAGATTGATGGAAACGAGTATTCACGATCAAATCCAATAGAGATTGGCGGAATAGTGGAGTGAAGCATTACAATTCAAGTTGAAGATCCAAGTTCAAGCTTCATCTGCAAAGTATACAAAGTTAAGCTAATTAAAGATCAAGATTGCTTGGGTAATATTTAGTTTAGGTGTTATATTATGTGTGTTGGTACTTTAAGCTCAATCATATATACACACACATTATATTGGTTTGTGTGTGTGTGTGTGTGTGTGTGTGTGTGTGTGTTTGTATATATTAGTTTTGGTTTCTATGTATATATAGTTATATATATACATATATGTTTTTGGTTTCTTTGTATATATATAGTTATATATATACATACATGTTTTTGGGTTTTCATGTTTATAAATATAAAATTACATATTTCATATTTATTATTGTGTTTTGGTTTAGCTACATAGATATGAAATAACAAACAAAATTATTCACATTTTTATTTGTTTCATATTCTATTGTGTTTAAGAATATATTACATAGAATATGCAATTTTGTAAAAATATTGTTTTCTTGGTTTATGGACTTAATAACAATCATATACATATTTTATTAAGTCTATATAATCATTATGTAAAGTTCAAAACATGGTTTAGACAAAATGTCAAAATTCATGTGTTTACATTTTCATGTTTTGGACTTGTTTGCATAATGATGATATTTTACATTTGAGAGGTCCTTTTTGAAAACCGGTTTTTGCAGCATGTTCATTATCATGTATACAATCATTTCCCAAAGTTTCATAATTTTTGGAATTTGTTTGATATTTTTAAACAGGGTTTCAAGAGCAAAAAACCGCTTCAAACCTGTAAAATGTCATATATCAGTTTGCGGTCGACCGCCATGGTCGACTGCCTTGAGTCTAGAGACTCAGTATATTTTTTAGAGGCTCCCCCCCCCCCCCCCCCCCCCCCCCCCCAGCATCAGCTCTCTTGCGGTCGCCCGCCACAGTCGACCGGCTGTTTTCCAGAGCCCAGACTTTGTTTCTGAGCTGCTCGCGGTCGACCGTGAAATTCTCACAGTCGACCGCTGATCGCCCAACGGATATATTTTGTACAGAGTCAGATTTCTGATTCTATAGGCTTTTTGATCTTTTGTTTGGGGTTTTGGCTGTTGTTTTCTCTTCCTGTATAAACCCTAAAACCACCCACTACCAGATGCAACCATGAGAGTATTTTAAACAAGTTTAAGAAAGTTTTAACAATAGTTTATGGTTGGTTTAAGTTTGTTTAAAAAGCTTTTAAACATTTGAGAGTTTATTTTGTGAAAACAATTTCACAAGAGCTTGAGGAAGATCATCCATCGGTGTTTGAGCATCCAACTCTTCTCCCTCTCTCTTGATCTATTGAGAAGTTTTCTAAACTCATATCTAGCTTTACATTTGTATATTTATTTTATTATCATTCATTAAAGCTAGTTTTTATATTGAGTTTAGATTTGATAAATCTCATTGTTACACACACCCACATTGAGCTTATTGTATTTACATTCATAGTATAATTTAGATTGTGGGATTGTGACATTGAGTGTAAGCCTACATTGAGTTCTCATCTATTGTAGAGAACAAAATTGTTGTATTGTGAGCCTAATTATGTAGATCACTTTGTAATACACTTATACACCGAGAGGAGTGTGTGGTGAGAGATGGGGCAAGAGGAGTGGGGTAGGTGGTAATGTCTAGAGAGAGGTTATAATTCCTAACACTTGAGGGAGACACGAGCTAGAGACCAACACTTGAGAGGGTGTAAAGTGTGATTGTAAGAGTGTGAGATTGTAAAGTTTTCGGTTAGCTAGAAAACCGAGTGTGAGGTGTAAAACGTTATTCGGGTGAGCGTAGAAAATCCGATTGTAATGGTGTAGATCTCCTCGAGGTGAGGAGCGGAGATGTAGGTCATGGGGACCGAACTCCATGAACATATCGTTTGTTTGTGATTGCATTAGCGCATTTATCTTGTGTTCATATTTTATATCGCCATTGTCTATTGCTTGTTATTTATATCACTCACTATCTTGTTTATTTTGTTTACCCTTATGTATATCACTTATCCTTGTGTATATCTTGTTGTATATCATACTTGCTCGAATAGTTTGTTGAATTAGTTTTAATTGGCATAAAATCAGATTAGATTAGCATAAGACCCTAATCACCCCCTCTAGGGTCTAACAGTAATCACATCCCATAGCTATAGGGGGAGTATGCTACTCCTTACTCCTATTAGTGGTCACATCCCATAAATCAAGGGATTGCTCATGCCTTCCCTTGCATATTTATAGGACCCCTTTGCTAACGTGAAAGGGGTTCAACTAATAATTTGGTTGAGAAGCTTGGCATTTTTTTCAAGACTCTTCAACCAGAGGCTGGACTATTTGGAGACTTTCTCTTAAGGCTCTTGGCTTCTTCTTTTTTGAGACTAGCTAATTGGCTCCCACAAGGCTCTTCAAACAGAGATCTTCATTGACTTTCTTGGTAGAACCTTCTTAGCTCTTTGCTTGGATTGTTGAAGTAGCCTCAATCTGAACTCTCAAATTTGAGACTCATTAGCTCTCTGCAAACTCTTGCATTGTAGCTCTCTCTAAGCTTTTGACCTTGATACTCATCAAGCTCGTGTATAATCGAACTCAATCACACAAGAGCTTCTACTACGTACTGAAGCTCAACCGCAATTTCGATCGGATCGTCCAATGGAAACAAACTCGACGCAAGCATTCGATGGAGGCATCCTATTGCTATCGAAGAAACGACGTTAAACAAGAACAACATTCTCTTTGCTTTTATTGTAATTTTGATTTCTTGATTTGTAATAATCCATTCTTATCAATACAAATCTCCCTCCCTTTCGGAAGGAATCAACTTTTACTATCCCACCAGTAAATTTAAGTAACCTACATTAGTTATTTAGAATACCTTTTATTTGAAATTCAAGAAATTTTGAAAATCATGATATTTTGCATATAAATATTATTAAATCTGGTATAAAAATAAACTTTCATAACTATCTTGAAAATACAAAATTTAAATTTAAATTTGAAATGCCAGAACTAACTAATTTCAAAAAATAAAAAACTAAGAACATAAGTTAATTTTTAGAGTTATTTAAAAATAAAAAATAAACAATTCAAAATAATTTATGTATTCATTAATTTCATAATTACTACTTTTAAATAATTTCAAATTTTGTTTATTTCAAAAATTCTATTAAATTCGAAATAAGTTGAAAATTGAGGATATGATCTAAATTTGGTAATTTAATTAAAGTTAGATAGATTTCCATTAATTTACTTAAATTATGAATCTATTATATTTTTTTGCTAATTTGAATTGGTAACATATATATGGTAATTTCGAAATAAAAAATATCCACGAATAAAAAGAAATAAAATAGTTCTAAATTTAAAAATAAAATAACCACGAATAAAAAGAACATTTTAGAACTATTTAAAATAAAAAATAAAAAATTTAAATTAATTTAAGCATTTATTAATCTCAATATTACTATTTTAAAATAATTACAAAATTAAATTATTTCAAAAATGATATTAATTTCGAACTAAGTTGAAAATGGGAATTCGATCTAAATTTGGCAATTTAATTAAAGTTAAATATTTTTCATTAATTTTCTTAAAATATGAATCTATTATACATAAATTTGGTAACTTTTTAGAATTATTTTCAAAATTATTTAAAAAATAAAAAATCATAAATCCAAATTAATACCACAAATTTCAAAAATAAAAAAAATCATGAATGATGTTATATGCCCACCCCATGCTCAATCAGATCCGTCCAGAAACTAGCAACCTGAGTTGAACCTACGATAGAACCTATGGGCTGACAAGTTGCGTAGTCGGGTCAAAAAGCGATGTTTGTCAACCAACTCACCCGATCAACCCTACGAGCAACTCACACTCGGCCTACTGTGTCAGCCGACAACTTGCGATGCAGACTAAAAAGGCGGTGCTTCTCAGCCCTTGACCAAACAAATAGAGAGATGACAGTTACCTCGAACCCTTCACCAGCCAACTGGTCTCACATTAACTACTCTGACAAAATCATCATTACTCTAGCTCTATAACTTTTATGACTCATCGAGCTCAATCAGCTCCAAGCACATGTTGTCGTTCTCTCATTAAATGACCATATGACTCAACTTCTTCCTTGATCGACACCTAGAAGATATCTATCGACTTAGCAGCTGACTGGACTCAGCCAAAGTTACCTTCGTACCCCTCTGGTCTACTATAAAAGGGAACTACGCTACATGGGTAACTACTTCGGCTTTTTGGCAACTTTGAATAACTACATATACAATTTGTCTTTCATTTTCCCATTCATGTTCAAAATACTAACTTGTCCGTTAAAGGAACAACTGGAGAACCTAACTCCACCCACTTACGAGTTTTTTATGTACAAGGAAGAACAACGGTCTCTCAAACCAGTCATCTAAAGGAGTTTGAGGACCCTAAACACTCTCATAACTCTAATATAAATCTCATGTTTGATAACTGACATCAACAGTTTAGCGTCCACCGTGGGGTCTGTCATCCTACTTCATACGGGATGTTTGGTTCTAAGCGTCTTGGTCGAAATTTTGACCCACAACCTGAAGAATCCCTTGCGAGTTGTGTTACTCAGACCCAATTGGAAGAATCTGCATAGAGGATCTCCCAATCTTTTCAGCAACAATTTTCTGTGTTCACCAATAAACTCTTCAGCCTAATTCCTCCCCTACAACCCTCATCATTCATTCCTCCACCTCCGGGGATTCAACCATTCATTCCCCCACAGCCTATGGGTGCAACCCAAGCTGTATAGTGAGAAGACTATGCCGAGTACGTCTCTCCACCACCTCGCTAGCAAACTCATTTTGCGGCCCTCCCTCGAGAGCATCAGCAGTACATAGAAAAACATAGGGGCCTAACTGTGGTCATGACGACCGAGAGCATCCCATTGGGGCGGGAATCACTGGGCTATCGGCTTCCTCATACTACTTCTGACCCCTCGACCACTAATCTTGCATCTGGTTATGGTCAGACCTTGTAGCCAATCGTTGAATCCATTGGGGGAAACGCTCCCTTCACTGACAACATCATGAATGTTACTTGTGACATATTCAAGATTCCTCACATGGACTAGTACAAATGTGAAGAAGATCCAGTCGAGCATGCCCAGAATTATTATGACGTGATGACCATGCTACAGTCCACTTCTGACCACAACAAGGTGAGGATCAACCTCCTCCGCTGTTCCATTCTAAAGTCTGTGCAACAGATCTTGACGCTTATTATGATTGCTTTGACCTGCCTAAAGCCTTCACTCTATCAGCGTCGGAGATGTCAGAGGCTATATATCACTATGGTGGTGATAGAGCTCCAATCTACCTATAGCATTTGGAGTATGAACTCCATCTATCGCTGCACCCTTTCATTCGTCAGGTTTGTGAAGTTTTAGGAGTATCCCCTTCTCAGATCAAGCCGAACTCAATCACCACTCTGGTAGTGCATGTGGTAATCTGCTACCGAGTCGGTGTAGTACCTAGTCTACACATGCTAGGTCATCTGGTTAGCATCAAGACGGTGAAGAAGAGGGGCACTATTATCTCCAGAACTTGGGTAGCTCCAAACTCGTATTGAACGCTCCTGCCTCAAACAAAGATTGGAAGGAGAAGTTCATGTGGGGTTTTAGGGCCAACTCCATCCTGCTTTGTTTGACTTTGCCCAAGGTCAAGAAGGATGTGCTGAAGCCAGGCCTGCTTATGAATGATGAGAACAAGGACTCGACAAGATAAGATCTTATGTCGGGTGGAAGGATATCAACAACCTCTTCGAACCAGCTATCCTCCAAGTGGTCAACATATCTCGTGTGCCACCGACTAAGGAAGATAAAATCTGAGCTGCCATCTTGGCGCTCCCCCTTAAAGAGTCAGATGAGGCACAACAATGGTCAACTATTAGGCCCCAAAAGCATTTGAGGGGTGAGCTGGCTCCCGATAATCATATTTTTATTACAATTTTATACCCTTATTATCTATTGTATATGAATAAATATACTACTAATAATTGTTTTTATCTTAATTTATAGGTTAATGAAGAAATAATGAAGAAAAGCCCAAAAGACTCTAACTTTCTCATTTTGTAACCTTTTATTGAAGCCCAGAATCAAGTCGAGTAGCCTATAGAAGCTGGAGAAAATCAAAAATCCAATATGAAAAAAATTATATTCAAGATGGTTGGTCGCAAAGAAACGACGATATCTCCCAATTCAGAAAGCGGAATTTAACATATAATATATGAAAATCATCTATCTCGACGAGATGAAGCCATCTGTGGAGGTAGAATTTTTATAGGACATCGATGCTGGCATCGATGCCGACGAGTCTGTTATGAATCTATGGCTGAAAATCAAGATTTTTGAATAAGAATTCAATCCAATGGCTCACATTCATTGATGTTTACTATAAATAGGGATAGAGAGTGAGTGGTTGAGGGTGTAAAAAATTTTATATCTCCATTTGGAGAGGAGGGTTATTCTTAATTGAGAAGACCTTTTAAATTTATAACTTTTTGTTATAATTAATAAAATAATTTTTTTTACCACTTCATATTTTTCTTCTCTTTGTTGGATGATGAAGATGAAGATGAACATCAATTTGGAGGTTTATTTTTTATTTTATTTTATTTCTTTTCTTATTGCATAGTAGTTTAGATTTACATTAATGTTTTGTAGTGTAGATTTACTTTAATGTCTTTATTTTATCGCATTTAATTCTTGTAATTTATTTTGTAGCTTAGTTCTTATAATTTATTCTGCAGCTTAGATTTTGTAATTTATTTTGTACTTTAGATTTTATTTTCTTTCACTATTCGCCTTGAGGCTAGAACCCTCTTGGGATTAGTTTTTCTTTTGTTTATTTTTTATTTTCTTTGATTCACCTTGGGGCTAGAACCCTCTAGGGAATTGCCATTTTCTTAGATGAGGAATTAATTCTTATTGGAACTTTAGAAATTGCATGAAACTAGCTTTATTTCTCTTATGATTTGTTAATCATTCTCTCATGCTTAAAAGGTTCATGCTTAGGATATTCAACTAAAGAAGGAATTCTAGAATTACTATTTAGTTGTTATTCTTTTCATGAGTAATAATTTTACTTAGATGATAATTTGATAGGTTATGCTTCCCTTGAGTGGTTTGATAATCTATACTTAGTAAATCTAAAGTAGAATGTGAAAAAGAGAATGATTCATATCTTATAAGTGAGATTAGCTAGTGGATTCAATTCTAGATTCCTCATATCTTTAATTGAATCCTCCATTTTGACTTTCTTGAATTTTCTTTTCATTCTTGATTTTTTCTTATTTGTTTCTTGATTTTATTCATTTTTTTTCTTGCCTTATTGATTACATTTATTCTTTATCACATCCACTCTTAATCACCTTTTATGCTTATTTACACATAATCACTCTCACTCTCTTTATCTCTCCACAATCATACTCCATTCATCACTCCTAATTATCACACACATAACATAAGAATCAGTTTTAATTATTTCCTACAAACACCTTCCTCATGGGATCGATAACTTTTTATACTATAACTTAATTGGTTGTGCACTTGCAACTTTTGGGATATCATTAATGCCTCATCAGCTCCTGAAGAGGCTGAGATGATGGTAGTGAATGTTGTCGTAATGGTAGCTCAACTATAGAAGTTGAGTGTTATTGCCTAGGACTAGAGTCAGGGGAAGAAGAAGAGGAGAAGACTAGGGAAAGTGAGTGGCTGAGTCTCTCATAGAGGTGACGAGCTGGCTCGGGCTGAGTCGAAAGTTTGAGTAGAGGCAAACACTCATGCCTCAGTCCCAGAAGTCGGTCGAGATTAATCGTGCTTGACAAAGCATCCCCCGCTCGGCTTGTGGGGGAAGAGGAAGTGGTCAAGTCTAGGGAGGCTGAGTTTCGAGCTGAAGAGGAGACAGTGATAGGGGGTAAATAAAGATAACCAAAAGTTGCAAGCACACAACTATTAAGTTATAGTATAGAAGATTGTCAAATCTCACGAGGAAGGTGTTGTAAGAATTAATCAAAATTAGTTCTTAAGTTGTGTGTGACAATTAGGAGTGATAAAAGTGGTTGTGAAGAGATAAAGAAAGTGATTGTAGTTATATGCAAATGGAAACAAAATGAGATTAAGAGAAAGAAAGATGATGAAATAAAGAGAATTAAAATCAAGGAGCAAATAAGAGAAAGATTAAAAATAAAGAGGAAAATCAAGAAAGTAAAGGATTGATGATTCAATTAGAGATATGAGGAATCTAGATTTGAATTCACTAGCTAACTTCACTTATAAATTATGAAATATTCTCTTTTTATCATATTCTACTTTAGATTTATTAAGCATAGACTATCAAACCACTTAAAGAAAGCATAATATATCAAATTATCAGCTAAGTAATATTATCATTCATGAAAAGAACAACAACCAGATAGTAATTACAGAATTTATAAGCATAACCTATCAAACCACTCAAGATAAGTATATATTATCAAATTTTTCTTCTACCAATTAGTTCTCTAGTTGATTATCCTAAACATGAGTGTTTTAAGCACAAGAGAATAATTCACAAATTATAAAAGAAATCAAGCTAGTTTCATACAATTCTATAATTCATACAAGAATTAGTTCCGTATCTTAGAAAATAAAAACAAGAAATCTATACTGGATAGAATAAAAAGAAAAGAATAAAAATAAAATCTAATTACAAAGAGGAAAATAAGAACAAGGAAGTAAAGATCTAAACTATGAACATAAAAATAAATCTAACTAAATTGTAAAAGAAAAGAACATAAAAGAAAATCTAGATTACACGAGAAAAAAAATCTATACTACAAAATAAAGTGCGAGACAATAATATAAAAATAAAGACATGAATATAAATCTACTCTACAAGGCATGAATATAAATCTAAACTACTAAAACAAGAATAAAAGAAATTACTACAATGTGAACAAGAAAAATAAAAGATAAAGGAGAAAATTTACATTACAAGAGGGTTTTAGCCTCTTGAAAGCAAACATTCATCTTCAACTTCATCTTCATCACCAAATAAAGAGAAGAAAAGAAAAAAAATATGAAGAGATGTAAAAATTCTTTTATTAATTGCAACAAAGTTACAATTTTTGAAAGATCTTCTCAATTAAGAGTAACTTTCCTCTCCATATAAAGTTTTTATAAAAAATTTCACACCCTAACCCCTCACTCTCTACCCCCTATATATACCCTACAAAAATAAATAAGAACCATTAGATGAATCTTGGAGATCAAGAATTAAAATCCAGCACAAATCTACTTCTGCCGATTACCAATCGATTGGCTGACCGATTGGTCAATCGGTTGGCCGACCGATTGGTTCTTGGTAGATTAGTTTTTTTATTAATTTCTTGACTTGGTTTCTTCATGGATCCTTAAGCTTTCTTGCACATTCTTTTGTCCTCATAGTCGAGCTTTAATAAATGGTAGAAAATCATGAAGTTAGAGTCTTTTGGCTTTTATTCTTAATTCTTCATTACACGTTACGATAAAATATATTATTAGTGATATATTTATTGATATAAAATAGATAATAATGACATAAAATATTATTAAACTGTGATTATCAGACAGCTCAAGCTTTCCTGCCTGAGTCAATCT
>NC_033795.1:17018197-17021435 GCF_001876935.1 Asparagus officinalis | reverse complement strand
TACCAGCCCAGGAGTCGACTGGGGCAGCTCCAACTCTAGGGACCAACTTCTTGTGGTTGTTCCCCCACGATATCAATGAGCTTGACCCGAACATGTGGGGGTCGATGCAGGATATGCTAATCGGACCGTCCACAGATGAGGTAACTTCTTCGGTTTTTTGGCAACTTTGAATAACTACCTATACAACTTGTCTTTCATTTTCCCTCTCAAGTTCAAAATACCGACCTGATCATTGGAGGAACAGTCGGAGAACACAACTCTGCTCTCTTACGAGTTTTTTATGTGCATGGAAGAACAACAGGCTCTGGAACTAGTCATTTGAAAGAGTTTGAGGACTATAAACACTCTCATAACTCTAATATAAATCTCACATATGGTAATTGACATCAACAAATGAAAATTTAAAACTTCAAATTCCAAGACAATAAAATTTTGAAAAACTAAAATTTTCAAAAATATTTAAAAATAAAAAACAAAACAATTCAAATTAATCTACTTAAAATAGGAACACAATCTAAACTTAGTAACTTAATTACATCAAGAATTTTTATTTAAATCTACTTAAATATAAATTTATTATACATAAATTTGGTAACTTTAATTTGATAAGATAAATTTGATAAATTGAAATTGATCTAAAATTTTGGTATTATTGAATTTAAATTTTACTGAATTTTATTTTTAACACAATTTGATATGAAAATAAAATTTCACAACTATCTAAAAAAATTCAAATTAAAATTTGAAATTCTAAAACTAAATTATGAAAATAATTTTAAAGATCTAACATTAATCAGGAAATATAGATGAATTTGGTATGTGATACTTCTAATATTATATTTGTGTTTTTTGAATATTATAGTTCAAAATTTTTTAGAAAATAAAAAAATGTTTTCAAAATTTTATTATAATTATTGTAATATTTTTTAAAATATTTTTTAATCACTGTAATATTTTTAATCAGATTTGGATCCAGCACCAAAGATATTCTAATTGATTATAGATTGATTATCTTTGAATATCTGATTTGAAAAGAAATGTTAAAATTATGGAATTGATTTTATTTGTGATTTGAATTAGTTACTAAAGATATTATCAAAGATAATCTAGTTGATTATAAATTAATGTTTTTCATATCTGAATATCTGATTTAAATTAGTTACTAAAGATATTGCCAAAGATATTCTAAAAATTCAAAAATGCATAGATACATTTTCTTAAATTTACTATAATTGTTGTAATATTTTTAAAAAATATATTTTTTCTAATTTTTAATCATTATATAAAAACTCAAAACTATATCTTAAAATATTATAATTTAAAATTTTAAATTTCAAATATTTTTATAAAATTTTAAAAAATAAAATTTATTTTAAAAACTTTATTATAATTTCTGTAATATTTTTGGTAAAAATATTTTCTAATCACAGTAATATTTTTAATCTAATTTGGATCTTGCACCAAAGATATACTAATTAATTATAAATTAATTATATCTAAATATTTTGTTAGAAAAGAAATGCTTAAATAGGAGATTTGATTTTATTTGTAAATTGAATTAGTTACTTAAGATATTGTCAATGATATTCTAATTGATTATAAACTAAATTTTTCTATATCTAAATATCTAATTATAAACTAATTTTTTATATCTAAATATATAATTTGAATTAGTTGATAAAGGTATTTCTAAAGACATATTAAAAATTTCAAAATGCCTAAATGTATTTTTAAAAATTTATTATACTTTCTGTAATAATTTTAAAAATCTAAAATATTTTTTTTGTAATTTTTAGTCACTGTAATAATTTAAAAACCCAAAAATATATTTTAAGAAATATATTTAGATTATTATAATATTTTAAAATTGAATATATATATATCTTTATTGAGAAATTTTAAGGATTATTTTAATTATAAAAATATTATAAATAATGAAAAATTCATTTTCACAACTATCTAAAAATGTAATAAAATTCAAATTAAATTGAGAATTAGCATAAAATTTTTAATTATATAAAAATGAAAAATTCAAATTGTAATATGTAGTTATAATTATAACTCAAGTTCTAAAAATTTCAATTTTTATAACAATTAAAATTGAATAAATATTACTCAAATTAAAATAAAAAATTTATTATAAGAGGGTAGATATAATATTTGAATTATTTTTCTCCAAGCAATTAAAGAGTCATGCATTGAAGTAAAATTACATAGGGCAAAAAACTAACAATCTAAAAAAAAATTAAAAATAATTAAAAGGGTAAAATATAATACATAAATTAAAATAAAATAAATAATTGCTATAATATTTTTAAAAACTAAGAAATATATATTTTTTAAATTTAGTAACTGAATATAGCAACAAAAGCGTCGTGGGTTGAAGATTAAAAATCACTAATTTATTCTTCTGCTATAATATAAAAAATATTAAATTGAAAATAATTATTCAACTATTGTAAAACAAGTACTTGAATAATCTTTTTCCAATTAATAGTGTCTTGGATCGTATATAAAATATCGGGGAGTTATTTCTCAAAAATGAAAGTCAAAATTCAAAAAATTAATATTATTTGATTATAATTAAAACTGAAAAAATATTGCACAAACTTAAATAAAAATTATATTGGATGGGGGTAGATGAAATACCTAAATTATTTTCCTCCAAGCAATTAATGAACAATGGGTTGAAGATAAAATTACATAGGAATTAAAAACTGACACTCTAAAAAATTCAAAAATAATTAAATCAAAAAAATAAGATACAAATTAAACTATAACAAATATTGAATGATGCTAAATTAATTATGTGATATATTTTTTAGAGATCGGAATAATAATTCAGAGTAGGAATTAAAAACCAACAATCTGAAAAATAAAAAATTCAAAAATAATTAAAATCTAAAATAAATACACAAATTAAAATAACATAAATATTGGATATGCTAGAATAATTACCCGATGTATTTATTGGTGATTGGAATAATAATTCAGAGTTCTATAAAAAAATTAAGATGGAAAAATCAAAATATAAAAATTTTAAGACGGGAAAAGTGACTAAAAAAATAAATTGAATTTTGGGTTAAATAGATTTTTTTAGTTTTTCAAGAAAGCCGAAATGTATATTTTTCCATATATTGAAAAGAAATGTCTAAATGAGGAGATTTGATTTTATTTGTGATTTAAATTAGTTATGAAAGTTATTGTCAAAGATATTCTAATTTATTATAAATTAATT
>NC_033795.1:17016419-17017599 GCF_001876935.1 Asparagus officinalis | reverse complement strand
ATATATATATACATATATATATATATATATATATATATATATATATATATATATGGTAATATGTACCTAAGGAAGCTCCTTAGGGTACATCTAAGGATGCACCTCTCAATGTATGAATTTGGCTACTTTAATGGACGATCCGCTCCATTCATCATGATCTAAATGTCTTAAAACATCTATAAAATAAAAAACATGATATGTGAATATTTCTAACACATATTTTTCATTGTCTCTTTTGTTGTGTTGTCATAAAACCGTTAATTTTACTATCACTTGATGTATTAGTAAAAACAACCAAATATGCCTAAATTTTGGTTTACATGACATCCAAATCATATAGATCAAAATGAATGGAGTGGATGAAGTAAATTGATTGAGTATAATCTAATTTTCAAGGTGCATCCTTAGGTTCAATCTAAGGTGGCTCCTTAGATACACATTTCCCATATATATTTGAATTAATGGTTGATATATAATAGTAATTTAAATGGACAGATTAGATGATATAACATGTGTTAAAAAATTTAGAGTAAGAGAAAGATGAGATGTCATTCTCTGGTGAGTTTTTAAACTTTTTAGTTTTGCTTTAATGTATACCCTAGTAAAATATTTTAACCTTTTTTAGTTAAAAAATTGTACCTTTTAAATATTTTATTAAAGTATATCATATATAAACTTCGCTAATGCCCTTTTTCTATCTCATGATGTTTTTTCTTAATCAATTGTTTTACTGTATTATAAAACATTAAATACTTCAAGCTAAAATGATAAATAAAGTTTTGATATAAGGTTGACATTTTGTTTGTCATATTTTTGCATCATCAATTGTTCGTATTTGCATTTTCAAATCCTCAATATCTATGCACAAATACTTTTCCTCATGGTTTTCACCACTTTTAAAAAGTTAACAATTCCCATAATATTTTCAAGAATATTGTTTTAAATATTCCAAAAATATATGTTGTGTACACAAAATACCATTAAAAGCTAATAATTTCTATAATATTTTGAAGGATATAGTTTTAAATATTCCAAAACTCCATGTTTCGTACACAAAATACCATTCGGGTGTTATCTCGTAACACAGTAGAAATTTAGTACTTCATGATGTGCATACAAAAGAGCAAGAAAGTTTTCACATGGCTCAAATAGTTTACCACCATATGTCATGTCATTATTT
>NC_033795.1:16990626-17016377 GCF_001876935.1 Asparagus officinalis | reverse complement strand
TTACCAATATGTTGTAAAACTAATGTATTTTGACGCAGTTTATGTGGTAAATCATAAACTATAAAATAGAGTAGAGAAAGTAGATGAGAAGTAGAGAGAATTTTCATTTCATCAATTTTTCTCATTACAAAGTGAGGTAGGAATACCTCTATTTATAGACAAATTAAGAAGATGGTACATGAATCATATTAACTACTCATTAATGAACTTAGTCATTCTAGAACATGTATTGTGTTGTTCTAGGAAGAAAGTTAATGTACTAGGGGAATATCAAGGGGTAATACATGTATCAATCTTCTCGAGGAACTAAGTGGACATCCACATTATTTAATTGTTTCATAACACTCCCCCTTGGATGCCCAACATTACACAGAATATGCCTCGTTAAAACTTTACTAGAAAAAACCCAGTGAGAAAAAAATCCTAGTGAAGGAAAAAGAGTACATTATTCTTGTGTATTAGTTTCTCCCCCTGATTCAAATAACATTTGAGATCTTTCAACATACACATTCTAATATTTTTTTACCAATTTCTTAAAAGTTACAGTAGGCAATACCTTGATGAATAAATCTGCCAGATTATTACTCGATCGAATTTGTTGCACAATAATTTCACCATTCTTTTACAAATCATGTGTAAAAAAGAATTTTGGTGAAATGTGTTTCGTTCTATCTCATTTAATATATCCTCCGTGTAAAAAAGAATTTTGGTGAAATGAGTTTTGTTCTATCTCATTTAATATATCCTCCTTTTAATTGAGCTATACAAGCTGCATTGTCTTCAAACAAAATAGTCGGGGGAAATTCATTTTCAGGAGACAATCCACTATTCTTCCAGATATAGTGGATCATTGATCTTAGCCTAATACATTCTCAACTGGCTTCATGAATTGCTATTATTTCAACATGAGTGAAAGAAGTGGCAGCAATTGACTGCTTTGTAGATCGCCATGAAATAACAGTATCACCACATATAAATAAATAACCAGTTTGAGACCTTGCTTTGTGTGGGTCAGATAAATGCCTAGTATCAGCATATCCAAGCAATTCAGGTCGAGAATTATAAGAATAAAATAAGCCAATATTAATTATTCTTTGGAGATAGCGAAAAATATGCTTTATACCGTTCTAATGTCGTTTTGTAGGAGATGAACTAAATCTTGCTAATAAATTCACATAAAATGATATATCTGGTCTTGCACAATTAGCAAGATACATTAGTGCACCTATTGCACTGAGATATGGTACTCCAGGACCAATAATCTCTTCATCTTCCTCTTTTGGTCTAAAAGGATTCTTAGCAGGATCAAGTGACATGATGACTATTGGGGTACTTAATGGATGTACTTTATCCATGTAGAACTGCTTTAATACCTTCTGGGTATAAGCAGTTTGGTGAAAAAAAATCCATTTTCTAAATACTCAATTTGTAAACCGAGGCAAAATTTAGTTTTCCCAAAATCTTTGATCTCAAATACTTTCTTCAAATATTCAATCGCCTTTTGGAGCTCTTCAGGGGTTCCAATCAAATTAATGTCATCAATATATACAATAATGATCACAAAATTTGACCCATTCCTTTTTATGAAAACACATGGACATATGAGTCATTTGTATAACCTTCTTTGAGTAAACATTCACTAAGGCGGTTATACCACATTCGTCCGGATTGCTTGAGTCCATACAAAGATCTTTGCAACTTAATTGAGTACATTTCTCTAGGATTTGATTTACATGCTTCAGGCATGCTAAATCCTTTAGGGATTTTTATATAGATATCATTATCTAATATTCCATATAAATAAGCAGTGACTACGTCCATCAGATGTATATCAAGTCTTTCATGTACTGCTAAACTCACAAGATATCTAAATGAAATTCCATCCATTACTGGAGAATATGTCTCATCATAATCAAATCCCGGTCTTTGTGAAAATCCTTGGGCTACAAGTCTTGCTTTTTATCTCACAATTTTATTTTCCTTATTTCTTTTCCTCACAAATACCCATTTATATCCTACTGGCTTTACACCTTTAGGTGTTTGGACTATAGATCCAAAAACTTTTCGTTTAGCCAGCGAATCTAATTCAGATTGGATCGCATCATTCTATTTTTACCAATCATTTGTTCATCGACATTCATCACCGATCTGGGTTCATGATCACCGTCTTTTTCCATAATATCAAGTGCTACATTTGCAAATGCATTATCGATAATTACTTCTCTTCGGTTCCAACTCTTTGCCGTAATGACAAAATTTATTGAATTTTCTATAGTTTCTTTCTCTTCAGGAGTTGGCTCTTCAGGAGTGACCTCTTCAGGAGGTTGAATTTTATCATTAGTAATATTTTGATCATTCGGTCCTCTTTTCTTTCAAAGATTCTTATCTTTGGAACCAAGAGGTCTACCACGCTTCAGGCATGCTTTAGATTCGTTAGCACTTTTAATTTGTCCTTCTGGGATATCAATTTTAATCAGAGCATTTTCTGCTAGAATATGTGATTTAGTAATTCTTCTAGAATCACTAAAAGCATCCTGTAATTAGTTTGCAATTTTCTGTAAATGTATAATCCTTTGAACTTCTAGTTCACATTCTTTTGTATGAGGATCAAGAAAGTCTAATATTATTTTCCAAGTAATTTCTTTTTTTCGATTGATCTTTACCTCCCCCTAATGTCGGAAAATGCGATTCATCAAAATGATAATCTGTAAATCTTGCAGTAAATAAACCATCTGTTAATGGTTCAACATATTTAATTATAGAAGGTGATTCATACCCGACATATATCCCAATCTTCTTTGAGGGCCCATTTTAGTACATTGAGGTGGTGCAATAGGAACATATACCGCACAACCAAAAAATCTTAAATAAGAAATATTAGGCTCATGGCTAAGAACTAATTGTAAGGGAGAATAAGTATGATAACTTGTCGGCCTAATTCTCACAAGTGTTGTTGTATGTAATATAACATGTCCCCAAACAGATAGAGGATGTTTAGACCTCATTAACAATGGTCTTGCAATTAATTGAAGCCATTTAGTAAATGATTCGTCTAGGCCATTTTGTGTATGAACATGAGCTAAAGGATGTTCAACACTTATTCCAATAGATATGCAATAATCATCAAAAGCATGTGATGAATATTCACCAGCATTCACTTATTCCAATAGATATGCAATAATCATCAAAAGCATGTGATGAATATTCACCAGCATTATCTAAACAAATTTTCTTATATGCAATAATCATCAAAAGCATGTGATGAATATTCACCAGCATTATCTAAACAAATTTTCTTAATAGGATAATTAGGAAATTGTGCTTGCAATTTAATTATCTGAGCAAACAATCTTGCAAACGCCAGGTTGCGACTAGATAATAAAAATACATGTGACCATCTTGTTGATGCATCAATTAGCACCATAAAATATCTAAATGGTCCACATGGTGGATCTACAAGCCCACATATATCTCCTTGAAATACAGGGGATTCAGTTCCCACTTTCATTGGTGATGGTCTAACAATTAACTTCCATTGGGAGCAAGCCACATATGAGAATTCATTAGAGTTTAGTATTTTTTTTTAATTTTTCAATGAATGACCATGTGAATTTGTAATTATTCGCCTCGTCATTATAGATCCAGGATGTCCAAGGCAATCATGCCAAATCATAAAATCATTGGGATTAGTAGACTTCTGGTCTTCAATGTGATACATTTTAGCTGCACTTATTTTTGTATAATATAAACCAGAAGATAGAGAAGACAACTTTTCTAATACGCATTTCTTATCAAAAATGGTATTTGTAATCAATAAGTATTCACCATTTGTCTCATTCATCGTCTCGATATGATATCCATTTCGGCAGATATCTTTAAAACTTAGCAAATTTCTTCGAGACTTTATCGAGAGTAGTGCATTATTTATGATAATTTTAGTTCCTTCGTGGAGAAATACAATGGCTCTTCCGGATCCATCAATCAATTTAGTACTACCACTTATTGTGTTAACATTTGTTTCTTCCATTTTCAAATGAGAAAAATACTTCATGTTTTTAAGTATAGTGTGTGTAGTAGCACTATTAATGAGATAAATATCATCATCACCATTGTTTGATCCCAAATATTTGGCATCCATTTCTTCTTCAGGAAGAAATGACAAAGAAAATTATAAACAAAAGTAAATATCAATAAAGTCCATAAATTATAAAATTCATAAAGAAAATTACATAAAAGATGTGAAAATAACAAAATTCAAAATGTCGGGTATTTGTCATGGGATCATTTCGTAACTTCAGGTTGCTCAAGGGAATCAGCTATATCGAGGTGTGTGATATCATCAAGATCACCATAAACATTGTTTTGATTAATGAAATTTGTCTCGGTATTTTTTCCTTTTCCTTTTAATAATGTCTGATGAGGTCAACAAGATGTTTTGCCGTACGACAAGTACGGGACCAATGACCTTCTAGTCCACGCCGGTAGCATATTTCCTCATAATATTTCTTTTCTTCACTTTTCTTAATGAAAGTACCCTATCCTACTCTAATACTAATTGAAAGTACGCTAATGTCACTAGGAAAGAACCCTAGAGGGGGGTGAATAGGGTTTATGCTAATCTAATCCGATTTATGCCAAATTAAAAACTTATTAACAAATATATCCTAGCACAAGAGATATATTACAAATATATGTGCAAGGATATACAAGTAATACAAGGGTAAACAATTTAAACTAGATAGTGGGCAATATAAACAATAAACAATATACAAAGGTGATATAATATATGAACATAAAAATAAGTGCGCCAATGCAATTACAAATAAACGATATGTTCACGGAGTTCGGTCCCTACGACCTATGTCTCTGCTCCTCACCTCGAGGAGATCTCCACTATCACACCGGGTTTTTTACGCTTACCCAAAAAAACGTTTACACCTCACAATGTTAGTTTTCAACGCTCACCGATCAACGTTCACAATCACTCACAATGTAACTACATTAACTACCACCTCAAGTGTTGGTCTTTAACCCGTGTTTCCCTTAAGTGTTAGGAATTATAACCTCTCTCTAGGCATTACCACCTACCACATTCCTCTTGGGACGACCCCGTCTCTCACCATACACTCCTCTTGGTGTACTAGTGTATTACAAAGTGAACCTCATAATTATAGCTCATAATACAAATGATTGTTCTCTAAACAATGTGAGAACTTAATTTAGCACGACTTAAAGTTATAATCTCTCACAACCCCAATTACACTATGTATGAAATACTATAAGCTCAAGTGGGTGTGTGTAACAATGGGATTTGATAAAACAAAATTAAACTAAACTCAATATAGATTCTAGCTTATGGAAATGAAAATCAAACATATAAAATAGCTAGATTGAGTTTATAAAAACTTCTCTATAGATAACAAGAGAGAGAGAAGAGTTGAATACTCAAACACCAATAGATGATCTCCACTTGCTCTTGTGAAAGTTTCTTCACAAATAAACTCTTGAAACAAACTTAAACAAAACTTAAACACCCTTTAAAACTTGTTTAAAACTTTTCTTCTTAGTAAATAAAATAGAGGGTATGTGGGGGTATTTATAGGAACCCAAAACCAAGAGAAACCAAGGCAAAAAGACAAAAAACCTAAAACTATAAAAGGCTGAAAAAACTAACCGTTACAGCATCAGTCGACTGATGGCTTTCATCAGTCGACTGATGAGCTGACCGTTAGAGGCGTTTTCCAGCTCATCAGTCAACTGACGGACCTTATCAATCGACTGATGATCTCATTAGTCGACTGGTCAGTCCACCAAAACAAATAGAAACTTTTGGTAACTACAGTCACTTTCATCAGTCAACAGATCGGTCGACTGATTGTATCAGTCGACTGATAACAAGTATACAGCCTATTTAAAACAGAAATTTGATTTTTAAACTGCTTTTAAAAAATAGCAAATAAAATCAAAAAAATGTAAAACTTTGGGAAATGATTGTAAACATGACACATGCTACAAAAACTGGTTTTCAAAAAACACCTCCCAAATGAGAAATCTCTTCATTTTACAAATAGTCCAAAACATGTAAATAAAAAATACTTGTTTTTAACATTGGACATAAACCATGTTTTGAAACTCTATAAACTAATTTTATAGACTTAATAAATGATGTATGTTATGATTGTTAAGTCTATAAAGTAATAAAACAATATTTTCACAAAATTTTTTTTGTATAAACTTGAAAACTATAAAACCAAAACATATATAGGGGTACATATTAGTTAATTATAATATATATGTACCGTTATATAGATATAGTAGTACTGGTATATAGCTATAGTAGGTATATATATAAATATAGTATATATAGATATAGTTTTATTAGGTACTACTATAGTTATTCATATATATGGCGATTAATGGGTATCCTTGTCATAGAGGCGAGATTTTCTCTTGACGCCTTTTCTAAATCACCATGATTGACGCGCATTGGTGATGATCGCTCCTGTGTTGACTTGATTACTAGCATATCTAAACCCCAACACACCAAGCATTGGCGGTTGAACCCGTCGTCTTTGATCCTTCATCCACTCGTATCAATTTTGAACGGTTTGATATAATAGACTGTTTCACATGGTCGGAGTGAGAGGTGTCAAACGGGCGACGGGGTTTCACCAACTTAGTGTGTTGGGGTTTTAGAATATGGTAGATCAAGTTCAACGGAGCGGGATCATCCATATTGTTCGCTCAAGATTCATGTGATTTAGAGGCTGCAAGGAGGAGAATCCGCCTCCTAATGCAAGGTATACCCCATTGAATATCATCTCTCTCTCTCTCTCTTCTCGTTAATATAGATAATATAGGATATTAATCTAATAGTATATATCATATACCTATACCGTACTAGTATCATATAATATTATATATAACTTTATATATATAACCAATAAATATGTGTGTATATGATTGAGCTTAGAGTACTTAACACACATAATATAAAACCTAAACTAAATATACCCAAGCTTGTGATCGTCAATAAAGCTCTTCTTGGTACACTTTACGGATGAAGCTTGAACTTGGATCTTCAACTTGAATTGCATTGTTTCACTCCACTATTCCGCCGACCTCCATTGGATATGATCGTAAATGCTCGTTTCCATCCATCCTCCAACATGTTATTTGCCTAGAATAGATACAAAAACATAAACACTAGACAAATAACATTAGTGGTAAATTGTTTGTTAAACATCATCAAAACAAAAAGACCCAACAAATGAGAGTTATTTTGTACTGTGATTATAAGGCATATATCTGCAACGAACTCATCCACAACAATAGCTATGTCATCGGCCTCTTCCACGGCCATGTCCACGCCTACGTCCATGATTTTGAGATTGAGTTGCATTCGCTTTAGGGAATGGGTTGGCACTTGTAGGTCAGGATTCATGATTTTTCAATAATAATTCATTATTTTGTTCAGCCAAAAGGAGCATGAAATCAATTCAGAGTATTTCTTAAATCATCTCTCTCGATGTTGCTGCTGCAGGAGCATATCTGAGGCATGAAAAATGGAGAATATTTTTTCTAACATATCATCATCAGTGACATTTTCTCCACACAGTTGCAATTGAGAGGTAATTTTATACATTGCAGAATTATACTCATTGATTGATTTAAAATCTTGTAGCCTTAAGTGAAGCCAGTCATACCGGACTTTTAGGAGCACGACCAACTTCAGGTGGTCAAATCTCTCTTTCAAATTATTCCACAGAGTAAGTGGATCTTTTACAGTTAGATATTCAGTTTTGAATCCTTCATCCAAATGATAGCGAAGGAAAATCATAGTTTTGACACGGTCTTGATTTAATGTCTTATTTTCTTCCACAATAGTATTTTCAAGACCCATTGCAGCAAGATGTATTTCAACATCTAACATCAAAGATAAGTAATTCTTTCCAGAAATATCAAGAGGTATAAATTATTGTTTTGTAAGGTTAGTCATAGTGAAAAATGAATTGAATTGGAAAGAGAAAATTTACCTCAAAGGTTTACCCAAAGTATGAACACGTGCCCAACGATGAATCTAAAATGGTCTTGAAATGGATTGTGTTAATGGTAGAGTCTCGTGCTGATAGCATTTTGTAAAACTAATGTATTTTGGCGTAGCAGTTTATATGGTAAATCATAAACTATAAAATAGAGTAGAGAAAGTAGACGAGAAGTAGAGAGAATTTTTATTTCATCAATCTTTCTCATTACAAAGTGAGGTAGGAATACCTCTATTTATAGATAAATTAAGATGATGATACATGAATCATATTAACTACTCATTAATGAATTTAGTCATTCTAGAACATGTATTGTGTTGTGTTGTGCGCAGCAGAAATTTCGGCAGAGTTTCTGGTGCTCAATAAGAGAGAAAGATCCTAATAAGAATTCCCGTCTCACCAAGGAAATAAGAATCTGAAGCGAATATCTCAATAAAGTGAGATATCGGCTCTTCCTCTCATCAGTTCTAGGACTGACTTGTCGAGAGATCCTAAAAACTATTACAATAGCCACAAACACAAACAAACCAATTTTACGTGGTTCGGCAAACTGCCTATGTCCGCGGGGCAAGGAGGGGGGAGAGATCTACTATTAGAGAGGAGATAATACAACTAGGGTTTACAATCACTCAATTTAAACCCTTAAACAATCTCTCACACACACAAATATCTCTCTATTTTTCTCTCAAAAGAAATAGCCGCCAGAACAGCACGCCGCCAAAAACTCCCTTCTGCACGTCTGCTCTTTGCGCCTTTCTCCTACATCCGCAAAAACCCCTTTGCTCTGTACTTGCACCTCCTTTTTTCTGCCGAACCCTAGGAACTGAAACAGGGGTATATATATAGCTGAGTTGGGAAATTAAGTAGGTCGCCGCATCCGCATCTGCATCCGCATCTGTTTCACGCGTTTACACACACTTCACGTAGGTAGGTCCTACCACACAACATGATCACTTCACATGGCTTAACATTTGTGGCCCCACAAGACGCGTGAACAAATCGCGCCTCACGCAGCAACATGATCACTTCATGCTGCCCAACATTTGTGGCCCCCACTAGACACGTGAACAAACCGCGTTCACATGTTGTTCTAGAGAGAAGGTTAATGTACTAGGGGAATTTCAATGAGTAATAAATGTATCAATCTTCTCGAGAAACTAAATGAACATCCATATTATTTAATTGTTTCATAACATGATATAAAAATTCTTCACATTTTTTGGGATTTTAAAGATCCCTATTAAGGGGAAAAAATCCCATCAATGTGTAGTAAACTTCCACTCAGGACACAAATCCCCACAAATCTCACAATCTTTACTTGTTGGCATTATTCACTGCGATTCCTAAATCCATAATGCTTTGGTCCGAGTTGGTCAACGCAAAGTGAATTATAGATGTGAACATGATGATGATTGCTCGCTCCTCCTCATTAACACGAGCCCAAATTCATCGCGCTCAATTTGGTTATCCAATCAGATCCGGTGAGCCCAATAATTGGTTCCAATTCCGACCCAATAAAAAAATAATAAAAACTTATCTTTTTCCTAGCAGCGCCCAAAATTTTCATTTTTTTACCCCCAAAATATAGCGCCTCCCCGTCTGAAAAATTAATCTTTAAAAAAAAAAAATTTCCACCGGACGACGGCTCGAGTGTTTTCTCTCTCCTCGGAATCGATCGATTCGCAATAAAATTGAGATTGGATCCAATCTGATCGAGCAATGGCGAAACCCTTGGTTACGGAGAGAACTAGGGTTTGGCTTTTCGTCTTCTGATTGGTCCTCGATTAGGGTTTTTCTTTATCCGTTCCTTTTCCACTCATTGATCTTCGATCAATCCAATTTTGATGCTGGAGCTTCTGGATATCTCGCTGCAGTCGTCACATTTGTTTGGTGCGCTTGGAGGTCTGGATTTGGATTGGTTTAAGCGGGAAGCAGGTTGTGATAATTGGAATTGGGGTATTGATTTGATCTTTGAATTGGCTTTGTATGATTTCTGGTCGTTTTTGTGAAGTTAGAGTTTGAGCTGAGTAGTTGCTAGTGTTCGAGGTTTGGTGACTGAGGTTTTGTTATTCAATGCTTCAATAGCTTAAGCTTAGTAATGTCCTATGTGTATTTGTTTTGAATGATTTTACTAAAATTCACCAACTATATGTAGCACTGACATTAACAATGTATTATTGCATTCTGCATTTGATTTCATTATGTGGGAAGGGGATGCTATTATGAATATTTAAGAGTTCCACGTAAATTTGGACGTGGGTTCTTATGATTGATTCAGTTTAATATGGCGGGGAGCATGAGAGCTGAATTGGCTTCGAGCAGTCTCAATGGAATAAGCTTTGCTTCTGTCCATCCAAATGGGCAGCGGGGAAATTACTCTACCTCGAATTTGGATAGGTCTGGGAGTTCTCGTGAGAGTATAGAGAATCGAATGATGGTTTCCGGGCAAATAGGATCAAGAAATGCTGAAACTGTTCCAGTTTCTCAGTATATGTCACTAGAGCCTTTCCCCATTAATGGGCTGAGGAACGTTCGATCGGGGGAGTTGAGGAGAGTTCTTGGAATTTCTGTTGAGGACCATCCATTTGGATCCTTGCAATCAAAGCCCCTTCCCCCTGTATCCTGGGATGAGCTTAAACGATTCAGAAGATGCATTGATGAGAATCATTCGAGGGCAGAGTAAGTTGTAAACCTGAAAGATTTTCTGTTTTCACAGCTTAGCATGCCTAATGTTTTTAAATCTATTTGCTTAATGAGCTTGTCTTTTACCAGAGAGAGGTCAGAATTACTGCAAAATTCTATAGTGAAACTGGATAAGCTTCGCAACATTGTCATGAAGAAGAGACAACGGACTGATATGCAATCAAACGAGAAGTCGAGTAATTCGAGTCTATTGAAGGTAGGGAATCAGATGCACCAAAATCCTTCTGATCTTGAAGATCAAAGACCGGAAGAAAGGACAAAATCTGGTAATCTTAGTGAGCGGGTACGCTCATCGATGGCAGATGCTCGGGTTTGTATTTATTACCAGGAACTTATTTTGGTTTTTAGACAGCTGGGTTTCAATGTTCATAGTTTAAATCATCCTGCTTCTTGACGATCTTCATTACAACACCTTCTTGAGGTTCTTTGCTTATATATTTCTACATGTATTTGTTCATAATTTGTGTTGACATTTCTGATCGTAAGCTATGCATATGTTGCCCCTATACCAGATTGCTATTACTTGCTACTGAATAAAGCATAATATATTCTAGTTTTTCTTGTTTTCTTCTTTCTTTTTTTTAAGGAAAATGTGGAATACGGCATGGAGAAATTAATAAAACAATACAAGAAACCGAGTGTAAAGTCCTCCCTGAAAAGAAAAGGGGTACAAGCTAATATTATAGTAAAAAGGGAATCCAATAAGAAACAACATAGCCATAGTAACTACTAACTAAAGATGAAAAATATAAGTAACAGTAATAATCGTGCACCAGATACTTTGGAGTGCATATTTTCGAGCACTTCTTCATACAAACATCCGATATCTGTATCTTCTTGGACAGGTGTCTTTACCTTATTCTCTTCAACAAGAGGGCCGCAACACTATTGCTGTGAGACAAGGCACGTTGATCGACAAGGATAAAATCATCCATGTTGACAAGGATAAAAGTATGCTGAGGGCTTGCAATGGGTTTCCGGTGTCCGCTGATGACAAGATGCATGGTCTGGCCGCTGGAGGGGAAGGATGGGACAAAAGGAATAAACGAAAACGTTCTGTTGGTACAATGGTTTACAGAACTAGTCTAGATGGTGATCGTGAAATCAAAAAGGCAATTCAACAAAAGCCGAGTAATGAACCCCGTCCACGATCTGGTGATGGTCTTGGCTTCAGGTAATTCCTATGGAAATAACTGTTTGTTCTCCTTGATAGTTTGGAGCCTTTATGAGATTTTGTCCTTGAAACAAATCTCTAGCTCTTCTGATTACCTGATGGGTACTACAAGCTCAGCTTGCTGCCAAATTTGAGAAGTCTCTTTTATCGTGCAACATCTCCAATAGCCTCTTACTTTTATTCAAGAAAAGGCTTCTAGAATTCTCTGATTGCCGTATATTTATCATGGAGCAAGACTAGGGTAAACATGAACACTTTTTTTTCACTTTTATCTAATATTTGGAGAAGCATACAAAATGATGTAGCTGTACTTAATAAAATCCCCTCTAACTTCTTTCCTCAAATCACTTACCTGCCTACACTGTGAATCCCACTAACACTGTAATCTAGAATTACACGACATTTTTTTGCCTAATTATATGAAAACAAAGTAAAATGTAGATGTCAAGGAGTGTGAGGAGGAGGGATTTGGGCTTAAGTGGGAATGTGGTAGAATAGAGAGGAAAAAGACACGAGAGCGAGAAAATTGGACGGAGGAGTAGGAATCAGTTGAGTTTAGACAAGTTTCATGAATGTTGAAGAACAAGGAAGAAGACGAAGGTTTCTGTTTCAGTTTGACATTTGGTTTTGAGTCTATAAGAGGAAATATGTGGAGGGAGAAGATAAATAAAAGAAAGGAGAACGGGTTTTGGATTGTGAATAAGATTAAGATAGAATTGTCATTTCTCAATTCTAAGTCAACATGGCTGGTGAATTTAGAATGGAGGAGAGTTTTAAGTAATTGGATCTTTTGTTTTGGAGGGAAATAGTGATAAAACAAGACATTAGGCTGGAGGGTTCCCGCAATTACCTTACATTGTAAATGTAAACACTAAACATTAACTAATGAAGTAATTACAAAGTCAAGCAATGTGAGGATTTTAGAATAAATGACACTAAACCTCCGCAAAATCTGTAAGCACTAGGAGAATAATGCTCTTTATCTAAGGCAAAAATATATCTATAATGAGCTTCCTAAGAGGTTACATATACATGAGTACGCGCGTGTTACGCACACATGTATAAATATTTTATGCATTATATATAGAGCAAGACTCCTATCAACTTAAGTTGATGTCCACCAAAGTTTCTAGCCACACATATATTAATATAAAACATATTTTTATATAATACATGGATCCCTAGGTAACATGAGTGGTTAAAAACTTTGGTGGACACACTATTTGCTATCCACTTAAGTTGATAGGAGTTTTCACCCTCTTTTATATATGTATAATGTATGTATGTATGTATATATTTACTCTCTCTCTTAGTATATATGTATATATAAGTAAAACTTTGGTGGACACACTATTTGCTATCCACTTAAGTTGATAGGAGTTTTCACCTATATATATATATATATATATATGAACATGATTTGGTGTCTTGCACTAGAGACTAGCCATTGTGGAACAGATTTGAAGTTCATTTTGAAGGATGGATGTAAATGATTTGATCTGGACAGATACGTGAAGGTGAAACACACTCAAGATACATGCAGATTCAATCATCTAGACTTGAGGAACAAGTCATTCTCCAAATAGATCTATTCTCCTGCTGTTTTCTGTCCATAAGACTCATTATGTTCAGATTTTATCAATCAGGAAATATGTGGACGTTGCATTGACAGTGTTATGTGATCACAAATCAGGCAACCAAGAAATTAACTATCATCAGAAATTACCTTATACCTGTAGGTTCACTCAACACTCATATATCACAATGGTGGACCATTGACTTCTAACTAAATAAAGTCAAAAGGAGACAATGTATACTAGGGTGGTGTTGGATTATGATGACAGATACAGCTGCAAGCATAACTGGTGAAGAGTAAGTATAATCACAAAATGACTTGCAGCAGTTTTTGTATCTCTTATACAGAGAATGGTGTTAACTGTTGACAACCTTGGTGAGACTGAGAGTATGGAAAGCGGGGAGAGCGGGGGCTGCCATATGGTTTCCTCTAGGCTGATTTTCGGCTTTCAAATTTATGAAAGGATGATAAATGAATTATTCATAATGGGATGAGGTTTTGTTTATCTTCTTATTTGTATGTGCAGTTTGTAAGGAGACTGATTAGATGAAAGAGATGCTAGTTCACTAGGTTTTTTTCATCATTCTCATGTTACTCTGTTCCTTGCATCATTTGGCATATTAAAGTGGGGTTGGGACCATGGGGAATCGATCAAGGGCCGTTGGCGGGACTCCAAAGGAGTAAAATTGAGCTGGGGTGACCAGGTTTCCCTTGCCAGCAAAAAAAAAAAGTGGGGTTCAATTATGAAAGACAGACAGACAGAGGCAGGTGCATGCATATCTGGTGAAGCTTAAGATTTGTCCAAGAGGATATGAGAAGATCTGTGGTACACTTGACATAGGTAATAAAGTTGTCAGCCGTAATGACACTGGAAGTGTTGTCAAGGTTGAGGGTAGGGGCAGCCAGATGCAGTGTTGTCAAGGTTGCGGGTAGGGGCAGCCGGATGCCTTTGTTTCAGCTGATTTTAATTTTTGATTTTATGGAGTGATAATGAGTCAATCATCGGCAATTATACAGGGTTTTGTTTCTGTTTATTATCCATTTGTGCTATTTATGCATGCAGTAGTGAGATGAAAAGAGATGTTCTTGTTCACATGTCTTATTCCTCATTCCCTGGTTATTCATTTCTAGCATAACACGACATTTCAAGACATTTATGCATTCAAAATGTAATGAATTCTTTCCCTTTACAAGCACACTTTCGTTTCTCTAGATTAATTCACTTGAGACACACTCATAAGAAGGTCCTTACCATTGGACCTTTTGGTCTTAGGAGGTAGGTAGAAGTAATCATGGGCAGATATCATTCATACGCTGTTGTGCAAGATTTGGACGAGAAAGAACAAACTAATGGTTTGAAGTGTGAATATACTAACCTAGAAGAAGAAGCATGGAGTTACAGTTGCATATACGTGTGCTTTACTAGGAATTATCGACGAGAAAGAACCAACTAATGGTTTGAAGTGTGAATATACTAACCTAGAAGAAGAAGCATGGAGTTACAGTTGCATATACGTGTGCTTTACTAGGAATTATCGACTGAAATAATATTTTGTTGACTTTTATTATTTAGTAGCTGTATAGTCGTTTCTTTTATGCTATTATATGCTTTGATGGTTCAGTTTCCTTTCTATGTTTTGCCAACCTTCTGATTTCTGATACCTAGTTTACTTATTACGTAGCTTGCCTAAAACTAGTTACATGTCAGTTTGGTGTTTACCTGTTGCTTCTTGCAATTTAACCTCTTAATTAAATGTGCTGGCTCATTTTTATCTGCTGCTGAATTAGTTTATTTGGTTCTATCTATGCACATGCAGACTGACACCTTTCTTGTTGTGTTTGTGTTTTGATGGCTTGAAATTTTTGTTAGATCCCACGGAACTATTTTTTCCCAATTTTTGTAGGACTGGATTATCTAATGGAATCATCGGAAGTAATAAGATGGATGAAATCTCTCAAATGACTGGCCATGGTTCCCGCATCATGCCAAGAAATGACTCGGGCAATGGGCGTCTTTCGAGTGATAGAAAGGAATACTCCTCTGTGCTTGATAAGGAGCAAGTCACTGCTAAAGGGAGCAAAAAGTATGTACAATTTCATGACATTTTTTCTCTCACATTATCATCAGAAACTCATATGGTAATTTTAGCAACCATTTAATAATGTAGTGCAAGCTATTCCAGTTCATTCCCATGTGATATTGCTCATGTCAGGGTACTTGCTGCGTTTTTACCCTATCTAATGTGTACTTGGCTTTTTTAATTGGTTTGCTTTTCCCTTTTCCCCTTGAAAGCTATATGATTAATCTCTAAGTCCCTGAACACTTGATCGTGGTGGCACAAATTAATGTGCCCTGTTTGTTCACGTGCACTTCACGTGTGGATGTTAGGTCTTACATGCAGGCGCGCACACACATACACACACTAACTTCTGTCTGCCTATGGTATAGCGAAGGTTAATTCTGTTTATTTGGATTTCTTATTGATCTTTCAACTTCAAGTTTAAATTTGTTTGTCACACTAACTACTCTCTTCAACATGTTATCCAGGCTGAATATCTGTGAGGATGCTCAAGTAGGAAGTCAGCGTCCTTCAGCGAAAGGAAAAGCTGTCAGAGCTCCAAGAAGTGGTTCAAGTATTGTAATAAACATGCCTAATCTTCCCTGTCCTCCAGAGGATGGATCGGAGCAGCCTTCTTGCTCGAACAAAGTCCAGTCCTTTTCTGGTTCAAGTAATCGTAAACGACCTCTATCAGCAGGATCTTCTTCACCTCCTGTAGCTGCTAGGTGGGGAGGTCAACGCAGGGAAAAGATCTCTCGAACTAGAAGAGCAAATGTAGTTTCTCCAGTGTCAAATATTGACGACTCTGAGGCTGAGGGCTCTGCAGGTCTCGACTTTGTAGCCAGGTTATCAAATATAGACTCCCGAGGGGTATTGGTCAGCAGGGGCATACCAAATGACACCCTTTTAAACATAAAACTAGAAAATGTACCATCTCCTTCTACCCCATCTGAAAGTGAGGAATCTGTTGCCGTTGAGAGCAAGTCCAAAGAGAGAGGACATGACAATGGTGAATTCGAGGATGGGGCACTAAATGCATATCATAAAGCTGCAACTTTTGTTTTGACTAGAAAAAAGAACAAGGTCCCTCCTAGAGAAGAAATTGGAGATGGAGTTCGGAGGCAAGTCCGAAGTGGAAGAGGTTCAATACAGTCAAAAGCTTGTTTACAATCAAGCAACGGAAAGCTGGAAAGCTCAGAAAGTGCCAAGCCACTCAAAAGTGGGAGGCTTGTTTCTGATAAGAGTGAAAGGTTGCCGTTTTAAGTTTTGCAAATCTAAGTAGTCTATGTTATTTAAACTTAGTGTAATTATCTGCCTGGTGCAGACTGTGCAGTAGGATTGGCCGTCCTCCCTCAAAGAAGATATCAGATCGCAAGATTTCTGCACGTCCTCTGCCAATTATAAACAATGGCTCCTCAAAATTTACTGGTATTTTGTTTTGCACATTTTATCATGCTTTTGAGATTAATTTGCACCATAAAGTATTTTTTCATTTGTTCCTAATGTGTTCTATGAATTCGTCTCATCTATTTTTCTCTTATAGGCGAATGTAATGATGATCTTGAAGAATTATTAGCAGCTGCGAAATATGTCCGAGATGCCTACTGTGAGCATCATACTCCATTTATAGTACAAAGTCTTTCTAGGAGTAACATGTTTAATCTTGTTCACACTTGCACCTGCAGGGTTACAAAAGTCTGGGCCATTTTGGGCGAAAGTGGAACCAATATTTGCTTCAGTCAGTTCAGAGGATTCTTCCCTCCTGAGGCATCAGGTTCGTATCTGTATCTAGTATTTCTTCTTTTATTCCTATGCTGGTTAGATTAACTTAAGCATATTATATTAAGCACTTATTGAACTTTTTTTAACTACAGATAAATTTTGCTGAGGAGCTTGACAGAAGTTTCTCTAATATGTTTGACATTAGCTATAATGTGGTAATGAATACTGGAACTTTCTGCTTACTGCAACTGGTTCTATTTCTTCTGTTTCTATTTTATTACTACTCATGCTGCTTGCTTGGACTTCTTTTGTAAATCTTCTTTCTGATTGTATAACTAGCGGGGCTTTTCCCAATGAGCTTCTAATATTTATTATTATATTGTGCTTCATTTCTTTGGGCTACATAATATTACAATGCAAGTCTGTATAATGTTAGTTTTCTGACTCCCATAGCAATTTTTTGAGCCAACTGTATTATGTGCTTTGCTAACTTTGAATATATTCTCCAATTCAGGTAGAGGATATGTACCAAGTGGTGCCACATGACATGTCTCAACCAGCCAGCCAAACAAATTTTGTTGGACTGACCAAGTCTGAAGGAACTAGGCGTTCAGCTGACGAGTCCCGACCAGTTAAAGCCACACCTGGAGAAATAGACACAGAGAGATGGTTTGAGAGAGTGATTCCTCTATCACAGAGGCTTCTTTCTGCCTTAATTTCGGAGGAAGGAACCAATATGGCTGACTGCAATTCTAAACAAGAAGATACATTTTTGCAGTTCTCAAGTGATTGTTGCCCCTATGAAATAGCTAGCTTTGGGGAAAACAAGCCTGGGTATGATCTTACTAAATGCGGTTCGGAGTTTGACAATGATTTGCGGAGCCAGACAAACTGCTATGGAGATAATACATCTTGCAACGGGTTTGTATCTCCCAGCACCACCTTTAGGAGCCTGAGCAACTTTATATCTGAAAACGAGCTGTTTCAAGATAAGAATGAGCTGGTGCATCCAGATAATGAAGGTGTAATCTCTCTCTGTAAATTCGAGCAAGATAACTTGAAGCAGCAAGAAATCATGGATACAAGTTTACCAGGCATGTCTTCACATCAATGCCAATATGTGCACATGTCTTTGGATGACAAGATCTTGATGGAACTCCACAGCATAGGCATATATCCGGATGCTGAGGTGGGTTGTTTCTGCACCTAGACTGTTAGTTTTTGTACCTGCCATTTTATCTAGTCAAGAATTCCTCCTACATTGATTGAACAATCATTTGATTGCTTCAATATTATAATGTAAAGTAAAACTTCATCTAAGTCACCCTGAAGCCACATAGGATGAGTCAACCTAGTATCAAAATTGACACTTTAAGCCTCTAAACTTCCATTCTGTGTGCTTCCTGTTCCACTGTTCTTTTTTATATGCTTACGTATCCTCTAAATGTTTTCTAGATAATTGTATTTAATCAATAGCAACTAGATAGACATTGGAAAGGTTCATGGATGGTCTTTTAATCATCATACCTGCTTTCTTTATTAGCTTTACACTGTAAGAATTTTCCTTATGAAATGAGGACACATATATCGTACAATTCAGAAGGCATTAAACAAAGAGTTAGATAACACTCAGTAAATACTCTTGGATCTCATCCCAAATTTTAGAGCTGAACGCCATGTCCATATCTAAAAATTAAACCATTGTTATGATCCGTGTACCTTTTGAGATTTGTCAACTCTAAATCTGTAGTTTGTTTTACCCTAGCATCATAGTAGTTCCACATTGTGCATATATCTTCAAGCATCCTGCTTTCATATTATCGGAATCCAATGTTACTCTTATTTCCAAATCTGGATGTACTTGGAGACTTGGAGTTATTTTTTCTTGTAGATCGATAATGGAAAAATAAACCAGGTGTTCCATCAGAGTGGGAATAGTAAACAGCCTTTCCTACCTGGCCTTGATTGAACTGATCATGCTACTTTTTACTTTGCATTTTATTTTGTCGTTTTTTTCATTCTAGAGAGAGAGTCATATTTGTTTTTTTTCCTTTTAACATCCAAATTCCATTCTTCTAGCAGTCGGTTTAAAGTTTTACTTGAATCAGTGACCCTTTTATCTAAGATCCAGTTAAATAATTTTCATTCATAGCCTTATAAAGATCAGGTGTGTTTAGTTCAACTTTTGCAACTGTTTTGCTTACCTCTATCAAACCTTTTATAAGTAACAGAGGCATGCTCCTGCAATTTTATGGCAAACAGAAACTTACCACTTATGACATAGCAACTACTTTTCTAGTGTTTGTTTTACTTTTTTTAAGGTTATTTATAATCATTTTCTGCACCTAAACTTTCTTTTATGCTAACGAGTCAATGTGTGGTCGGACAGAAATCAATATTTTTGTTACTGTGATATTTCAATTACACTATGTGTATGAACATGCTGTACAACACAAAAATGTATGCACAACTAATCTGCACGTGTTCTTAGATCTTAATTAAGGTAAAACTTCTCAATTTCTTCTCAATGCAGGTGGAATAGCATTACTTTCCTTTTCTGATGCATGCTAAATTTTGTCTATCAATATAAAAAATCATGAGCTCTATCACATTGATATGGTGATAGTGACGTGTGAACTTGTCACAGCATGTTACCTTTTGATCTATTGTACGTTTTTATCGTTTTCATAAATAAACTAACTTTTTCGTGAATAAAGAAAATTGTGAATTCAATAGATAATTGTTCATTCCATTAACATATCTGAGTGAACTTTTCTTTTTGTACTATTTCATATTTTATGTAACATTTTCTCCTGTAATTTCCAAGTACAGCCTGATCTTGCTAAGGGAAGTAGTCATGAGATTGATAAAGCTGTTTCAGAACTCAAGATCAGGCTTTACCAACAGGTTAGCTTTTTGGCAATAACTTTGTTTCATAGTTAAATTGCTTTAGCAGTTATGGCTATCAGATAATGTAATAGTCCTAATTCTTGTCATGCTGACCAGTTATTAGGTGAACTTTAAAACCTTTTGCCAAAAACCCCTCATGGCTCATCCTTGAAAAGCAAACACAGTCAGTGGAATATTCCCACATGAGAAAATAATGATAGTTGGCTGTTGTTTTTTTGCTAGAAAACAAACTTAGTCTACTAAACTAAATTAAAACCTAATTCTGTTTTTTTGGTTCTTGAAATCTTTAGTGGTTTAGATCCAAGATGAATTTTTATTAGTTAACTAGAAATTTTAGTACCAGTTACTTTTGAAATCATTTGGAACCAAAACAATTTGTTTTTGTGTGATTTTTGTTTCTGGATTTATTTTTTCATCTCTAAATTCAGAAAATTAAAGCAACTTCCTACACATGGGTTTTCTTCATTTCTGAATCTCAATTAAAACTCCTCTATAGTTTTCTTCATCTCTGAAGACAAATCTCAAATCAAAATTCATCTCCCAGTCCTTCAAATCCATCCCTTACTACATTAATCTATTAGGAATCAAGATCCTTCTACTAGTTCTTAAAATCTATGCCCGTCAGAAGAGTTTTACACTATGAATAAACCTGTTATTTTGTGTTACATTGTGTTATAAGTTAATTCCAGAAGGATTGTTGGAGAAAAGATGAGTGTTTTCTTTGTAGGTTAGTTGGTGTTGATTCTGCGCAGGATGTGAAAATTAGAGGATTTTATCAACATTATGTACCGGGTTGTACCCTTCTTCAGGGTTATTCTTATGTATTATATTTGTCTATAGGTGCAAAACACTAAAAATCAGTTATGCAAATTGGAGAAAGTGATTCAGGAACAGAAGGAAAGTGAGATGAGGTATGAATTCCCATACTCTGGAGACAGTCATACAAGCTTTATCTCTTATTTATTTTGCTTTCACCTCTCCATTTGTAGGAACCTTGAACGGCTTGCCATGGACCAACTTGTTATCTTGGCTCATGGAAAACTTGTGGTAAGTTCTATGTAATGCTTCTATTGACACTGTTGAGAGTGTAACTTGCTGTGATATATACCTGTAATCCATTTGGGGAAACAATGGATAAAGGGCGCAAGAATTGGCGGGAAACGAAATATAAGGGAAAGAAGGTCATAGGAGATAAAAGTAGTAGTAGAGGAAGAAGTGAAAGGAAGAGAGAAGAGAAATGGAAAGAAAACTGCAGAAAATAGAAATTCTAATAGAATATCCCACTATTGGAACTCAAATTCAGGTGAATTTCAAATATTCGAATTTGGATTCAAATTCAGATCGAGTACTGCAATAAAATTCATATTCGATTCATTTATATGTAGGCTTATCTGATAATTTGGTTGCATTCTATTCATTTATGAAACGAATACTAAAAAAGTATTTGAACTTGGTTTCCTCATTGCAACCAAGTCCAAGACGAGAATAATGTGTCAGTTTTGTAACCAATTTCTCACTATCTATTAAACCATAAATGTAACTGTCACACCTGGTAGCATTTATTTGACATGATTTTAATGATTTTATGTATTATGTGCATTGCACTGTGAAAAGCCTCTGAAACTCCTGTATGGCAGGGTGGTCGGGGAACTCGTGGTTCGGGCCCTAAAAGTGGTGCTAACAAGATTTCTAAACAACTTGCTGATGCCTTTGCGAAGCGAATTCTTACCATATGCAAGAAATTTGAGGAAACAGGTCAAAGTTACTTCAGTGAACTTCCCTTAAGGGATGTGCTATTGTCTAAACCTGTGCTCAACATTGACAACAAAAGTGTTCATGGCCTGACCACTGAGACAACACCCAGTATGAATGTAGATTCACTTAGCTCTCAAGTTGGTTCTTGTGTATCTGGTAAGCCACTTGAACATGATATCTTTAATTACTTTATCATCTCCTTTCGACTACTGTTCTTCAAATATATCTAGCTATGTCTTTGTATGAATTTTTTAATGCCTATTCTTCTATTTTTGATGTTACTGTGCAATTTGCAGCTTCTGGTGTCTCATCCAATATGATTGAGAGACATGGGCCCATTCATAAGATTGACAAAAGTCAATTGGATCCATATTATGGTCTCACTCAACCTTCTGAACAAGTTTTTGTTAGAAATGACAATATGTCAAACAGAGGGAAGAAGAATGAGGTACTACTTGATGATGTTGTTATAGGTGTGTCGGGTTCGAAAGCCATGCCAGCTGTTAATGCTCTTCCAGGCGGTGTGAAATTGAAGAAAACTGATAAGGATCAAAATGGAGATATGTTAATAAAGAACTCTCCTCCAAAAGGTAGCCATTCAACATTAAGCATTGCCAAGGGTGAGCGTAAGACGAAAGCGAAGCCGAAGCAAAAGATAGCACAGTTATCAAATTCTGGGAATGGCCTTGGCAGAGTAATGGAAACAACCAATAGGTTGCATTCTATGCGGGAATCTTGTGAAAATGTAAATGCTGGCAACACCAAAATGAAAACAGAAGTGGAATTGGCTCCATCGCCTAAGGCTCAGGATTTATCGAAGGTGACAGAAGATAATACATTCACAAACATTCCTCTGCAGGGGATAGACTCCATTAATGAGTTAGATGTAGCTGAGGGGCTGGGGGAACAAGGTCAAGATATTGGTTCCTGGTTGAATGTCGATGATGATGCACTACTGGACATGGATCTAGTGGGCCTAGAAATTCCCATGGATAACCTTTCAGATTTGAATTTTTAAGGAGACAACTATATCTTTTGTGCATATTCCAGAGTCTAAATCAATGTGCTTGTAGTTTTGCCATGATACAAACTAACTACCCAAACATCTACGTGAAGCAGACTAGAAATTGTAACTAGGTTAGTCCATTCTTTAATATACCTTTTAAAAGTTCTTGGCAGATACTAATTGTCTTCTGTCACCTAGATCTCTCCTTGTACCAAATTACAGTCTTTAATTGATGATTTATACAATTTATAATTAGGATACCATACTTGGTTGATTGATCTGCTCTGGACATTGCTTTCATACTTCTTTATTCCTGAAAAGCATTAAAATGTACAATTATGCAGACTTGTATAGCAGAATTGTTTTTCCAGCTCCTTACAAGAGCCATAGAGTTCCTCGATCTCCATTTGAGGGCCATTCTAATTTCATAGTAACTTTATGCTGACCATCTTTCATGTGTTTGACTTAGTTTGTTCTCCCACTAGGTCTGGTCCCTGCTGCTTAAATCAATTTGAATGTTCTTTTGTGAACTCTGAATTTGAGAGGTCATTGTTTTGTATTCCTGTTGCATTAGGCTGCAATTTTCTTAAATTTTCATGATAATTTGAATGATATTGTTTCTTAAATTGGATAAATTATTGGATTTCTTAAGATGGCATCTTTTTTCTTGGATACGTTGACATCATGCAACGCGTGTGCTGTTGGTGAAGCATGTCGTAGCAACAAATAGGAGCAGTCGCAACTTGCTTATTGAATCAATATATTTCTAATTTATTTTTTCCCATCAATTGGCATATTCTTAATATATTTCTTTGGTGCAAATTACTTCTGATCTGGTAGTCATTTACCATTGGTTTCAGTTAGATGTGCAGTCTGATGTCCATTGGCAGTTCCTTAGTTTAATGGGGATCACAAAGGTGACAGCAATTTTCAGTCAGAGGTTATTGAGTTCATTTATTTTGTATAGTCAAATAATTTCTGAGCTCCAGTTTTCTGTTCTTGTAGTAGCCTGAAGCAGGCGTGAAGTAACCTGGAGCAAGCGTAAGGAAATTGTTCACATCCAAAACTAGATAGTTGAAATGTTAGACAATATCTGCCTGATATGATTTTGATGTTATGGTGGGTTATCTGTAGATGCAGCCCCTGTACTATGGAGGTGTAGCTACTTGTCACCTCTGTTCTATTCTATTAACACATATCCGCTGACCCTCATGATAGCATGATCTTCCCATTATGTCTTTTAATTCACGGGAATCATGTAATGGTCAGAGTTGAATTTTTGCCAAGAATATGCCCTATTGTGAAATGTGAATATGAGCTTACTTGTACTTGTATCAGAAGAAGCCCCAGGTACATGTATGGTAAAGTGGAAAGACGTAGACAGAGTGTTCTTCTGATTGTAGTGCCTTAGCTTTGGGAGAATGCATTTGCACTATGCAATGACCAGTGTTTATGTATCAGATGCATTCTGAAGTTGATTATGGAGTAGGAGGGTGACTTCTGTCCGAGTCGTTCATTTCAGGTAATAATTGCAACATCAGTTATGTCATTTTATATGTAGTAGTCTTTTTAATTCTGATAACTTTGTTAAAGTCAGGCACTATATTTTAGATTCTTAAACCACTTATTCTATTGCTTTTGTAGGACGTTTTTTTTATATGATTGCATGGTTACAAGTTTGTTCAGAAATGTTTCTCAAAAGACGTGATCTTTGTGATGTCTTCTCTATCTGACCCTGTCAATTCTCTTCGTGCATGCCATTGTTTTCTATCTGGACCTGTCAAATCTGTTTGAAGTTTTCTTATCTAACTTTGTTGTTCCTCCTTGGGACTGTTTCCGTTGTTGATTTGTTATGCGGCAATTCTTAATTTCTTCTGATTATTTATTTTGTCTTTTCTTTCAAATCATATTTGTCCCTGTATTGATTTATTTTCAACTTAAAAAATCCTTGTTAAGTTAGGTCTACATCAATTGTCTGATCTTGGGATGATTCCTTAATATGAGCTATACCTTAGATTTGGGAGGCTACACTGGTTTCAGCCAATAGTAGGAACCGGTAAAAGCAACTAAGACTAAGTGTGTAATAAGTGATAATTTTCAATTATTGCCTATTTGTGGAGGCTAAGAAGGAAAACGGAGGCCTTGCCAATAGAGTAGTTTTCTTAATAAAGCAAAGATGTCTTTCTGTCTGGTTGTACAAGTTCTCCGCTGTGATGAATCTTCAGGTAACAAATGACACCAATGACAGCACCGTGTCAGAGATTGACATACATGGCAACATGAAATATTAGGTTGCTTAAGATGAACATTGCACGGATAATCTTACTCCATTATCAACATAATATTGATGAACACCAAGAAATTGCTATAGCATTCTTTCCTATAATTTAGGCACGAGCGTTCTTTTCCTATAATTACGAATTTGCTCATGTACGAGTAGAACATGCTTTATAGAGCTCCTGAAAGTTGTTCTATTGATGATGTATATTCTTGAAAACTGTACCTGGTCTAGTATCATCAGTTGTGTTGTAAGGGAAATGTTTCTCTTGCTGAAACTGCAGTCTTTAATCTTATAAAGTATACAACGAAAGAACGCACATTATCGAATAAACAGATAGGAGAGGGTTTATACCTGAATAAAGTTCAAAAATGCTGGTTTACTGGTACTGCATGCTTAGGTAATAGTGCAACTTTCATAGTAGGGTAATAGATTTCCTTCGTGAACAGCATCTTGACCCCTGGGGTTTCCCCTACATTCCTAAAGACCAGAAAAGGATAAAGAAGCTAAATGTGAGGGGCC
>NC_033795.1:16980870-16990616 GCF_001876935.1 Asparagus officinalis | reverse complement strand
AAGAATTTTTCTGTTGACATAGTTCTGGATTATCTCAGAAATGAGCTTTTAAAATGAGTAAAACCTAGCTAGTTCTGTCAATGTGGCACGGCAATAGCCCTAAATATGGATGGGGAATGAATCCTCCATTTCATGTTGTTAATGGTCTAATGTATTGCAGAGGAATGAAGCGTTCCAGTTTGAGGTTTACAGACATTTTGCGTCACCCTTTTATTATACCTGATACTCATGTAAATAAAGCCAAACGATGGGTTTTCTTATTTATGTGTGAGTCAACTATGCGTGTTGATGTCACTATATCTATTGTTAAATGCTTAGATAACTAAAGAAGAATGGCCTACTAGTTTCATCGTTCACTAGTTTAGAAATTTATCTGAAGCTGGAATTTATTCATTTTCCTTTTATTTGCCAGAGGTGCTATTAAGTCAAATAAATAAAACTGTGGCAGTAACTAGAAGGTTAGGTAATTAAGCCAAAAAGAACCTTGGCCTTTATTTGGTGATGCTCGAAGATGTTTTATTTAGATCTGTTGACCTCTGAACTAAGAATGTAATTTTGTAGCATTTTGTGTTCAGTTCCCATTGTGAAGACTTTAGACTATGGAATGGGCTGGTTCCTCAGCTCCATCGGGCACATGTGGTCCATCGGGGAATAGTCAACTGATATATCTTTCTGTTTCTTTATTATGTTACGTTGAAGATATTTCCATTTTTCGCATGCTTGTCTATGGAATGCATGTGTATGCATTTTTACATTGCCCATTGCAAAGGAAATATTTTGTGAATTTAAATGCACAACATTTTTATGCTGGACTTACATTTGCACGGTGATGCTTGTAAACATTTCTTATTTTTTCTGATGCACAGGAAATGGCTCTGGGTATTTCCTTTCATTGAAACCTTACCACTTCTTTCCAATTGAATGGAAGGCTCTGGGTTGTGGTCATTTTATGAGAGAGCTGCAACTAATACGTTTTTATTCATCTACTACGTTAGATCTTTGAGTTTTATCCTTTCCCAATATACTTAAATGTTTCTACTTTGAGGATGATCAGTATTGATCTGGCCCTTGAAATGCAGCCAGCTCGTGCACCGTATTGACGTTATCATGAACTGTTATGTTTACGCTAATTTGAGCGCTTTATCTTATGTAATTCTGCCGTACTGGATATGCTTCTTAATGTAAATTGACACTAGCATTCTATAAAACTGAAGAGCCAGTATATTTTTCAGGCATTGAGCAAGAGGTACTGCAGCGTTACTGCCTTATACGTAATTTGGCGTATTGCCTAAGAGAAACTTCAATATTCATATTTCTCTCCCTCCAGTAGTGTTACGAAGAGTTACTACCCGAGAGAAACATGCATGCGTTTCTTTTTTCTTTTTTCTTTTTTCTTTTTAAATTATTCTGTAGAATATTGTGTATTTTCTTCTAATCTCTTCATGTCTCTCCTCTCAATAGGTGTGTGTGTGTGTGTGTGTATATATAACTACATTTATCCTTTCAGTATTCTTACCATCTTATCATTTGTAGATTTGAAATTTTAGAGGAAGAAAAAAAATGGTGCTAAAGGGATGAGCATTTTTTTGTCGTTGATTGTTATGAGACCTGAAATAAGCGTACGGTTTGTTGTAATACACTTTCCCTTTTGCTCTAGAGATAATGTTGCAGCACCTGTATTGATTTTGATATTAATGTCTTCGTTCTTGTTAAATGATTGTCACAGGAATTCTATCAGATTTTGTGCCATAATCTATTCCTTATGTGTAAATATTACATGAAAACAGATTAACTGAATACTGTACCCTGCAGTTTGCTCAGTGTGGACTGTTGTTAATGTTCCTTTATTTCCCTAACTTCAAAGTAAACAAGGTTTGCCCGTACATTAGGTAGCTGATAGATAACACAGGTGGTGGATGAATATAACCTTTTTCCTTTTTGTGCCTGGTTATTTCTTTAGCTGTAAAATTGATATACTCATTCTACTCATCAATCAAGATGACTAGAGGATGCATTAAGAATCTCATATTTATTGAAGCTATAAGACAATTTCAGTGAAAACTGCAATTCAGCTGCCATCCGTTATCTAATGACCACCGTTTAAGATAGCATTGAGGGTAATATCCACAAGACCCGCCATAATTTTCCCACCAAACCTCCTTACATTTCCCATAAAACTCATAACTACGAACACCTTCAAACTAGTGGTAATCTAGGCATCGTAAATGGATTTTCTATCTTCCGTCTAGGATGGCTACCCGAGACGGATAAATTTGTCATAGTTACCCACGAATTCTTCTAATTTTTAGCAACTTCGTCAAGGATGTTTCGTTGCTGAAGAATTCATCTATTTATGATGCTTCACGCTAGATGGACAAATCCGTTCAGAATGTTCTACGTAGGACCCTCAGTTTTCTAGTGCCGGCCTGCAGCCATAATTCCTGTTCACAATTAGTTGCAGACGTAGAAATCTGTGTAATTCTTCTTAAACAGTAAAAATATCTCCTTGCTTGAAAGAGTTTGGATGAAGAAACCGTCTTCCAAAAAGTAACCTAAAGTTTTGTAATTTCTGATGTACGTTAGAAGCAATATTTAGTAGCTAACACATGGGATTCGACATTTCTAAACAAGGGGGGGGGGGGGGGGGGCGGAGGATAGGAACAGATTGGGACCGTCCGATCTTAATCTACGCACAAGGAAAAGAAAAATTTTAAGGGGTTTTGTGGGAAAAGTTCTGGAGGTTCTCTGAGAAAAGTTAGGAGGGTTTCGAAGGGAAAACAAAGTTCAGGGGGCTCGTTTGTGATTTTTTTTCTGTTGATATTTACCCTACACCATTTTTTGTTAGATGGATCATCCATCCTCTTTATCTCATTTGTCCGGATCATGGCCCACCAGCTTTAATGGAGAAGCCAACAACCAAAAATTTAATAAACTCTACCTATTGTCCTAAATCCTAAAGCTTTCAATGATATTGTCACGTCGTATGCATCTTATCTATACATGAATATTATTACCATCTATAAAGCTCAGGGGCTGGTTGTAGCAAATACTTTTACAAATTTATGCAATATAGCTCTAACCTCCTGACTTGTCATTTTCCGAAAAAAGTTGTGTGGAAACAATATCACTTATATTGTTATATTATTAAAGACAGACAAACGAACTTTACATCGATAGCGATGTATGGGCGTAGTGGCAACAGGAAGAAATGCTCATTCTTATCTAGATTGTGATAATATATTTAGACTACGAATCACTGATCAAGATACAAAACCTCGCATCCTCTCCTCTCTCTCTCTCTCTCTCTCTCTCTCTCTGTTTTAGTTCCTAATTAAGGCCTACTACCGTCATATTATTCAAAATTTCCCCTTCCCCTCTGCTCTTTTCTAAGCACAGCCTATATATTCTGCAACATGGTAACAATCTTCATATCACATTTCGACGTCGTCCCAGGATCTCCTCTCTCGGTCTCTCTCATTACAAATAAAAATGGAAACATGGTGCTAATTGTGCCATGATCTCCACGAGAATAACTCGTTCAGAATGCAGAAAATTGACTTTGTATTGGTGGCTGATGAATCATTTGTAGGTCTGTGGTTGTGAGGCCGGTGCTCTCCTCTATGATCATGTTCCTGAAACGAACGTGAAGTTGGAAACTCTACTACTTAATTAGATATATAAATGAGTCAAGAAGTGACTAATAGAAGAGAAGAGTTTCTTGTCGTAATTAATGACCATTTGGTGAGAACTCAAAAGCAGTAGTTGCAAAGATTTATACGATGAGAGAAGCCTTTGATGGATTAAGTATAATGAGATTGGCCTGCATAAGCAATGCAGCGAAAGGGACTAAACTAAAAATAGATGAACAAGAGCATCACTTACATCAAATTTTCCAACAATATCCCTTGATTTGGGCATCTTGACGGGAAAAATACTATGAAAGGCCCTTGTACTTAAAATAGAAAGCAACTGATAAACTGCAAATGAACACCCAACATCAAGGAGGGAGACAACAAAGCCATTCCCATTTTAGGTGGTTTGTTCTGAAGCTGAATAGGGTTGACCCACAAATGATAATTCACTTGATGGCAATGTAGCTTTCTTCCAAAACTATGATGTGTTCATAATTAGGTGGTTGAGGAATTAAAGGAGAGAATTATCCTAAACAATGATATGATCACAATTCATATGATTAATCATCATTTTTAGCTATAATTTTAGAGAAGAACGAATATTTAAAATTGGATGAATTACGGATAGGCCCCCTGTAGTTCTATTGTCCTAGACATACTCCCTGTAGTTCTATTATTGCAGATAAACCCCATTGAATTATTTTTTAAAGACTCTTTTTACCATCAAAGAAAGAGAATATTGTTTTTTGACGAATAGTCTTCCTGAGGGTAAAAGAGTAAAAAAAAATGCACTCATGGGCCAATCCACAATTGGACGACAGTACAGGGGGCCTATCCTATAAAATAGCAAATAACTACGTGTGTATGTAATAAATATGAGGGATACTTACTCGCAAGGGCGAGAGGCCCAGAGGGAGCTTAGGGCACGAAGGCGGTTATAGTACTCCCCAATTGCCAAAAAACACCTTGCTGCTTGTCTAATTGTCAGGATTCGACATAGTTGGTGCAAAGTCTGCTGTCTCAGATTATCAGCCTGTATTTTTATTTGAAAAATAATTGTTTCCGTTACTATGAAAAACTTAAAGAATAATAAAAATTTAAAGTCCTTGTCCTTGGGAAAAAAAGGAAGATAAAAAAAAAGTCTAAGGGAGTGTTTGATAACTTTGTAAAATTAGGACATGACTGAACCTGACTCAATTTTGTGTTGTTTCTTGTTTGTCAAAATTCTAGGCTAGATTTGGCCCCATTTTTTGTGCCCAAATAGTATCACTAAACTAGTTTTGTTTTGGACCAGAGATGTCTGGTCCAAAACGAAACTAGTCCACGGGGTCTGGTCCAAAACAAAACTAGTTTAGCACAAAACTGAGCCAGGACTGGTCCTGGCCCAGTTTTGCTCCGTTTGCCAAACTGACCCTAAGGTAGAGAACAAAGTCTTATGATTAGTAAATATGTGTTGCAATTGAAAGATTTTGTCTGTTCGATTGGAGCTGGACTACTCCAGCAATAATTCACTACAATCAAATCCCCACAAGATATCGCGAGTATAACTTTCACATTCAGTACAGCTTGTAGGGTATGAATTCTGATATTTATGCAAGTAGCAACTATAGGATGCTTAATCAGAGAATATGCACTTAATTAAACTACTATCTTTGGCTAGCAAAAGAAACTGATTGAACCTACGGATTCTTCCACATAGAAAAACTAGGGTGGCTAAAACTTAATACATATCAGAACAATTGGTCGTTATCAAGCATCTAAAAGGCAAGGTTGTTACATCCTTTTCTTGCTATTATTATACGTGGACAGCAACATGTTTAACTTTTTGGGATGCACAAAACTTTTTGAAATATGGAGCCTTATAGATTTTGATTTTGATGGGTGTGCTTGAAATACTGAAGAAGAAACAAAATTTGAGAAAGGGAAAGGTAAATATAATAAGGACACGGAGGACAAAGGAATAATGTTCGTAGGACCCTGTCGTTTCAATTTCATACATTCCTTCTGCACTTATAACCTTTAAACCTGCCAGAAAAGACATAATTGTTTTCACTTAAATAACTCTTTTCATGCATCTTGTATTTGGTTTAAAATGTCATTCTCACACCTGCTTTGTCTAGAAACTATTGACTTGGACACGCACAAGAAATTTTTATGGCTGAATAATAAATTCTTAGATCTATCAAAATTTTAGTATAATCAATGTACTGTCTGTCAATGGCAAAAAAAAAAAAAAAAGGAAGCCTTTTGTCAAAATTTTTTGAAATTGGTACCATATTAAGATTAGAAGTCTGCAAGAAAGGTGAACTTAAGATGAAAACTTGGTCGCTGACCTAAAAAAGTTGACTACTAAATCAATGATGGGTATATCAAAAAGCATGGGGGAAAAAACCAGAGATAATAATTAAGATGATTAAAAAAATTAATTAGCAATGTGACATAATTTCTAACTAAAAAAAATTAATAAAAAACTTTTAATGGAGGACAAAGACCAGGCATTGCCAAATTTAATAAACTTTGAAAATTTTGGGAACTTCTTGTGTTTCTTATAATCAAATTGATAGCAACTCAAGCAAACTGGACCCATCAACACATATCGAAACATCGATATCTATAATCCGACATTGCATCATATTCCAGTACTACTCGACCAGCACTATGACAACAATCCATCATGGGCAATGTAAGGGACCCCTCTAATATTCTCCCCATAATCTAGTTATGATATTAAATTAAACCACACATTAACCTATCATTAGTACTGTAGATAAACTATTTTTACCTGTCGCACGAATCCTTCAAGGTTGGATAGTTGTCCCAGTGCCATTGCCATTGCCATACTTCCCATACAGTTCCCCATATTGGCACTTCCGTCGAGGGACTCGCTTGAAACCGTGTCGGCTATCGCCTGCTGGAGCTGCTCCAGCCCTTGTGAGAGGGCTTCCTCAGCCTGCAGCGATGATTGCTGCAGGCTGCAGATCCCCATCAGCTGTTGATCCGTCATTGGATCCAGATGAGGCTTCAAAATCTGTGCACAAACAAAGCCAATTTTTATAAGAGGAAATCTCACATGATGGTTATTACACCAACAATGCTGTAAGAATGGGAATGTTGGCGGTTACATCTTACTTCAAAAAATGAGTGTAGAACAGAAGGGTTACAGGATGCTCCTCTTGAGGATAAATGGAAAGAAAATCGACTAAGATGGTTTAGACGGAGGCAAAAATTATAGCTATTAGGAGATGTGATAAGATTATAAGGCCATGGAGGACCAGAAGTAGGTCCAACAAAAAAACTTGGTTGAAAGTAATTAAGAAGGATATAAAAGTGCTGAACAAAGTTCAACTGAAGAGCATGATTAATTTAGTTTAAATTTAAATTTCTAGATCTTAGGACCTTGAGCAAATCGGATGGTCTGAAACCGCCCATCCAGATGAAACAGCGTTCAGCAGTAGTAATCCACATTCCAGTTATGAGATGGAATACATCAGATTTAGCTGCGATGCTCTTCAACCGGAAGATTTCATCATAATGTCTGAGGCAATCATCTACAATGACCCTAAGACCTCCATCCGGTAGGTGGGCTTGCAAGCCTGCTCGAAGCTCTGTCATGTGCTTGTAGTCCGCATCTAACCATCGAGCATATTCCACATCAAACATTGCTGCTCCTGTGATATGTGTCCTTTATATTAAAGTCTGGTATATAATAAAAAATATCTATAGTGAAAATTCGGCATCCTTGTTATTACCAGTGCTCATATTTCCACCTGCATTGCCTCTTCCTGTGAAGAGACCCTGAATAAAACCCAGCTTGAGTAAAATTGCAACATGGAAGAAATTAACCTGCAGTTGTTATATGTCAAACCTGTGATCTTGCTCTTTGGAGATCCTGTTCTAACTGTGCAAGCTTTATTCTACTGGATTCTAGTTGTTGTACATAGGCCTGTTGAATGAAAGAAGTGGGTAATTCAAGATATATTCTCGTAGAAAAAGGGAGGAAAAAGGAGAGAATTATCAGGAAACAAAGACCCACCTTCTTTCTAAGTCTGCTCTTCTTTGCTGCTTCTCTGTTTTGAGCTAAGCGCCTCAAGGTCTGCTGATACAGAATCTGACGACTTATTTCATCCGTATTCAGTCTATCCACATCATATCCTAATAATTTTCTCATTTCATTTTTAATTATATGTAATTAAAAGGCATCATCTTCCCTTCTTAACGAGGATAAACCATGATCTTATAAATTAATTATTCTGAAAAAGTCGGCAGACTGGCAGATGTCGTATGATTGTATCAAAGTAGTGATACATGCGTGAGTCATGCCTACATAATTTATGTGCATGACAATCCACTAAAATAGATACATATGCATGTATAATACTGTATATATAGATGCATACTTTACAGCGTCAAGAATTGATTAAGAGAAAGTAGTGATGACCTTGGCATCTAGTGGTTTTCCATCTCTCTGTGAACTTGTATAAGCCATTCTCCTCTGAAATATAAAATGCAAGAAATGGTGGTTAAAATGATATGTGATGAGGAAACGAGAGAAAGAAAGAAAGAGAAACAAAAGGCAGGGATTAGAAAACAAAGGCTGTATCCGATGGGTGAGTTTTAATACTGAGAGCAACTTGTTTTCTTTTTCTTTGTTTTTCTCCCCATTCAATCCTCAAACAATGTTTGTACCCACCACCTTTTCTCTAAAAATAAAATTAAATAATACAGATAGCAAGTTTAACAACATATAGGAAAAAAGTAGCAATATCAAGTAAATTTGTCATCAGATACAGAAACTGTAAGAACCTGGCTTAAGAACATAGCAAGATGAAACTGGTCTCAACGTGTCAGCGTATGTAGGTATGTCTATAAAATTACAGTTAGGAAAAAATGCCCTTCTATTAACAGTGTAATAACATTATTTTCAAAATAAATTTCAAGAAATCCCCCTTACATTTGGGTGTNCCAAAAAAAGGTTCTTAGAAAACCCGCTTCAATTTTAAATGTTTTTCAGAAAACCCCCCTAATGCATTAGTTTGGGAGGTTCTCTAATAAAACTTAAAGGGGTTTGCGACATTTTAAAAGTTAAAGGGGCTTATCACAGAAATGCTTACAATTAAGGGGGCTTCTTGAGAGCCCCTTATGTCGGAAAGAAAGTTAAAAGTAATGTTAGGAGGGTTTTCTGACAAAACATAAGGAGGGTTTCGCTATATTTTCAAAGTTAAGGAGGCTTATCTGAGCGATGCCCAAACTCAATGGTTTTTTTTTCCCGTGTGGAGATTTACCCTTATTTTTTAAATATGAAATGCTTAAGGAATGAAAAGATGAAACTTATATGTATAGTGTTATAGATTGTAACACTACACATGAGGTGAGGAAATTTCCAAAACACCTTCACTACAGTGGACATGTACGGATCAGAACGCCCCGCACACGGGGTATTCTGATAGGATTCCTACTTGATTGTAACAGGCAAATGTACAGAAGTAACAGGGCTCAAGCTGTCTGAAAAGAAGCTAGAAACAGTGGCTAGAATTTGAAGAGTGCAGAGGTGGTAAAAGTGTGGAGAAAACTGTACTTTTGTGGGGATCTGTGTTGACAAAGTACTGTCCCTAGACAGGTAACATTCTGGTCAAAAGACTAGTAACTGAGTTTTTGACATTTGTGACTAAAATGCGATTTAAGTAAAGTATTTAGTGAGTTTAATTCATAGTATTGATGATAAATCAAAGAAATATCAATTATTTATGCACTATTATTAATACTATAGACTGAGTATATATTAACATTTTCATAACTTTTAAGTTAATCTTCAGGTTTTTGTGAAAAAAGTAAATTAAACATCTCAAGAAAAAGCATGCACTGGTTTTAGTAAATTGTATAATGATGTAAAGAAATTTTTATTCTAAGATTACGCAATGCAAAGTAGTTTGAAGTTAGTATATTGATTTTAAAAATCTTATTTTGCATCATTAAATAGATAATTTTACCAACATCTAACACAGTAGCAGTTAGAACCTTGTCTTGGGTCCTGGGCTGATGATTTTGTGCTTGCGCTCCTAACCTTGAGACCTCGCTCGCCATTATTTCCTTAGGCTCAAAGCTCTGCTCTGATGG
>NC_033795.1:16947226-16980860 GCF_001876935.1 Asparagus officinalis | reverse complement strand
ATCCTGAATCTGTGCTCTCCTCTGCTGACTGTGAACACCCCTATTATTTATTATTACCCCCCCAAAAAAAAATTAAAAAGTAAAATAAAAACCCCATGGATTTTTCCTCTGCATTCAAAGCCCAGCTCGACAGACTAGTACCTTGTTAGTCTGCTGAAATCTCATTGGCCATGAGGGGAAAATTTCAAGAGTTGGAGGAGGTCTGCTGGTGAAAAAAGCTGCAAAAATAAACTTCTGCTCAGAAGACCAAATAAGGACTGATACTTTCTTCCCTTTATAACAGAGGAAGAAAAAGGAAAGAAAGGACTAAAGTGCCAGTGTTATTTCAAAAGAGCTTATATTCTTTTCTCTTTTTTTTTCAAGAGGGTTCATAATGGCATGATTTTAAACCAACTCTGATGAGAGAGGATCACACTGTTCAACTCTCCTTGGCTTTATGTGATCACAAAAGGGCAGAGGCTGCCTTGTGAAGACTATTTCAGACTTTTTCCTCATCTTTTTTGGATGAGAGAGAGAGAGAGAGAGCATACACTTCCTGTCCTGATCATCAGTACTCCTAATGCCAACAACTCCTTGCATAAGAGCTTCTTCAAGCTCCTCAAAGTAAGTAGCTCCTTCATGGTCACTGATCAAGCAAGGGAGTAAAAAAAAAAATCCAAAAAATTCATTTCATTGAATAAAAATACATAAGAGATGTAAAAATGAGCATAAAGAAAGCCACTCATGAATGGATAAGGTTCTAATCAAGGAATTTTGTGGGGGGAAAGGTGCAATCCTATTAGAGATTATGGCTATCGTCGCATTGGTTGGTTTTAAATAAAAAATTAGAAAAAAGTTGAAAGTATGATGAAACGGATAAAATTGAATCTAAACGAGACCTATTGAAAACTTAGAGAATTATTATTGGAAGTTGGAATTGGAGGAATAAACTGATGATAGCACCCATTAAAGACAGAAATTCAGTGCAATATTGTTTACGGAAAAGGTAGAAAAACAGAAGAATTGAGGTTATATACACCATCAGTTTATTACCCCAATAGAACACAAACATACATGATGCTATACACACTAGCTTAATTATATACGATATCAGAGCAAGATATGTGTAATTCAATCAAACGTTCAGCGAAAAGCTAACAAATTAATACGAAATATAAGGAAGAAACAGTACAAGAAATTGGCAGCGGGCTGAGCTGAAGGCCCAGAATCCGAAAGCTCAATTTCACCAAGCTTGTGATGATTTGCTGCCATCCAAGAGTTCTCTCCTCTAAGCATTTTTGACTTCAATTTCACCCTTTATTCAAAGGTCCTCTGCATGTTAACTATCAACACAAATTCTCTTCTGACTCTCCATCAAGCTTTCTCCTCTGCGCCCACAAATTAAAAGACATTAACGTAGATAAACCCCCTGAGGAAAACCATCCATCAAAATAGAAAACAAGAAATTAAGAAAATTACCGTAGTAGCTAAGTTGAGCTTTCTTCACAAGTATGAGCAGGAGAAGCGAGTACTCCACTTTTTATGTATATATATATAAGCTCGCTAGCTGAATAAATACACTTGGATTTTTTTTCCCCTCTCACTAGCTTCTCTCTCCACTTTTGCTTCTTCTGATAGTTTGAGCTCTTGCCACCCTCTGTTCTGTAATAATCTCACCCCTGAAGTTTATCCAAGGTACACACAAGATCTTGTCCTAGTAGGACTTTGCCCAAAAAGTAGTGAGAGAGAGAGAGAGATATGTAAATAAAATAAAATAAAATAAAATAAAAGAATCACTGACTCCTACTCCACTCTTTGTAACCGACCGTGCCTTCTTATTGGCTCTTTCTTTTTAACTCTTCAGAGAGTATAAAAGCACTACTCAACAAAACAGGCATTCATTCAATAGGAGGCACACAAGCCCCCCTCCTCATAATAACAAAAAGGAAAAAAAAAAAAAAACAAAAAGAAGCCAAGAAATGGATTTGTCATAATCCTTTACTCTGCTTTTTTTCGCTTGGTGAAGTTGTGGATTAGATTGAGTCTTGTTTGACAACTCAGGCTCTTAATCCATTTCATAAACTTACATATACAATCATATCATGTTGCGAACTTTCACCATCTCAACCGAAACATGTCAACTTTACATCAGTACTAATTTATTAAGCTTAATTAAGCCCTCATGAAAGTTTATTCCTTTGCTGAAGGGTCAACATCTAACCTTGCCGAGCACCTAAAATTATCATTCCTTCTTTTAAACAGATGTTAAATACTTACATGATTCAGATTCCCTCCGCTGCACCTAGGCATCAAGCATACCACTTCCTCAATCATAACCATTCATCTCGATCTTCAGCGCGCGAGAAGTAGAAATATACGCTTCGCGTGTAAATATTATTAGATTTGTACATTAGGGTTCTACGTTGATCATTTTACTAATTTAGGGCTAACCAAATTGCTATCCGGGGTTATCCGCTTAATTATCTGTTTGTTAGTTGTTGTGTATGCGTCTCTTGTAAATGACAAGGGTCCTCTCATTGGAAGAGATGGATGCTAATTAAATAATTTTTATGCCTGCAACTTTCATAGCTGATATATGGCTTCACCAATTATTCCTTTTGAGTACCAATCATTGGCCTTAAAAAAAAAGGGTTGGCCCATCTATCAAAATGCCTTGGATGATTAGGTGATCTGTAGTTTGGGATGATTACCTAATTTCGTTTATTTTATGATTCATGATGCGAAGAACATAACCATGCATGCCTTTAATTTGGAGGACTGATAGTGTATATAAAGCAGTTCTCAGATTTAATTTTAATGCAAAGATTATTAATTTAGGGGCTTTAATGTTGGGAATTTAACGCCTAAATCCCCTTTTGCAACAGAAACGCAGAATAGAGAACAATACACCAAGTTTTAACGAGGTTCGGCAACTGCCTACGTCCTCGGGAGCCACACAGTCTATTTCTTATTAATCAAACAAGAAATTACAATTGAAGAGCAAATCTCTAAACTGAGATTTCTCAAATGAACACTGTAGCAACAGTGTTAATATGTAAAGGGAATAAACCCTTTTAATTCTTACTTGAGAATAAATGAATAACCTCCACAATATAAAACCCCAAATTAATTCCTCTCTCTCTCTTCTTAAATCTCCTCAACCACTGTTGGGATTTAATCAAAATCGCAGCAGCGATTTTAAGGCAGACGCCAGAGAGAAAAATCGGAGGAAGGGGGGGGNACTTGAATCTGACTTGTTCTAAATCGTTTCACGCTCTGATACCAGTTGTTGGGAATTTAACGCCTAAATCCCCTTTTGCAACAGAAACGCAGAATAGAGAACAATACACCAAGTTTTAACGAGGTTCGGCAACTGCCTACGTCCTCGGGAGCCACACAGTCTATTTCTTATTAATCAAACAAGAAATTACAATTGAAGAGCAAATCTCTAAACTGAGATTTCTCAAATGAACACTGTAGCAACAGTGTTAATATGTAAAGGGAATAAACCCTTTTAATTCTTACTTGAGAATAAATGAATAACCTCCACAATATAAAACCCCAAATTAATTCCTCTCTCTCTCTTCTTAAATCTCCTCAACCACTGTTGGGATTTAATCAAAATCGCAGCAGCGATTTTAAGGCAGACGCCAGAGAGAAAAATCGGAGGAAGGGGGGGGGGGGAATCAGCGGCGACAAAACCCTAGGGATCGGGGTTCTTTGATAACCAAAAGTTGACAGGCTGGCGACAGCCTGTCGCCAGCGGTTCCGTCGCGGCTCGAGAGTGGAGCTCCGGACGCGGACGTCGGAGCGCTTGAAACGCGGAGGTCGGAGTGCTGTAACGCGAGGGTCGAGAGTTCGCCGAGGGTCGCGTCTTCCGAGGGTCGCGTCTTCGTCGTGGCCGAGGATCGCGTTTGCCACGCTTTGGACCTCGAGCTCGCCTGCATCGTCTTCGAGCTCGTCGGAGCTTCGCCGGAGCTCCTCGCCGCAATTGAGGTGAGTTTGGTCTACACCCAAACTAACATTTAATAATTAAGGTCGACTTATATAATTAGCAGAGAATATCACTTAAAATTGCACATTTATTTGAATGGGAGCATGTTTGGTGCATTGATCTTTGTCAATTCAGAAATTTCACCTTATAAGTTTTTTTCAACCTTCAAAATAAAGAAGGACGTTTCTGTCTTTTTCAGAGCAGATCTTCCGAGTGTAATTGAATATTAAATGAGGTAATTATACTAGAATATAATTCTTTTCAAAGTTTGAAATGCATAATACATGTATACAAAAAGCTTTTCCTTGAGTCGTTATGATTAATACAAGTAGTTAAATTGGATAAATATACAAAGTTTTGCCTATGGATAAGAAAACAGTTGATGTGTTGCGTCTCTGTTCATGATTGCCTCCTGAGTTAATGATGGGGGAAAAAAGATTTTTTTTGCTATTTCTACAGTAGCATGCATGCATCCAAAGAGACAAAAAAGATAGGTACATGAGAGGAGGTAACCTCTTGATATGTCCCCTCAATAAGTACAGTGTCCCTAAGCCTACTAACATAAGGCACTGCTAGCTAATTCCCTTGCTGTTTCTTAGCCCCATGTGATTGTAACTATTTAATCATAATTAGGCTAATCATATTGCCTTTATGGATCCTTATTCTAATCCACCGTGACCACCTAATTAATATACTTCAAGCCTCTTAATATAAAGCTCTGGCAAAGATATCAGATAATCCTGCATGACTTTCAAAATATCAGTAAACCCCCACCTTAAGTTTAGTTAATATTATTAGAAAAACCCTTTTAACTTTGAGAATTATTTTTTTTAAGAAATCATGTACTTATACTTCCTCCCTTTAAAAGCATGAGTTCGGGAAAAAAATTTCTTAGTCAATATTACCCTTCATTTTTTAAAATATTCTATTTAAATCTTAATCTATCATAATCATAATTATATATTATCTTAATCCCATTTGAATTATTATAGCTCAATAATTAAAAAAAATATCTTTCTTAGTTTTTTAAATATTTTATTTAAATATTAATCTATTATAATCATAATTATATCCTATCTTAATCTCATGTGAATTACCTATAACTCGATAATTTTAAAAAATAAGATTAATAAGTTATATGAGATATTACAACAATAACCAAAAAAACTAAAAAGTTTTAAAAATTGCACAAAATACTCTTAAATATTCAAAATTACACAAAATACTATCACATATCAAAACTTGAAATAACAAACATAAAATTTGAAAATTAACAGTATCCTCTGAAGAATTTAAAATTTGTAATTAACACCCTTAACATTTCAAAAATTATTAAAACATCCTCAAAAGTTTAAATTACAAAAAAACACCCTCAGAACTTGTAAATAACATAGATGAATTTTAGGGATTAGCATCACACTTGAACATAGATCCCCCTTTCCCCATCATGAAAAGCTCTTTTTCATATCAATTAAAACTTAGGGATGATAGAGAAAGATAATATCATGTAAACACCAATGAGTTTAGACGATAATAAAAAGGTAAAGAAATAATAAGTAGCTAACATACTATGAGGGTGTTTGGGGCAGCTTATTTTTTGGTCAAACTAACTTTTAAGCTAGGTTTTTATTTTTACATGTTTGGTAAAATACAAAATAAATTAGCTTATAAGTCACATTTTAAAAAGCTGGTATACCCCAGCTTTTATAAAACTAACTTATAAGTTAGCTTTTAAAATAAGCTAAGTTTGACCAAACAAATTACTACACTGTCTACACAATTTTTGTAATATTTTTATCATAAAAACTAAAAGCTAGCATAACTTATAAGCATAAAAAAATAAGTCTTCCCAAACACCCTCTATAATACATGAATTATTGTCAAAAACCTAAAAAGTTTAAAAATTACAAAAAACACCATAAATAGTTCAAAATTACACAAAACATCATAACTTTCAAAACTTAAACTAACAAGCATAAAATCTGGTAACACCCTCAAAGTTTTAAAAATTGTAGAAACACCCTTAAAAATTTAAAATTACAAAAATCCACCATGAATTTGAAAAATATATTTATAGATTAAAAATTAATATCATTATCTAAATAAAAGTAATTGCATATAATTTTACTCATAAGTTGGAGTATCAAAAATACAGAGGTAACATTAATTGATAGAACACTACTGGAAACAGGACTTTTAGCGACGGACAAATCCATCGCTAAAAGTCAAAAATCCGTCGCTAAAACTTTTAGCGACGGAAAAAAACAAATTCTGTCGCCAAAATATGGTCCCTACATTAAGGGTAGCTAAAATCACTTTTAGTGACGGATTTTCCGTCGCTAAAATTCAACGACGGGATATTAGCGACGGTCTTTTCGTCACCGTATTTTTTTAAAAAAAATAAAAAAATATTAGCGACGGAATTTCCGTCGCTAATATAGCTTTTAGCGATGAAGTTTTCGTCGCTAAAGGTGGTATTTATTATTAAAATTCCGTTGCTAAATATATATTTAGCGACGGAAAATCCGTCGCTAAAACCCCTGTACAATATCGATAATAATTTTAAAAACTCTGTTCAATCAGTAGTATATTCAATCCCACGCATATATCACACATATATTTCAATAAAAATAAATAAAAGTTTCTCGACACGTACATAATAAATATTGTTTATACAACACAAGACATTGTTTTTAAAGTTAAATTAATTACAATCAATCCTCCTGATTATCATCATCATCCTCAACACCAGTTGCATTATGACTACCCCCGACTGCAAATATAAATCAAACATTAACGAGGGTGTGTAACCGTTAATAAGAATGTGCAAATATAAATATAATTCCCCCAACACCACAACACAACACAACAACACAACATAATATAACACAACACCAAAACACCACAACACAACAACACAACACCATAACACAACACAACACCTATGCACACAACACAACACCTACACTACACAACACCTATACTACACAACACAACACCACAACACAACAACAACAACAACAACAACAACAACAACAACACAAATCTCCCAACCCCAACCACCAACCAACCACACTCCCCCTCCCCCACCTCTCCCCCTACCACCATCAACACCCAATCCCCATTCCTCCCCCCCACCACGACCACCACAACACAACACCACAACCAATCACATAACGACCCACAAACCAATCACATAACGACCACCACAACACAACACCACAACCAACCAACCAACCCACCAACCAATACCACCACCACTACGTACGCACGCACCATCAACACCACTATCACATAAAAACATTATAAGTATATATTTTAGGCTTTGTGTTAGGGTTAGAGTTAGGGTTTGTGTGTAACAGTTTGTATCAGTGTGTATGATATCATTTAGTCACGGAGAAAATACATAACTAAGTAAGAATTATATATTTAATTCATTTAATTAAAAAAAAGTAAAGTATATATATTACCTGATCCGACATAAACCGTCTCCTATATGCCTCCTGAGCCTCCTGAGGCAGAGTCGACATGAATTGTGTGAACTTCAATTCTCTCTGCTCCCGGCGCCTCCGTTCTTCCTCTGCAATCCGCTAATATGTTGTTTGTTGCGACTGCCAATCTTCAATTGCTTTTAACCGCTACTCCATCGAGTCTTGATATGAACTGCTTCCTGGTGTTCTTGGTGGTGCTGCAGACTCGTAGGTTCTACTAGACTCGTGCGGCCTCTGCTCGGCTCCTCTCCATCGGTATCTGTTCTTCCTACTGAGTCTAATGACTGTCTCAATGATGGAGTCTTCCTCCTCTCTACTTAGTCGAGGCAGGAGTGTTAGAACCGACCTGAGACTGAGTTATTTGCTCCTATACCTTGGCATGTAATTTCTCTTGCGATATATCAAAACAACCCGGGCAAGTCGACTTACTAATAATACATTGTTATGAAATTGAATATATAAATGAACTGCTACTTACAGCCAGATCCTTATTCTTTGCTTTCTTCTCTTCATCGGCGTAATTCGGGCTCCAGGAAGTCAGAATACAATCTACAAAATATCTGAGATCTTCCCTTCCCTATTTTATTCAAATATATCATTAACCTATAACACATAAATTATACTCAACTTGACAACTTAAAAGCTAATATATTATATACCTCAAGCTCTAATTGATGATAATGCTGGCTGAAGGATCTGGAGCCCCTGTGATGCTCGTAACTGTAGGGCGCATTGCGGTTCCTCCTTGCTATTTCAGCTTGAGCCTGCAAAACAATATCAAATCAAAATAATATAGAAATTCAAACTCTTAATTAAAAATATATACTTCAATAATACCTGAATTTCAGCCGTGTCCCAGTAATTGCAAAGTGTAAAAAAATCTACTCCATCCACACGCTCATCAAGATGCCAGAATCGCTCCCAATCTTCTGTTATTTGAACAAAATATTGTTGACTATCATATCTCCATGATAGTGTTTTGATGATAACAATCTATATAGTGTGTGCACTAACTTTCATATGCAGATTTCAATATCAGAATATGTACAAGTGCAAGTGGATATCAAGGCATTTTTTGAAGTGAAGAAAATGAAGAACAAAAGATAATGTAATTTGATTTTTCTTTACTTAGAATATTTGTACAAGCCTTGATCACACACACGCACACACACAATTTTAGAACACACTAACACAGGCTTAGTGTGTTGGTTAACTATAGAAATCCCATATGTTAACCATTAGAATAGTAGTTAAAACTTAATTATAAAAACTTCTTTTTACTAAATTTTTGACCTTAGTAGTCGACTAATTAGAATAGTAGTCGACTACTCATGTATAGAACTCAAATACATGTTTCTGTCAATTTACAGTATAGTCGACTAATAGAGATTATAGTCGACTACTGAGGTGTTTGACAGAAACATAAGTTTCTGTATTTTTACAGTATAGTCGACTAATGATCATTATAGTCGACTACTGAACTCAAATTTTGTTTTCAAGTTTCTGTCAAAGCTCAGTGTAGTCGACTAATGACTACAGTAGTCGACTACAAGTAACAGTTTTCCAGTTTTCAGAATTTGAATTTCTGACAGTTTTTAAACGTTTTTAAACTTTAAAAACTTGTCTTTTCAAGGGCTATATATAGGTTATTTGTTCAGAAAAATTGCAGATGTATACATACCCATAAGCTTTGATCTTTGTGCAATTTTTCAAGTGAAAAACATTCTGATTCTCTGAAAAAGAAGAGTTTCTGAAATTGCCTATATACTTTTATTAAAAACAAATCATTAGGCAATTTTACAGAGATTAAAAGTATCCTAAGCCACTGCTGCACTTCAATACACATTCAAGGCTTATAGGATCATTGTATTCTTGTTACAACAAGTTTTCTCTCGGTTGTGAGAGGGTTAATCTCTTGGCTTAGAGATTGGGGTTCAAATTGGCAAGGAGTTTGTCAATTGGTGTTGCAATTTGCAGGGACTTGCAAATTGGTCAGGTTTGCGTTTGATTTTGTAAGTTTATTCAAAATCATAGTGGAAACTCTCAAGCGGGATTTGCTTGGGGACTGGATGTACACCGGATTGGTGGAACCAGTATAAAATCCTTGTGTTTGTGTTTGCAAATTTCTGAGATTGCCATTTTTCTTTGCAATTTATTATCTACTTTGCAATAATTTTAAGAGAACACTATTCACCCCCCCTCTAGTGTTCTAGTGTATCTATTTCAGATCCTACATTTGGTATCAGAGCAAGGTGAAAGATGGCATCGTCAAATACATCACAATTCAAGGAAGGTCACTCTACAAATCGTCCTCCAATGTTCGATGGTTTGAACTACAACTATTGGAAGTGTCGAATGAAGATATACCTTCAATCAATTGGCTACGAACTTTGGAACGTCGTCGAAACAAAATATGAGAAGCCAACCACTCCTTTCACGGAATGGACTACATCTCAAAGGAACAACGCAAATTTGGATTCAAAAGCAATGAATGCCTTATTTTGTGCACTTGACAAGAATGAGTTCAATAGGGTGTCAACGGCCACATCCGCATATGACATTTGGCACACACTCGAGGTAACTCATGAAGGTACTACTAAAGTTAAAGAGTCTAAAATTTCTGTTCTTGTGCACAGATTTGAATTATTCAAGATGAAGGAAAATGAGACTATTGGAGAAATGTTCACAAGATTCACCGACATCACAAATTCTCTTATTGGTCTTGGAAAAATATATACTCAAGTGGAGATGGTAAGAAAGATACTACGTTCACTTACTCCACAATGAGAAAAGAAAGTTACTGCAATTGAAGAAGCCAATGATTTGTCAACTCTTACGGTTGAAAATCTTATTGGTAATCTTATGGCATATGAAGTACAACTTGAAGATAGGAAGAATGATGAAGAATCTAAGAATAAGAAAGTTCTTGCATTCAATACTACTTCCGATAAAGAAGATTCAGATGATGATGATGAAGAAATGGGCATGTTTGCACGAAAATTTCGAAAATTCATCAAAAGAGGTAATTTTAAATTTAAGAATTCAAATTCAACTAACACTCTGTGTTTTAAGTGTAATAAACCAGGACATATGAAGAAAGAATGTCCAATGTTGAAGAATAAACAAAAATCGAGTTATTTCAACAACTTCAACAATATTCAAAATAACAAGAAAAGGAAAGCAATGGCGGTCACTTGGGATGATAGTGATGAATCATCCTCAGATGAAGAAATTGAAGAAAAGGAAAGTGCTCACATGTGTTTCATGGCACAAGATGATGTAAGTGAAAATGAAGAACTTTTAGATGCTTTTAATGAATTATATGAAACTTTTGTAAGATTAAAAATTTCACATAATTTTCTTAAAGGTGAGAATAAAAGGTTAATTGAAGAAATTTCCAATTTAAATTCCTCTACTTTTACTAATTCTCAATTAGTTGAATTAAAAGAAGAAAATCTTTCTTTACTCAATTTAAATTCCTCTACTTTTACTAATTCTCAATTAGTTGAATTAAAAGAAGAAAATCTTTCTTTACTCAAAGAAAATGAAAATTTATCTAATGAAAATAAATATTTAAAATCAGAATGTAATAAGTTAAATATTCGAATTAATAGTTTAGATAAAGATATTTCTTCTTTTAAATCAAGATATGAAGATATATGTTTAAATGTAAGCAAATTTAATAAAGGAAAAGAAAATCTTAATAATATTCTTTCTTTTCAAAGAGAATCACAAAAGACAAAAGGATTAGGTTTTCAAATTAATAAAAACAAATCAAAGAATACAATATTTGTAAAACCTTCTTGTGATTTGCATGATTATAAATCTGAAAATTTGTGTAAAAAGAAATCAAAATTCTTTTCTATTTGGGTTCCAAAAGAATTATCTTCTTTTAATAAGAATTTTTATATTTCTGATTTTATTAAAAATATTTGTTTATCATCTAACTATTTAAGTAAATCAAACTCTTCATGGGTTTGGTTTCCTAAAGGCTAATTTAAAGGACCCAACATAGTATGGGTACCAAAATGTAAATGTTTATTATTTCAGGTACCCAAGAAAGATAGGTGGATTTTGGATAGTGGTTGCTCCAAACATATGACTGGAAACATTCAATTGTTGTCATATTTTTAAAACAAGGATGGAGGTACCGTTACTTTTGGAGATAACAACAAAGGAAAAGTCATCGGTATCGGTTCTGTCGGTAATCCAAACAAACCTATCATTGATAATGTTTTATTAGTTAATGGTCTTAAACATAATTTACTAAGTATTAGTCAACTTTGTGATAAAGGATATAAAATTGTTTTTGAAAAAGAATCATGCTTAATTTATGATATTGATTTAATAACCATTATTTTTAAAGGTTATAGAAAAAATAACATATATGTGTTATCTATGAATAATATTTCAAATGAACATTGTCTTATTGCATCATCTAATGATTCTATTTTATGGCATAAACGTTTTGGACATGTTAACTTTAAACATATGTCTAAGATTTCTAAAAATGTTTCTGTAAATGGTTTGCCTAAAATGTCCTTTAAGAATAATTTTTGTGATGCATGTCAACAAGGAAAAATGCACAAATCCTCTTTCAAATCTAAAAATGTAATATCTACAAATAGACCATTAGAATTAATTCATATAGATCTTTTTGGTCCATCTAGAGTAGCATCTTTAAATGGAAGTAGATATGCATTTGTTCTTGTTGATGATTATTCTAGATTCACATGGGTAATTTTTCTTAAATATAAAAATGATGCTTTTAATGAGTTTTCTATTTTTTGCAAAAGAATTCAAAATCAAAAATCAACTTCTATTATCTCTATACGTAGTGACCATGGAGGTGAATTTGAAAATGAATTATTTGCAAATTATTGTGACCAACATGGTATATCACACACATTCTCTTTTCCTCGAGCTGCTCCACAAAATGGAGTTGTAGAAAGGAAAAATAGAACCTTACAAGAATGTGCTAGAACCATGTTATGTGATAGTAATTTACCTAAATATTTTTGGGCAGAAGCCGTATCAACAGCATGTTATGTATTAAATAGAGTTTTATTACGACCTATTTTAAAGAAAACATCTTATGAATTATTTTATAACAAAATTCCTAAAGTATCTTACTTTAAAGTTTTTGGTTGTAAATGTTTTATCTTAAATACAAAGGATAACTTAGATAAATTTGATTCAAAATCCGATGAAGGAATTTTTGTTGGATATTCTAATCACAGTAAAGCATATAGAATTTATAACAAAAGAACACAAGTTATTGAAGAATCTTTACATGTTTCTTTTAATGAAAGTTTTTCAAAAATACCTATTATACTAAATAATGATGATGATGTAATTGATACCATACAAGATACTCCTATGATAGATATTACAAAAGATGATAATCTACAAAATGATTTACCTAAAGATTTTGTAGAAGTTAAAAATCATCCACATGATTTAGTTATAGGAAATATATCTGACAAAGTAACTACTAGATCACATTTTAATTTGATTGCTCATAATGCTTTTATTTCAACTATTGAACCTAAAAATATAAAAGAAGCACTTCTTGATGATTCATGGATAATTGCTATGCAAGATGAACTTAATCAATTTACTAGAAATAATGTTTGGGATCTTATACCTAGACCTCAAAATAAATCCATTATTGGAACAAAATGGATTTTTAGAAACAAATTAGATGAATTTGGTCAAGTTGTTAGAAACAAAGCTAGATTAGTTGCTCAAGGTTATAATCAAGAAGAAGGAATTGATTATGATGAAACTTATGCACCAGTTGCACGATTAGAATCAATTAGGATTTTACTTGCATTTGCATGTTTTATGAATTTTAAATTATTTCAAATGGATGTTAAAAGTGCTTTTTTAAATGGTTTTATAAATGAAGAAGTTTTTGTAGAACAACCTCCAGGTTTTGAACATGAAAGTTTTCCAAATCATGTTTTTAAACTTAAGAAAGCATTATATGGTCTTAAACAAGCACCTCGTGCATGGTATGATAGATTAAAGAAATTTCTTTTAACTTCAGGTTTTGATATTGGAAAAGTTGATTCAACATTGTTTATTAAGAAAATAAATAAAGATATTTTACTAATTCAAATATATGTAGATGATATTATTTTTGGTTCTACTAACAATAATCTTTGTCAAGAATTTGCTAAGAATATGCAGGATGAATTTGAAATGAGTCACATGGGTGAACTAAATTTCTTTCTTGGACTTCAAATTAAACAATTGAAAGAAGGAATTTTCATCAATCAAAGCAAGTACGCAAAAGATTTACTTAAAAGATTCGGATTGGAAAATTCAACAAGCAAACCAACACCTATGAGCACTACAACATCTCTTGACAAAGATGAAAATGGTAAGAATGTTGATCAAAAGCTCTATCGAGGTATGATTGGATCACTTCTTTACATTACTGCTAGTAGACCTGATATTATGTTTAGTGTATGTTTATGTGCAAGATTTCAATCAAATCCTAAAGTTTCACATCTTAAAGCAGTAAAAAGAATATTTAGATATATTAAAGATACTACAAATTATGGTTTATTTTATCCAAAACATAGTTCTTTTGATTTAATATCATATAGTGATGCTGATTTTGCCGGATGTAAATCTGATAGAAAAAGTACAAGTGGAACATGTCATTTCTTAGGACATTCACTTGTATCTTGGTTTAGTAAGAAACAAAATTCAGTATCATTATCAACAACTGAAGCTGAATATATTGCTGCAAGTCTTGCATGTGCACAAATATTATGGATGAAACAAACTTTAACTGATTATGGCATAAATTGTCCCATATCATCTATTATGTGTGATAATTCTAGTGCAATTAATTTATCTAAAAATCCTATTCAACACTCACGTACAAAACACATTGATATTAGACATCATTTTCTACGTGATCATGTGCTTAAAGGTAACATATCATTAGAATTTATACCTACAGATAAACAAATTGCAGATATATTAACAAAACCCCTAAAAGAAGAAGTTTATGTTAAATTAAGAAGGGAATTAGGTATATGTTCAATTGAAGATTTAAATTAATTTTTAAAAACAAAAATACATAAATTTAAACTTTAAGTAGTCGATTAATCTAACTTATAGTCGACTACATGCACAAATCTTACAAACAATTTTTCTGAAAAATTACTTTATAGTCGACTACTTACCTTTATAGTCGACTACTCAATGTAAAATCTTAAAAATAAACTTTCTGTTGTTTACAGTTTAGTCGACTACTTCACATATTGGTCGACTATTCTGAGTTAAAAACTAACACTTAACTTTCTGTCATTTACAGTGTAGTCGACTATTTTGACTATTAGTCGACTACTAATTCTGAACCTTCAGTTTTTAAGACGAGTGGATTTTTTCTGTTTTAAACCCAAAATCCAATAACCATACCCGTTTCACTTAAGTAAAAATCATCTCAACCATTCATTTTTAACTACACCAATCCTAACCATTCATCTAAAATCTAATCTTGACCATACATTCATTTCAAATCAAATCTGAACCTTACATTTTATTTCATATTCTAAAAACAAATTAAATTCAAAAATTAACTTATAACTATCCCCAAGACCGAAACCTATCTTCTTCCCCATCTTCAGAACTTCGAATCCAGGTTAGGGCATTTTTACCTCTCTAAAATTTCATCAATTTCCTTCAAATTCTCTTCATTCTCTTCAAATCTGTCAATTATCCAAGCTCTGTAGTCGACTACTCCAGGCTATAGTCGGCTAATCTAGGGTTTCTACAGTTTGGGGTATAATTCTAAACTTGCTCTTTCATTCTCTTGTTATTAAACTAGTTCATCATGTCTAGATCTAAGAAAGCCAAGCAAACTCACAGTTCTGTTAATGATGAAATCATTGTTTACTTAAGAAGTCCTGAATTATTGGAAGAATTTAACAGACTATCAACTTTAGAGATTCTTCCAGGACGATTTGTGAAGTTCGATGATTTCATTCCATGGAACTTTAGTACTTATTTTGAAAATGTGGGCTTGCTTGAGTTATTTTCTGCTGAAAATAGAAAACCATCATACCCATTTCTTGTGCAACTGTTCTATACCAATATAGAACGTGTGGGTACAATTGGTGGTTCTGAAAAAATTAAAACCCTTGTTAAAGGAATGGAGATTGAATTAACTACTAAATCAATTGGTAAAATATTCAATATTCCTTATCAAGGAGTTTCTCTTAGCTCTGTTAGGATGAATGATTCAGACTTGTTATCCAATCACATATTTCTTCCTGGACATGGAAAACCTTTGAATAATTCAAACAAACTTCGTCCATTTCCTAGGTTCATTGCTCGTATCCTAGCCTATAACTTGTTTCCAAAAACTGGAAGTTTTCATTTCATTTCCCTAGAATTAGCAAAAGCTATATATGCTATTATGGGAAATATTCAAGTTAATTGGGCTGAGGTTTATTTTGACAATTTTCTGACTATTCCTAGAGGATTTCTTCCTTATGGTGCATTCCTGACTAAGATCTTTGACAAATTCCATGTCGATCTAAAATCTGAAAAATCTGTTGTTCGTTCAATTGAATTTTTTGATTCAAATGCCCTAACTAGGATGAAATTGACAAATTTTGAAATCCAAGATCACAATCCTCAAAATGAACCAATTCAAAATGAACCTGAACTTCAACAAGAAGAAATTCCACAAACTTCAACTCAAGCTGGAGCCTCCTCAAGTCAACCACCACCATTTCCTACTGAACCCTCGTGCTTTTCAGATGTGCAATACAACACCTTGAGTGCACGTATCCTAGAACTGGAAACTGGTCAAAGAGCTATATATGCACAGAACAGATATATCATCAGCAATCAAGAAGACCTAATCAAAAAGTTTGAAGACTTGGACTCAAAGCTTAATTCGTATTTTCAAGGCCAACAACCTCCTCCAGCACCCTAGAATTTCTTTCTGTTTTTTTTTTTTTGTCAAAACAATTATGTCATTATGTTAAAAACTATGTCGTTGTGTTGCTATTATGTCAAGTTTGCTACAATATGACTGTGTGTTAAGTTTGTTATTATATTAAGTTTGCTATTTGTGTTGCTACTATTTGGTTAGATAATACAAGTGCTATATATTTTAAACAGATCATGGTGATGAACATTGTGGAACTTGTGGTCTTTATGGCAAGTCTTTGCCTACCAATATGGATGGGTGAAGTTATGGACTATGTTCATAACCTGGATGATTTATTTGAAGTATTAGCTCATGTTGAAGAAATTATGTTATGTTTAGGTTCCTCTTTTTGTTGATAACAAAGGGGGAGAAATAGTTAAGTTTTATAATTTTTTATTTATTTATTTTATTTTTTTATTATGAATGTTAAAAACTTTGCATATATGCAGGGGGAGTAAGTATTACATGTTTTAAACCTTTAATTTGATGTGAAAATTATTTGTTATCATCATAAAGGGGGAGAATGTTGACTATCATATCTCCATGATAGTGTTTTGATGATAACAATCTATATAGTGTGTGCACTAACTTTCATATGCAGATTTCAATATCAGAATATGTACAAGTGCAAGTGGATATCAAGACATTTTTTGAAGTGAAGAAAATGAAGAAAAAAAGATAATGTAATTTGATTTTTCTTTACTTAGAATATTTGTACAAGCCTTGATCACACACACACACACACACACACAATTTTAGAACACACTAACACAGGCTTAGTGTGTTGGTTAACTATAGAAATCCCCTATGTTAACCATTAGAATAGTAGTTAAAACTTAATTATAAAAACTTCTTTTTACTGAATTTTTGACCTTAGTAGTCGACTAATTAGAATAGTAGTCGACTACTCATGTATAGAACTCAAATACATGTTTCTGTCAATTTACAGTATAGTCGACTAATAGAGATTATAGTCGACTACTGAGGTGTTTGACAGAAACATAAGTTTCTGTATTTTTACAGTATAGTCGACTAATGATCATTATAGTCGACTACTGAACTCAAATTCTGTTTTCAAGTTTCTGTCAAAGCTCAGTGTAGTCGACTAATGACTACAGTAGTCGACTACAAGTAACAGTTTTCCAGTTTTCAGAATTTGAATTTCTGATAGTTTTTAAACATTTTTAAACTTTAAAAACTTGTCTTTTCAAGGGCTATACATAGGTTATTTGTTCAGAAAAATTACAGATGTATACATACCCATAAGCTTTGATCTTTGTGTAATTTTTCAAGTGAAAAACATTCTGATTCTCTGAAAAAGAAGAGTTTCTGAAATTGCCTATATACTTTCATTAAAAACAAATCATTAGGCAATTTTACAGAGATTAAAAGTATCCTAAGCCACTGCTGCACTTCAATACACATTCAAGGCTTATAGGATCATTGTGTTCTTGTTACAACAAGTTTTCTCTCGGTTGTGAGAGGGTTAATCTCTTGGCTTAGAGATTGGGGTTGAAATTGGCAAGGAGTTTGTCAATTGGTGTTGCAATTTGCAGGGACTTGCAAATTGGTCAGGTTTGCGTTTGATTTTGTAAGTTTATTCAAAATCATAGTGGAAACTCTCAAGCGGGATTTGCTTGGGGACTGGATGTACACCGGATTGGTGGAACCAGTATAAAATCCTTGTGTTTGTGTTTGCAAATTTCTGAGATTGCCATTTTTCTTTGCAATTTATTATCTACTTTGCAATAATTTTAAAAGAATACTATTCACCCCCCCTCTAGTGTTCTAGTGTATCTATTTCAGATCCTACAAATATCTTTTCTTCACTTCAAATCGCCATCTCTTGAACGATAAATTGATTTGCGTGAAGTAATAAGTCCAGGCACAAATATTATCGTTAAGAAAGAAAAATCGTTTCAGCATATAAAGAAAAAATAGATACAAATAAGTGTATTAAACATAATAATAAACTAATAACTAATAATGATGAAAATTAAAATAAATGACTCACACATATATATCTCCAACAAGCCACCAGCGTATCAATCCGCTGCGACTTCCATGTTAAAAAAATATTAAAGAAATCATGTCTCCTGGCTACCGCGACGAGGAAATTGTTGAAAGCATTGGCAAAGGCTCCGACAGGCACTCCGTTTTCTCATCGGATCACGACCCTCCGATGAATATCAGGGATGAGGTTCTATTCCCTGGTTGCATTGCGGCCGCGCCTAGGAGGTTGCCCGGTACCTACGAAACAATGAATCGAATGAAACAATGAATCAATCCATATTTGCTATTAAATTTAAAAATAATAACCGAAAAACTATAAAAATCTATTCATACCTTTCAGTTCGAGGTATCTACGCTTTGCTTGTTCGTACCTATGCTGCGCAATAGGGCGTAAAGCATGATAAGAATCGCAATCCCTCTTCACCTTGGCCGGACCGTAGACTCGCTGATCCGTAATAAAATCTGGCAATAGTGCCATAGCTTCTACAGCTATGCTATACGGCTCAAATCTCCTCTCCTCCAATACATCTGCATACGGTGACGGCGGTATCTCCGCATGCTGTGTAGGATCAGCCTTTGTCTCAACATCATGTGGAGCATCTCCGGGTGATGTGTCCTGTTGCTGCGAGTCATGTGTAGCATCTCCGCGTCCTGTGTAGTAAATGTTAAAAAAATATTAGGCTCACGTTAATAGTTTATAGAAATGTACTGATATAACAAATAAATAAAAATACCTGACGTAGAGGCATATGTGTCGCCTCCAGAATGTCTACCAAAAAGTCTCTCAAGCGCTTTCTTACATAATCCTTTTGTCATCTATACTTTAAAAACATAATGAATATCCAACAAAAGCATATAATACAAATAAGTAATAAAATAGCACATGGCAACAGAATCGCGTGTACATGATGTCCAATCAAATAGATAATATAAAGGCAATACTATGATACATGACACACAGTGATACATGATAACCAGTCAAACAGATAATATAAAGGTAATACTATGATACATGACACACAGTGATATATGATAACCAGTCAAACAGATAATATAAAGGTAATAATATAATACATGACACACCGTGATACATGAAAACCAGTCAAACAGATAATATAAAGGCAATAATATAATACAATGAATGTTCTTTTTAATTCATAACCTAGTATTATATTATCATGATGATGTTGAGGCTCTACTCTGCGACCATGTGCGGTTAGCCTGCGACCGTGTGTGTGCCGACAAAATGACTGTTCTTATAGTTTTATCGACTCCGTTGTGGACTGGTTTTCTACCTTTACGCATTGACTCATATATAATCGTAGGTACATCAGGGCGTGATAGTGCAATTTCATCTATCAGATTATTATTTTGGGTTAAGAAAAACTCAACAACTATTTCATCGGCCAAGATAGCCTCCTCATCGTGATTTTCGTCGGACACGACTTCATGAATGTAGGCTCTAGGCGGATTCTTAAGGATAACCCATTCGTCATTTTTCATTATATCTTTGATATAAAAGCATTGTTTGGCGTGAGCAGCTAGCATGTACTTTTTATTCTGATATATTTTCTTGTTAAGATTAACGAGTGTGTAACCGTAGTCATCCTTCGTCTTTTTCAGCTCACACCAACGAACCTTAAATATCACATGTCTGACTTCCTTATTAATCCCATAGAAAATCTCCACGATGTCTTCTACCTGACCGTAACAATAGATTTCACATTGTATCAGATTTAGATCTTTTGAATTAGTGTATGGCAGTTGTGAGAAGGAGCAGAACACACCGCTATTTTGTGTTTGTCGTCTCTCTTCGAAGCCGATGGTATTAAACCTAAAACCATTGACGCAGTAGCCTCTATAATGCTTAACCACGTTAGAAGGACCTCTGGCATATAAACATACTTTCTCAGACAGGTTAACCAAATTCGTAATCCGTTGGTCAACCTTTAAGAAATAAAACAAATAGTTTAAATATCTGGTGGTAGGCACGTATATTTGATATACTAATCAGATATGTAAAAAAGATCTTACTTCACCCTTCAGCCAATATATATATATATATATATATATATATATATATTATATATATATATATATATATATATATATATATATATATATATATATATATATATATTATATATATATATATATCATATATACGCTTGCTACCACCAGCATATTTAAACTATTTGTTTTATCTTAAAGGTTGTATAATATATATATATAATATATATTATTATATATGAGAAAAATAGCATATGATTGCCCGCTACCAAAACAAAATTTTGTGTTTGTAGTGAGGCTGTCCTATCCATCTACTCATTCTAGATTCCTAATATACTCCCCAAACCATGTGAATATGGGCGCTTCTAATTTTAATGGAGTGGCAGGCAGAATATACCACCTCACTTTACCAAGCCACAAAAACTTGTTGCTTGTGCCCAAAGCATATCCTTGTCTTCTCTCTCTCTCTCTCTCTCTCCTTATATATATATATATATATATATATATATATATATATATATATATATATATATATTATATATATATATATATATATATAATATATATTAAGAGCATGATCCTATAGTTTTGATAATGATTTGTCAAACAATTTATCGCTAATATATCCTCTAGTTTTGTGTTTATGTTTCTCTTTACAGGTATTTCAATACACAACAATCAAGCATTAAAGATTCAAGTTCATATGTATGGATTTACCTAGGTATAAGAGTAGTTTACTTATATATATTGTATGTTTTTATTTAAGCTCAATATATGTACACTTAACACGTTTTTTGACGTTTTCTACCAAATTAATGATTTTTCATCAAACGTCGTTACAATATATTTTATCTCATGTTTACAACTCTTTCATACTCTATTATATATATACAATACATGCATGAGATATATTTATTTATTTATGAGTCATATCAAATTTTTCATATTCGTAAAATACAGGTTTTACGAACACTTTTCAAAACAATGTGTTTTTGCAAACGAAAATTATTTTTCCAAAAATTCCTTTTCTAATATGTTCATTTTATCATTTAGAAACTTTTCCCAAAGTTTTATTATTTTTGGAATTGATTTGTTATTTTTAAAGATTTTTTAAAATTGGTCAAAACAGGTTTTTCAGTCTGTATCAGATTGCGGTCGACCGCCACGGTCGACCGCCATGAACTTCTTTTTAAGTCTGGTCTTTTTACCATGACGGTCGACCGTGATCCTTCCAGAGAGTTTCGCGGTCGACCGTCGCGGTCGACCGCCAGCCTTAAAACCCTATTCTCAGGATTTTTGTGCCTCGCGGTCGACTGCGCGAATTCCACGGTCGACCGCCGATTTAATCATTGGTTTTTAACGGCTATTTTCACAACGGCTCTCTGGGGGCTTTTTTGTCTTTTCAAGTTGGTTTTTGGCTGATATTTGAGAGGGTATAAATACCCCATTGCTGCTCTCTTTTATATATCTAAGTTTTGTGTTTAACAAAATATTAAGCGTGTTTTAAAAGAGCTATTTAAGCAAATTTCATCAGTCCGTTTCAGCAGAAATTTTCCTACAACAAGAAGTGGCTTTCAAATCCTATTGGGATCATCATCTACTATTCTTCTTGTTTGAGAAGTTTTTCTAAACTCTTATATAGCTTACTATTCCATTTTCATTTCATTAGCTATATTTATTGAGTTGTATTATTTTCATTCACTGTTATCACACACACTGTGGGTTGTGGGGTGTGATTTAGTGAGTGTGAGCTTCATTGTGTTCTCATTTGTTATTGAGAACAAATCATTGTATTTATCTTTTATTGTGAGTATCACTTGTAATACACTTGTACACCAAGTGAAGTGTGAGGCGAGAGACGGGGTCGAATCCAATAGGAGTGGCGTCAGTTGACGAACCTAGGGAGAGGTTGCATCCGAGCACTTGAGGAGGATGACACGAGCTAGGTTCCTACACTTAGTGTGTAAAGTGTGATTGATTAGTGATTGTGTAGTGTGAAAGTTTTCGGTGAACTTGTAAACCGAGTGTGTAGAAGTTCCGGCTTCCAAACCGGATTGTGATAGTGGATATCTCCTCGAGGTGAGGAGCGGGGACGTAGGTTGTGGTGACCGAACCTCGTAAACATATCGTGTGTTTGTGTTATGCTTGGCTTATATTTTATTTGTGTATTTTCTTATTGTTCTTATTCATATCTATCCCTCGCAAGAACAAATTGATCAACATAATTTTAATTAGCTTTTAATAGAGATTAGATTAGCATAAGACTCTAATCACCCCCCCCCCCCAATTGGTATCAGAGCTTGGTGCTCTTTGATTTAAGGTTTAATCGCCTTGAGTTAAAGATCCAAGTTATTATATTTGTGCTAATCTAATTTTGATTGCATTTTGCTTCTTGCATTTTATCTTTATGGATATATATGATTCATCTAGTTTAGGATATGCTATTAATATTGCTCCTAGTTTGGATATATTTCCCTATGTTCAATGGCGTGTTAGATTCAAACTATTTGTTCAATCTAAACAATTCGATTTATGGGAAATTATCGAGGATGCCTATATTGTTCCCATTTTGAAAAAATCCAAGTGGTGTGAAAATAATAAAAGATTGTTTAATATGAACAAGCTTTTGTTAGAATATTTGATTAATACTTTTCATTCTTCTTTTTCTAACAAATTTGCTAATTTTGATAGTGCTTACGTCTTATGAAAATTTATTAAAGCACATGAAGGGGAATTGGAGGCTATTCAACAAGCTTTGGAAAATCCCGCTTTGAGATCTAAAGAAGTCTCATCTCCATGTACAATACTACTAGGTGATAACCCTAGTGAGGTATGCGATAACGATGATATTATTACTTTTGATGAACTTGCTCTTGAGTTTGAAAAGTTACACAATTGCTATAGTGATGTAAAGAGTAAGCATGTTAATATGAAATTCACTCATGAAACACTAGCCACTAAGTTTAATTTTATTGCAAATGAAAATATAATTCTTACAGAATGCAATGAAAATTTAAGAATTGAAAATACTAGTTTACTTCATGAAAAACGTGATGCTATGTTAGAAGTAGATAAGTTGAAATCTATGATGAAAAATCTTGTTTATCCTACTTCTAGTAGCAATGCTTGTATGCATAATGATGATTTGAATCAAATGAGAAAACGTATATCTACCTTAGATTCAACACTAAACACTTGTATTGCTAATAATAAAAAGCTTATGGACTTATGTGCAAAGTTCAATGTTAATTCTTCTAAGAAACCTATTCACTATGCACATATGTATGACAAAATTCACAAATGTTCTATTTGCGGTCTTAAAGGCCATTTAGCTAAATTGTGTCATAATGCACCAAAAATTAACAAGCCTATTAATGATTGTGCATCCCATCAAGCTTCTTCATCTCATACACATGTACACACACATAGTGTAAATCATAAACATGCTCATGTGTACAAATGTGATTATCGTGGTCGTTTTGGTCATTTGGCCATGTTTTGTTTCGATTTGAAAAGAAATTCTCGTTTGCAAAATGATTACAAAGAAAAATCTATTTTTGCAAATGAACCATGTGCATTCCATTTCGGTCAACGTAAACCATTCAAACCTCTACACTGCACAAATTACAATCGTATGGGTCATGTTTATAATTTTTGCTTTGATCGTATCGGTGCACGAAATACGCCCAAGCGGGTTCATAACCCTAGGACCTCGGATTTAAATGATAGGGGTCATGTCCCAAATTTTAGTGGTACCAAAATAATTTGGGTGCCAAAATGATTTTCATATCAATTTTTCGTTTTTGTTTGTTTTGTTCATTTTTTTTTTTGAATAATTTGGTTTTAGGTTTAAATGATAAATTTTATCTTTTATTAAGTCAAAATAAAATATTTTTTGTTTTTATAACATAAAAACTTTATATGTATTTATACATCCTATAAAACAATTTTATTAAGGATAAAATTTCATTTTCCTCAAATTCCAGAATTTATAAACTGCCTATGCATTTACCCTTCTCGCGGTCGACCGCCACGGTCGACCGTCAGAGTTTCTGGAATTTGTTACGGTCAACCGTCACGGTCGACCACAAGTATTTTTTTTGTTTCCTGTTTGATCTCTTATCGGGTTTCGGTTTTTTTTTAAATGTTTCTGAACCCGACTTATTCACCACCGTTAATTTCATCTTTGGGCCGATCCGCACCATCCATTGCTCTCCTTTTGATCCGACCCCCCTTCATCTTCTTCCCCATTCGATTTTTTTTTGTTCTTCTCTCGGTCGCCCGCAACATTCCCTCGGTCGATTGCTGCTGTTCTCCACCTTGTTTGGGTAAACTCCTGTCTCATTTCTTGTTTTCTTTTCTTGCTCTAGAGTCTTAATATTTCAATTCTAGGGTTTCGATTTCAGTTTAGGGTTTGTTCCATCTAGTTTTGTTTAATTCAATTCCTGCTTCATTTGCATCTATAAAACCCTAGTTATATCTGAAATCATGCCTCCTAAGAAAAGATCCAAGCCTGAATCTAGTTCCTCATTTATCACTGTCTCTCATTATGAGGATTATCTTTTGTACAAGCCTCTTGTTAAGAAATATAGGGAGTTGTGCAAACTGAAAATTCTGCCCACCAGATATATCAGATTCGAACAACTAGCCATGTATGACATTCACACAATTCTTCATGATGTTGGTTTGGCTAGACTGTTAGATGTGGAACGTAAAGTTCCTTATTATCCATTTCTGGTATATTTTTTTTATGCAAATTTATCTGTCACTTCCTCTGCTGATGGTGTCCAAACCATCTCCACATCTGTTAAAAATATCCAGATTTCATTTTCTGCCGACGAGCTTGCGGGAATTCTTAAGATTCCAACAAGCGACGTTGAGCTCATATCTATCGATCACACCGATCAGGCTGTGAACGATATCTTGTTTAAGCCCGGTTGCACTTATCCCATGAACAACAAATCACTAAATCCCACCGCCAAAATCATAGCTCGTATTGTTGCTCATAATCTCATTCCAAAAACCGGTAGCTTTGATCACTTTGCCCCAGATAAGGTGAATGCTGTTTATGCCATATTTGCCAAAATAAAAGTCAATTGGGCAAATGTTTTTCTTAAGAATATGACATGCAAGCATCACAAATTTGTTCCTTTTGGCAAATTCATCACCCTCATTCTTCAACACTTCGGTGTTGCTCTCACAAATGAACCCAAAGTTGATCCGGGTAAGTCATTCTTCAACACTTCGGTGTTGCTCTCACAAATGAACCCAAAGTTGATCCGGGTAAGGAGTACTTTGATAAAGTCTCTCTCTCCCGTATGCAACTTTAAATGAACCCAAAGTTGATCCGGGTAAGGAGTACTTTGATAAAGTCTCTCTCTCCCGTATGCAACTTTCTTCCTCTTTGTCTGATCCTACTCAGCCATCATCCTCTCATTCCCGGTCTAGAGCCTCTTCCTCCTCCACTTCTGATATCTGTGCCCGTTTGGATCATCTCGAGACTCAGGTCTCAACTATCCAGAGGGATGTCAGGACTATTCTATCCTACCAGCGTCAGTCTCTCGGGATTCCGGATCCCTCTTTCAGTTCTGAGTCTGGTTCTTAGGAGGGCTCTACTAGGCTCTGATTCTGGCTCTGATGATGGATCTGCATCTGGCTCTGGCCATGCTTCTGATGGTGACGGTGATCGTGATGATTGATTATGCTGCTTATTGGAGTTTATTGGCTTTTGTACTTATGATGATGTTTATGTCTTGGTGAAACAATACTGAACACTTATGCTTTTATTCTATGTTTTATTTTGAGTTGTAATAACTCTATGTTTGTGTGGAAAACAATGTGTTTTTTGTATGGTTTGTAGTTTTGTGGAACAAATTATGTTTGTGGAAACTATGTAGTAATTGGTGTTTAAGTGATGTTTTGTGATTCATTTGATCTATATATTGTTTATGATTGTATTTGGATGGATATAGTTGCTTAGCTCCTATGTATGAATATGATCTTTTATATCATCTATGCAAATTGACAGGGGGGAGCTTTAGCTGTAATTTGTTTATTATCTGTGCTTATATACAGGGGGAGCGTTGCTCCTATTTTTATTTTTTCCCTTTTTGATGTTGTCAAAGGGGGAGAAAATCTAATATATGGTTTTTGGTTTATTCATGTATGGTTTATTCATGTTGTATACATGATTGGTTTATATGTTGTTTATCGGTATATATGTCATATTCATGTATAAATTGTTTTTATATGTTGTTTATCAGTATATATTTCATATTCATGTATAAATTATTTGCCATCATCAAAAAGGGGGAGATTGTTGATCCTATAATTTTGATGATGATTTGTCAAACAATTTATCGCTAATATATCCTCTAGTTTTGTGTTTATGTTTCTCTTTACAGGTATTTCAACACATAACAATCAAGCATTAAAGATTCAAGTTCATATGTGTGGATTTATCTAGGTATAAGAGTAGTTTACTTACATATATTGTATGTTTTTATTTAAGCTCAATATATGTACACTTAACACGTTTTTTGACGTTTTCAACCAAATAAATGATTTTTCATCAAGCGTCGTTACAATATCTTTTATCTCATGTTTACAACTTTTTCATACTCTATTATATATATACAATACATGCATGAGATATATTTACGTATTTATGAGTCATATCAATTTTTTCATATTCGTAAAATACAGGTTTTACGAATACTTTTCAAAAACAGTGTGTTTTTTCAAACAAAAATTATTTTTCCAAAAATTCCTTTTCTAACATGTTCATTTTATCATTTAGAAACTTTTCCCAAAGTTTTATTATTTTTGGAATTTATTTGCTATTTTTAAAGATTTTTCAAAATTGGCCAAAACAGGTTTTTCAGTCTGTATCAGATTGCGGTCGACCGTCACGGTCGACCGCCATGAACTTCTTTTTAAGTCTGGTCTTTTTATGCCCGCGGTCGACCGTAACGGTCGACCGTGACCTTTCCAGAGAGTTTCGTGGTCGACCGCCAGCCTTAAAACCCTATACTCAGGATTTTTGTGCCTCGCGGTCGACCGCGAGAATTCCATGATCGACCGCTGAGCTCTCTGGGGGCTTTTTTGTCTTTTCAAGTTGGTTTTTGGCTGATATTTGAGAGGGTATAAATACCCCATTGCTGCTCTCTTTTATATATCTAAGTTTTGTGTTTAACAAAATATTAAGCGTGTTTTAAAAGAGCTGTTTAAGCTAAATTCATCAGTCCGTTTCAACAAAAATTTTCCTACAACAAGAAGTGGCTTTTAAATCCTATTGGGATCATCATCTACTATTCTTCTTATTTGAGAAGTTTTTCTAAACTCTTATATAGCTTACTATTCCATTTTTATTTCATTAGCTATATTTATTGAGTTGTATTATTTTCATTCACTGTTATCACACACACATATTGAGCTTAATATCTTCATACCATATAGTGTGGGTTGTGGGGTGTAATTTAGTGAGTGTGAGCTTCATTGTGTTCTCATTTGTTATTAAGAACAAATTATTATATTTATCTTTTATTGTGAGTATCACTTGTAATACACTTGTACACTGAGTGAAGTGTGAGGCGAGAGACAGGGTCGAATCCAATAGGAGTGGCGTCGGTTGACGAACCTAGGGAGAGGTTATATCCGAGCACTTGAGGAGGAGGACACGGGCTAGGTTCCTACACTTAGTGTGTAAAGTGTGATTGATTAGTGATTGTGCAGTGTGAAAGTTTTCGGTGAACTTGTAAACCGAGTGTGTAGAAGTTCTGGCTTTCAAACCGGATTGTGATAGTGGATATCTCCTCGAGGTGAGGAGCGGGGACGTAGGTCGTGGTGACCGAACCTCATAAACATATCGTGTGTTTGTGTTATGCTTGGCTTATATTTTATTTGTGCATTTTCTTATTGTTCTTATTCATATCTATCCCTCGCAAGAACAAATTGATCAACATAATTTTAATTAGTTTTTAATAGGGATTAGATTAGCATAAGACCCTAATCACCTCCCCTTTAGGGTCTAACATATCAGGGTAAGCCCAAGGCACAACATGTGGTTGGATCCTCTAAGGGGCTGTTTGTTTCACAAATAAACAAGAATAGGATTAGGAATCCGGTTTTTTTATGGATTCCTACCTATTCTATAAAAAAAATTAAGACAAGTTTATAGTTTTATGGAATCTTTTTTTTTTTGCATTCTATGTTTGTTTCACCCCATGGAAAAATAATTTCCACTTTTATAGAAACCCTCCAATTCCTAATATCTAGTTTGGTTCAGAATGAATTTTTTTTAGGATCAGCACTATAGCAACGACTATTTCGGTATTCAAAACAAAAACACTGTAGAAACGACTAGTTCCAACAACTACCTCAATATTTAGTATCAAAATTGGGGGAATAATTTATACCTTCCGGTGTAGCGGGAGAAATTACTGAAATCCAAGCAACAAACCCACTAAAATCAAAGCAACAAACCCACTGAAATCCAAGCAACAAACTCACCGACGGGCACCACGAGGCCAACAAACCGATCGAAAACTAGATGTTCGAGAAGGGATCACTAACAAACCAATGGAAACCTACCAACAGAGGATCGTCGATGATGAGAAGTTCGAGAAGGGATCACCAACAAACCGATTGAAAACCAGGAGTTCGAGAAGGGATCACCAACAAACCGTTCGAAACCCACCAATAGAGGAGCGTCGACAATGAGAAGAGGGAGAACTCAATTCCGCCAGCCACGAGTTTAAAAAATAAATCGAAGGCCCGCGGGAGAAGAGGCACGAAGAGGAGTGAGATGAGGTAGGAGAAGAACAACGCTCCAACCACGGATTTAGGGTTTTCGAAGGCGGCGGAATCGGAAAACCCCAAAGAGGTGAAAGAGATGGGGATGTCAAAAATATCACCCAAATCCGATCAAAAGGAGAGGATTTGGGAATCCCTAAAAAAGCACTATTTGGGGTACTTTACAAATTTGGAAATCTGTAAAAAAAATTTGAACCAAACTCTAGATTAGGATTCATTTGGAATCCTTTAATTATGATTTTGCCACTGTCAGATCCAAATACCAATCCTTTTCTATAAAATGGGTGAAACAAATGGCCCCTAATTCTCATCAACCATCATGGTGAAGCCCTAGGCACCAAAATAAGTCCTAGGCGACCTAACTTCCGGGCTGGCGTGTCAAAAGCCCTTAGCCCTTTATCAAGGTAAGCCCAAGAAACAACATATGGTCGATTCCTCTGGCTCTCATCGATCATCATGGTCAAGACCTTGGTTCCTTTTCAGGGTAAGCCCAAGGCACAACTCTATGGTCGACTCCCAAAATCACCTCTTGGCCATACGAGGATTATGAAGACTTAGGTCCAACGTGAGACCTAGCCTCAGAATCATCATTATACCATTAAGACCTTGGTATCATCATGGGTAAACCCAAGGCATGGATTTCAATTGCCCGGTTATCTTCGGCAAAGAGACTTAAAGCATATCAACTTGCCAGTCTTCGTTGACACAAGACCCAAGCATCTTGCCTACAATAAGCACAATATGAGCTAGTTGTCAAGCTGACTCGCAACATTCGGGTTGACACAACACGGCCAATTCAAGAATTGCCTCTTGGTTCGCTAGATCAGAGCAATGCTACAAAGCAATCAACATCCCTAACTTCAGTCTGGAGCTTTATTCATTTCACTTGGACTTGGCTAAAGCCGACTCCAAGCGAAAGAAGCCAACTGTTATGTGGTACAACTATTTCCAAATATATGATCTGATGAGTCCCCATCTCCATCCAACCAGACAAACCGACACTCCAGTGTCGACACAAGAAGCGGTGCTAATCGGCACAAGACATCCTGACCTCCCAGACGAGTTAACATCTCGACTGACGGGAGAGATAGCTAGAGATCAGCTAGCAGTCTGACTCAGCCGACCAGACGAGTCGACATTCATCAATGTCGATACGAAAGATGGTACCAGTCAGCCCTCTCATAGCAGGTAACTCGTCAAGAGCCTAGTTGACCCAGTCGAGTTGATACTCCTCCATGTCGACTCAAAAGGTGAGACGAGTCATCACCTGACTCCATTCAGCCAACAATCCTTGAGTCGTCACTCCTCTCAATGAGTCGACTCTCCTCACGAGTCGCATCATGAGGGACATTGGTTCTTAGCGAAGCTAAAAGATAACTTCGCCAAAGCTTATCCATCCTGACAATAAGTCATATCATGTCTACTCAAAGACCATACGTCATCATGCTGTTTATTAGCCCACATCCCATCGATCGTTCCTCAAATCAAGACCAAAGTGATCTTCCTCTTGTCGCCAACCGACATATTAGAGCAAAGGACGACTCACCTTCCGGCTCACACTTTGTCACCTCCATTTGCATACCGAAATGACCAATCTGCCATTGACATCCTCTTTATATACAAATGCTATTCGTCATAGCCAAAGGTTCGCAATCTAAACTCTCCTCCTTACCTAAATCTCAGAGATCATCATCTCTAATGCACATAGCATAAGAACATATAGTTCTATTACTCTACTCAAGCTCAAATTCATCAACTGACTTGATCGTCAGAGATACTACGGGGGAATCACCACCCTACCCTCTCACGATCTTTTTCTATACAGATCGTTCACTCTAACTCAATGGCCCAGACATAAAGTCAGGGAAGGAAGCAGTCCCCTCCGTCATCTTTCATCACTCCACAACCATCTTATTATGGATTATTCTGTGTGATTTGAACATCAACAATAACACACACACTCTCTCTCTCTCCATATATACACACACACTCTCTCTCTCTCTCTCTCTATATATATATATATATATATATATATATATATATATATACACACTCTCTCTCTCTCTCTCTCTCTCTCTCCCTCTCTCTCCCTCTCTCTCCATATAAAAGAGGATTGGGGTACTGAAACTTTTGATTGCCCCTTTTATCTCTCTTAAATTTGATAATTCTAACTTTACTTTATTATTTTCTTTATTTAATTTATCTCAAAGTCTCATTCAATGAGTCTTAAATTAATTAAGTTAAATTAATTGAAAATCATCATAATAACAAGATTTAATTAGTTTCTTAGGCTCTTAACGATTCCATAACTTAATTAAATGCATATGTTATGGATCTAATTAATTAACCACTCTTTCATTTCCCTTTATATAACCTCTTTTTCATCTTTACACTATAAACTATTATCATCGATTCTTTTCAATCTACCACATTACCTACTAACACAAATTCCTACACCAACATAATGGTTTATGGAATATGTTATATGAAAATTTTACCAAATGATTTATAGTGTACGTGGCTTTTATATGTATGTGCAATGAATACATTAGATAATATTTGTCACATAGTTTGCAGACTTAAATATTTATTTTTTATGGAGTTGAAGACTATGTCTCATGTTTAATTCAGCTCTTGATTTGTATTTTATTTCTTGAATCCTTGAAAAAGATAAGCATAATAGATTATAAAAGATTATTGTATGGAAGTCTTGATATTTAAGAGTATAAATAAATCTGATTTGGGAGCCAAAGATTATTTTATTGTGTGTGTTTTTTACTGTGAATTAGGCAAGATTCTTATTGATCTTTTAATTCTTAGAAAGAATGTACGCTCTTATTTTTAGAGTCTATGCAAAGCTATTTAAAGATTTTTCTCCTTGCATAATGTTGTAAAGAGATTTTCATGCTATTTATCATAAATTGTGCTTTTTCTTTTGAATATAGATCATAAATTGTGCTTTCTTATTCATTAGATTAACTCATTGTTTAATTCTTAACTAATTATTCAGTTTATATGCACTTTAAGTCCAGATATGTTATCAACTTATCCAATACTTTCACTGTTTCTTATCATTTTGATTTTCTTACATCTAATAAGCATCTTTTACGTTCTTTCATTAATAATTATGTTAAATCATAAAACTTTGTCTTCTTTTTGATTAATTACCAATAAGTTCTTTATTCCTATCAACTTTAGGCTGCAAAGATTAACTAATAAAACATAATGGCTACCTTTTTTCTCCTCATTAAATAAATCAGAATACAAAAACCTATATATGACATATTTATTGAATTGCATAGAAATTTTAATTTCTTATATGAAATCCAAATTATTTATCTCTTGATTGAGATTCTTTAATTTGAACTATATACAATTTCCATGAACTGAGCTATTCAAACAACATCTTTATATCGGTTGTGATTCCATCTTACTACTATAGCTGTTGTAATTTTACACCTAATAACAATTTTCTCTATTCCAACAAGATACTAGATATTTAATATTAATTTTTTATTTTATGGCCTTTGTAACTTTCGTGCATGATATATTGAGAATCAATATACCATAAGTAAATATTATATCATAAGTACATATTTTAGAATCGATAATGTAGAATATATTATTTGCTAATACTTCTTAAGCCAAATATGCCACGTGCAACGCACATGTAGCATACTAGTATATGTATATGTATATGAACACACACACACACACACACACACACACACACATATTCAGAACAAGCTATCAAGACAAAAACATATCCATCAAGACTCTTTACAAATGTAACACAAATTTAACTTAGCAATATTATGTAGGCATCACAACATTCAAAAGAGGTATGATCTTAAAAAACATACTCTATAATTCACACAATTAAACCTAATTAAAATTTATCAATATACAAATACGCTATTGCACCTTTAATAGGGGTGTGTAACGGTCGGTTCGGTTCGGTTTTTATCAAAATTTGAACAACCGAACCGAACCGCCTATAATTCAAAACCGTCGGTTCGGTTCGGTTTTTATCAAAATTTGAACAACCGAACCGAACCGCCTATAATTCAAAACCGAACTGAACTGTTGCAAGTCGGCTCGGTACGGTTCGGTTCGGTTTGTTCGGTTCTAACTTCATCAAACTTCTTATCAAACAACAAACTGTGTTAAAGAAAAGAAATATCAACAAAGTAGGAGATTATGAAGCATTAAACACTGATATAATGATATTTTTTTAACCCATAATGATCCAGAAAATAATTTTAGAGTTTGAGTTTTTTACTCTTTGGGGACGGGTCAGGTAGGGTTTGAGATCAGAATGAGTAGTATTGCACTATATTCGGTCGGTTCGGGTCGGTTCGGATTAAAAAG
>NC_033795.1:16942186-16947216 GCF_001876935.1 Asparagus officinalis | reverse complement strand
TTTTCAAACCGACCCGAACCGCCCTACTCATAAAATCGATTTTTTCGGGTCGGTTCGGGTCGGTTCGGTCGGTTTTTTCGGTTTGGACCGAACCATGCTCAGCCCTAACCTTTAAGGCAAAGATAACTACCAGTTATAATAGACTTGAGTTGTGACTTTACGCTTGCAAAGGCTACAACAAGAAGGTGGATATAGATGTTAATAACGAGTGTCCAAATGATAAATGTTATAGAATCTTTGATGACTTAGGACACTGCAAATGTAACACTGTTTGATGCAGTAGAAACTCTTATTGTATGCACAACATAAGAATTCATTGCAAAGAAAAAATAGGCCAATTCTAACTTAACTTAAGTAATGAATTAGAAACATAGAATAATTGTCATATATATATATATCAAATTAATATTTATTCTCATCCAAATTACTTGTAAAGATAGGTGAGAAGAGAAAAGATGAATGAGTCCAGGAAAAGATAATTGCATGAGAAGTCCAGGTCCAGCCTGATGTCATAATCGATGTAAATGATGAAGACACCACTCTATAATTATCCTTAAAGAAGACAAAATATGAAGAAGGCTTGATCTCGACTCAATAAAAAAGAAAACAGAAAGAATAAAAGATAATATTTTTCTAATATTTTATAAAAATAGCCTAATTTTTGAGTAAAATTAGGAATATTTGGAAGAGATTTTCATGAAAATTTAAATATTTTCATATACTTTATTTTGTTGATTCTTTTATCATATAAAATTATACTAGAGTTAGCGTTAATATTTAGTTTATGGTTTTTAATGAAGTCTATTAATGATTAGGAATAAAATCTATATTCTCTTTTGTGTCATTTTAGCTATTTCTAATCAATCGTCTAGGCTTATTGGCTTTAATTATTCCTCTTGCTATTGTGATGCTATTTTTCAAGTATTTTTTACTTTTGCAACACTATACTTCCTTAGGTAAATTTTCGTTTCACGTCGAACCAAATAATATGAATATTCAAATTGGCTTCATGTTGGTTTCGTGTCAATTCAATTATCAATATGAAACTTAAAATTAGGTGTAGCCTACTCAAACAAACATTAAAAACAATAAATAATCATAATATTAAAATTTAAAGACATAAGTGAGAAAAAACTATCAAATTAAAATCAAAGAACAAATTTTAGTAAAGAAATAAACTAAAAATAATAATTCTGATATTTAATCACGTGCAATGCATGTGCGTAAAAACTAGTCCTTCTAAAAGAGTGAACTTCAATTTTGGTTAGGAAAAATATCTCTTTGTGTAATCTTTTATGCATCCATGTGAAAAGTATGGCTCACGCTGTTTTGTGATATTTTGAAAGTTAAGGAGGTTATTTGATATTCATCCAAGGATCAAAGTCAAGGGGAGTTTTCTGCGATTCGGCCTCACATTAATGCTGCATCGGATGATAACCACTGCTAGGTCAATGGACGAATACGTGCCACTGTACAGTAGGCGTTAAGTAACTTTAATGGGCCTGTAAGATGGGCCTCAATTCCGGTCCTCGTGGAGTAATACCTTGCAAAGCCCTGACTTAGGTATTTTCTGAAGTTGTAGGGTGAAAATAATATTTTATTAAATATTGTGGTGAATTTTAGGGATAAAAATGGATGAAAATAATTTTATTGACTTGCATGTAACATTTTCCTTTTCTTAGATTTTTAGCAAACCAACCAAACAGCTCCTAAATTGAAAATCCCCGAAATACCCTCCCTTCCCTCTGGTCTGGTTCGGATCGGAAGCGGGTTGGATCTTGTTGAGTCCGTACCAGTCGCTTAAACCCTAAATCCCGTCGATGGTAAGGACTGAAACTCCAAACTTCACACAAAAAAGGTGGAAAAAGAAAAAGGGGCCAAATTTTTGACGAAGCTGAAGTGAGAATGCTACTGCTCGAATCTCGAAGGTGCCCTAATTTGTCCTTTTATCTTTTCTTTTTCAATAATTTATGTCTATTAGCGTTTGAATTCAAGCTGTTTGATGTCGTTAGCTCAAAATTTTGGTTTTCTGACTCATTATCAGCTTTGGGTTTTGTTCGATTGGAATTTATAGGTTAATTGGACATTTAGGTTTTTTTTTCTTGAACTTTATGGATTGAATTGTGATCTCCTTTGCATTTCAGGTTAACCTGCAGTCGTGGATTAAATTGGGTGCATCGGTCTTTCTTAGTTTGATTGTGATTGTTGATTGATTGGGCATCTTGCAGTTGAACAGTGAGTACCTGGAAATTTAGGGTTTTGAAGCTCTAAATAGTAATTGAAATAGCTATATGGCGATGGCAACACATTTTCCTTCTCTTACGCGATTTGATTGTAGAACTTCAATTCGATTATCAGCAGTTTGTGGAGGAAATGCACTTTCATCGAGTCACGTTGACAAAAATAGGTCACTTAAGCTTTTTAGTGAATGTAATGGGCAGAGAACTAATTCAAGCTATCCTCAGTTTAGATGCTCAACCAACTCTCACATCAACTCGTATAATAGTAAGGACCCTTTCTTGAATGTACACCCTGAAATTTCATTGCTACGAGGAGAGGGCAATAGTACAGTCCTTGAGCCTAGGAAAGGAAATCCAGGGAGCAAAATCATCGAAGACTTTGATGAATCTTCTATTCCAAGTGATTATAATGCTGCCAAGATTAAAGTCGTGGGTGTTGGTGGTGGGGGTTCTAATGCTGTTAATAGAATGATTGAGTGTTCCATGAAGAGCATTGAGTTTTGGATTGTTAATACTGATGTTCAAGCTATGAAGATGTCACCTGTCGATCCTGAGCACCGATTGCAAATCGGTAAGGATCTAACGAGGGGTCTTGGTGCTGGTGGGAGCCCGGATATTGGTATGAATGCTGCCAAGGAAAGTAAAGAGATAATTGAGGAGGCATTATATGGCTCTGATATGGTATTTGTGACGGTAAGCTTATATATGTGCATACATATCTTTGTTTTATAGATTTACGTGCCCATATATGTGTGTAGAGACTGTTAAGTATCACGTTAGTCATAGTCTTTTGTTAGTATTTTATGTTTTGTGCTGTCATACCCATACTAATTGGCAGAACTGGTAATTGAGGTCTTATTTGCTAATCCATGCTCATAAAAAATTACACAGGTTACAAAAATGCAGCGTGTAGTGTTATTGTCATATTTATGAATGCACATTATATGCAGGCCGGAATGGGTGGGGGAACTGGAACGGGTGCTGCTCCTGTGATCGCTGAGATAGCAAAATCAATGGGTATACTGACTGTAGGCATTGTAACAACCCCATTCTCATTTGAAGGACGAAAAAGAGCAGTTCAGGCACAAGAAGGGGTTGCAGCCTTAAGAAACAGCGTAGATACTCTTATTGTCATTCCAAATGACAAGTTGTTGACTGCTGTTTCCCCGAATACACCTGTGACTGAAGCATTTAACTTGGCTGATGATATACTACGGCAAGGTGTTCGTGGTATCTCCGATATAATCACGGTATGAAACATTTGAGAAATCTGTTATGTATGGTCATGTTGTAGATGTTTGAGGTTTCTAATTATGTCTCTGTAGTGTCAGTTTATTTACACTTTTGAAGTTAATTGACTCCTAAGCATGTCCATAGCTTTATACTTTCCTTACAAATTCTGTGTGGTTCTTTTTTGTAGTCCTATTGCTTGTAGCTCATTGACAGTCATTTACAGCATGTTTTATGTTCTCTACTTATCATTTAGGGGACACAGTTAATCAACTCCAGTTTAATATTCTGTAAAGTATGCAGGCTTTCTCCTTTTCTGTTGACTGATTCTCATAATATTTATAGTAATCTCTCGGGTTCTCAGTCTAGAATTGGAAGAAAGGGAGAGGTGTTATGTCAGGTTTCTGGTGCATGTATCAATTTGGGCAATCTTTTTCTGGAGCTTTCTTGATCCATTTTGACGGGAATGAGACCCACGATGATGTGTTTTATATCTTAGATGATTAATCTTAAATATTCCGATGTATGTTTATCAGTCAATCTTAAGTAGTAGGCCTTGGTGGCAGCTAATATGAAGAATCTAATCTTGTGAAGTATGACAAAAGTCCACATTGTTTTATCACATTAACTTTATTTTGGTTTCATAAGTTATACATTGCTAGAAAATTTGTATGGGATCTCAGCTCCTGGTGAAAGTCACTAGCAACCGCTGATCAGCTATGGCTTACCACTGTAAAAGGGGAGATATCATTTGAAGAAAATTGAGATTCATTTTTTCATAAAGTATGAACACAAATATGTTACCCCTCTTATACTGTATATTTGAAAATGAAAGGCTTGTGCTTCAAGTATGTCCAACACAGCGTCAAAGAGACAATTTAAGTTAACCAGTTTACAGTATGCTGAACCTCTTCCTTGCCAAAGCTGTTTCAGTGTCTCTTTACGCGCATTTATTATGGGCACCTACCGTGGTGATTTCTCTGGCACCATATTTGAAGAACCCTGTCCAACTCGACATTTAATAAAAATATGATCTCTTACGTGATCCACCATTCTTTATGTGACCCTCCATAGTTATTTGTACCTGTAATAGTGTTCAGCATGCCTTAAGTCCATGAATCTTGAACCAGACCATTGTTTGACTCAATCAATTGGGCCTATATAAAACAGAAGAATGCTTGGAAATCATGGAAATTTTGATTTTTTTTTGGGTACAGAAGAGACCTTGAAAGGCCTATAATCTCATAGTGGGATTCCCACTAATATTGATTTATGACATTTAACAATTATGAATTTAAAACTTGTTCCTTCAGATCTCCGTTAGTGACACAAGAATTAGATCTGCTGGGTTTCTTTTGATTAGTGTTCCTTGATTATCTTAAATTATTTTTTGTGCGCGAGATTACCCATAATCACAATATGCTTTACTATTATGTTAAAGTGGAAAAACCTTTAATTCATTTGTTTCCTAGTTGCTTAGAGTATTTTCTATATGATCAGCAGCTTACATTTATTTCAGGTGCCAGGACTGGTTAATGTTGATTTTGCTGATGTGCGAGC
>NC_033795.1:16929183-16942176 GCF_001876935.1 Asparagus officinalis | reverse complement strand
ATTATGGCTGATGCAGGTTCATCTTTAATGGGGATTGGAACTGCGACAGGTAATCTGATAACTTATATTTCTATATTTCTATATTTCTATAATTTCTAGTAATTTATAGTTCTAAATGAGATACCTGGGAATGATAATTTATCCTATAGAACTCGTAGTTTTTGGCAATATGCAAATATCCCTGATTTCCACTTAGCTAAAATTAACACTTGAATTACACCATTGATTCTTGAAATGGGATAAGCATCTTCATCATTGTCTGACCAAATTTTGTTCATAATTGTGCAAATATCACACTATCTTGACTGTATCTAGAAAGAGTTTTATGATACACCCCAATGGAGTACATGATATTTAAAGGGTGTTTGAAAGAACTTTTTTGTTTTGTTTTTGTTTTTGTTTTTGTTTCTTTTGGGTCAAGGCAGCTTATAAGCTACCTTTTCCATATTTATGTGTTTGGTGACATCCAATATAAGCTTTAAGCTCTTTTAAAAAAAATAGGGTTCCTAACTTTTGAAAAACTAGTTTATAACCTCATAAGATAGGTTTGACCAAGCAAATGATAAATTTACCCTAACAATTCATATAAATTTTTTATGATGAAAGCCATAAGCCACCAAAGGCCAGATTAGCTTCTAAACATCAAAATAAGCCATCCCAAACACCCTTTTAGCTATTTCCTGGTTTAAAGATATGTTCTTATTTGAGAGAGCACAGTATTTGAGGTGTTGTTTCTAATGTCCAGGCATTTTGGATTTTGCTACAGGTAAGACTAGAGCTCGTGATGCTGCATTAAATGCTATCCAATCACCTTTGCTAGATATTGGTATAGAACGGGCTACAGGAATTGTATGGAATATCACCGGAGGAAGTGATCTAACTTTGTATGAGGTAGGCTCTCTTCTTCATTCTCTTCAACTTGTTTGCAGGCTGCAATTCTGTAAAGTTAGTTTTTGCTTATAACAGACAGAAAGCACCAAACACTAAGGTTGTAATGTCATTTTTCACATAAAGATTGGTTTCTTCTGGTGTTAGGAATTAGGACGCATAATTGCTATGTGAGAGCATATAGTAGCTATCAATGCTAATTCCTATAGAAAGCGTTAATGCAAATATATCATACTCCCTTTAAAAGTATGAGTTCGGAAAAATCTTTCTATGATCAATATTAGCCTTAATTTTTTTTGAATATCACATTGTTATCCTAATCTATTCTAATTATCATATCTTTTTTGAATTGGTAATTAAATGATTTATCCTATTCATAATGGGACTTAACATCTTATTGGATAAATGGGATATATTTGATATAATTCAAAAATTTTACTTATTTCAGTTCGCAGAAAAATCTAAAAAAAATATGCTAGCCAGCACCTAAAAGTTTTTGGATTTTATAAAAAATATCCTCCAAGTTTTTTAAATTGCAAAAAACATCCCTACAAATTCAAAATTTTATTAAAATATCTTAAAAATTATAAATTTTACTTATTTCAATTCAGTGAGAAATTTAAAAAATATGTGCTGGCTAAAAACTGAAAGTTTTTGACTTTGGAGAAAGTATCATGTAAGTTTTGAAAAATACAAAAAAATCAAAATACGTAAAAAACACCTTGAAAATTTTAAACCTTTAAACACACTCAAAACCTACAAATAACACAAACAACGCCCGAAAATTTATGAAATTTGCAATAAACACACTAAATTTTTTACAAATTACAAAATAAAACTCTCAAAATTGTAAAATTTATAAAAAATCCCGATAATTTCCAACCTAAGTACATTAAAATATATGAGTTATAAATATCCCCTATATAATTTATAGAAAACACCCTTAAAAGTTTTAAAAATTACAAACAAACACTCAAAATTTAAATTTTACACAACAACCTGGGAATTTCAAAATCATTAGTAAATTGAGAACATAGGAATTATAAATAGTCTATAAACAATTTATAATATGCAGAAAAGGCCTATAAGTTTAAAATTTGCAAAAAACCTCTAATATTCATAATTTATAAAAAAACGTCATGAGAATTTCTAACCTATAGACACTAAAATGAATATACAAAATTACTAACAACCCTTAGAAAATTAAAAATTTGTAAAAAATATCATACTCCCTTTAAAAGTATAGGTTTAGGAAAAACTTTTCATGATCAATATTACCCATAACTTTTTTGAAAAGAATATAACTAATTAAAAATCTATTAAATTTAAAATTTACAAGAAACACCATTCAAGTTTAGTATATTGCAAATCACCCCTCCAAGTTTGAAAATTTTCAATGATTTTTTATAGTTCATTGATTTCAATGTAGTGCTTAATAGTTTTTTGTATTTGTAAATTACAAAATTTTAGGGTGTTTTTTTATAATTTGTAAAACTTTTGAGGGTGTTTCTTTGAAGTTTTCTAAATTTTTATTGTGTTTTTGGTGTAATGCATAGATACGTCAATTAATGATGATATTAAAGAGTAAGTCGTTCTTAAAATGTGTGAGGCCATAGTTAAGTGTGCACATCACTATTCCTAGACAATATAGTTTATATATGCAAAAATTTTCAAACAATTTATATAGTGGTTAAAATGATTTTGATTTTAATGTACTATTTTTTAAAATTATATTTAATGTGAACCCACCATATAATTTGACTGTAGTCACCATATTTTTAATATGTTTGATTGATTGACTATATAGGTATATAGACCATAGATTACTTTATTTTCTTACATGAATTAATATTTAGCGCTTAATAATTTAAATTATTATTTTTAAATAATATAAAGAGGAGTTCTATTAACATTTATTTATTTAGCTACAGGATAATACAATCTCAATTCTTATTTTTTGCTTGAGATTTATTTCATAGTTACCCTTATCAAATTAGTAACTAAAATAATAATTATTTATGCTTAAATTAGGATGATTGTAGACTTGTAGTTGGTTGCTCACTATGAAATGTTCATGAAGATATATATATCTTACTTTCTATAGCTATCTGCACTGTCATGTATATTTTATAAATTAGTTGTTAATTTGATATATTAAATTAATTTTCCTTCGTAGAAGTTTCTTCTTTGACTTTTGAATTGTGTAATCACTATATCACCATTTTATCATATAAAGGACCTCACTTTAAATGGCTTCAAGCCAATGCTTGAGTTGAACTAAAGTATATATTATTGCTACTATATGTATATATTTTTTTTAAAAATCATGTCAACACTTTTTAAACAGAAAAGAATATTCTAACATCTGATATTATAAAAACTAAATATAGCTAATTGAGTGATTAGCAAAAGAGGACTTACATTAGAAAAGCGTGATTAATAAGATAAAGATAAAATGTAATGACATTACCAACAATATTACAAATAGCAAACTATAATGTAAAGTTACTATCTTGTGAAGCCTAACTACTGGCTATAAACATCGAGGTTTCCATATATATATATATATATATATGTATATAATATATATATAATATTATATAATATATATATATATATATATATACTTTATAATTTATTAAAAAGGATCATATAATCTTATATAATAAAATCGATTTAATACTGAATAGTAATATTGTTGTAAATGAGCAATTACAAAGATGTTAGGGACTAATATGCATGTATTTAAGATTTTAGGACGAATATCTTAATAACCTAATTATATAAGCATGCCCACTTTGTCACCTGTTATGTTCACTTTTCTCCTCGCTCAGTCTCCACCAATTTCGCTGTCACGTTTGGAGAGAAATAGAATTCATATCGGCGAGGTCTTCTCTCCCTCTATCCCTCGATCTCATTTTTTTTAAATTAATTTCTTTAACTCTTTTTTAATTATTTCTTGGATCCATTTCATGCTTCATTCTGTGAAGTACCTTGTTAGATTCAATTTAAATATACTTTTATTTTAATTATTATTTTTCCCTATTTATGGGTCAATTAATCACCAGAATGTTTAGGTCTTTTCGCCCATTTTTTATTTTGAATTAACAGTATATTTTAGGAGAATTTAAAAAAACTATTTTTTAAAAATATTAGCAAAATCGACTATTTTACATAATAATTAACAAAATTGACCTTTTTTGCCACATCATCAAGACTGGCAAAAAAGAAAAAGATCAATTTTTAAAATTATTAGCAAAATCGACTATTTTACATAATAATTAACAAAATTGACCTTTTTTGCCACATCATCAAGATTGGCAAAAAAGAGATCGATTTTGCATAAAACCATCTTTAAAATACACGGGACTAATAGTGCCGTGTAATTAGCGAACATTAATTACAAAAGTAATTAAATTCAGAAAATATGCGGGACTACCACTCTTGTCTATTTTGTAGTCAGAACTAGAAAATACACGAGACTATTGTATATGTCCTATATACAATACAATTATCCCAGACAAGTGAGTTATAATAGCATTTTTCATTACATCTTTTGTGGCAAGATTTGATAGGGATCTTGCATTAAAGAAAAAAGAAAATTTTATATTTAGAGCACATGACAAAATATATCATAATCTCCCTGCTCTAATTTTACAAGAAAATAATCCTTTATACTTTCAGTTTTACTTCTATGGTACGAAGAATGAGTTATAAAATTGAATAAGAATATTAGATAATGTAAATATGACTGAAACCACAACTAAAAGTTAATGTGAATATGAGTCAAACTAAAAGTTTAATGGATATATTGCAATTAAATTCATATGTAAAATTCCTTTGCTAATTGAATGATCACCTATCTTTTGAAGACTTCAAGATACTAATAAACATGGATGTTGTGCTAGATCAATGTGTTTATAACTCACAAATAGTAGATTACGTGGCGACAGTCTGGGTTGAAGAAAACAATGATAATATTTTATTTGAAAGAGAGATTATTGAGTTAATGATCAATCCCGCAAAAAAATTTTATTTTATTTTTATCAATTTAAATAATCATGATATTCAACCACGTGCATTGTACGTGCATCTCAACTAGTGCAATAAAAAGTGTAACCAGATTGAGACCCACATCCTTCTAAGGATGATTATTATGCGAAGATAATAGTTCATAACTAAAAGCCTAAACACGGAGGAAATCTTATTAGTACATGTTTTGGAAGGATAGGACTATCACTCACCAAAACATTTATAAGAAGAGGAAATCTTGACTTTATCTATGCATTATTCAAGTTCTTCTTTGTTTTGGGATTTTCTGAGGATGATATAATAGTTCATAACTAAAAGCCTAAACATGGAGAAAATCTCATTGGTACATGTTTTGGAAGGATAGGACTATCACTCAGACACTCACCAAAACAGTTATAAGAGGAGGAAATTTTGAGTTTATCTATGCATAATTTGAGTTCTTATCGAGTGAAGATTTGTAATGCAAAATAGAATTAAAGAAAAATTCTTCCATGTCATAAAGAAACAATTTCTTAAGGTTATGCTGGTTTGTTGTTTTATGTGCTTGGATTTCATTAATCAAGTATAAATTGAAGTCACTCTAGTGATTCATTTATATAGGACTTGTTTTCAAATTGGTCTTAACTTGCTTGTGGACCTGCAGGTAAATGCTGCAGCGGAAGTGATTTACGATCTTGTTGATCCAAGTGCAAATTTAATATTTGGAGCAGTCATAGACCAGTCACTAAGTGGCCAAGTAAGCTGATTGAAACTTATCCTTAAATGAAGGTTAAATGATTGAAACTCACTAGTTTCAAAGTTCGTACTGCTCATCCTTCAAACATCATAAACTTGAAACTTTTGGCCTTTCATCTAAAACTGTCTCCACCAATAACATTGTTCATGCAAATGCAGAACTGGTTCAACCCCTCCTAAATGTTATATTACTTCTGAAAAAAAATTGTTCATTTGTCTGATGAGACTACAACTTGAGGTTGACTCACTTTTATTCCCCTAATTTTTTCATGATTTTTCATATGCAGGTGAGCATAACTTTGATTGCTACTGGTTTCAAGCGCCAGGAAGAAACAGAAGGCCGGTCTTTGCAGGTAGCTCGTTGATTAAATTGTAAGAGTAATATATTTGCCTTTGGTTTTAATTTCTCATTTATGATATATTGGTCTTATGTGGGAAAATGAAGGGAGTACAGCCTAGTCATGGAGATAAGAAGGAAGTGCAGTGGAGATCCCTGAGTTTTTAAGAAGGAAAGGGCAATCACGTTTTCCAAGAGCTTGAAAGATTTGAATCTTCAGAGTTTGTCCTCAGTCGATGCTCCTCAGTCATCTGATTAACTTCCCAGTATGTAACTAATGCCTTGTATTTCTTAGCATGCACGCCCTTAAAGAGATAATATTCTGGTCTTTAAAAAAAATGCACTGCTGGTTTTAATCTCAATAAAGAGAAAGTTACAAGGCCAGTATGGTTTGCTGTTTGGAGTTTCCATTTTGTTTCTTCGGAGCAGTGTAGTGTGTTTGCATATTCTCTGTCTGTTCGCCGTTCCTAATTTTTCTGGCTCCCTTTGTTGTTTTTGTATGCATCTTCCTCACGTTTGTATGGTGTATTATTCTGTCAAAGTTAATACAACTGCCTTTGTTTCTCTTTGCATTTCTTTCCTCCGAGTTCTTGATGAAACTTTGAAGGGTTTTGTAAATAAATTGAGAAAAGAAATTCTCAAATGGAAGAGAGCACGTTGGTTATTGGTGCCTACAAACAAACTCCAATAATTCCAAAGGCGTGTTGTGGAGGCGATGCATGGCTATCGATGGTTGAAATCATCCAACCTAAGGAGTCAACATGATGCTTTAAATGCTGGAGTAAGCACCACATGTGAGTGATCCACCGAGTCTTGTGTGTGAGAGAGGACATTCTTATGAATTATACTCAATATTTGACAATGAATACAATTCATATCTAGTTTAGGAGTAATGGTTATGAAATGAGTTAACTAACTCATTTTGGTTAAATGAACAGCCACAAGATATAATTAGTATAATGGTGATCAGGTTCGCATTACTTTTCACATCATATTAAGTCGATCCCAATTGTTCGATCTCTGCATGCTTCGTTCTGTGAATGAGATGATAGTCTACAGCCAGTATCCTCCTATTTCTAAACGTGTGGACAGAAAGAGGCCGCGTCGCTGGCAGTGACCAAGTTTGTTTCCGGTATCAAGAATATTTATTTCTCATTTACTAGCTACATACGTATTGGACTGATCTTGGACGTACTTTAATTGAGTATTGAGCATCCTTGAGTAATAAAATATGATACCCATTTTTCTCATTTTCTGAATATGTAGTTAATGATTAATTGCTTTAAGGGTAATTTTTTTCCCAAAAATTGATTGTTTGAGGGGTAGTTTTGCGAATACCGAGATTTGAAGGGCATTTACACAAATACCCAGGATGTAAGGGGTATATATGCAAATAACCCTATAATAAAATACTACTTAATTGTCGACCTATGTGATTCGTTCACCCTTTGTGCATCCCATGTATATGCTTTTATAGCATTACTACTTTTTATGCACTTGTATTGCACGTGGTTTAATATCAAAATAATTTATTTTCTATTTTATTACTATAAATAAGTCAGATTCATTTTAATTATTAGATTTGCCATAATTTTTATTTAAACATTATAAAAATTTAATGTAATGGATTTTTGTGCTAAACTGAGATCAATGTACTTAACTAGGATATCATAATTGATTTTCACAGAAAAAGATATCAGCTGACATAATAATATCTTCAAGCAGAATAGTAAAAGAAAATAAATTAAATTGATACTACATGTCATGTTCTAAACTCTACTAATCCTAAGCTATAGTATGAAGTCAAGAATGAATAACAATATCATTATGAACTATAGTTCTAGCAATAAAAAAATAACATTTCTTATTACATTGAAAATAAAATTACACTGCACTTTTCAACATTATATATATATATATATATATGATATCTCAGCCTATATTATTTGATATACTTAAAATAATAAAAAGACAAAACTAAAGATTAATGGTAACTACAGTATAATTTTATGTGATAAAAGAAATCACATAAGCATACAAAAATACTAAAATTTTTCATGAAAATTCATTCTAAAAATTCTTAATTTTACTCGAAAATGAAGTTATAGTATAAAATGTTCAAAAAATATTATCATTTATTCTTTTTATTTTATGTTTTAATTGAGCCGAGATAAATCTTTCTCCACCTTTATCTTTTTATTGGTCAATTCTAGAGTAGCGTCTTGATCATCTATATCAATTGTGATATCAGGTTGGAGTTGAATTTCTTAAAATTAATCTCTTCAAATAATAAAGTCTAACACCAAAATTAACCTATTTGTCTTCTGCTCCCCCCTCAAAAACCCTAACCCTAATCATGAAATGTGTTTGTACATAATGAAGAACAAAAGACAATGTCAAGAGACAAAAAAGAAAAAAAAGAAGGAATTGATTAAGAATCGCTAGGTTTGCACATAATAAAGAGCAAAAGACAAGATAAGAGTCCAGAAATATATTATGATACACTTAGATCAATTAAATTATATTATTACTCATAATTGATATGCATAAGAGACAAAATACGTTGATAATCTTAAACTATAAAACAAACTGTATGAGTCCTCTAACATAAATTTTTAATGCAAGCAACCCCTAAGATTAATTTTGAAAATCTCTTGGTTTTGTGGAAGAGTTTGGGTGTAAAGAACAAATGTTAAATTATCTAATCCGATTAAAGTAGGATGATATAAGTTAATCCTATACATAAAATTTATTTTAACCAAAACTCATATATAAGTATTATAATTGGCATTGAGATCAAAGAACGTGTGAGATTCTCTTTGACTTTTATACAAACAGTATCTATTTAAATAATAATAGTATAATTAAACTTTGTGATCTGAAAAGAAATCAAACATACAATATAATTAATTACTTTAAAATAATCTAATCTAATCTAATAAGAAGAAAATAGATGGAAGTACTGTGAAAATTATTGCGATTTTATAATTCATAATTCTTAAACAATCTAATATTCTAATAAGAAAAAAAATAACAAAGACACATACTTATTGAAGGAGATAAAAGTAATGTGAAAGCTATTGTAATTTCTTGATCTGAAAAAAGATCAGATATACAATATAATTAATTGCTTTAAAATAATCTAATCTAATCTAATAGCAAAGGCACATGCCTGTAGAAGGAGATAAAAATGCTATAGAAATTATTATAATTTCTTTGCTTATATATATTGGTATATGATGTTGTATGTGAGAGAATAACAATTATATATTAGTATATGATGTTGTATGTGAGAGAATAACAATTATAAATAAAGTTCTATTTAAATAATAATAGTATAATTAAATTTTAAAACTAACTATGCAGTACTTTGAACTACTTTAATTTTAGTCGGTGAGAGATAGCCACTTTGTGTGTAATTATTAATCATATAGCATGTGAATAATTGTTTGCAGATTTGCATTATTAATCATGTAGCATGTGAATAATTGTTTACGGTTTGATCATTGATCATATATAAGAGCGAGGGGGTAAATTTCGTATTTAATAAACCGTCTAATTAACTAAGCGTATTGTGAACTACTTGAAATTTAGTTGGTGAGAAATCGTCACGTTGTGTGTAATTATTAATCATATAACATGTAAATAATTGTTCTCACTTTGGCATTATTAATCATGTAGCACATGAATAATTATTTGCAATCTGATCATTGATCACATATAAGAGCGAGAGGGTAAATTTGGTATTTAATAAACCGTCTAATTTACTTAAGTTGCTCTTCCATTCAGGTTTACATTTCAATTTAAACCATATCCTTATCTTCATACTATGTATATCCAATAAGAATTCATCAATTTATCAAGTTACTCTTACTTAATGGATTAGTATTTAAATTCCAAGGGTATTTTTATCTACTAAAAGATTTTTCCGAACTCGGTGCTTTTAAAGAGAGTATGATATATTGGAAAAATTAGGACGCTGACCCTCAACTATACATTTGATGCCAAGTGGCTGGTCACTTGACTCATCTCTGTGGCTAACAATAGGGCACAAGCAAAAAAGATCGAACCAAGAACCTCCTCTCGGAACGAAACACAAAGCCAAAGCTGCAGCCACACAAACCATGAATCACAAACTCCGCCACCAATGTAGACACGTACTCTCCGAACTCACCATATGAACTCAACCACCCCTACGTGTTCTCTATTGCCCCCACTCCCTTCACCCTTTTCTTCATCTTTTTCTTCTCAAGAGCTTGGACTGCAGGGCGCTAGCTCAACCAAATTTGCAACAACAACAACAACATCGTCTCTCAATCAGACTCTATCGCTAACTCGATCGTATTACTACAATGGCAACTGACCGAGATCTTGAGGGCTACGAACCAAATTCCTCGATACTCTCGGTTTCTGAGGCGAGGATGGAGGATTCTGGGAGTCAGATTGAGCCCACTGAACCGAGAGTACTAGAGATCACTACTACCGCCACTACGACTACAAATGAAGTTGTTGTGCCCTCTGTGCAAAACCTGCCGATTTTCGAGGAGAATTCAGCGCGAAAGAGGTCTAACCAAGATCGCAGAGCAGCTGCTAGTCCTCCTCCTCCTATGATTACCACCGATCGAGATCTTGAGCGTGAGGAGCAAAATCTCTCGATTAATTCTGGGGATGTTACAGGGAGAGAGAGGCTGAGGCGGCACAGGGCGGAGATGGCGGGAAAAGTTAGGATACCTGAGATATGGGGGCAGGAGAGGTTGTTGAAGGATTGGGTCGACTGCTCGGCTATCGACAGATGTCTTGTGCCTAAAGGCGTGGTTTCGGCGCGCAAGGCGCTGGTGGAGGAGTGTCGGAGGGCGAATTCGGCTGGATTGAGGATTGAGAACTGGTGCTAAGACATTGAGGTCGCGTTTTGTGTCTGTTTAATTTGATGTATAAATGTAAGGATATTAATGTATGGTGCTTCGAAATGAAGTTTGATGTGGATAATTATAAGATGGTTATATATGTGCTTAATCTGAAGAGGACAGGCCAGGTGGGTTCTTGATAGATTTGGTTGTCATCTTGGTACGAGTTCCTTGTGATTGTGCGTGCATTTGGGTGTGGGAACTAGTTTGATGTTCGAGCATATATAGTAGCTTGTTCATTTCAATGTAAAAACAAGTTGGTGCTGTTAGGAGTGCATGTGTTGCGTACTACATTGAAGCCCTTCACTGGATCGATGTGACTAAGGCTTGTTCTAAGCAATTTTATAAATTTTTATATTTTGCTATTACTATAAAGGAATAATTAGTGATTTTTCTATAAACAGTACGTGTTTAGCTCCTATAACCCACCACCAGCCTTTTCTTTTCGACGTAACATCATGCCAGACTTTATACGAATTTATGTGACATATTCCATAAGTTCTTGACGTCCCAATCCATCTTCAAAAACCGAAAACAAATCCTTACTGCGAGCTATTATGGACCCGGTATGATTAAAAAGAGTTTTGATTTTCCTAGTTATCAGAAAACAAAGGAGAGATCACTACTTTTCATCACATATGGTTTATTCTTCGGTTATATTAATTTATGATTCATCGTGTGTGAAAAATAGGAAGGAGCGTAATTCAGGAGATTATAATAAGTGCTAAACTTAAAATTATTTAGAACATCTATTAAACAATTGATAATTGTTTAATAAAACTAGAGTATAAAAGCATAGTCTCCTAGCAATAAACTTTCCTAGAACTACTAGCATTATCGCAAGTGCATATGCATATGCAAGAAGCTAGCAAAAAACTTTTCTAGTAAATTTATATATTTAAAAAATGCATCGTTGATTCCATTATAATGATAATGTGATATCTTAAACCTAAGGAAACTTTTTTTTATCCTATAGGCAAAGATAAGTTTTTTAGCATCTATTAATATTGTTTGTATATGTTTTATGCTTTTTTTTTTAACAAAATAAAATGTACGTGCCTAATGCAAAAAACTTATAATTTCCAAAAAATTACATTTTATACATTTCCATTCTTTAGCTTTTTTCGCTATACATATTATTATTTTTGCTAAAAGGAGCTAATAACTTTAATTTATATTCCTTTTAGAATCTAAAATATAACGGTTATGTAATTATATGGGCACATATCCTATATTCATGGAGTATAATAGGGAATATTAATCTAGAAAAAAAAGAGTAAGAAAAGAAAGAAAAATACTCGTATGATATATGAAATATTATAAAAAACAAAAAAGAAAGTAAGAAAAAAAAAGTGTTATTTGTATACATACGCCTTAAATCATGGGTATTTGCAAAACTACCCTCCAAAAAGTACCCCTCAAATCATCAACTTTGACAAAAATACCCCTAGAATTAACAAATTATTGACTTGATCGTATAAATTTGACTTCTTTATTGTTAATGTCTACATTGCAGTTGCAAATTGGCCTATTATCGATAGATTTAGGGCTTTTTTTTGTTTCGAAAATTGAAGATTTGAGGGATAATTTTGCAAATATTAAGATTTGAAGAATAGTTTTGCAAATACTCATGATTTAACGGGTATATTTGTATATGCAAATAACCCAAAAAAGAAAGATGTCTCCTATTAAATTATAATTTTGCCCTTCCAATTACAGTAGACAATGAGAATGTGCCCGCTATTCATCCAAATCTTGGTTTTCTATATGGTGGATGGACGAGAAATACCATTCAATAAGGCTCTGAATCCTTAATGGGCTTCTGGGCCGCCTAAACTAGGCTGAAATAAAGAGAGTTTTTATTGACCAAACACACCTAATTCGCCTAGGCCTAAAGCTGAGGCCCAAATAGGAAAATCAGTTCGTCAGCAGCTTTAAAAAAGCGCGAAAAGATCCAAAAGAAGAGGGGGTTACCTGCAATTTATTTTCTCAAAATGCCAAATCAGGATGTTAAGTTCTGTTAAAATAGTTGAGAGGTGATAAGCGTTAGGATCATTTGTATACCCATAATTGCATATTTAAACAACCCTCAGCACC
>NC_033795.1:16915141-16929170 GCF_001876935.1 Asparagus officinalis | reverse complement strand
TGGGGGTTATATTGGCAATTATGAAGATTTAAGGGTATATTGGCAATTATGAAGATTTATGGGGTAAATATGCAATTGGAAGATTTTGGGGGTATATAGCCAAATAATCCATGTTATTCTTGCTGACTGTTACTCCAATTCACTTTCCTCATCAACTGTAGCACTTAATCACTATGACTATTGGCTGAAACATCCTGTTACATCTCCTCAATCAGTGGAGATTGTATCAACCTCGCTCGCTATTCCTACAAACGGAATGATGAAACGAGGAAATCTCGAAATAAACTTAGTATCATATTTTTGGTATGACAATTGTTTTAAAGAGAAAATTTGCTTTCTTGTCCTTTAATTCTTCTTTTCTTTTTCCCGTATAACTTTATAATGATGTAATAATCTGGTGGTTTATCCTCTTTACCTAAAATCCAAATTGGAATACTATTGGAACAATATGATGTCTACCACTGTTACCTTCTTTCATATGCAAATGCCTAGGCAGAAGAAAATACTCGTTCCAAGCCATGAATTTACTACATTAACATTTTGATGTGATCTTCCTTTCATCTATTGGTGTTTGCAAGATCCGCATACCTGATCCTCTACACGATTTTGCTTTTTGAGTAACAGGGACAAAATGCCCGGCAAATTTATTAAGCCGATAAAATGTTGAAGGCTAAGATTGTTTACAACTGAGATTGTTGGAAAGTAATAGTAACTATCTACCTGCTACAATAACTACCAACCACTGACCCACCAATCGTTACTGTAGCAACAATGCACACCTATCACAAAATCACCTACATATAGCCACCCTAGCCTTAAGTTGAGGTCATCCTAGTAGCAAACGGCTGGGAGGGGGGAGGGGATTCTCCTTATAAAGAGAAATTGTAACTCCTAAATTTTACTCATAGTTCTGCCGGTGGTTTTTACCCCAAATTTATTTAGGGGTTTTCCACGTAAAAATCTGTGTTTTCAATTTTATTATTTCCACACTATTATTCACTACGACCCTGCTCTATCGGGCCCCGGGTTTGTCCCAACAGAAAATAGATACATAACATTCATGAAGAGTAAAGGAAAAAAGAGCAAGAAATACAGTTCGGAACTTGATTGTTTTTCGCATCTTCCATTTGATGGAATGTTTTGCATGCTTTTTGATGTATAATGCTGAGCGATGAGCGTTGTCCTGACCATTGTATCATTCAGTTGGACCCAATGGGGTTGAGAATATTTACTGTATATAGCAACATAACATCTCTGGATCCCATGTAAACATAACTCTTAAGCAAATCAAACTTCATTTTGATTTAATCATCATAATGCCAAGATCTTAGAACAAATGATTATCACTATGAACAACTAATTAAGGAAAACGTACCTTGATCCATGATTTGAAACTTGAAGAGAAATTGATTCAAAGATGTACAACCTTGAAGACTTGCGTTTCTCTCTCTCAACCCTCTTAAAATATTCCGAAAATTTGTTTGATGGAGAGAAATTTTCACACTCATAGGTAGAGAGAGGACCAAGTCTTTAAATAGAGAAATACTCATACTCCATCCATCAACATGAGTAGTTGTCTTAATTGACCAATAGGAATTAGGCATAAAAACATGATTAGTTATGTAACTAAATAAAACATGAATATTTTCTTAAACTAACAAAAACGTGAGAAAGTTAACTTGACCACTAAAGGTGGTTTTGCAAAATGTGGGTAGTTACAAAATAGTGGGAAATATGGGCCACAAAATTCTAACACCCTCGTATCGTATGCGAAACTAGAGGCTTTGCAATGTGAAATTTAGCTTAATTCTACTGGGAATTCTCCTCTTTTAGTCTCGTGAATGTTTAATTTTCTAATTCCTGTTGGCTCGCTAATCTTTGGTTCTTTGTTGTTTTCTGCAGAAGAGGTATGAGGATATTTCTGTATTTGGGACAAAGGCAATCTGAATGATGAGCTTTGAGCTAGAGTTTTCCGAGAGCTTGAAATGTTTCTAACTTGTTACAGTTTATGCATGAACTGTTTCTTTGTCATTGAATAAGCACATAAGCTGCTCTAAAAGATTTGCGTCTGAGCCTTTGGCATAATTCTATTTTGTTCGTCTTTCTTGTGATTGTAGAATGGCATGAGCTCTGAGGTTTTCCATCCCTTTTCATTTTTTATTGCGGTCAATATACAGCAGTAAGATCATGGGCCACTAACCAGGCCTATGAGCCATCTTTTCCATCATCTCAAGGATGCATTCTTTATTTCTCTAATGGGAGGATATTCTTTCATGATCTTAAATTTATCTTGTTTTGTAATTTCTCCAATCGCGTGAAGGTTTTGAGAAAAAGGTTTTCAGATGTAAGCTGAGAAAACCTTCCTGATTTTTTTTGTTTGATTAGGGAACTTCCTCACGATTCTTCGAGCCATGGATATCAAATCCCATGGCACGGCTAAGGGACACCGTCAATGCACAGCCTTGGGACGTCGGGTATACGAGGAAAATAAATTCCTGTAAGTGCACCTCTTGAGAGTCGAAACTGAAACCTTGGCATACTACACATAGGCAGCTTACTGACCTAGTAAACCCTCTTTAAACCCTCTTGATGCTTACTACAAATGGCAGCCTGCATGACAGTTTAGCTCAAAGCTAGTTTAGGGTTTATATCAGTAAATCTCTTCAAACGCAGAACAAACAAAACATTTATAAAACAAATATGAAATTCGCTTGTCCAACCACTTCTTGGTGGTCGATTAACAAGCAGCCTAAATATCATGCTACAGACAATTCAAGATTAATATGATCATGCAATTTAACAGTTTTGTTGTGCAAACTGTTGCATAGACTCGGTCTAATGGTGACCAAATCAACGTTTGTTTCTCTGTTGAGAGAAACGTGGGAACGTGGAATGGTTTGTTGAGAGGAAATCTCTCATGGGGTGGAACTGAAGGGGGGTGGAGATAGTGGGTTAGCCCCTATAAAAGGAGGGATGATTTCCTTTAGAAAATACAACGAAAAAAAGAAAACCTCTTACCCATTACCGGAGCCCCCCTTCAAAGATATCATCTTTTCTCTTCTCTATACTCGTTCACTGGTATCAGAGCTGGTGGATTAAGATTTTTTTTGAAGAGTAGAGAGAAGCCATCGGTCCAGACCATTGTTGAAGAAGAAGAGAAGCTAGGTTGAAGAAGAAGAACCAGCAGCATTTTTTTTTGAAGAAGAAAGGCCTACTCTTTTATTTTTCGGTCCTAGTGTTCACAACCTACTCTCTTTTATTTCTCTGCCTTGGTTTTTGTTCATAGCCACAGGCCTACACCTATTGTTTACTCTCTTTTCATAGTCACAGGCCTATTGTTTACAAGTTAAACCCACTCACATGTCTACATCCAGCTAGCATATTTTTTTCGGTTTTACTCTTTGAATCCACATCCAGTTAGCAAGCTAGCATTTTTTGTCCTATACAATAAAGTCTACCCTATTCCTTCTTGTCCTACACCAAGCCTACAAAAATCCTTTCTTCAAGTTTTTCCCATCAAAATTCATGAGCCCTCCTATTAATACATCTTCATTAACATTGTTTTGGGCTTTCTTTTTGGGCCTTTGAGTGTTGTGTTTGTTTGCTGGCCCAAATTTAATGACAGTAATTATGATATGTGGCATAGAAAAATAGGATATGCTCTTATTCATGACAACATTGATGATATAATCGAAACCACTGCTCCAACCCTTACTGATAAATCAACACCTGAAGAAAAGAAAGGGTTTGAGCAGTGGAAGTCGAAAGACAAAAAGGCGAATAGTTTTATGCTCATGTTCATGGAAGATAATTTAATCAAAGTTTTTGAAACTTATAAAACTTCCATGGACATGTGGAATGCAATAAAAGAAAAATACGACACTGCTTCTGAAGTTAACATCCAACTACTCTTGCATAAGTATAATTCTTGTCGTATGCAAGAGGGAGACAATGTCGTAGAGCATATAAATAAAATGATTGTCATGGCTAAGGACTTATCCACTGTTGGGACCGAAATCCCGGAAAGAATGCAAGTGGCAACCATTTTGAATAGTCTTCCCCCTTCACTTGCTGTGGCTGCCACCCCATTAAGAATGAATCCTGCCATTAAGTCTGTCACTGATCTTCCTATGCACCTAGCGATAGAACAGGACTTAATAGCCAGTAGGAAGGAACCAGAACTGAATATGGTGCAGCAAGAGCTGAATTATGTCCGCCAGAGGCATAATGCTGGAAGCTATAAAAACCCTGGTTCTAGTAAACCACAACCACGAGGACCGAAATCGCAGCAGTTCAAGAGAAAGAAAGTACCCCGCGGAGCCTGTTACAATTGTGGAAAGTTCGGGCATTTCAAACCCAATTGCCCACAAGGTGAAAAGCAGGAGAATAAGGGAGGCTATAAGCATCCAGAACAAGGGGGTACTAGCAAAAGAGAATTCGTCGGTGTGACGGAATGTAATGCTGTGATGACGGATATCAGTGGTTGGTGGATCGACTCCGGTGCGACTAGGCATATCGCAAAGGACAAGAATGGAGTCGTAGAATTCACCGAGCTGAAGAAAGGAGAACAGAGAATCTATATGGGAAATAATACCTATCTCGATGTAGAAGGTATTGGTTCGTATAGATTGGATCTTGGGGACAGTATTCTTGTCCTCAAAGATGTGTTCTATGCGCCAGGAATTCGACGCAATCTGATCTCTGTTCCCAGCTTGATGAAGAAAGGACTGGAAGTAAGGTTCTATAATAACATAGTTTCTATAGGCAAGAATAATGAAGTGTATGCTATGGGTAAATATGTGCCCGAGCATGAATTATGCATTCTTCCAGTAGTTTGTAATAATTCTGATAATAAAATTTCGAATTTGAACTACTTGTCCTGTTATATTTCTGAATCTGAATTGTGGCATTCTAGACTAGGACATGCTAGTATTTCAAAAATGAAAGAAATTATCAGAATGAACTTGCTTCCTGCACTATCTAATGTTCAATTGCCACCATGTGAACATTGTTTAACTGGTAAAATGACTAGAAAACCTTTTGTTGGCGGACATAGAGCCAATGAACTTTTAGGGTTGATACACTCGGATATTTGTGGTCCCCTAAGTGTCAAAACTCATAGTAATAAAGAATATTTTATTACTTTTATAGATGATTATTCCAAGTTTGCACACGTCTATCTTATATCCAGAAAATTAGAAGCTTTTGACTGCTTTAAGAGATATAAGACAGAAGTTGAAAATCAACTTGGATTGAAAATCAAAATTCTGAGAACTGATAGAGGTGGAGAATATAATTCTAAAGAATTTGAAAGTTATTGTATTCAGCATGGAATTAAAAGGCATACAACAATGCCGTATACGCCATAACAGAATGGTGTTGCTGAAAGAAAAAACAGAACATTATTAAATGTAGTTAGATGCATGTTGTCTCATTCTGGTCTCTCTAAAAACTTTTGGGGAGAAGCATTGTTAACTGCAAACTACATTTTAAATAGAATTCCCACCAAATCAGTTATATCTACACCTTATGAATTATGGAATGGGAGGAAACCTAATTTGAGTCATCTCAGGAAGTGGGGATCTATAGCCCATGTTCTCATTCCATGTCAACTTAGAGATAAGTTGGATTTTAAAACAATAAAGTGTAGATTCATAGGGTATTCAGAAAAGTCAAAAGGTTATAAGTTCTACAATAAAGAAAAAGGTGTCATTGAAAGCAGAGATGCTACATTTCTAGAGAATCTAGAGGAAGAGGAACAAGTTCAAGAGGAAACAGAACCTCTAACTGTAATAGATGATGATTATTACAGTGTTGTTCCCACTAATGACCCTGATATTGTGAATGAACCTAACCTTGAAAATGATGAAATACCTATGGAAAATAATGTACCTAATCAACCGGTTGTAGGCAACAAAAGACCAAGAACACAACCTTCATGGATGGATGATTACTATTTGTATTCATGTGAGTCATCCTGTTTTTCGGTAGATACAAATATAGAAGAACAAGATCCCTTAACTTTTTCTGATGCGATGAAATCGCATGAATCAGCTTCATGGCTAGAATCTATGAGAGAAGAACTTGATTCCATAGAAAAGAATAAGGTATGGGAGTTATGTGATCTACCAGAAAATAGGAAAGCCATAGGATGCAAATGGGTGCTCAAAAAGAAATATCGTGTTGATGGATCTATTGATAAATTCAAAGCACGGTTAGTTGCCAAAGGTTATAACCAGAAGGCAGGAATAGATTTTCAGGAGACGTATTCTCCTGTAGCTAAATTTGCATCCATTAGAATTATTTTGGCTATTGTTGCATATCTTGATTTGGAGTTATTCCAAATGGATGTTAAAACTGCATTCCTTAACGGAGAGTTGAAGGAAGCAATATATATGCAACAACCTGAAGGTTTTCAGGTGAAAGAACAGGAACATAAAGTTTACAAATTAATGAAATCTCTATATGGTTTAAAACAGTCTTCTAGACAATGGTATCTCAAATTTCATGATGCAGTTACTAAACTTGGTTTTATTCAAAATAAATTAGATAATTGTGTATATGTCTTGAAAAGTGGGAGCAAGTTTACTATATTATCCTTATATGTGGATGATATATTGCTCGCTGGAAATGACATAGAAATGTTGAATAAAACCAAGGCAGATCTCAGCGAAAAGTTTGAGATGAAAGACATGGGAGATGCATCATATATTCTTGGAATTCAAATAATTCGAGATAGAAAGTCTAGAATGCTAAGTTTAAACCAAGAAAAATATTTAAGATCAGTTCTTAAAAGGTTTGGAATGGAGAATTCCAATCCGGCACCAACTCCGTTGGTTATGGGAAAGAGATTATGTAAAGAGCAAAGCCCTGGAGAGGGGCAGAAGCCATTAGATGTTCCTTATGCTCAAGCAATTGGAAGCTTGATGTATGCAATGTTGTGCACCAGACCTGATATAGCTTATGCTGTGAGTCTAGTCAGTAGATATCAAAGTAATCCAGGACCAGCACATTGGGAAGCTGTTAAAAGGATTATGAAGTATATCAGAGGTACATTGACTCATAGATTAGTTTATCAAGCTGATTCGCTTGAACTCCTCGGTTATTCCGATGCTGATTTCGGAGGTGATAAAGATGATGGAAAGTCCACTTCGGGACACTTATTTATCTTTGGAGGAGGAGCTGTTTCTTGGAGTAGCAAGAAATAAGGGTGTGTTGCTAGATATACGCAAGAAGCTGAATATATAGCTTGCAGTATGGCAACTACACATGCTGTCTGGATAAGACGGTTTTTGATTGATCTTGATCTCAATTTGTTAGAAGGACCTATTGATATTTATTGTGATAATCAAGCAGCAATTAGCTTAATCAATAGTGGCGCGAATAGCTCCAAAGGAAAACATATTGAGATCCAGTATCACTATATTCGAGATATTGTAGAAAAGGGAGAAGTCAAAGTGACTTATATCCCTACTACAGATATGATTGCTGATCCTTTGACAAAAGGAATACCAGCGGAATCTTTTATCAAACATGTAAGTTTGATGGGACTTAGGAATAAATAAGTTTAAGTAAAATTTCATGAATAATGAAATAAGAGTTACTCTCTACGGATAGTGGGAGTAATAGTAAGCAGAAACATCTGATCTCACGGATAGTGAGAGACATGCCACTTGGTTAATTTGGTCAAGTGGGAGATGTTGCATAGACTCGGTCTAATGGTGACCAAATCAACGTTTGTTTCTCTGTTGAGAGAAACGTGGGAACGTGGAATGGTTTGTTGAGAGGAAATCTCTTATGGGGCGGAACTGAAGGGGGGTGGAGATAGTGGGTTAGCCCCTATAAAAGGAGGGATGATTTCCTTTAGAAAATACAACGAAAAAAAGAAAACCTCTTACCCATTACCGGAGCCCCCCTTCAAAGATATCATCTTTTCTCTTCTCTATACTCGGTTTTTTGCTTTTTATTACAGGTGTTAAGAATCCTAGTTCTCATTTGAGAAAAAAAGTCGAAAATGATAGCTACCTTAAGAATAACATTAGAACTTAAAGAAATTATTACAACAATAGCGCGTACAAAAGTGAAACATTTCTACAACAACCCGAGCCATGTGCAAAAAACTGACCGCAGTGTCTTTGTCAATGTCTGGAAGTGCCCTGGCAGCCAGCAGCTGTCTGTTGATAAAATTATGGTGATATTAACAGAAATTGTACAAATGGAGAGTGAAGCCCTGCTGCTTTCTGATTTACGCCTTCAGTAACCAGCACACTTCCTGGTTAGGGTATTATGGGGCAGCAGCAGCAAAGATAGTTTGATGATATGAAGGATAAAACAGTGTTGTCATCAATCCGATCTCTCAAGTTCTCTGAATCTCCGATCCCATTCTCTAGCCTCAAAATCTTGGTCTGAAACATCTTTTTCTGTACTGTAGACTATCCTCTCTGAACCAATAACAGTTCGACGTGCCATCTCTCTAGCGCTGGAAAGCTGATAAACAAAGTGCAAAGGTTACAAGAGAATTATCTTTACTCTAAAATTATATAGGCCATTTTAGACTGGAAACTATGCAATTATGCACACATAATCAAAATTCTACCAAAATGTGCCAAATGTGAAGATGAACCAATCACTTCCAGAGTATTGCGGTTGTAGAACCACAGTTCATTGTGTTTGGTTATGAGCAATATAAAAGCAGGTAGCATGTTCAACTCGATGGATACTATCCATAATTTAACTCTACTTACTGTATTTCGGCACTCATACCAACCATGTAATTGGTGGCTTTTATCCACTTGAATACTTCTTTAAGTCGTAAGCTCTCTTCTATCTGTTATATATGTACTTCTCCGGGTCCCATATTACTTTACTTACTCTTTAAATAAATTTGAGCCAAGGCTCTTATCCTTCTAAACAAAGAAAAAGAAAAAGTAGAATGTAAACATCTTCCTAACCAAAATCCATAAAATTACCTTCCTTCTGAGAGATGAATCAGGCAATTCAAGGGCTCGAGCTTGTTGTTTTCTACCCAGATTGCGTTTTTCAATATCTGCATTCCTTTTACGCAAGAGGAACCATCGGAACAAGGGTATTGCAAAGAACGAAGCAGCATAGACCTGAGAATAAAGGTTGTCTTGATGATATGAATAGAACTAAAAAGATGCCAAGTATACAAGAATTGTAAGGTACTTATTTTATAAAGAATGTACTAATATTGGTTACAGCCACAACAAATCTAATTATTCCTAGGATTTTGTACAGTCAGCATGCATTTCTGAAATGAGTTACACTTGCATAAGAGTGAAATTTGATTTATAGATTCATAACCACTGTTTGTGCATGTGTTTGGTTTGTTTTCCCCCTCCTCTTTCTGGTGGTGTTGGTGGTGGGGTGTTCCAAAATGTTGCAAACATGAGAAGAATAATAAGAATGGTATGGAAGATTTAAAGAGGTTGTTTACAAAATTTTGGAACAAAATGTGATTCGCTTTTGATATGAAATAACAAGACATTCATTTCTTGTGCAGAACAAGATGCAAGGATTTATTACGAGATGAAAAGGGTGCTATAGAAAACAAATGAATTCTCATTTCATGAATCAATAAGGATGAAGCCCTTGTGAGATGCATGCTGCTGAGGGCAGTCAAATTTCTGTGCACAGTAATTTGTCAACGAGTATTCAAAAAGAAAGTAACTAAGACAATCAGAACACCAATGATACAGTTAGTATTAGAAATATTTTGGAATATGACAGTGGTAGGAGATTACATTGATTTAATATGGCAACTAAACCTACCTGGAGTAGAGGAAATATGTCAGCAACAAAAGAAATAAAGCCAGCGGGTGCTATTGCAGTGTTCCTTCAATTTAAAACACCAAGAGTAATTACTAGATATAAAAGAAAGACAGAATAATAAGTAATAGTAGGACAACAAATTCAGTACTTTAACATGCTGCCCAGAACAACAACTCCAAAAAGATTGAGTGCTCCCAGTCCTATAACCATTCCTTTCTGCGATGATCCAGCTTTACTGCAAAACACAAGTTTTATGAGATGAAATAGAACACTTAAGGTAATCCACTTACAAATTTAAAAGAAATCTCTATGAATTATAGCGGCTAATCACAGCATAAAGGTTGCAGAATAATTTCGTGGAATGATGGTCAATACTAAAATGGAATGATGGTGAATACTAAAATTAACCTGAAGGAACATTTAAAGATTTCTAAAGCAAAGATGGTACATACAAATACTAACCTGAAGGACCATTTCTTCTCCTCAAGATACTTCCCAACTCCATCAACCCACTCAGCCCACTTTTCCCTACATATTCCTTTCGCCCAACCCTTTGGGATGAAGCAGTACGCTGCAAGGATGGAAAGCAATATAGGATGTTTCCCTACAATAAGAATAAGATATACTGTGAGAAAAGTGTACATCCTAGTCAACAAAGATAGTTCTATGCTAGTAATAATAGTCCTCTTTTCATGTCTATCAAACAGGTAAGACAAAATATTGGAGCTAGTGATGGCAGAGATAATGTAGAAGCGTATCACTTTCATGTGAGTCCACATTCATGCTTACTGGTTTCATGCCCTTTTATACTTCAAATATTGGCAAGAATATTCACAAACCTCATCATCCACTTCTGGATGCCCATCGAAGCGTAATAATACAGGTAAGACGTATGAATCAACATCCTGCTCCTGTACAGAGGAAGGAATAAGTTAATATTAAAAACCAGTACCATGAAAAGAAATTCAGCTGAATGTTATGAGGTACATACATAGAAGTATTTAGACATAAATTCTCAGTAGAAAAGATATAACAACCGTTCATGTTTATGATACGGTAACTAGGAGAAACAGTTTGCACACCTTTTTGTCTTCTATAGGCATAACATCCAGATATGGAGCAAGCTCCTCAGCAGTGACAACGCCACCTTTTGAGGCAATATATTGTCCAATCTGCCAGAACAGGCTTAAAAGCTTAATGCAAGAAAAGAAAAGATTATAGATTTCTTTGGTTATAAATGTTGGCACACAAAGATGCTGACCAAAAATAGAATATTTTGTTCAAAAATCAAGGCTAGGGTCCTAGTTAGTAGTAAGCTAAGTTGCATGAGTACGGGTATGGGACACGGCAAATTTGTAAAAGGTAGGGTATGGGGACACGGCTATAAATATGTATGTTACATATTTTATATAATTATATGTATTAAAATTAATAATTTACATAAAATGAATATTGTTTTTCATTTATATAAGATCAATATATTAAAAATAGATGTGAAGTATGGAATATACATCCAAGAAGTGTACAATGAGTGTTCTAAATTAAAACATGTATATAATTGAGTATATGCTCGAACAAATGTATGCATATATTCAAGAAGTATCAAAGAAGTTTGGGTAGGGGTATGGGTATGTGTAAGGTATGGGTACGGCTTCCAAATAGAAGTACACAGGCAACAGGTAGTAAGGAATACTTTGTTCAAGTCAAGCCTACAACATTTGTTATTACAATGAAATGATTTCAACATAATGCACTACAGTGGGCACTATAAAGGCAAAAATCAACAGACTCATAACAAATCCGGTGATATTATAACAAGACAAAGCATGAAATTTTCTGAATTTTTATCCAACTCTCTTCACAATTCCACGCCGTGGCGGACGTATATGGGGGCCAAGGGGTCCTTGGCCTCACCTTGGAAATTTTAAAGAAACAAGGAGTATAGATTAGTTGAAATTTATTAAATTAAAAGGTTAAGATTTAAAGCCCTCAAAAGCCAAAACTTTGTCAAACAAAATCATTCCTGTTGGGTTTCTTTTGACAAAATTTTGAGGGCTTTAAAATCAATAATTTAATAAATTGTAACTAACCTATATCCCTTACTTAAAATTTTAGATATGCATATATTTTATCATGCTATAGTCATAAAATGATTTCTTAGAGGAAACTGAGTATCTTCTACCACCGGGAGTGAGGGCGACTCAATCAAGGAACAATATCGTAAATTAATCTACGTATCTTGTACTATCGGGGTTGAGGGTGAACACGACCAACACCATCAATTGTGATGGTCATGAAATAGTTTCAAGAAATGAAGGAAAGAAGAATGCTACTAAAAGACTATAGTGTAATTGGAAATATGATTTTAAAAGTCTTGTTATGTAATAAAGCTTAAATGCTAATCAAGTGTGAAAAAAATTACATAATCATGTTTAGTTATTTTTTGGACCGTCCTACCGATATTCATCACTATGCCACTGCCCCCGCGCCGGAGATAAAATAGCTATCGATCATGGGGGGTTGATCAATGCTCATTAGAATACTGGGCAGATCTTGCTCAAGGTCTGAGTTTTTTAATGTCATTTGGAACATTGCAATGTTGCTTCCGTAGGGATTAATTTGCAAGATAGTTGCAACTCTTTGAAGAGTTTTTTAACATGTGATCTTTTGCCCCCCCCCCCCCTTCCTATTTTGCAAAATGGACCAACTGGGATACAAATGGAGGAGGTGATAAGCTAAGTTTGTTTCTATAACTTTAGTTCCCTTTTTTGCAATATGTAGTTATTAGCTCCATTTATTGTGAACGAGTGTATTCATGGAGGAATTATTTGCTGCTCTCATCCATGACATTTAGTGTGCGCACCAAATGATACCAACAATTGGATCACTGGGTCCTAGTAATTGTGCAATGATTCAAAGTTGGTATTCTTTGGTTTATCATTAATATCATCAACCGAGACCATTGGCTATTTTCTTGTATTCATTGATAATCTGAAGAGAGGAAGGAATAATCAAAATTTATTTATTGAAAAACAAATAATCAGTGATTACATAGTTGCTTTTTTATTACTGTATAGTATGGTGGTTGTATCTTGAAACCCCGCCCCCAAAACAAAAAGAACGAAAGAAAAAAACTATTCTGCATATTTAATTATCAATGCCATAGGGATCTGCTCTAAACTCATACTACCGACTAGATAAGGCAGATCTTTGTGCAATTTTTAAAATATATAAACAAATCCTATTATGAATATTTAATAAGTACCAATGATGGGAACAACATGTTAATTTTGACGAACAACCTAATGAGGATGACAAGATCAAGCATTGTTGGTATATGCTTTCCCTGACCGATAGAAGCCGTGAAGAGAAACAAAACCAAATATCATTTCACAGAATCAGACTAAATAAATATAGGTATAAACAAGGGTGTTGCAAAGTGCGCGGAGGGGTAGGGTAGGGTTGGGGGACCACATTAAAATTACACAATAATGCTTCATGATAAGAGGGAACTCCATTGATGTATGGCGTATCAAAGTAACTTATCAGCATAATTCATAATGAGGTTGACACACAAGATGAGCATCAACCAACACGATAAACAAATTTGGGAGTTGGTGGGGTAGGGAGAATTAATTCAAACCGCTGCAAAGTACTGGTAATTTAATAAAATTTTCCGACAATATACCAGTATGAAAACCTGCTCCAAAACAACAAAATAAACTTCAAACAGTCGACTGCGAGAAAGATGTGACTTGCACCTTTTTGAAATGCAATATGCACCTGTATTTAACGGATTATATGTTGCCTGGATTTTTCTCTTCTATCTATTATATCATTTAGATATTGTACCATGTATCATGACTCTTAAGAAAACCTACACTAAACAAGCAAAAACACGATATGGAATATGCTTGGAACAAGAAAAACAACTATCTACAACGAGGAATGTCGAAAACGCATTTGATACCAGTTTCCACCTCTCCTCTTCAAGTCCTTGATTTGGATCTCCGTCACCAAACACAAATGAAAAAACCTGAAGGAAACATGAAATATGTAAAATTATCGCTATTTTTAAAGGAAGAATATGCTGAAGTATTGAACAAATCATTCAACCCTTTCATATTACAGATTCAATAAAGTTCATTCCATCATTTTTTCTGATTTGCTGCCTCCTGTAGTAGTATGGATCCCAGTACCTGCAAATGACAGTAATCTTAGATACATAATCTACATA
>NC_033795.1:16893818-16915131 GCF_001876935.1 Asparagus officinalis | reverse complement strand
TTAATATATTTTATGGGAACAAAATTATTTCACAAGAGGCATCTATTTACTCCCATCCATGATGATGCTACTCCATCAAATGTGAATCCACCACATGAATGTCAGATCTAATAGCAGTACTTTGTGAAAGGTCATTTTAGCATCCAAACTGAATAGAGTATGACAAATCCAACCCTAGGAACTCACCATCTCCAGAATGTCAGATCTAATAGCAAAACTTTGTGCAAGGTCATTTTAGCATCCAAAGTGAATGGAATATGACAAACCCAACCTTAGGAACTAACTATCTCCAGAATGACTGTTAAGTGTTAACTGTTAGCAGATTGTAGGGTCACCAGTTGCATGATGTCAACTGGAAACACACCAGAATGGGGTCGGACAATACAGATTTTAGTTCTACAGGGTGGTTGCGCATTAGATAACACTGGTTAAATATAAGCTGCCTAAGTTAGTGGACACAAAAGTTCGAATAATGTCAGTGTAGGTTCAATGAACAAATTTTATGAGGATGGCTCTGCACATGCATCACCATCATAAGTAGGCCAAGAATCTAGAAAATCAAATCAAACTTATCATGCAACAACATCCACATGGTTTCAGATAATTACAAAAGATGAGCTTATGCAGAACATCTTCTGAAAGTTATCTTAGAAAAGGAGATGTCTAGATAAAAAAAGAATACGAGAATAATTAACTTACCAAAATAGGTCTGTTGGGCTGAAGAAAACTGTAAAACCAGAGTCATACGACCTTCCTCCACGTCTTCCTCGATTATCTTCATCACTATAATCAACATAAGGCGACCAGTAAGACTGTGAACACCAATTTGAACTGAAAAATGTTTTCAGGAGAAGCTGAAAGGATGAAACGGGACGAAGATACCATTTGCCGAAATTTTATCACTTGGTATATTTTAAACATTAAATGCTGCGACAAGGAACAGAAGCATTAAGATGCACACATATTACCTTCTACTTGAGACGAGCGCGATGATTGTTGTGTAAACAATAACTATTGAAGCAATAAGTGCTGTCCCAAAGGAGACCCTGATTAAGTACTCAGCCCCTCCCTACAAAATTGAAAAGGTAAGCTTTTGCATACTGGTCTAAGTTATACATTATATAATCAAGTAACATCAACGACAATGCCTAGCACAAGAAGAATGAGACCCTGAGTACCTTCAATTTGTCGAGTAGAGGTTCTACTTTCATTCTAAAAGATTTCCCAGCCAACTTTGACCTGTAATCCCTTGGGAAAACATAAAGAACATCGCCTTCATCTGAAACCTATCAATATCATCTTCAGATAGATAGCCTTATGAAGACAAGTAAATATGAAGAACCAATCACTCTTACCGGTAAGCCATAAAGGACTTGTTATCATACGCATATTAAACAAATAGAGGTCCTAAGTTTAACAAATTGATTACAAGTCACCAACATTGTTTCTTTTTCATAAAATTGTAAGAGCAAAATAAAGAGAACATGCTGCACTCTGTTTCAATAACGCAAGTTATGTAACTACTTCTTTCCTCTCTTTTTTTGTCCTTTGTATTGGTTAATTCCCAAAGAGAAAGTAACAGAAACTAGTTTACAGTGTTGACTGAAAAATATACAGACTGGTGGAATAAAATTTGCAAACCATGCACTAGATAACATTAGTATATTGGCTTGTCAGGCCAGTGACCATATCAAGTTGCTGGATCCTTTTCTAAGATAAAAATTCTCAAACAAAAAGAGTATACCACTGCTGGTAAACCAAGAAAATGCTTATGCATTGATGCCACGAAGAATCATGACATTCTCCAAATTATAAATACAATATCTGGTGGATTTCATATTTCCATGGCGGGTAAGAGTCATAAGACAGACAACTTATCGTCAGGTGTTGCATATGTCAAGGAAATGTAGCACAAGTTTACGAATTTAATGCAAAACATTCTGAACTGAAATTGGAGAAGTCATTGAAATAATTGGCAGAAGTTATAAAATAGGAAGCTTGGCAAATAAAGCCATCAGTTATCTTGTTTCCTGCAGATAACATCTGTTCAATTTACGTTATAGCATCATGCACAAAAACTTTTATTGGGTTTGGCTAATCAAACTTCAAATTATTGAATAGATAGCCATGCAACAACAGCAACACCAACGGAGTTGTTTCCCAACATTTTGAGGTTAGCTACATGAATCAACAATTTTCCATTCAGTTCTATCATGTATCATCCCCGATCCTCCGTTAAGTTAAATACTATCCTGCCCTTCTTAATTGCTTCCAACAACTTTGTTTTAGGTCTACCACTAGTTTCTTTTCCGCAATCAACTATAATCTTATCGCTTCTTCTAACTGGTGCAGCTAATGGTCTTCATTGTACATTCTTTTCCGCAATCAACTATAATCTTATCGCTTCTTCTAACTGGTGCAGCTAATGGTCTTCATTGTACATGAATAAATCATCTCAACTGACTCTCTCTCGCTTCTTCTAACTGGTGCAGCTAATGGTCTTCATTGTACATGAATAAATCATCTCAACTGACTCTCTCTCATTTTGTCCAGTATTTAACCACTAGAAACCACCTAACCTCCCATCAAACAAAATGATCGAAATAACAAAGAAACGCATTAAAATACCTCTAAGAATCCACCAGTGTCAGCAGCGAGAGCCTGAAGAGCTCTCTCAGCCTCATTCAATTTAAGCCCAGCTCTACTCGCCACATCCCCAATCGTAACCCTGCCTCCGTACGAATCAACGGCCTCCATCGCTCGATTCCTCACACCCGAAGGCAGCTTATCGGTCTCCACAACTCGCCCAGGCCTGAGTCCAGCGGGAACGTCGACGCTCGCTCTGATCGCCGGAGCCGAAACCCTAACCCTAACCCCAACGGCCGCAGATCTTTGAGAGGTGCGAAGGCGAAGGGGGACGGCGACGAAGGGAGTTGGGCGGAGGAGTGAGGGTTTAGAGATTGGGTATTTGCAGGAAATCAAACAGGACGCCATGGATTTTTAGGGTTAGGGTTTGGATTTTTATGAGATCGGCATTGAGAGAAAGAGGGTTTATCGTTTTCTCTGGAGTGGAGTCTGGATGGAGGGAACTCCGTCGAGCTCAACAGCTTCTGAGTGGCTGAAAATTTTTGGATGACGGCCTCCCCTTGCGAATTGGGCCGGGTTTAAATTTCGGAAAGCAGGAGTAATTCTTAAGCCTAATTTCACGTCGGATTCGGATCCTCTGTAGTAATAATTGAAAAGTATGTAGGGGGTGTTATCCATTTGGGATTTTGTTCGAGAAGCCTATATATTCTAGGATTTAAAGTTCTTGATTTTTTGGAAAAATTTTAAACCTTTGGATGGATTATTGAACTAGGTGCTAAATAAATTATTAACAAGCATAACTATTTTTTATTAAAAAATAATTATTATTTAATTAATAAAAATTTATGATTATAATTTAAGATTAAATTTTTACTATTAATTTGCGGCTTTCAATATATAAACACTAAATGTAATAAAAAGTTTTGCCGAACATAAAATAAACATATTAAATTATTAATTATCTAATATTTTTATTATTTAAGATATTAAATATTATTTAATATTACCAATTTTCTATTGGTTATTTAAACAAATATTAAATATAAATTGAGATAAATATTAGGTATATATTTCATATTTAACAAATTATTTTATATATTTAAAATATCATAAGTCATTAATATATTAAATATCAAATATATTAGACTACTAAATATATCACTAATTATTTAAGCTACAAATGACTAAATAGTATTAAATATTAAATAATACCAATATTTCATTTTAATTCATTAACTATATTTAAGGAATCTGATTAAAAGTATTTAAAACTAAACATATTTAATATAAAATATATTAAATAACTAAAAATAATTATTTAAGATATTTAACATTTAATGTCTAAAAAAATATTTTGTTAGTTAAATTTTAAATATTACTTACATTTAATATTTACATGTGTACCATATTTCTTACTAATATTTAAATAAAAAGAGATATATTCTATATAAATATTAAATATTTAAGAAAATTTATATGTTTAAGACATGATAAATAATAAATGTATTCAATGTTTAAAACTAAATATATTACATTAAATATACTAAATGATTAAACGGCGACGAAGGGAGTTGGGCGGAGGAGTGAGGGTTTAGAGATTGGGTATTTGCAGGAAATCAAACAGGACGCCATGGAATTTTAGGGTTAGGGTTTGGATTTTTATGAGATCGGCATTGAGAGAAAGAGGGTTTATCGTTTTCTCTGGAGTGGAGTCTGGATGGAGGGAACTCCGTCGAGCTCAACAGCTTCTGAGTGGCTGAAAATTTTTGGATGACGGCCTCCCCTTGCGAATTGGGCCGGGTTTAAATTTCGGAAAGCAGGAGTAATTCTTAAGCCTAATTTCACGTCGGATTCGGATCCTCTGTAGTAATAATTGAAAAGTATGTAGGGGGTGTTATCCATTTGGGATTTTGTTCGAGAAGCCTATATATTCTAGGATTTAAAGTTCTTGATTTTTTGGAAAAATTTTAAACCTTTGGATGGATTATTGAACTAGGTGCTAAATAAATTATTAACAAGCATAACTATTTTTTATTAAAAAATAATTATTATTTAATTAATAAAAATTTATGATTATAATTTAAGATTAAATTTTTACTATTAATTTGCGGCTTTCAATATATAAACACTAAATGTAATAAAAAGTTTTGCCGAACATAAAATAAACATATTAAATTATTAATTATCTAATATTTTTATTATTTAAGATATTAAATATTATTTAATATTACCAATTTTCTATTGGTTATTTAAACAAATATTAAATATAAATTGAGATAAATATTAGGTATATATTTCATATTTAACAAATTATTTTATATATTTAAAATATCATAAGTCATTAATATATTAAATATCAAATATATTAGACTACTAAATATATCACTAATTATTTAAGCTACAAATGACTAAATAGTATTAAATATTAAATAATACCAATATTTCATTTTAATTCATTAACTATATTTAAGGAATCTGATTAAAAGTATTTAAAACTAAACATATTTAATATAAAATATATTAAATAACTAAAAATAATTATTTAAGATATTTAACATTTAATGTCTAAAAAAATATTTTGTTAGTTAAATTTTAAATATTACTTACATTTAATATTTACATGTGTACCATATTTCTTACTAATATTTAAATAAAAAGAGATATATTCTATATAAATATTAAATATTTAAGAAAATTTATATGTTTAAGACATGATAAATAATAAATGTATTCAATGTTTAAAACTAAATATATTACATTAAATATACTAAATGATTAAATAATATTAAATATTAAATGTATAGTGTACGATGTAAAATTGATCTCTAAAGAAGATTTGTATTAATTGAATGACAATTACAAACTGTAGGTTGTCTAAAAATCACTGCAGATAGCTGATCCCCCATCAAACACCGATGATGGAAGTTACAATCTGACGACTTTCAGAAAGCTATAATTTGAAGACTTTCACGTAGATCGATGAAGGTTATAATCTGACGACCTTCACAACAACCGATGAAAGCACTAGTTCAACAGCCTTCACAATCAACATCGGGGGTTACAATCTGACGACTCTCATATTTTCAAGGAGTCAAGATGAAGATTACAAGATAACGGTTTTTGCAACGCTCTAGCAAAAGAGACCATAAATTACTGGTCTCTTCACATCAAAACGCAGAGGTCATCCCTGTGTTTCACCATCAAAACGCAGAGGTCATCCCTGTGTTACAACATCAAAACGCAGAGGTCATGCCCACGTTTCAGAGTCAAAACGCAGAGGTCATCCCAAGCGCTCCAATTAAAAACGCAGAGTTCGTGGAATCAAAACGCAAAGTTCATCTCTGCGTCCCAACTCTGCGTTTCAGATTTACAACTCTGTGCGAACACTGCGTTTTCAGCCTAAAACAGGCACAACTCTGCGTTTCAAGTCTAAAACGTAGAGTCCGGGCCCAGAACACCATTTTCGACGTTTGACTCGTTATTCCCACACATTAATAATGATCACAAAGGGCTAAAGTAAAACTTATTTAACGGGCTAATAATTTAGTCTTTCGGGTTATTGGATAGGCTAACTATGTTAATCATTCTCCTTAATCTCTTTTCCTTAACCCTTTGCCAAATGGGACATGATCCCTCTTTTCATCATGTTTTCTCTCCATTTCCTTAATTTCCTTAAATGCATATCATGCATACTAAAATTGATTCTCTCACTTCTTGATGCTTACTTTATGTATTTAAATCTCATTTTGATACTCCTAATTATTATTTTTCACAAAAAAATACCCCCAACTTATCTCACTGTTAACTTTGATACCCGATGGTTCAACAAATTTCAACTTAGATACCCCTAATTTTTAATCAAAATTTTACTTTGGTAACCAAACTTTAAAAAAATTAACAAAAAATCAAATTTGGGTGTCAAAATTAAAATTTCGTTGAACTTTAGGGTATAAAAGTTAACTTTGTTTTGAACTTTGGAGTGTCTTTGGGCAAAAAGAAATTTTAGGGTATCCAGTTAAAATTTCTTGAATTTTGGAGTATTTATTTGGTCAAAAAAAACAAACTTGGGCAAATTAAAAATGAGTTAAACTTTGAAACAATGAAATGCAAATAACCCAATCATTTTTAGTAAGTCAAGAGTAGAAAGAAAATGCATTTAAGTCGTATTGAAAGAGAAAAAAACATATTGCATTATTCTCATAGATAGGCATGTCCATCTGGGCCCGGGCCTGAGTGGGCTGGGCTCCGGGCCGACCCAAATTTTCTTTGTTTTTTAATTTTTTTAAAATTTTCAAGAATACAAAGCAAAAATAAACACAATTTTGATAAAAAAATTATATTATTAATCAATTGTAATTATGTAATTTATAAATATATATATATATATATATATATATATATATATAATATATATATATATATATATATATATATATATATATATATATATATATATATATATATATATATATTATATATATATATATATATGGAAAAGTGTTTCTAAGGTGACGCCTTAGATAACCATCTAAGGACGCGACCTAAAATCACATGATTGAGTTTACATTGTGGATGATCCGCTCCGTTGAACTTGATCTACATAATCTAAAACCCCAACACATCAAGTTTGGGGGTGAACCCATCGTCGTTTGACCGCTCCGTCGAGCCATGTGAAAAGTTCTATTCATTCGAAACCATTAAATTGATACGATGGATGAGGGTCAAACGATGACGGGTTGCACGCCCAAACTTGGTGTGTGGGGTTTTAGAATATGTAGATCAAGTTCAATGGAGCGGATCATCCACAATGTAACTCATCACTGTGATTACTATATATATTATATATATATATATATATATATATATAATATATTATATTATATAATTCAATATACTCATTATAAAATGATCAATATATATATATCGTAACGTATATAGTACTAATACGTATGGATAGTACTATAATAGCGCTGTACGTAGGCTTATATATATACTGATATGTGTATAATACGTAGTGTATAGAGTTAGTATACAGATAAGTATAAGAGAGAGAGAGAGACAGAGAGAGACAGAGAGGAGAGAGAAAATATGGGTATGCTTAAGGTACCATGCACCAAAAAGTCATAATGGCTTTAGTAGTGAGTATACAACCCCCCTGCCACTCATTCAAAAATATGCAGTAGATAAATCTACACATATGTGTAGAGTGAGTGGATAGGATAATGTACACATCACTACCAAGCATTTAACAAAATTTATATTGTACAAGCATTACTATAGTAATTTACTCATAATAAGATAGCGAGGCGGGTGCGACTCGTGAGCCGACGCCGGGCGTATATATATTTATATATAGTAGTATTACACTACGTAGTATTGGAGATAAAGCGTATATAATATATATTAGTCTGAGTAGGTAGTAGTATACGTGTATTGATATATAGTATATGGTACCTCGGGCGTCATTAGCTATTACTTATTATCACTATTATAATATAGAGTATAGAGAGAGAGAGATGAGTCATGCTTTGGTTACCAAGCACCAAAAAGTTCCATGCTTGACAGTGAGGTGAATAAATCCTTTTCCACTCTCAGAATGATGTGTATCATCCTTTTGATGTACTCCTTCAACGCATCATGAATATAGGTTCCCGCCATTGAATGAGGTTGGACGGGGATTGTTGTCACTTCACGTATCAAGCACAAAATTTTGTGCCTTGGTGTACCAACATACCCAGACGTTGTCTCACAGCTCTATCCCTCCTTTATTTGTATGTTGGAGAGGAATACATCTATATATATCCTGTTATATACTATGATAATACTGAATAGTATTTATCTTATAGTAGTATGATATAGTATAGTAATATTATATAGTTATTTGAGTATCATCTAATAGTTAAGCATAGTAGTACTATATATATATAATATATATTGATAGTATATATCATATATAATAACTATATCAGGTTGAATATATACTTCATATTATATATAGTATATTATGGTATCATATGATCAGTATAGTATATAACTAATATAGTAATATGTATAATTTGTGATATTAATGATTATCATAACGTATAGTTTGTACGTACCTTACTCAATATATATATGAAAAGGTGTTTCTAAAGGTGACGCCTATAGACATAACCATTCTGGTAAGGACGCGAGAGCCCATTAACAATTCACATGATTGAGTTACATTGTGGATGATCCGCTCCGTTGGAACTTGAATCTATCATATCGAAATAACTCCCCAACCCATCAAGTTGTTGGGGTTGATACAACCCCATCGGTCGTTTGACCCTTCCCCGTCGCAGCCTTATGTGAATAAAGTGGCTTATGTCATTCGGAAAACCTTAAATTGATGAGCGAGGTTTCTCACCTGTGTGGATGAGTACGGCGATCAAACCAGCATTGACAAGAGGTTCACCGCCAAACTATTTGTAGGTGTGTTGGGGTTTTAGAATATGTAGATCAAGTTCAATGGAGCGGACCATCCACAATGTAAACTCAATCATGTGATTATATATATATATATATATACTAGTCTACATTACCTACTGATGTAAAATAGTATATAATACGTATATAATAGTAATCCATATATGCTATTATAACGTACCGGAAGATATATATATGATGATAATTTATAAATTAATAAATACAATTGATTAATAATATTGAGATTTTTTTATCAAAATGTGTTTATTTTTGCTTTGATTCTCTTGAAATTTTAGGAAAACAAACAAATTAAAAAAAACAAGAAAATTTGGGTCGCCCGGAGGCCCAGCCCACTCAGGCCCGGCCTCAGATGACATGCATATCTATGGAATAATGCCGAATAGATGTTTTTTTCTCTGTTCCAATACGACTTTAAGGATGGCATTTTCTTTTCTCTTGGACTTGACTACAGATGATTTTGGGGGTTATTTGCATTGGTTCATTGTGTCAAAGTTAACTCATTTTTAATTTGCCGCAGGTTTGTTTTTTTTGACCGAAATAAATTAGCGTTCCATAAATTAAGGAAATTGTAACTGGATACCCGCTGAAGCAAATCTCTTTATCATGCCCAAAGACTACTCCCAAAGTTCCATAACAAAGTTAACTTGTCTATACCACTAAAGTTCAGAGCGAAATTTTAATTTTGACACCCAAATTTGATTTTTGTTACATTTTTTTTAAGTTTGTTACAAGAAGTAAGAAATTTTTCGATTAAAAATTAGGGGATCTAAGTTGAAATTCGCTGTTGAACCATCGGTATCAAAGTTGAAACAGTGAGATTAAGGTGGGGGTATTTTTTGGTGTGAAAGAGATAATATTAGGAGTAATCAAAATGAGATTATGAAATACATAGGAAGATCAAGCATCAGGAAGTGGGGGAGAATCAATTTTGTATGCGATGAATATGTCATTAAGGAAATTAAAAATGGGAAGATTAGGAGAGGAGACCAACATGATTGAACAGCAAGGAGGGATCATGTCCATTTGGCAATAAGCGGTTATAAGAAAGGAGGATTAAGAGAGCTATAATTGGTAAGTGCTAAACATGACGTTAGGCTACATCCAATAACCTCGAAAGATCATAATTATTAGCCCGGTTAATAAAGTTTTACTTGTAAAGGCCCTTTGTGATCTATGATAATTAATGTGTGGCAACGTAACGAGCTGGTGCGAAACGGTCGGTGATAAACATGTGTTGCCTGGTGCACTCCGAACTAAGGCGATACCTAGCTCTGGACGTCGCTTTTAGACTTGAACCGTCTGCAGAGTTGTTACCGTTTGTATTACTCTCTTATACGGCTGAAGGAACACTCCGACGTACTCGTGTGTCGCACAGAGTTTGATAAATCTTCTTAAACGAGAGTTGGAGCGCCAAGGAGATGAACCTATCTGGCGTATTTTGGTATTCCAGAAACTCTGCGTTGGTGTTAAATCTCCGAGCGCTCTTAGGGTGAACTTGATCGGCTCCACTACGTCTTTGACTCTGAAAACTGCGTGCCAATGACCTCTGAGCTTAGTTTGATGTTGTAACACAGGGAATGCACCTCGCGTTGGTTGATGAGTGAAGTAACTACGGGATGACCTCTGCGTTTTGATGTTGTAACGAGACCAGTAAATTTATTAGGTCTCTTTTGCTAGAGCGTTGCAAGAAACCGTCATCTTGTAAGCTCTTCATCTTGACTCCTGAACATATATTATGTAGATGTCGTCAGATTCTATACCCCCTTCGAATGTTATTTGAGTTGTGAAAGAGGTCTGTTCGACACTAGTGCTTCGATCGTGTTGTTATAGTAACGGTTTGTCAGATTATAACCTTCTGATTCTACGGTTGAGTTAAGTCCTGTCAAAATATAGGCTTTCTGAAATGTCGGTTTCGAAGATATGGTATCTATCATTCGGCGAATCTATCTGGTGTCTTGATGTAGGGGTATACAGCTAGTCTGCGCATAGTATTTTTAACCAACCTAGCGAGTGGTTGGTAAATTGTCATTATCAATTGAATAGCAAATCTGTCTTTTAGAGATTCAATTTGCATCTAACATGCTGACAGCGTATTGATACATGTTCAGTGTATTTGAATTATCTATTAATTTAGCAACATACCAAAAAGGTTGCAGGTGTATAACTGTGTCAAGTTATAGTATAAAGATATTGATCCCATGAGGAAGGTGTTTTTATAGGAGAAAATATAAAATTGGTTCTTATGTTGTGTGCGTGACAATTAGGAGTAATGAGTGAATGTGATTGTGAAGAGATTGAGAGAGTGAAAATGGTGTGTAAATAGGCGAAAAATATAAGTGAGAGTGGATGTGACAAAGAATGAATATGATCAATAAGGCAAGAAGGAAAAGGATCAAATAAAAATCAAGAATGAAAAATAAAATTTAAGAATAAAAGAAAATGCAAGAAATTAAAGATGGTGAGTTCAATTATAGATATGGGTAATCTAAAATTGAACTCACTTCTTAGAAAAGGGTGATTCCCTAGAGGGTTCTAGCCTAAAGGCGAATCAAACAAAATAAAAATAAACAAAAAGAAAAACTAAACCCAAGAGGATTCTAGCCTCAAGGTGAATAGTGTAAGAATTTAAAATCTAACTACAAAATAAATTACAAAATCTAAACTACAAAATAAATTGTGAGAATTAAATGCAAGAAAATAAATCTACTCTATAAGCATAAAATAAATCTAATCTATAAGCATAAAATAAATCTAAGGCAAGAGGGTTCTAGCCTCTTGGCCATTTAACAAGAAAATAAAATCTAATTATAAGCATATAAATAAATCAAAACTAATAAGCAAATAAAAAGAAATAAAAGAGAAAAAGAAAAGAAATGCAAACATCTGAACAATTCTTCATATCCATCTTCATCATCCAACAAAGAGAAGAAATATTTAAAGTGGTTTTAGAAGGCCTTCTCAATTAAGAGTAGCCCTGCTCTCCAAATGGAGTTATAAAAATTTTCACACCTCTAACCCCTCACTTTCAACCCCTATTTATAGTAAACATCAGTGAATGAGAGCCCTTGGATCAAACGTGAGCCCCAAGAATGCAATTTCGGCCGTAGATGAAATCTGGATGAATTCGCATCGATACAGGCATCGATGCCCGCATCGATGCTGGCATCGATGCTCTAATAAGAATTCTGACTTCACGGTTGGCTTTGTCTCGTCGAGATAGGCAATTTTCATATATTATATGTTAAATTCCGCCTCCCGGATTGGGAGATATCGTCGTTTCTTTGCGGCTAACTATCTTGAATACATTTTTTTCATATTTAATTTTTTTTATTTTCTCCGGCTTCTACAGGCTACTCGGCTTGATTCTGGGCTTGGGCTTTTTGACTCTTGCTTGTGTTCTTTATTTAATTCATGGGTTTTTGTTGAGATAAGAGATCTTGAACTTTATTCTTCACTAACCTGCAATTAAAGATAAAAACAATTATTAATGGCATATTTATTCATATAAAATAGATAATGAGGGTATAAAATTGTAATAAAATATGATTATCATATATATATGAGAAAAATGAGTATGCTTGGTACCAAGCACAAAAAGTTGTGCTTGGTAGTGAGGTGGCATAATCACCTCCCCTCATTCAAATGGTTGCATATCCCCAAGCACTCTTCAACTCATGTGAATGTGGTCCCTATTTGAATAAGTGGAGAGGATTGTGCCACCTCACTACCAAGCATACCCATATTTCTCTCTCTCTTAATATATATACGCATAGTATATATACGTATGATATATATATATATATTATGTATAACATGCGATTTGGTACCGCACAGATTATGCACATTCACCGCACCCCAAGTTGTTGCGAGCATTGCTCAAGTTCCTACATTGTTTTCTCCATATATATACCTATACTAATATAATATATTACTAACGAATATATACGCTCCTATTATATATATACTTTTATAGTTAATATATATACGTATGAGAAAAAATGGTATGCTGGTACAAGCCAAATTTGGCTGCTTGGTAGTGATGGTGTCACATCCCATCCACCACTACCCCATGTGAATTGTCCCATAATTTGATGATGGACGGGGGATGTGACAACATCACTCACAGCCGCATGAAATTTTTATGCTTTGGTACCAAGCATACCCATCACTGCTCTCTCCGGAATCCTCTTCCTCTCAACGCGCTCCGTCCGCCGGTGCGCCCTGCTCGTCTCTCCTCCGCGTCGGCTTCCTAATAAAACCCTGCGATTGATATATATATATACTACTATATTATATCATATTATATATCCTAGTTACGTATATATACATATAAATAATAAGTATATATATAGTATAACACATTGTGACGGTCCTGTACCACCAAGATTAACACGTCCGAGGGTGAATCCAGGCGAAGTCGACAACCTGCCAATCATACCGTATATTATTATACTTAACTTTCATATATCTCATAATAGTATATAGTATCATACACGTACTACTAACTGGTATGATATTAACATACTATAATATATATAGATGATAGTACTAACTACTACTATAGGCTACGTGATACTATAGCTATATCGACGATATTTACTCAATACCACTATACGACTAATAGGTCCTATCACTCATATATATATACTATATGTGACGTTCCTGGGTTCACACAAGATTACAGTCCGAGGTGAAATCAGGAATGTCAAACCTGCTATGTACCACACCATATAATAAAATATTTCACCATCATAATTACTATCTCTCTAGTAGAGTCAACAACAAGTGTAGGTACAAAAGCAATTAAAAGATAATACAAGAGATATATGATGAAATAATAGAGATAAAAATTATATTTCATCATTCAACATACAAAAATATAAAGTGAATCTCTGAAATAACTAGTCTGAAGATCTCAACAAGTCTTAAATATAGAATATCTGATAAAAAGAAATAAGGCACACAACATTTACAACTTCTAGAACATAACTCTTAAATGTCTAAACAAAATGTCTATAGTGGAGCTCCATAAATAAAATAAAACTACAAATGAAAGATGGACGCTAATAAGTATCGCCATCAACCTACGACTCTTCGTGCACCTGGCTCGTTACTTGGAATGGGAGGGGATAACGAGTGTGAAAGCGCTAGCGAGCAACATCACAACCAACCCCAAGGGAGAGGGCTCATTGCATATAGAAAATACAGTTAATACATATATACATGAAATCATTGATCCTAACAATAAGAGGATTTTAGTATTTAGGAAATTACAACACGAGCATAGGTACGTCGAGCGAAATAATCCAAATAAGGAAACCCTCATGTATATACCTTGTATCTCAAATTATAAATCCCTAAATACCAAACCCAAGATTTAATACAGGAACAATAATATAAAAAAGACTAACCCGTCTCAGAACTCAAATACCATGTCATGTCAAAACCCACATAAGTGTCATGTCCAGCCTATGTAAGCGTAAGTGTCATACTCAAGGTTTAAACAGGTGTCCAACACATGGACTAAGACTAGGCGTAGTGGATGCCCAACACATGGACTACATATATAAATTATCCAACACATGGACTGAATGATAAATGTCTAACACATGGACTGAATATAATGAATATCCTACACATGAACTAAATATGATGAATGTCTAACACATGGACTGCACATAATAATTGCACAACACATGGACTGAATGAAATGTGTAGAATATCGATGAGATATATGAAAAGGATGCATATATACTAATTTCACACGTGTCTCGGTGTGTAAATCTAAACTCATGTCCGCAAGCCATCTCACATATGAAGATACATAATAAACAATAATTTCTAACGCCAAATATTCGAGGCAACTCCTCGTTCACATTAAAGCACACAACAAAAGTAAACATGCACAAACTGTGCCGGCGATCAACCGAAACAGGCAGAAACCCCTCACAGGTTTTTGTCTACTTCGAAACAAATCTAGAAGTGATATCATTATTTTCTAAGCATAATATTACTGATATCAACATATATAAAACAACATGAAATGAAATATTAGCATGTAAATATATCGTCGAAACCCTAAACATTTATATACACATGTTTAAACGTTTTAAAAGCAAAAACTTGTGATTTAATTCATGATTAATAAATTTCAGATCTGAAATTTGTCAATGTTACTATTGTAATCAATTAGAAAATTATGATAATGTATTCTTACTTCATAAGTTATAAAGATCTATCTTTTGTACACTAAAAATACGTTTTAGGCTCGAAAAATCCGAATAAAACGTAATAAAACATGCAAAATAAAAGGGTGTATAGTTGGGCGAGATGTTACTCGCCTCAGATGAAAAACTCCTGCCACGTGAAAGAGAACCAATCCCCTTCGCTGCACTGCACAAAACCTGCTGAAAAATCCTCCGAAATCCCTCAAAATCGCCAAAGAAAAGAACTAGGGTTTGAGAGAGAGGGGAAAAGGGGCTGCTAAGGTTTGGAACATAGGAGAAAAGAGGTGTTTTTCATGTTTAAACATGTGTATATATGACAGCAAACCCGAAAAACTACAGCCCAAAACCCGAAACCCAAAACTGGAAAACCCAGTCTGACTAGAAACATACTCTTTGGTATTTTAGCTGTAACTTTCGCATACGACCTTGGAATGAGGTGATTAAAGATTTGTTGGAAAGATAATGAAGATATATAAAACAATGGTCTTTTAAGTTTTTCCATATTCACAACGTATCAGTGAAAATACAAAATCTCTCCACTGATCATAAATTTTCAGATTTATACATCGAGCATGATTTGTGCATTTGCTCTATTTATATACATATATACATTAAATTAATCTCAAATCAATTCCTAGCATCCTCAAACATCATAATATATTATTTATAAATATATAACATATTTATTATTATTTATCATAAAATATTTAAATTTTTAGGGTTTTACATTCTTCTTCCCTTAAAAGAATTTCGTCCTCGAAATTCAGAAATCATATTTAACTGAAAGATAGTATTAGAAAGCATGTCGAGGGTGAAATCCAACCCGCACATACACCTCTCATAATATTAAACTCTTGATAAGTATATAGGGATATTTATACTTAATAATCCAAAATGACTATATTTCCACTCAACACTTAATCAAATGGAATTAGTATGTCGGGCTAAAAATCCAAACAAGGAACCCCCCATATATATATCATATGTTCCAAAAGATTAAGAATTAAGTGGAAATATCCTCATTCTAGCGTTAAATCTAAATATAACCATACAAATAAGCACACACATAAATCAATCCACTTCCTCAATATGTGCAGGTAGTCGCGCTGCATAACATCTTCGCGCTCCCGAGAATCATCCTCGATGTCTATACTTAACCATCTAAAATGTAAATACCTCCACTTAACCCCTAACTAAATGGAACAAGTACATCGAGCGAAAAAATCCAAACAAGGAACCCCTCATATAAACTAAATGGAACAAGTACATCGAGCGAAAAAATCCAAACAAGGAACCCCTCATATATATACCATGTGTTCCGAGTATTTAGGAGTTAAGTGTTAACCCCTCATATATATACCATGTGTTCCGAGTATTTAGGAGTTAAGTGTTAATACCCTCATTTTAGTGTTAAATATAAACATCACCATACATGTAATCCATAAGTCATATATAAGTCATACAAAAAATTAATTTACCTGTTCAAACATGTGTGGGTAGTCGCAACGCATGTCCTCTTCACGCTCCTAAGAAATCTCCTCAACGCCTCTTCGGTTCCACTGAACTTTCACCAAAGGAATTACCTTGTTTCTAAGTCTCTTGTCCTCTCTGGCAAGTATACCAACCAGAATCTCAATAGTAGTCAAATCATTCTGAATCTTAATCTCTGGTGCAACCAACACTTGTTGTTGCTCCCCATCATGTAAGTGCTTCTTGAGCATAGAAACATGAAATACATTGTGTATACTATACATCAATGCTGGAAGGTCTAGTCTGTATGACACGGCTCCAATGCGCTCTAAAATCTGGAAAGGTCCAATATACCTCGGTGCAAGCTTTCCCCACCTTCCGAATCGTTGAATGCTTTTCATGGGCGATACCTTCAGCATAACTAAATCTCCAACCTGAAACTCCAAATGTCTTCGTCTCTTATCTGCATAGCTCTTTTGCCGGCTCTGAGCGGCTAGAATCCGCTCTCTGATCAATGCTACCTTTTCAGTGGTCTGCCTCATAAGCTCTGGCCCAAGCATCAAGCTATCATTCGGTTCTGCCCAACATATCGGTGATCTACAAGGTCTCCCGTATAATGCTTCGTATGGGGCCATACCGATTGTTGCTTGATAACTATTATTATAAGCGAACTCTATCAGTGGAATATGATCCTCCTAGCTGTCCTGAAAGTCAATGACATAAGCCCGCAACATGTCTTCCAACACCTGATTTACTCTCTCCGTCTGACCATCCGTCTGTGGGTGGAATACACTGCTGTATAATAGTCTGCTGCCAAAAGAATCCTGGAAACTCCTCCAGAAGTGTGAAGTGAACACCGAACCTCGATCCGATACAATTATGTCCGTAACTCCATAAAGTTCAACTATCTCTCGATAAATATCCTCGCATACGTCTCAGCTGTGTATGTAGTCTTCACTGGAATGAAATGTGCCGACTTCGTCAACCGGTCCACTATCACCCAAACAGAATCATTCCCCTTCATCGACTTCGGCAACCCTACAATGAAGTCCATAGAAATATTCGCCCACTTCCACTCTGGGATGGGTAAAGGCTGAAGTGTTCCTACCGGCCTCTGATGTTCTGTCTTCACCTGCTGACAGGTAAAACACTTAGCCACATACTCTGCAATCTCTCTACGCATACCACTCCACCAGAAGTGTCTCTTCAGGTCCTTGTACATCTTAGTGGTCTCTGGATGTACTGTGTACCGAGTACAGTGTGCTTCATCAAATAACTCCCTCTTCAGCTCGGCACTGGATGGCATAACCAACCTACCCTTCATCCGTAGACCTCTATCTTCTCTAATGGTCCAATCAGCCTTAGGCTCTTTGGTAATCTCCTCCTTTTGGATTTGAATCCAAGAGTCTTCCAGCTGAGCTCTGACAACTCTGATACTCCAAGATGGCTGCACTGACACAGCTCCCAAAAATGCACTGGTTCTATAAATCTCGGGTCTAAAATCAAACTGGCTAAGAGTGAGAAGAGCTCGATACAATTTGCATCTCAAAGCCAAAATCCGATGTCGACGCTTCCTGCTTAAAGCATCTGCTACGACGTTCACCTTCCCCGGATGATACTGAATCACGAACTCGTAATCCTTGATAAACTCAATGCACCTCCTGTCTCTGGTTGAGCTCCTTCTGAGAGAAAATATACTTCGGACTTTGATGGTCTGTGAACAACTCAAACTGTACTCCATACAAGTAGTGCCTCCATGACTTCAGTGCAAATACCACTGCTGCTAACTCCAAGTCATGAGTGGGATAGTTCTGCTCATGTACCCTTAACTATCGTGAGATATATGCTACCACCCTCTGAGTCTGTATCAAGACGCCTCCTAATCCTGCCAATGATGCATCTGTGTAGACCACAAATATCCTGTCGCTGCTCAGAATAGTCAAAATCGGCGTTGTAGTCAACTTAGTCCTCAAGGTATCAAAGGTCTTATGACACTCCACACTCTAAATAAACTATACACTCTTCTTCGTAAAGCGTGTAAGCGGCATCGAAATCTTTGAGAAGTCCTGGATGAACTTCCTGTAATAGCCGGCTAAACCCAAAAAGCTATGAATCTCTGTCACCGTCTTCGCTTCCCAATCAAGAACTACTATAACCTTAGCCGGATCTACTGCTATGCCCTCTCTACTGATGACGTGGCCGAGAACTCTGACTTCTGAAAGCTAAAATTCGCACTTGCTGAACTTGGCATATAACTGATGCTCTCGCAGGGTCTGCAAAGCTAATCGTAGATGCTGCTCATGATCTACCCCTGATCTCGAATAAATGAGGATGTCGTCGATAAAAACAATCACAAATTAGTCCAAGAAGGGACGGAAAACTCGGTTCATCAAATCCATGAATATCGCAGGTATATTGGTTAACCCAAATGTCATGACCATGAACTCGAAAGATCCATATCGAGTCAAAAAAGCGGTCTTAGGAATATCTATCTCCCGAACCCGCAACTGATGATAACCAGAACGAAGATCAATCTTCAAAAAATACAGCCCTCCCTGCAACTGGTCGAACAAGTCCTCAATCCTAGGTAATGGGTACCTATTCCGAATAGTGACCTTGTTCAACTCTCTATAATGAATACACAAACACATATTGCCGTCCTTTTTCTTCACGAAGAGAACCGGCGCTCCCCATGGGGACTGACTCCGAAGAATAAAACCCTGAGCTAATAACTCGTCCAACTGGATCTGAAGCTCTCTTATTTCAGCTGGTGTCATACGATAGGGTGCGTGGGATATCGAGGCCGTGTCCGGCTGCAACTCAATACAAAACTCAACCTCTCTCATAGGAGGTAACCCAAGTATGTCCTTAAAGACATCCTGATACTCTGAGACAACTCTAGTCTCCAATAAATCAATACTCTGATCCCGTAACATCACCTCCTTGATGTATGCCAGAAACGACTCCGCAAAATGGTTGCCCTGAGAGGTGGCTATAATCATCTCGGACCCATCGGAAGCTCGCAAATTGACTGTCTTCGCAAAACAGTTAATACTAACGTGGTAGGAAGATAACTAATCCATACCAAAGATAACATCAAACTCGGACATATACAACACTATCAAATCGATAATAAAATCCGACTCGTCTAAACTGACGGTACACCTCTTACAAATGCTCTCCAGAAGCGATACCTCACCTAAAGGGATGGAAACTGATAAAGGGGTGTCTAGAGGCTGAGCTATGAGCTGGAGTCTAGACATAAAAGCATACGAAATGAAGGAATGTGAAGCTCCCAAATCAAAGAGAATACGGGCGGGAAAGGAATTCACAAGGAATGTACCCTCCACTACGGTTCCGCTAGCTCCATGATCACGCGGAACTACCGCATACACTCTGCCTGTGGCTGAAGACTGCTATACTAATGGTGCTGGAGAATACGGGACTATCTGCCCCTGAGGAACCTCCTGAACTGCGCGAACCTGTTCCTCAATCTTCTGAGCTGCTGGCGGTGCCTCAAGCCTTATCTGCTAGCCCTGACCTCTACCCTGAAGTCGCTGTTACTGCTGATTCGAACCTTTTCCCTGCTGAGCTCCTGCTGTGCGTTACGGCACTCCGATGCCTTGTGTATGACCTTGTGACAGTTATAGCAAACCCCCTGAAACTGGCGCTGCTGATGCACTCTCTGATCTTACTGGGGTCCATTCTTATGAGGGCCCTGATACTGCTGCCGAGGTCTAGAAAAAGATCTCTTGTTCTTACCCTTATCCCCGGTCTGTCTTGTCTTAGCTTTCCATTCCTTGTCTTTCTGAAACATGGCTGTCTCAATTTCCTGTGAAGTGGCTGCCTCAACTACCTCTCGTACCGAATAAAACTTCCTCAATGCGAGGTATCGACAAAAATTAGGGCGAAGCCCTGCTAGAAACATTTGAGCCTGACACTCTCCTGTCTGCCACATACCCGTGAAGTGCAGCAACTCCACAAACTTGCTCTCAAAGTCAGCTACTATCATGTCCCCCTGAGTCAATCAGGACAACTCAAGCTCCTTCCTAGTCCGTGCTGCAGAAGAAATGTACTGCCCGTTAAAGAAATATACGAAATTCTCCCATGTGAGGGTTATCCTATGCTCTGGAGTAAACTGGAGTTGGTACCATCTCCCGGCGTCTCCCTTCAGACTGTAAGATGCCAGTCTCTGCTTCTGAACTGAGTCCACATTGAGTATGTCAAGTACATTACTCACACCCTCCTTCCACTTATGGGCTACAAGAGGGTCTGATGACCCCTGGAACTCCGGTGCCCTCATCTTCTGATACCTCTCTACCATACGGAGCTAAGCTTCCTGCTCCATGGCTCTATCCGGGACTGCTGGTGGAATAACTGCAGGTGTGGTCTCTGGGGATCTCTCTCTGATGGGAACGGCTGGTATCCCCTGCAGCTGAGCTACCGGTGGTGGTGGTGGCATGATATGATTCGCCACAAGCTCCTCAATTGTTTTCATCCTAGCTATAAGGGGAGCCATGATATCTACTAGGTACTGTGGTGCCTGTTGCGGCTCAGTCGGT
>NC_033795.1:16874805-16893804 GCF_001876935.1 Asparagus officinalis | reverse complement strand
CGGTGCCTGCTGTGGCTCGGGTTGAGCTTGCTGTGGCTCAGGTGGAGCCTGTTGTGACTCTGCCTGTCCAGCTCTCCGAGTACGAGGTCTACCACGTCCTGCCAACTCTGATAATAAGAAATAAGAGTTTATGAGTCAAAATGGACATATATATATATATATATATATATATATATATATACATATATATATCTGTAGGTGTAAATTTTGATGCGTCACCGAAAACAGGGAGGGCTTTCGTTTGTATTGAGTAAGAGGCTTATTACAAACTAATAAATCAATGTTTTAGCAACAAGAAGCGGAGGAAAGGCGCCTGCCCTTGTTTAATCGGTTGGGTTCCTCGTGGCGATTAGGACGCCTTGGCTCGGTGCTCGCGCCGCAGTCTGCTTCCTTGGACGCATCGCGATCGAAGTTGCTGCCGGAGCCTCCGTTCATCAACGAGGAAGGCCTCTTGGCATAAGGGTCTGCAGGTTCCAACCTTTGGGAGATTAGCCAGCGAATATGCGACGAGCCATACCCCTTTGCATGCTGGCTTGAAGATGGGTTTTAATAGGCAAGGGATGACATGGGCCATCCCTTGATTCGTGGGATTGACCACTGATGGAGGTGAGAGAGCTGCCGCCGCTAGCAATATGAATGGTCATTCGAGGGAATTGTGCTTTATGTCATATCAGCATAGGAATGGGAAGGCGCTATCCTCGTGAACGTGTGACAACGGCTGTGCAGGTACTCGAATGGATTGACACAACCACCCGAGCGGCCGGTGCTTCCACGCCTTCTGCTTGACATCCGAGGTGAGGCTGCATTATGACACGCGCTGAGGTTGATCTGGGATCTGGCCGATCGGCACTCGTACGCGTGAGCATGGTCATTCGAACGGCCTGGAGTAGTACCCGGTGTCTGTGCTCGTCTCAGGCCGAGAGAGGTGGGAAAGCGGGTTCTGGTAGCTGCGAGGTAGGCTTGGAGCAGGCCGCGGGTGGCTGGCGGATCCGCCTTGACGTCAGACACCGCCGAGGTGAGCTGGCATATTATGAATGTTCAGGTTGACTTGACACCTGGGCCCATCATTCGTACTGTGAGCGGCCGCTTGAACGGTCTTCGGGGTACTGTCTGCCGCTCTCCCGTTTGATTTTGTTGGGAGTTTGACCACTGATGTAACTGTTCCGCATACGCCAAAGTGGGCCAGTTGAGAAGGAGCTGGCGATCTGCAAGCTTGGGTCTGCAGGCGAGCTTGGGACTGCAGGCAGACTTTGGTTTGCAGGCGAGCTTGCAGGCGAGCTGGGTCTGGAGGCGAGCTTGCAGGCGAGCTGGGTCTGCAGGCGATCTTGTAGGCGAGCTGGGTCTGCAGGCGAGCTTGAAGGCGAGCTGGGTCTGCAGGCGAGATTGTGACTGCAGGCAAACTTAAGTTTGCAGGCGAGCTTGCAGGCAAGCTGGGTCTGCAGGAGAGCTCGGGTGTGCAGGCAGACTTGGGTCTGCAGGCGAGCTTGCAGGCGAACTGGGTCTGCAGGTGAGTTTGGGACTGCAGGCGGACTTGGGTCTGCAGGCGAGCTAGCAGGCGAACTGGGTTTGCAGGCGAGCTCAGGTGCGCAGGCAGACTTGGGTCTGCAGGCGGATTTGGGACTGCAGGCGAATTTGAGTTGCAGGCGAGCTGCTGAGCATGGATTGAAGAATAAGCCGTAACTTTCAAACCGTAAGTCGGAATTGGACGAGTTATATATGAAAATCGCCTATCTCGACGAGATGGAGTCATCCGAACCTAGCCGAAGGCTTCGGTTCGCTTCCTCCGTTTCGCCAAATTCCTTACGGTTTGGGAGATATCTGCGTTTTCCCCTTTTTCTGCTATTTCGGGCGAGGTTTTAGCAGTTTTGTCTGAACTTCTCTGATAAGGATTTAAAGGCAATTTTTATTGCCTACAAAACCCCCTCCAAAGTTTTCAGACCTGAATCAGGCCGCATGGGGTCTGGAACACTTTGGATATGAAGTCCCGTAAAGTGATCCCTGCTCTTCACTCGCAGCTGATGATCGCCTTCTAGGATTTTGAGCAAACCCTCAGCTATCAACGGACTTGATTTGTCTTTACCAACTGCCGTTTGAGTTGGACTAGCCATGCTCTTGCCCTTAGCATGGTAAGTTGTCGAGGAGTTTCTCTTAGGCTCAATGCTAAAATTTCTCCTCTATCCTTAGCCTTTCGAGGCGTTTTGGATTAAGGGAGCAGTTTAACCTCGTATACCAGTCGGAGGGTAGGAGCAGTTTAGACTCATGCACCAGTTGGAGTGAAGGGGGTAGTTTAGACTCATGCACCAGTTGGAGTGAAGGGGGCAGTTTAGACTCATGCACCAGTTGGAGTAAAGGGGGCAGTTTAGACTCATGCACTAGTTGGAGTAAAAGGGGGCAGTTTAGACTCATGCACCAGTTGGAGTATAGGGGAACAGTTTAGCCTCATGCACCGGTTGGAGGATAAGGGGGAAACTTGTCTTCTCTTAGGGCAAAGATGAAGACGAACCCTGATTTGTCTTCTCTTGGGGCAAAGACTAACCCTGAAATAGCAGCACATCGCATAGTAGGCCACTATCAAACAACAACGCCTTTTATGGGAAAGACGGTGCTGGGAGAATCAAATCGTTCAGGGACGTATGAGTATGACGACTGATCGGACAACGTCATTTGCGGGAATGACGGTGTCGGCTATCAGAGGTAATCGTTAACGTGATAGGAATTGCCGCGATCGGAGCGACTTTGAGGACCTACCATCCTTTTGAAGAGGATTGGCAAGTTGATTTTGTCAGAGGTGACCGTTAACATGACAGTGGGAGTTTATTGCGATTTGAGCAACTCTATGGACCTACCATCCTATTGAAGAGGACTGGTAAGTTGATTTGTCAGAGGTAACTGTTAACGTGACAGTGGGGGTCCCGCCATCCTATTGAAGAGGATTGGCGGGGGATTGTGGCTTTGGTCCTAACTATCTGAAGGTTTGACCAAGTGGGAGTTTGATGCAGCCCACCTGAACTGCTAGTCTCGCCTGTTTTGAGCGGTTCGCCACAAATGGAAACCTGGCTCAAGAAGTGGGGCTCGACTAACTGTTAGGCTCGCCTGATTTGAGCGGTTCGCCGAAACTGGGAACCTGGCTCAAAGAAATGGGGCTCGCCTAAACTGTTAAGCTCGCCTGATTTGAGCGGTTCGCCGAAACTGGGAACCTGGCTCAAAGAGATGGGGCTCGCCTAAGCTGTTAAGCTCGCCTGTTTTGAGCGGTTCGCCACGAATGGAAACCTGGCTCAAGAAGTGGGGCTCGACTAACTGTTAGGCTCGCCTGATTTGAGCGGTTCGCCGAAACTGGGAACCTGGCTCAAAGAGATGAGCTCGCCTCAACTGTTAAGCTCGCCTGATTTGAGCGGTTCGCCGAAACTGGGAACCTGGCTCAAAGAGATGGGGCTCGCCTAAGCTGTTAAGCTCGCCTGTTTTGAGCGGTTCGCCACGAATGGAAACCTGGCTCAAGAAGTGGGGCTCGACTAACTGTTAGGCTCGCCTGATTTGAGCGGTTCGCCAAAACTGGGAACCTGGCTCAAAGAGATGAGGTTGGCGGAATGTCGGTGAAGCCTTGCTATTCAAAGTTCAAGATCCAAGTTCAAGCTTCATCCGCAAGATCACCAAGTCGAGCTTATTGAAGATCAAGATCAAGCTTGGGTAATCTAGTTTAGGATTTATACTATGTGTGTTTAATACATTAAGCTTAATTATCTATACACACACATTTATTGGTTTCTTCGTATATGTATATAGTTATATATATATACATAAGTTTTGGTTTCTATGCATATATATATAGTTATATATATACATACATGTGTTTTGAGTTTTTATGAATATATATATGATTTGTGTTTTTGAAAACATTGCATAGAATATGCAATTTTGTGAAAATATTGTATTATTAGTTTATAGACTTCAATATCAGTTCATACATGTTTTACTAAGTCTATAAAATCATTTTGTAAAGTTTTAAAAGTTGGTTTAGGTCAAAACATCAAACTCATGTGTTTACATTTTTATGTTTTGGACTATTTTGTAAAATGATGATATTTTTCATTTGGGAGGTCCTTTCTGATAACCAGTCATTGTAGCATGTTTATTATCATGTCTACAATCATTCCCCAAAGTTTTACATTTTTTGGAATTTATTTGATATTTTTAAACAGGGTTTTAAAATCAGATAAATAGTTTTCAGAACCTGGAATATCAGTTTCCGACCGTACCGGTCGACCGATCATTTGTTCATTTCTCACTGTGCGACAGAGAGTCTTTCGGTCGACCGGTCCGGTCGACCGAAAGCTCCATCGGTCGACCGTACCGGTCGACCGACGAAGTCTCTGCCTGTTTTCTTTTGTTTTCGACCTGGACAGCGGTCGACCGAAATTTCCGTCGGTCGACCGAAAGTTTTCATCGGTCGACCGCACCGGTCGACCGACGATGGTCCAAAATGTTTTCCTCGTGTTTTTGCTCTTATCGGTCGACCGACGGAATTTTCGGTCGACCGACAATAGATCCGTTGGGCACAACGGCTACTTTTCTGAGGAGCTTTCTGGGGGCTTTGTTGTCCTTTGGCTTGGGGTTTTTGGCTGAGTTGTGAGAGGGTATAAATACCCCATTGTCTTCAACCTCAAGCTAACTAAGAAATGTTTTAAAAAGAAAAGAAAAGTTTAAGCAAGGGTTTAGGGTTTTACTGTTTGTTTTGAGTTTGGATTTCTGTTTACAAAGGAGAAAGTTTTCACTGCAGATTGAGGGATTCATTCTCAATCCCCTTCATCCTCTTCTTGTGTTCTTAGAGAAGTTTTCTAACTCTTTTCTCTAGCAATTTCATTATTGATACCTATTGAGCTTATTGTATTTACATTCATAGTATAATTTGGGGTTGTGGGTTTGTGACTAAGAGTTGTGCTTAATTGAGTTCTCACCTTGTTTTGAGAACAATCATTTGTCATATTTGTGCTTATTGTGAGAATCACTTTGTAATACACTTGTACACCGAGTGAGGAGTGTGTGGTGAGAGTCGGGGATCGTCCCAAGAGGAGTGGCGTCGGTTGACGTGCCTAGGGAGAGGTTGTAACCGAGCACTTGAGGGAGACACGGCTAGGTCCAACACTTAGTGGGTGTAGAGTGTGATTGCAAGAGTGTGAGTTGTAGAGTTTTTGGTTAGCTAGAAAACCGAGTGTGTAGAAGAAGTTCCGGCTTCCAAACCGGATTGTGTTAGTGGATTTCTCCCCGGGAGTGGGGAGCGGAGACGTAGGACGGAAGGTCCGAACTCCGTGATTATATTGCTTGTTTGAGTTTTTCTTTGGCGTATTTGTTCTTGCATTTATCTTATATCGCCAATTGTGCATTACTCATTTAATTCATCCACTATCTTGTTTAGATTATTTACCCTTGTGTTGTTTATATATCTTTGTATATATCTCTATCATATAGGAGATATCTCATTGTTCATATTGCTTATCCTAGCTTATATTCTTGTTGTATTTCATACTTGCTAGGATAACTTATTAATTAGTTTTAATTGGCATTTAATCGGATTAGATTAGTATAAGACCCTAATCACCCCCCCTCTAGGGTCCTACATATCCGACTCCATATGGATGGGAACGTCAAAAGCTTTGAAAATATGTGTAAGAACACATCCATGATCAAGAGTAGCGGAAACCTTTTTGAGCAAGTTGTTGTAAATAACAAGTGCCCAATTAACTTTAATATCTCCCATGACGGCATAAATGAATTTGGCTAGATCAAGAGAGATGTAAGTAAAAGAACCCGACTTTTGGAGGATATTATGAGAGAGAATCCTACCAATTAGTCTAGGAAGAGGGCAAAGAACTCTATTGTAGATAGGAGGATTAAGATTTTGACCATCTTCTAGCATAGAAGCAAGAATTGTAGGATCGGTCATCTCGATTTCACTCAAAGTTTCACCGGTATTGGGTACATTGAGTATTTGGGAAATCCTCTTAGGAGTGAGCTTAATGGGTACATTCTTCACCATAGACTTGAGATAACTAGACTTGTAGCTCATATTTGTATAGAACAATCTAACAAGAAAAGAGCCCAATATGCAACAGCCAATCCCCTTTTCATGCTGGCTGAAGATGGGTTTTAATAGGCAAGGGATGGCATGGGCCATCCCTTGATTCGTGGGATTTGACCACTGATGGAGGTGAGAGAGCCTGCCGCCCTAGCAATATGAATGGTCATTCGAGGGATTGTGCTTTATGTCATATCACATATGAATGGGAAGGCCTATCCTCGTACGTGTGACAATGGCTGTCAGGTACTCGAATGGATCTGACCAACCACCGAGCGCCGGTGGCTTTCACCCTTTGCTTGGACAACCGAGGTGAGCTACATTTATGAACGCGCAGGTTGATCTGGCATCTGTCCGATCACTCGTACCGTGAGCAGTCATTCGACGGGTATTTATAGAGAGAAGTATGAGGGTTTTCAATGGTCAAAGATTCATTCAATGGGTTGTGTACCCAATGAGTCAAAGATGCTTTGAATGTAGTCTCCAAGGAGTCAAGGACTGGTGAAAATAATTAAAAGTAGTCAAAGTGTACTAAAGACTTGATGTCATAACACAAAAATCCAAACTGGGCATAACTGCTGCTGTCTGGTCGACCAAACCAGGTCCTGGTCGACCATATAGTGATAGATATCCGTTTACTGTCCAGTATCAACATGTATGGTCGACCAGGTCAAAATATGGTCGACCAGACAGTGAATTACACAACAATTTGTGTAAAACTTCTGGTTTAACCCTAGTATTTTGTTTATACAAATAATACACATATATTTCAAACATTTTCATTCACACATACATAGTAACACACATATATATCAATTAATGTCGATTATTGTACATATACCTAATTCGCGTCTAAATTTTACAAAAGTTTCTTCTTTTAGGGGTTTTGTGAATATATCGGCAATTTGTTTATCTGTTGAAACAAATTCTAAAGAGATATCTCCTTTAAGAACATGATCTCTTAGAAAATGATGTCTAATGTCTATATGTTTGGTACGGGAGTGATGTACTGGATTCTTTGATAAATTAATAGCACTAGTGTTATCACAAAATATTTGTGAAGTTTGACATTTAATATTATGGATTCTTTGATAAATTAATAGCACTAGTGTTATCACAAAATATTTGTGAAGTTTGACATTTAATATTACATTCTAACAAGGTTTGCTTCATCCACATAACTTGAGCACATGCTAAACTAGCAGTAATGTATTCGGCTTCAGTTGTGGATGAAGAAACTGAATTTTGTTTCTTGCTAAACCAAGATATTAATGAGTGTCCTAAAAAATGACAAGTACCACTTGTGCTCTTTCTATCAATTTTACATCCCGTAAAATCCGCATCACTATATGAAATTAAATCCAAATTGCTAGATTTATTATAAAATAAACCATAGTTGGTTGTATCCTTTAAATATCTAAAAATTCTTTTTACAGCTTTCAAATGTGATTCCTTCGGATTTGCTTGAAACCTACACTAGTGGAAAACAGCAATTTACCGACGGAACAATAGCGACGGACATTTCCGTCGCTATAAAACTACTTATAGCGATCCTAAAAAACTCTATCCTAGCTCCACGACTCGACACAGGATGATCCTAAGGATACTAGAACTAGAGCTTTGATACCAACTGTGACGCCCCTGGGTTCACATAAGGTTGTAGTCCGAGGTAAAACCAGGAATGTCAAACCTACCATGCACCACACCGTATAATAACATGTTTCACCATCACAATTACTATCTCTCTAGTAGAGTCAACAACAAGTGTAGATACAAAATCAAGTAAAAGATAATACAAGAGATATAAGATGAAATAATAGAGATAAAAATGATATTTCATCATCCAACATACAAAAATATAAAGTGAATCTCTGAAATAACTAGTCTGGAGATCTCAACAAGTCTCAAATACAGAATATCTGATAAAAGGAAATAAGGCACACAACATTTACAACTTCTAGAACATAACTCACAAATGTCTAAACAAAATGTCTACAGTGGAGCTCCATAAATAAATAAAACTATAAATAAAAGATGGACGCTAATAAGTATCGTCATCAACCTGCGACTCTCCGTGCACCTGGCTCATTACCTGGAATAGGAGGGAACAATGAGCGCCAAAGCGCTAGCGAGCAACATCACAACCAACCCCAAGGGAGAGGGCTCGTTGCATATAGAAAATATAGTTAATACGTATATATATATGAAATCATTGATCCTAACAATAAGAGCATTTTAGTATTTAGGAAATTACAATACGAGCATAGGTACGTCGAGCGAAATAATCCAAATAAGGAAACCCTCATATATATACCTTGTATCTCAAATTGTAAATCCCCAAATACCAAACCCAAGATCTAATATATGAACAATAATATAAAGAAGACTAACCCATCTCAGAACTCAAATACCATGTCATGTCAAAACCCACATAAGTGTCATGTCCAGCCTATGTAAGTGTAAGTGTCATACTCAAGGTTTAAACAGGTGTCCAACACATGGACTAAGACTAGGTGTAGTGGATGCCCAACACATGGACTACATATATAAATTGTCCAACACATGGACTGAATGATGAATGTCCAACACATGGACTGAATATAATGAATGTCCAACACATGGACTGAATATGATGAATGTCCAACACATGGACTGCACATAATAATTGCCCAACACATGGACTGAATGAAATGTGTAGAATATCAATGAGATATATGAAAAGGATACATATACACTAATTTTACACGTGTCTTGGTATGCAAATCTAAACTCATGTCCGCAAGCCATCTCACATATGAAGATACATAATAAACAATAATTTCTAACACCAAATATTCAAGACGACTCCTCGTTCACATTAAAGCACACAACAAAAGTAAACATGCACAAATTGTGCCGGCGATCAACCGAAACAGGCAGAAACCCTTCATAGGTTTCTGTCTGCTTCGAAACAAATCTAGAAGTGATATCATTATTATCTAAGTATAATATTATCGATATCAACATATATAAAACAACATGAAACGAAATATTAGCATGTAAATATATCGTCGAAACCCTAAACATTTATATACACATGTTTAAACGTTTTAAAAGCAAAAACTTGTGATTTAATTCATGATTAATAAATTTCAGATCTGAAATTTGTCAAGGTTGTTGGCCTTCTTGTTTTGATGATGTTTAACAAACAATTTACCACTAATGGTTTTTGTATATATATAGTTATATATATACATATATGTTTTGGTTTGATAGTTTTCAAGTTTTACTATGAAACAAATGAATAGAATTGGAAAATACTATTTTGTTTCATGTTTATATGCCTATATATGATTTCACCTTTAACAAGCTTATATTTAATGAAATCATATTTAGTGTTTTGAATATATTTGCATAGAATATGCAATTTTATGAAAATATTGTATTTCTAGGTTATAGACTTCATAACAACATGTTATATCTTTTATCAAGTCTATACAATCATTTCATAAGGTTTCAAAATGTTGTTTAAGTCAAAATATCAAAATATCAATTTTCAGGTTTTCATGTTTTGGACTATTTTGTAAAATGATGATATTTTTCATTTGGGAAGTCCTTTTTCGAAACCAGTCGTTGTAGCATGTTTATTATCATGTCTACAATCATTCCCCAAAGTTTTACATTTTTCTGAATTTATTTGATATTTTTAAACAGGGTTTTAAAATCAGCTCTAAAACCGATTTTTCTGGAATGTCAGTTTTCGGTCGACCGGTACGGTCGACCGGTCAATTGACCATTCGTTAGTATTTTTCCAGAGAGTCGTCGGTCGACCGGTCCGGTCGACCGAGAGCTCAAATCGGTCGACCGACAAAATTTCCGGTCGACCGACGTTAGTCCAGAAAGTTATCTTCGTGTTTTTGCTCTCATCGGTCGACCGACGGGATTTTCGGTCGACCGACAATATGACCGTTGGACTTCTAACGGCTATTTCTGAGCTGTTTCTCTGGGGGCTGTTTTGTCATTTGTTTTGGGGGGTTTTGCTGAGATTTCTAGTGGGTATATATACCCCATTGCTAATGTCTTTAAAAATTAACCAAGAGAGTTTTTAATCAAGTTTAATAAAGTTTTTAACAAGGGTTTTAGTTTGGTTTAAGTGTGTTTAAAAAGCTTTTAAGCAAATTGAGAGTTTGTTTTGGTGAATCAAATTCCACAAGAGCTTGAGGAGATTATCTATTGAAGTTTGAGCTTCCAACTATCATCCCTCCATCTCTTGTTATCAAATTGAGAAGTTTTCTAAACTCAAACTCTAGCTTTACATTTATATACTTGATTGATTATCATTGTTCTTAAGCTAGATTTCATACTTGAGTTTAGTTGATTTGATCTTATTTACTCATTGTTACACACACACCCACATTGAGCTTATTGTATCTTTCATTGCATAGTATAGTTGGGTGGTGAGAGATTGTAACTTTGAGTTGTGCTTTCATTGCGTTCTCATCTATTGTAGAGAACAAATTTGTTGTATTTACTTTGTGAGTGTTGTAAGGTTTTCGCTGAGCTAGAAACCGAGTGTGTTGTGAAGTTTTCGGTGAACTATAAAACCGAGTGTGAGGAGCGGACGTTGATCGGTGAACGTTGAAAACCGACATTGTGAGGGTGAGTGTGAACGTTGATCGGTGAGCGTTGAAAACCGACACTGTGAGGTGTAAACGTTATTCGGGTGAGCGTAGAAAACCCGGTTGTGATAGTGGATTTCTCCCCGGGAGTGGGGAGCGGAGACGTAGGACGGAAGGTCCGAACTCCGTGATCATATTGCTTGTTTGAGTGTGCTTTGGCGTTCATTCATATTTATGTTCATATCTTATATCGCCATTGTCATTAGCTCATTATCTATATCATCCACTATCTTGTTTACATTGTTTACCCTTGTGTTTATATATCCTTGCATATATAGTTTATCATATAGGATATAATTCATTATTCATATTGCTTATCTTAGCTCATATATCTTGTTGTATTTCATACTTGCTAGGATAACTTGTTAATTAGTTTTTAATTGGCATTTAATCGGATTAGATTAGCATGATTTAATTCATGATTAATAAATTTTAGACTAGGGTCTAACAAAGGTTACTATTGTAATCAATTAGAAAATTATGATAATGTATTCTCACTTCATAAGTTATAAAGATCTATCTTTTGTACACTAAAAATACGTTTTAGGCTCAAAAAATCTGAATAAAACTTAATAAAATGTGCAAAATAAAAGGGTGTAGAGTTGGACGAGATGTTACTCGCCTCAGATGAAAAACTCTTGCCACGTGAAAGAGAACCAATCCTCTTCGTTGCACTGCACAAAACCTGCTGAAAAATCCTCCGAAATCCCTCAAAATCGCCAAAGAAAAGAACTAGGGTCTGAAAAATCCTCCGAAATCCCTCAAAATCGCCAAAGAAAAGAACTAGGGTTTGAGAGAGGGGAAAAGGGCTACTAAGGTTTGGAACACACCTCAAAATCGCCAAAGAAAAGAACTAGGGTTTGAGAGAGGGGAAAAGGGCTACTAAGGTTTGGAACACAGGAGAAAAGATGTGTTTTTCATGTTTAAACATGTGTATATATGACAGCAAACCCAAAAAACTACAGCCCAAACCCGAAACCCGAAACTGAAAAACCCAGTCTGACTAGAAACATACTCTTCGGTATTTTAGCTGTAACTTTCGTATACGACTTTGGAATGAGGTGATTAAAGATTTGTTGGAAAGATGCTGAAGATATCTAAAACTATGGTCTTTTAAGTTTTTCCATATTCACAACGTATCAATGTGTAAAATACAAAATATCTCAACTGGTCATAAATTTCCAGATTTATACATCGAGCATGATTTGTGCATTTACTCTTATATATATACATATATACATTGAATTGATCTCAACTCAATTCCTAGCATACTCAAACATCATAATATGTTATTTATAAATATATAACATATTTATTATTATTTATCATAAAATATTCAAAATTTTAGGGTTTTACAGAATATTTTTGTATTGTGGTTTACACAGGATTGTGTACTTGTTCTGTATTATCTACCCAATACTGCTATATTAATGAAAAATTAGAAACTATTCTAAATTTGTATTAAAGTTACTCTATATTAACGGGTGTCCTTAGGCACCCGTTAAAAAAAAACCTTTTAGTATTTTCTCCATGCTAGATGTCCTAGCATAATGGAGAAAATATAGCATAGAGCTAATTAAATCTTAGTTCTGACATATTTGTATTTGCCATTTGCCCCCAACAATATAGATAACTAAAAAAATATTAAACTATTTTTATTTTACTAGTTTTTATGCACGTGCATTGTACGTGGTTAAATATCAAAATAGGTCAACTTTACGTTGTCGTTTGCCATTAATATATTACCAGCAGAGTCATTACTTTGTCTCTTTCTCTTATTATCCACAATTCTATTAATGTAAGCTTTCTTCTGCTCACCACTCAACCGAAAATATTTGGTATTTTTAATACTGAGGATTGTAGTGTTCTCTTCTGTTTAAAAAAATTATGTAATCCGAATACCAGATAATGAATTTCTACAAAGGATATATATATATATATTTAACATTAATCTATGAATACATATGAGCAATGCAAATAGTTAGACAAAGTAGCATATATTTTCATTAAAATTCAATAGTAAACGACCAACTATAATCATTATCACAATTAAAATATAAAAATTATTGATATTCTTTACTAACCTGATACTCGGGATTATGGAGTAAATCTTGAGTACGAAATTAGAATTGAGATGGTATTATCCTATAGGTAAAAAATATGTGTCAAAAAATAAAAACAAACCATAAGAAAATTATATCAACGATAGTAAGGAACAAAATTGTACCAAAAAATTATAATACACCTTAAGCAAGAGAATTTAGAATTAATTAGTCAATTTTCTCTATATACTATTTGTAAGCACAGTAATTTGAGGGGTGGAGACTTAGAGTAGATAGAATGAATTTTTTGCCAATGTTGGTGTAAAGCTACAGAAACAAAAAAATCTCTATATACTATTCCTAATTAGGATGAATAGATAGTTTTATACTTTTTCATATTTAAAATAAGTATGATTTTCAATTTTTTATTCTAATTAGTCTAATTTTAAATAGCAAAAAAAATACCTTGAGTTGTCAAAATTTTGCAAGTTGGTGCCTTCTCCAAATAATTAGTCTTAGCTTTAATGAGATGAAGGGAAATGCTTAATTTTCTTTCATAGAAAATCTAGATAAATTATTTTATTAAAAAAGTCATTAATCATCTTTTTTTGGCCTTCCTAAATTACTTATCTAAGTATGCACCACAGTTGAATTGTTTGGTAGTGAATAAATTTGATCTAATCAAATATAGATAAAAAACCTAATGTAATACATATGAGTAATGGTATTCAGGCCATCCATTAATATAGTTTATGTATAAAAATCAACGTTTAGATATGACATTTTTGTTCTTTTCTTGGTTTTTGTCATTGTGGTCTATAGACAAATAATGATCATCTAATACGAATCTATATTTACCTATTAGTGCTAGGCATGAGTCAGGTCACTTTTATTAAATATGGTATGATAATTTATCCCTTTTAAATAATTATAATATTAAATATGGACCATCAACTCCAATTCAAAATCTCAAATTTTAGCCAAAAAAAAAAAAAAAGTTGCTAAAATACTTAAGAATATAAAGAAATAACAAATATAATAATACACGTTAATATAATAATACACGTTAATATAATAAACATGTTTAAAAAATATAAAATAAATATAAAAATATAAAATATAAAATATTATATTTTATATTATGTTGAAAAGAAAATATAAAATATGTTGAAAATAAATGGAGAACTTAAGTCGCTAGGAAGAAGAAAAGTCTTAACAGTTCTACTAACATGAAACTAAAAAAAGTAATTTTCCACGGACAATTTTTCAAAACCAACCCCTTTCACTATTTAATTGCAAAAAACGACCGCTTTTGTTAATAATTTTAAAAACCGACCTGGTTTCAGTCCTGTCGCTGAAACCAGGTCGGTTTTTGAAAATTTTTTTTACAAAACTTCACGGGAGTTGAACTCCCGTGAAGTTTAGCACACTTTTAAACTTCACGGGAGTTCAACTCCCGTGAAGATTATTTTCGTGAATAAACTCCACGGGAGTTCAACTCCCGTGGAGTTGCAGGCCAAAATCCCCAGAGAATCGCTCGCTGGGAAATTTGGCCTGCAGCTTCACGGGATTTCAACTCCCGTGAAGCTGAGGCCAAATTTTTCAGCGAGCGATTCTCTGGGGAATTTGGCCGGCCTATATATACGCACGCGACAGCAGCCTCTGCCGATCTCATTTCTCTCTCCCCGCAACCGCCCCAAACCCTAACTCTCTCTCTCGTCCTAACCACCGCTGTCCACATCAAAACCGACCGCCTCCCCCCAATTCCGACTACCGGAACCCGACTCCGATCGCCGGAACCCCATTCCGACCGTCGACACCTCATTCCAACCGCCGGAACCGCCGTTGTCGTCGGAGTTCGACAAATTGAAGGTAAATTCCTCCCAAAATTATTTATTCTCTTAATTTCTTGTATTTTCTCGCTATTTCATGGTGATTACATGTAAAACATTATATTTTAGAATTTAATTATGAATTGTTTATGAATTATGTGAAGAAACTTAAATAATTTTGTCGATTTAGAGTATGAATTTGGGTAAAATTATGGTTCCCTAAAATTGATATAGGATTTAATTGTAAGTAACAATAAAATTTTAAAGTCTTTTCGTGTAATATTGATCTTGAATATTTTACTCTTCAGAGGTAATGATGAACGATCGAATCGTAATTTTGTGTTCGTATGATGGGAAAATTAACTACCTCGAAAATAATCTGCCCGTTTATGAAGGAGGTGCGACGAGACCATTGTTTATAACAAAATCGTGTACTTTCAATGAGTTGGTTAATGAATTGCACAAACTTACATTAACCAACTCCCGTGAGTATCACCTTAATATTATTTGCAATTATCCTGTTGTGAGGAACAAGACAAGCTACATTCAAATATCAAGTGACTACGATATGAGTCTCATTGGAGTCTTACATGACGAGAAGCGTTCGATCGAATTTTCATTGAAAAACATCAAATGAATTTGGGCAAATCGTTGAATTATGACGGAATTTATTCCCGCATATTGGAGGATCCTGATGTTGATTTCGTTGGCTTTTTATCTCCTCAACAAGATGAAGGTTGGACACAATCATAATATATGAGCGGTCCTTCGTTTGTGGGCACTTAGAATGTGGTCTATACTAACACGGGAGTTCAAGAAGATAATGCAAGTATTGAATCTGAGAATGATGATGAAGAGGAGAGCTTACAAATTAATAGCATGACCTTGATAGATCGTGATGAAGGGGACAACTACCACATTGACGAGTGTTATGCTAATAATGAGTATGTTGTCTTAGAGGATCCGCCGCCCGATGAACTTCAAGGAGAAGAATGGTTATGCTAATAATGAGTATGTTGTCTTAGAGGATCCGCCGCCCGATGAACTTCAAGGAGAAGAATGGATCGATAACTCCGTGATGGAAAGTGGGATCCGCCGCCCGATGAACTTCAAGGAGAAGAATGGATCGATAACTCCGTGATGGAAAGTGTTCCTATTAGCACTAATAGCGATAATCATACACATGGCGAGGACTTCTCATTCGTGAAGGGAGATCTATATGAGAGTAAGAAGAAATTGATCCATGCGCTTCGCTCGTATGCCATTGCAAAAAATGTCAAGTTTAGGCCAACAAAAAATAACACAACAAGCTATAATGCGGTTTGTTTTTATCGCAAAGATGGTGAAGATGAAGATCTTGATGGACACTATGACGGGAATGTGAATTGTCCTTGGAAGCTTAATTCACGTTCGGGTGTAAGAGTAGGTGGGCATTTCAAAATCACGGCGTACAACGGAGTCCACACATGTAGCAATCCTCAATTGGAGATGAATAACAAGCATGCGTCCTCTTCTTTTATATATCGATTGATTTTACCGTATCCGAGGGAGGATCTTGATCTACGGCCAAAAGATATTCATCTTTTAGTGCATAAAGCGATCAACTTGGATGTATCATACAATAAGTGTTGGAATGCTAGGAGGAAGGTGATGATAAAAATATTTGGGGATTGAGATAAATCTTATGAGATCTTACCGCATTATCTTGAAGCACTCAAAAGAGAAAATCCTGGGACTGTATATGAAGTTTCATCAGACCCTCTTGATGGCGAAGAACGACGATTTACGGGTGTATTTTGGGTATTTGGGCCTTATATTGAGGGTTTCCAATATTATCGTCCTCTTCTTAGCATTGATGGCACCCACTTATACGGCAAGTATAAAGGCGTTTTGCTTGTTGCCACCGGAGTTGACGCGGATGGCGGTTTGTTTTCTTTGGCATTTGCAGTGGTTGATATTGAAAACACAGAGAATTGAGCGTGGTTTTTTACATGCATTAGATATCATATCCCTAGTGTGGGGGCGCGACCGATTACATTCATATCTGATAGGATGAAAGGAATTCCAAGAGCACTCCAACGTCATTTCCCATCATCACATGCACATTGTTATTGCTTGCGACATATTAGGGACAGCTTCAAGAAGAAATATGGAAACGGTCAGGTTCAAGATCTTCTTTGGCAAGCCGGCTGTGCAACAGAAAATTTAGTTTATGACCAAATACGAGAGAGGATTAAGTTTATTTCTCGAGCTGCACATGATTGGATCAAAATTAGTTTGGGATCACACAATGTTGATAAGTTGGTTTTATGTGAAGATGGAGGGAGACGGTTCTGTATGATGACTACGAACGCTTCAGAGAGTTTCAATGACGTGCTTAGGGGAGCACGCGGTATGCCAATACAGTCACTAGTTGCTAAAATATTCTACAGACTTAATAACTTCTTTCTACGACGTCGTGAACTTGGTGAAAATATCCGCTCGGAGCTCACACCGAAGAATGATGAAATGTTAGCGGCTCGGATTGCGCAAGCTCGATCCTTTCATGTCGTAAGATACGATTTTAATGAATGGGAGGTCATTGAGGGAATATCACATAGAGAAAATCACTCTTACAAAGTTAACATGTTAGTGGATCACTCGTGTACGTGCACTTGCAATGTACCGTAATTACAATGGATTCCTTGTCCACATGTTGTCACGGCTTGTTCTGATCTACAAGGTGGTGCGAGGATTTCACATTATGAGTTCGTCGAGGCTTGGTATTCTACTTACAACTATCGACAAACATACAAAGAGTGTTTTCGTCCACCATAGGGCTACTGATATTACCTCATTTGTGTAAAAGGCCGACGGGGCGTCATCGTTCCGTACGAAATAGAAATTGTATGGATGACGGTCGTGAAGGAGTTAGGAGGAGAAATATGTGTAGTAGATGCGATCAACCGGGCCATAACAAAAATAATTGTCCAGTTAGGATTAGGCATTGATGTTGTAATTTGTAGCAGTTTCGATCTGTGTTTGTTTTCGTATGTCATTTGTGATTGTAATTTGTAGCGGTTTCGATCTGTGTTTGTTTTCGTATGTCATTTGTGATTGTAATTTGTAGCGGTTTCGTTCTGTGTTTGTTTCCGTATGTCATTTGTGATTGTAATTTGTAGCGGTTTCGTGAGTTGTTTGTTTCCGTATGTCATTTGTGATTGTAATTTGTATCGTTTCGTACTATGTTATATAAATTTGTGATTGCTTTCTTCACGTTGCGTATTCGTTTGTTGTTTATATATAACTAGTGAGTATTTTAATAGAAAGATCTAACACATTGTACATTATCTTCTAATATTATTCTCAGTTATATTCATTATGGATCCGAGACCGAGCTTTCTTCACGTTGCGTATTCGTTTGTTGTTTATATATAACTAGTGAGTATTTTAATAGAAAGATCTAACACATTGTACATTATCTTCTAATATTATTCTCAGTTATATTCATTATGGATCCGAGACCGATGGGTCATTGAGGATGCGAGAGTTCTAAGAGCTGATCTCTTAGGCCGGTTTTCGGGAGTGTTCGACGGTTCGATATAGTAGGCTTGATTGGCCGCTTATCACTGCACTGATTGAGAGGTGGAGGCCAGAGACCAACACCTTTCACATGCATATAGGGGAGTGCACCATCACAGGCCGGTTTTCGGGAGTGTTCGACGGTTCGATATAGTAGGCTTGATTGGCCGCTTATCACTGCACTGATTGAGAGGTGGAGGCCAGAGACCAACACCTTTCACATGCATATAGGGGAGTGCACCATCACTTTACAGGACGTGGCCGTCATACTTGGGCTCCGGATCGATGGGCCGGCAGTTACGGGCACCGATGATCATAGTTGGCCGGAGGTATGTGCCCGGCTTCTTGGACAGGTTCCCGACTTGAGGAGTGGTGCGATGAAGCTATCGTGGCTTCGTCAGACATTTCAGGGCGATATACCACAGGATGCCGTGTATCGAGAACTGAGTAGAGTATCCCTGATGCAGAATAAAGAATTCAAGGGATGCTGCACATTGATACAGATTTGGTCATGGGAGCGTATTCATATTGGACGCCTTACTTTACTTATGCACCGTGACCTACAGGGGTAGTTTCCTTTGGCGTACAGGTATAATTGTACACAAATTTTATTCGTACTGAATTTATACTTATATATTCTCTATTCTGCATATAGGTATAACGTGCGGTACGCTAGGTACCGATCAGCGACGCGCCATCGTGAGTTTTATCGAAATGAGCTTGATGGCCTCCAACATGAACAGGTAAATATAAGTCGTTATAAATATTATATTTTTGTTGTTGATACTGATAAATGTTTTATTTTATTTCAGTTCAAGTGGAGACCCTATACACCG
>NC_033795.1:16864431-16871016 GCF_001876935.1 Asparagus officinalis | reverse complement strand
TTTAGTGCATAAAGCGATCAACTTGGATGTATCATACAATAAGTGTTGGAATGCTAGGAAGAAGGCGATGATAAAAATATTTGGGGATTAGGACAAATCTTATGAAATCTTACCGTATTATCTTGAAGCACTCAAAAGAGAAAATCCAGGAACTGTCTACGAAGTATCTTCGGACCCCGTTGATGGCGGAGATCGGCGGTTCACCGGTGTATTTTGGGCATTTGGGCCATGTATTGAGGGGTTTCGATATTGTTGTCCTCTTCTTAGCATTGATGTCACCCACTTATACGGCAAGTACAAAGGAGTTTTGCTTGTTGCCACCGGAGTTGATGCGGATGGCGGTTTGTTTCCTTTGGCGTTTGCAGTGGTTGATATTGAAAACACAGAGAATTAGGCGTGGTTTTTTGCATGCATTAGATATCATATCCCTAGTGTGGGGGTGCGGCCGATTACATTCATATCTGATAGGATGAAAGGAATTCCAAGAGCACTCCAACATCATTTCCCGTCACNCCACATGTACATCGTTATTGCTTGCGACATATTAGGGACAACTTCAAGAAGAAATTTGGAAACGGTCAGGTTCAAGATCTTCTTTGGCAAGCCGGCTGTGCAACAGAAAAATTAGTTTATGACCAAATACGAGAGAGGATTAAGTTTATCTCCCGAGCTGCACATGATTGGATCGAAACTAGTTTGGGACCACACAATGTTGATAAGTGGGCTTTATGTGAAGATGGCGGGAGACGGTTCTGTATGATGACTACGAACGCTTCAGAGAGTTTCAATGACGTGCTTAGGGGAGCACGCGGTATGCCAATACAGTCACTAGTTGCTAAAATATTCTACAGACTTAATAACTTCTTTCTACGACGTCGTGAACTTGGTGAAAATATCCGCTCGGAGCTCACACCGAAGAATGATGAAATGTTAGCGGCTCCCCGTGCGCAAGCTCGATCCTTTCATGTCGTAAGATACGATTTTAATGAATGGGAGGTCATTGAGGGAATATCACATAGAGAAAATCGCTCTTATAAAGTTAACATGTTAGTGGATCACTCGTGTACGTGCACATGCAATGTACCGTAATTACAATGGATTCCTTGTTCACATGTTGTCGCGGCTTGTTCTGATCTACAAGGTGGTGCGAGGATTTCACATTATGAGTTCGTCGAGGCTTGGTATTCTACTTACAACTATCGACAAACATACAAAGAGTGTTTTCGTCCACCATATGATAGTCGATATTTGACACAAGACGAGCCACTGATGTTACCTCCTTTGTGTAAAAGGTCGGCGGGGCGCCCTCGTTCCGTATGAATTAGAAATTGTATGGATGACGGTCGTGAAGGAGTTAGGAGGAGAAATATGTGTAGTAGATGCGATCAACCGGGCCATAACAAAAATAATTGTCCAGTTAGGATTAGGCATTGATGTTGTAATTTGTAGCAGTTTCGATCTGTGTTTGTTTTCGTATGTCATTTGTGATTGTAATTTGTAGCGGTTTCGATCTGTGTTTGTTTCCGTATGTTATTTGTGATTGTAATTTGTAGCGGTTTTGTGAGTTGTTTGTTTCCATATGTCATTTGTGATTGTAATTTGTATCGTTTCGTACTATGTTATATAAATTTGTGATTGCTTTCTTCACGTTGCGTATTCGTTTGTTGTTTATATATAACTAGTGAGTATTTTAATAGAAAGATCTAACACATTGTACATTATCTTCTAATATTATTCTCAGTTATATTCATTATGGATCCGAGACCGATATGCCCCGACGTTTTGACCCTCCAGGCGAGCCACTTTTCAGACCATATTGGCTCAGGACAGGTAAAACATCTTTTGTATATGCTACTTAGCATTGGCACTAATTTTAATTTTTCGCATCATACTTAATCAATTCTTTTTGACGTACAGCCCGTACCAGACATCACCATGATCGAGCATTCCCAGAGCCATTCAGTTTGGGTCATTGAGGATGCGAGAGTTCTAGCGCTAATCTCTCAGGCCGGTTTCCGGGAGTGTTCGACGGTTCGATATATTAGGCTTGATTGGCCGCTTATCACTATCTCTCAGGCCGGTTTCCGGGAGTGTTCGACGGTTCGATATATTAGGCTTGATTGGCCGCTTATCACTGCACTGATTGAGAGGTGGAGGCCAGAGACCAACACCTTTCACATGCATATAGGGGAGTGCACCATCACTTTACAGGACGTGGCCGTCATACTTGGGCTCCGGATCGATGGGCCGACAGTTACGGGCACCGATGATCATAGTTGGTCGGAGGTATGTGCTAGGCTTCTTGGACAGGTTCCTGACTGGAGGAGTGGTGCGATGAAGCTATCGTGGCTTCGTCAGACATTTTAGGGTGACATACCAGAGGATGCCAGTATAGAGACGCTTCAGTTCCATGCTCATGCGTACATATTGCACATGATAGGGTGCGTGCTTTTTCCTGATGCGAGCAAGACTCTTGTACATGCACGATGACTGCCGTTGCTAGAGGATTTTGACGTATGCGGCGTACGGTCGTGGGGTAGTATGGTGTTGGCATACTTGTATCGAGAATTGGGTAGAGTATCCCTGATGCAGAATAAAAAATTCAAGGGATGTTGCACATTAATACAGATTTGGTCATGGGAGTGCATTCATATTGGACGCCCTACTTTACTTGTGCACCGTGACCTACAGGGGCAGTTTCCTTTGGCGTACAGGTATAATTGTACACACAAATTTTATTCGTGCTGAATTTTTACTTATATATTCTCTATTCTGCATATAGGTATAACGTGCGGTACGCTAAGTACCGATCAGCGACGCGTCATTGTGAGTTTTACCGAAATGAGCTTGATGGCCTCTAACACGAACATGTAAATATAAATCTCAAGTCGTTATGAATATTATAGTTTTGTTGTTGATACTGATAAATACACGAACATGTAAATATAAATCTCAAGTCGTTATGAATATTATAGTTTTGTTGTTGATACTGATAAATGTTTTATTTTATTTCAGTTCAAGTGGAGACCCTATACACCACCGGAGCTCGATATGCATTCTCTTGCACCCATCTGCCGAGATAGTCCCGACTTATGGAGAGCCAGAGTTCCATTGATTTGTTGGGAGATCGTGGAGATGCATGTCCCTGACCGTGTGCTACGACAGTTTACGCTCTCTCAGCATGTGCAAGATTCTATCGAGCAGATCGATCATCGGTGGCGACCTACTTCTCACCATACCGACTGGGCCGTAGTCCATGCGGTCTACATAGACAGGTGGGCTTACAGGTAGGATTTCATCCAGGATACGAGGCCCATAGCTGTTGACTATATCGCGTATATACATTGGTATTAGGGTATCACACGTAGATGGATCACACGTGACCCACAGCCATTAGCTGGACACATGCCACGCCCACCGACAGACAGTTACATCCCTAGTGGGATGAACGAGAGAGATTACGTAAGTTTCTAAGCTAAATTATAATATTTTTTTCTTGAGGAGTTGGTACTTAATAAATTGTTTACCTCACAGGTCCGTGCTTTTGATAGCATTGAGGCTGATATTGATGCGACCGTGCCTGAGATTCAGGATCAGGTGGCGTTAGGACTCCTCAGCAGGATCAAGAAGACCATAGCGCAGGTGTTTCATAAGACTCACGTCGACGAGTTCACAGGCCGTGAGGATAGGTCTCGATCATTTGGGCAAGCGTACACTCGGCGCCGACGGCCACATGACGATGACACCGACACTTCACAGGCTGATGGAGCCGGCACTTCGCATGATCATGGAGCCAACGCTTCTCAGCCTCATACACAGCCGGATACTCAGATAGTCGAGGCTCATCAGCGCGAGGGCGGGGAAGAGCGAGGGGGAGGGGGAAAAGAGGGAGAGGAAGGAGAGGAGCTATATTGGATTATATTTGAACTTATTTTGTTAAAATTTGTAACTTGTATGAATTTTCAAATACTATACTTTTGTGGATCAATTATAGCTTGATATGTGATCTTTTTTAGTATTGTTTTGATTCGTGCGTGTTTAAATCATATATATATTGTAGTAATTGTTGTTAACAGGTAAATAGTTGTATATATGAGTTAAATAGGCAGATGTATACAAAATAGGTAGATGTATACAAAACATGCACAGCAGCCTGTGCATGTTTTGTAAAACCTGCAACTTCACGGGAGTTCAACTCCCGTGAAGTTACAGTCTAAATTTCCTAGAGAGCGATTCTCTGAGAAATTTGGCCTGTAACTCCACGGGAGTTGAACTCCCGTAGAGTTTTAAATCCTCCAACATACTTCACGGGAGTTCAACTCCCGTGAAGTTTTTTGAAGAAATTAAACTTCACGGGAGTTGAACTCCCGTGAAGTTTAAAAGTATGCTAAACTTCACGGGAGTTCAACTCCCATGAAGTTTCGTAAATTTTTTTAGAAAAACCGACCTGTTTTCAGCGACAACGCTGAAACCAGGTCGATTTTTCTAAATAAGTTGAAAAGCGGTCGTTTTTTGTAATTAAATAGTGAAAGGGGTTGGTTTTGAAAATTTGTCCAATTTTCCACTTATGCATGAAACATGGTCACAGTCAACCTCTCTTTCGAAATCCTAATTCACAAGCTCGTCTAATTTCATAAATTCATTTCAGAACCCGAACTCGGCAATAATAGCAACGATCTATAATGAAAACTAAAACAAGAAGTTCCACATCATCCATAATTAATAATTAAAGTTATTTAACAATCTATAATGAAAAACCAACGGGTAGTTATTTAAAGCTAATAATTAAAGTTAATATAAAACGACGATGAGGTAAAGTAATGACTCTGCTGGTAATATGTATTGTTAGTGGATCTGAGCAAGCAATGCGCCGATCAGGAGCTCCGCAGGTTCGATCTGAGTGTAGTGATTACTATTCCTTTGAATACCTAACTAATGCATATCTATTAACCATAATTGAAGTGATTACTCACTGAGGGTATTATGTATTACGAATTTGCATCAAAGGTACAGTAACTCATTATTACAATGTATTATGTATTTAAATCCTACAGTAACTCATCAAAGTTTCTCAGTGAATTTTTACTTCAAGCACAATAGATTAAATTTGGAAAAGAAGAAATTTCTGATTTCAACAATAAAAAGAAAATGGGAAGTTCTGAAAAACTTGATTGATATTCTAGTCAACATTCGTTTTGATATAATTTTCTTTTGAATGGAAACATATAAGCTCAAATAAATCCAAATTAAAATAATATCAAACATGAAGATTTACCTTGATAGATGAGAGAACCTGCAACAATCAAATCCTTAATCTTCTAAATTCTGCATGAAAATTGAAGAAATTTTAAAAAAATATCAATTGCCATAAAAAGTAATTGCAGTATAAAACAAATCTCACCATTAAATCAAATACATAATATTTCTAAAGAATAACCATGAAAATGAAAAAGGAACATACACGTCGAAGAAGATGAAATTACTATGAAATTTGTGTAATTTCTAGGTTATATATATAAGCATGAGGTATTGCATGTGATAGGATAATATTCATAATTAGAGTTTTATTAGGATTTGAATTGTGTTACGGGTGCTTCAAATACTCATCCCTAAAAATAGTTAACAGCAAACTAATTTGTTAATAGAACATAGGTAGTTATTTAGCTGGTATAAAATGCCTTGAAGACGATATGGAAAATAGACGATATGGAGCAAATATAATTTTAATTTTCTACAGAGAGTGATACCTTGTAAGAAAATATCTTACAAGATATAATTTTAATTGTATAATTATGGAAAATATTATTTTTATACACGGCTAGTTATTTTTAATTGAAGACCATATGGAGTTTGTTATAATATTAAAATTGTGTAAAGTATTAAAACACGGGTAGTTATTTAAAGTTAATAATTGAAGTTAATATAAAACACGGGTAGTTAACAGCCAACTAAATAGATAACAATTCAAATCAACAAACACATAGAATAAATCATTAAATTCAATTTAAAAATTAGAATTTGATTATAAATAGGGTAATTCAAACTTAATAGGGGTATTTTTGTCTACAGAAAAATTTCCCCAACTCGTGCTTTTAAAGGGAGAATGATATGATATGATTATTTTTGATAGCTAAAATTTCGAACTATTTAAAAATAAAAGTGTATTTCAAAAAATAAAAATAAAAATAAAAATAAAAAATAAAAACGTGGATATGAAAAGAATTTATTTAAATTCGAGGACCTGGACATAATTTTCCCAAACTCCCCACCACAAAGCATAATAAACAGATTTCCCGCGATTCGTTTATCTTCTTCAACTCAACTTCATCCCCCTAAAATGAACCCGTCATCATCTCTCACTCACTTACATAAATTCCTGAAACCCACCCGCTTCCTTCGTCTCCTCACCTCCATCTCACTCTCATCACCACCATTGAACCAGCAACAAGACGAACGAGACCCAGAATTAGACCCAAAAGCCGACCCCTCCATCTGGGCCCACAAAATCCTAACCCTCTCCTCCTCCAACCCCGACGCCGCCCTCCGCCTTCTCGACCTCCTCCGCCTTTCCGGCCACCGCCCCAC
>NC_033795.1:16847308-16863743 GCF_001876935.1 Asparagus officinalis | reverse complement strand
GCTTCGTCGAGGCCCACCGCCGCCTCCTCCTTCTACTACTATCCTCTCAGTGGGTCCCCGATGATTTCACTGCCAACAACCTCATAGCCCGGCTCCTCGATTCTCGTCGAACACCAAATCTCACCCTCCAGCTCATCAATCAGCTCAATTTCTGTAGCCCTGATTTCCTTCCTTCGTTGATTAACTATAATCGGCTAATTGACCAGTTTTGTTACTTGGGTCAGGTATCAGAAGCTCGAAGTTTGTTGGGGTGCATGTTGAGTAGAGGGCGCAGGCCTGACGTGGTTTCTTACACTACGTTGGTTAATGGGTATGTGAGAATTGGGCAGTTGGATGATGCACACAAGGTGTTTGATGAAATGTCACAGTTGGGTATTTCGCCGAATTCGTTGACTTTGAGCATTTTGATCAAAGGGGTTTTTAGGAAGAGGAGGGTGGAGGAGGGGAAGGAGTTAATGGTGAAGCTCTGGGCGAAGATGAGAGAGGAGAAGAACGAACATCCGTCTGTGAAAAATGCTGCATTTGCGAATTTGATTGATTCTTTGTGTCGAGAAGGGTTTTTCCATGAGGTTTTTAGAATTGCGGAGGCAATGCCACAGGGGATATTGGTAAATGAGGAGTTTGCTTATGGTCAGATGATCGATTCGCTTTGTAGAGCTGGAAGGCATCATGGAGCTTCGAGAATTGTTTATATAATGAGGAAGAGAGGGTTTTTTCCGAGCTTGGTTTCATATAATAGTATAGTTCATGGATTAAGCAAGAGGAAAGGTTGTATGAGAGCTTATCAGTTGTTTAAAGAAGGGATTGAGTTTGGGTATTTGCTACCGGAACCTACATATAAAGTACTTGTGGAGAGTCTTTGCAGAGAGAGGGATCTTAACAAAGCTAAGGATGTAACAGAGTTCACGTTAGGGATCAGTGGTGCTGATAAAACTAAAGTTTATAACATATTTTTAAGTGCTCTTCGTTTTGTCGACAGTCCGAGTGAACAACTCAATGTTCTTATATCGATGCTTCGTAAGCAATGTAAACCGGATATTGTCACACTTAACACTATTATTCATGGCTTCTGCAAGATTCGGAAGGTTACTGAAGCTAAAAAGATACTAAATGACATGTTAGATGGCAAATTTTGTGCTCCTGATGTGGTTACCTTTACTACGGTTATTGGTGGACTTCTTGATGTGGGAAAAACCGAAGAAGCCCTTCATCTCCTAAACCGAGTAATGCCTGATTGCTCGTGTTCTCCTAATGTTGTCACTTACAATGTGGTTCTTTTTGGATTGTGTAAGCTAAAAAAAGCTTGTGAGGCAATGGAAATTTTCAAACACATGGAAGGCAAGGGCATTTCCCCTGACAGTACTACATATACTGCAATAATCGAAGGGTTGTGTGAAGTGGGTCAGCTCGAGGAGGCAAAAGGGTTTTGGGATGATGTTATATGGCCTTCTAAGATTCATGATGACTATGTTTATGCTGCAATTCTTAGAGGTTTATGCCGTTTAGAGAAATTTGAGGCTGCCTGTGATTTCTTATATGAGTTGGTAGATTGTGGTATTTGTCCAGGGATTGTAAACTATAATATCCTTATTGATGCTGCTTGTATGGTTGGATTAAAGAAGGAGGCTTATCAGCTATTGGGTGAGATGAGGAAGAATGGATTGAAGCCGGATGCTGTGACGTGGAGGATTTTAGGTAAGTTGCATGGAAAGAAAACAAAGATGCATGTTGATGGAAATAGATGTTTAGAAACCGAGAATCAAGTAAGTGTAGAAGGAGAATTGGAGAATAATACTGGGAAAATTGTGGATCATGAGGTGGATGATTACGATGAGAATAAAAAGCATGGAGAACCACTAGAAGGCCTTGTAGATTCATGTTTCTCCACTGGAAGTTTAGAAGATATAATAAATGAGGAGCCTACTGTTACAAGAAAGGTTGATCTTGATCCAAAGAAGGAAGAATCACCAAAAGTGAATAAGAAGGAACCCTTATCAAGGATTGCTAGGAGGGTTTTTGAGATCCTCTGAGAGAAGATGTACAGGAAAAGCTAACTTAGAACAAAAAATAGTGTAAACTTTTGTGCAATGGAAACTTGTTTACATGAGTGAGCAAGACTTTATCCTAAAACTAGGATGTGAATGCTGATTATTGATAAATTTTATGGTGCAGATTGAGAATAAGGCATAGATTTGTTGGAATGCCATGCTAGTTATATATATTAAAAACGGATTTGGCATTTGAGTTTCGACAACTCTTACTGGTTATTAGTTCTTTGACAGGACTTTGATGCACATCTCTTTCATTGACTACTGAAGCTATAGGAAGAGGAATATGAACAAGTTGAAGAGATCAGCTGGGGCCTAAATGATTGAACTTGTCAGAATCTGAGGGGATTCTAGGAGATGGAACTAGGATGCACTCTGCATACAATAAAGACAAGTTTGAATATGAATTAAATGGTCTGGTGGATAGTCATTGAGGCATCAAAATATATTTTCTTCTCTGCTAAACCAACTAAAGACGGATAAAGCAAACGACTGTAGAGCTTGAACATATCTATCATATATCAATGAAGATCTACATTCATCTTTTTGTCTTGTGCTTCAGCATTGTTTGTCCACCTGCTGATGAAATTTGCAGCCATTTTTCTGTTTCCACTGTAGTGAATCCACTTCACAATTTCATGTCCAGAATTTCGTTGATGAAGGTAAATACGGAAGACAAAGGGAGATTCATCACTTCGCAGTGTCATTTATCATGCCTTCAACAATGGTGTTATCTTCCCACTACCTAAAGATCCCTCTGTAAGGACCAAAGAAGTTTTTTAAATGATTCATACTGTTATTAAGATTCTTCTGCTTTAGTAAAATTGCAATTTTGATTCGCATTGAGAATCTTTCAAAGATGAATGTATAAAACTGGAATTGATAGGATCAGAATTAATATGATTAGAAGGATGAAGATATATTAGCATTTAAGTTGAAGTCTTGAAACCTGTTGAAAGGTTGAACATGGTTCTGTACGTTTGTTGTACTATATCTGGACATGTCTATGGGTACATGAAGGCAATTTAAGTTCATGTGTGAGAATCATAGTGAAAATGTCTTCTTGTTTATGATTTTTAAATATTGATTACATTACTAATATTAGCCCTCTTAACATTCTAGCTTAATATGCTCTATAGAATATGTTGTCTTACATTGTGATTGGTGAGTCCAGGAGTGATATTATCCTAACTTTCCCATTTTATCAGGCTTTGTGACAGATGAAGATATTGAACAAAGAGAATTCAATTTATACGATGGTATCAGAAGTGACATTTTCCAGTGAAACATAATACAACTGTTGACATATCACATTGATATCGTACTCAGCTCGACAGCCTCTTTTCATATAAGGAGCACTAATAAGATCTCCAGGTACTGAATTGCTAATACTTCTTAGTTTAATAATGTACTTTCAGATCGCTACACATGTATGGTTAGTGAATTGCACCAAACTAAACTATTTATTCGTATGAAAAAAATGTAACCTTTGGATTCATATTAAGTTTATATTCAATCTGCTCTTATATCAGCCAAAAATAATCTACTATGGCATGCAGCCAAATTATTTGTTTTCTTATACAACACCAAATATTAATTGAGCAAATGTTTGTAATCTGTTTTTTCTGTAACATATTCAGGTTTCATCCTAGAGTGAAACATAAACATCTCAGGTCTCTACTTTCATATTCCAGTTAGTACTGAATGTTGCTTCCATAGGGTTTTCAGTAGCAGAAGTTATATCAAACCCGGGTTTGCTATTAGATTAAGGAAAATGACAATGATAAGAGTTGCCAAAAAGGTCTTCTGAGTAAGGAACTCTCCAAAGGAGGTTACTTAAAACTGAACAAGATACACAACATAATTTAATATTCGCATTAAGCCTATATGCATTATTTCATATACTCAGCTCTAGATCATATATTAGATTTTTCATGGACAAAAATGAGTTCTTCCCAGGTATCATATTTTTAGTTAAGCAATCAGTGATCTAGAAGATGAATCTTAATTAGTATCTTCCAGTAAGTTCTTTATTCATATATCTTACAGTTGATGAATTTTCCAGGTGAAGTATCGATTTTTAAGTTGCTTCATCTTTTTAGAAGATGATTAGTTCCTTATCTTATTGATTCCTTCAAATTTATAAACTTCCATCATGATTGTACTTTAATCAGCTTAAACTTGTACTTGTTTTTATCTGGTCTGAAGTTTCCATGAACGCACTAGCATGCATGAATTGTTTAGGAAATTCCAACAGTATTTGACCAAGAGTCTGTAGCTTAGAGTCAACTAACTCGTAGACTGATCTCCATTACCAACTCAAATCATGGAAATCTGTGCTCATCCTAGTTATAACTTACTAAATTGTATAAGAGAATTTTCTTTTGGTTAGCTATTCATGTCAGCATCAGTCCTATAGAATGTATAATCAAAGTACCAATAAGAAAGTGAAAGAAGGAAAGCATAGCAGAAATTAACTTGTGGTTCTCAAATTATTGAATTAACCTTTTGACAGTCCTTTTGCAGACAAAGAATAAATCCCAGAAATTTCAGGTAGCAGACCGATAGTTTACTTTGTCTGCTTCTACATTTATGAGCTATAGGAATATCAAGCTTACACCGCTCAGATATATCCTTCGTTGACTATGTTTGTCTTTTCCCATCTTAGAAGGGATAGAGAGAAAACTTACAGAATCCTTGCTATTTCACATTTTTTTTAACTAAAACAAAATAAAAATGGTTGGTGTGACACCAATCTATCATTTGTTGGCTATCTTTCTCTTTTATTGCATACTCTTTTATTGCCTAATCACAGGGATGAAAAAAGAAAGAAAACCTCCACAATCCTATTTTACGTACATGTTTATTTTCAAACAGTTAGAAGAGAGTATTAGTTTAGCATTGGTTTAGTCCCACAATGCCTATGAGACTAACTTGTAACTAATCCATCTCTATAAATAATAAATTATAGAGTGAGGGAAATGCTCTCCAAGAAACTCTTTTCTCTCCGAATATTAACATGGTATCAGAGCCTCTCCCTAACCCTAACCCTAACCCTAATACTAATCCAAATTCCTAAGCCTAACCCTAACCCTAATTCCCGCCGCCGCCGCCCACCTTCACTTCATCCAGATTCGAGCAAGATCCGTGCAGATCCTCGTCCTCGCCTAGGGATCTGTAGTCCTAGGATTTGATCGAGGACTGATGGACGAAGAGATCCTCGCCGCCGTCATCAGGGGAGGATCTGTAGTCCTAGGATTTGATCGAGGACTGGTGGACGAAGAGATCCTCGCCGCCGTCATCAGGGGTTATGAATCTGAACCCCTTGGTACTGTTGAACCACTTCATCGTCCTCTTGGATCGCTCTTCAGCCATTGAAATCCTAACCCTAGGAGAGAAACAGAGAATGAATCCCCAAAATCCAATTCTCTCCCCTCTTTTCAGATATGCGAGTTGTACTAAAAAATAATAAATAAATAAATAAATAAATAAATAAATTATTATTATTATTTTTATATTTATATACATATATTTATTTATTTAACCTTCAGGTTAAATAATAAACCTTCTGGTTCCATCTTAACCTTCGGGTTCTTAAACTTTAACCTTCAGCTTCCATGTTAACCTTCGAGTTCTTGTACTTTAACCTCTGGGTTCTTGTATTTTAACATTCAGGTTCAAAATTAAACCTTCGGGTTCTTGAACTTGTTCAGCCTACTAGCTAATTCAAGAATTATTATCTTGAACTTGAACATGCTCTGATTGTTTCCATTTTGGAGTATAACTTGTAGAGGGTATTTTCTTGAACTTTACTCATCTATTTCATGATGGTCGGATCTGAGGAACTCAAGAATTCTGAGTTAACGGTCCAGACGAAAGTTTCAGAGATATTTTCTGATAGAATCATTGACAGGAAGTTTGATGGAATTAACCATTTTCAGTGAAAGCGTGTAATTGAAATCTACGTGGCAGGCCGAGGTAAAATTGGCCATTTGTTGACGGACCCTCCTACTCCGACACCGGAATCTTGGACATTGGATGATAGTGTCATCTTACACAAATTCTTAATACTATGGAACCTAAAATTTAGAATTTAGTTCTTCATTGTATGACAATGAATGAACTTTGGTGCTTTTTGCGAGATCTCTATGGGGGTAGCAACAATATTAATCGGGCATATGAAGTAATTCAAGAGCTGTTTCGTAATGGTAAACTCATGGATGATCATTATGATGAGTTCAATCGTCTGGCTGAGGAACTTCGTCAGATTTTTCCTATTACTGGGGATGTGAAACAAATACAGAACTAATGAAACAAACTTATTATACTCACCTACTTAGGTACCCTTGATTCCATTTACTCCTCTGCTCGATCACAAATCATGGAGAGCTCTGTCATTAGTTCTCTGACTGAGACTTATCACTTTTTGAAGAATGTTATCCCTACACAGTCACTTACATCCACTGCGGATCGCTCTACGCTTGCCACTCAGAGTTAACAGTCTTATGGACGAGGGGGTCATACTGGTGGTCCTGGAAGAGGTAGAAGAAACTTTGAAAGAAGGGGTGGCTACCACACTGATCGTTCTGGGAGCCGAGGTGGTCAACAAGGTAACCGTGGAGGTCCATCTCAAGGCAGACATGCTCATGACGATGACTCAGTGAAGACTTATAACTACTGCTACCAGTTAGGACATCTCAAATATAATTGTCCTGAATTGAAAAAGAAGAAAGCCAATGGTGCTTACATGACTGCTCAGAATAACTTCACCTCATCTGATAGTGAAAGTCAATCATAATCACTCTTCCATGATGCGAAGCTGCAACATTAATTTTAGCAATTTTAATTATTCTAGCAGTACCAGAGTTCACAAATATCGTCTTCCTCCTTATCCTCTACTCAAAAGTGTAGGTACCCCTTTATTTTTACTTATATCGTCTTCGTCTACTTGGATTATAGATATAGGTGTCATTGATCATATGACTGGGAATCAATGTATCTTGTCATCTTTCTCCCCTACATCTAATTCAATTATATTAGCTGATGGTTCACGTACACCTGTTCAGGGTGTCGGCAACACCAATCCTACTTCTAGTCTTCCTCTTTCCTCCGTATTCTATTTTCCTAGTTTTTCCTATAACTTTTAATCTGTTAGTAAGATTACTAAATCTCTAAACTGTACAGTGACATTCTTCACCACACATTGTATCTTTCAGGACCTGATCACGAGGAAAACAATTGGGACGGGACATGAGCAAAATGACCATTATAAATTAGAATTGGGTCCCAAACAGTTGGTTTGTATCGAAAACTTATCAGCCCTACAATACCACTATCAGTTAGGACATCCCTCTCTCTGTTCTCAAGCTTCTTAATCCCCTGTCCAAATCTCTTTTCTCATTAGAGTGAGTCGTGTTAACTTGGCAAACATCATCGTGTGTCTTATCCATCCATAAGAGGACTGCTAAGCCATTTGATCTTGTTCATTCTGATGTTTGGGGGTCATGCCCAATAACTTCTAAATTGGGGTTCATGTACTTTGTTAGTTTTGTGGATTATCACTCTCGTGTTACCTGGATTTATCTTCTTAAGTCTAGGTCTGAAGTGTTTTCCACATTTAAAACTCTTCTATTCTGAAATAGTCAATCAATTCAAGTCATCGGTAAAAAAAATTCGATCTGATAATGCAAAGGAATATTTGGATGACAACTTTACTAGTTTTCTTAAACAACATAGGATCCTCCATCAGTCTTCTTGTGTTTACACCCACTCAGCAAAATAGAGTTGCTGAACGAAAGAAAAGACATCTCTTTGATATTGTTCGGACCTTGCTATTCCATCGCTACGTTTTCAAAGAATTTCGGGGGGAAGCTATATTAACAGCATGTTACTTGATTAATTGAATGTCATCTTCTGTTCTGTAAGATAATTTTTTTTTAAAGTTCTATACCCCAATGATGATCTCTTTCCGTTTTCTCCAAAGATTTTTGGCTCTCTGTGCTTTGTTCATAATCATAGTCCAAATAAACAAAAGTTTGACTCTCAGTCTATTAAAGGCATTTTTCTTGGCTATTTCCAAAAGCATAAAGGTTAGAAGTGTTTCTGTCCGTCACTCAATAGTTTTGTGTTATCTAGCTGATGTAACATTCTTTGAAGATAAACCCGGTTATTCTAGTTCTTCATCTCCATTATCACCGGATGAGTATGACTATTTGATCTTGCAAGAGTCATTGGTTAACGGTGATGGTTAATCCACTGACAACACTATTTGCGCTACTAACAAAGACTCAGTTCGGTTTAACAACCCAATTCAAGTTTATCATTATTGCTTTGTTCCAGCTCCTGTGCCAACGTTGACCTTAGCACCACGGCCTCCGCCCAAAGAACCTGAATCAGTAAGTGCACATTTACCACATTCTGCGGAAGACTTTCCTATTGCACTTCGAAAAGGGACATGAACTTGTACTCAACATTCTATTTCTAACTTTGTCTCCTATGATCGTCTCTACTCTACCTTTTAATCTTTTGTTACTTTCCTCGGCTCATATTTGGTTCCCAAGCATGTGTCAGAAGCCATGTCTATTCTAGGTTGGAACCAAGCGATGCAGGACGAAATGAGGGCCTTGCGACAGAATGAGACTAGTATGTACCCCGTGCCAAACACGACCCTCGCCTCTTTTCTATCATTGCACTTGAAACACCCCTCCTCTTAGTTTTAATTACATATTATTATTGTACAATTAAAATTATAAAGCATATTAAACTTTATGTTTAAACAAATTTCCCATATGACACGTACATGAAGTTGCTATAAATTATTCTCTTGTGCTGATAGGCACACGTGTCTTTGTGACTTATTGCCTAGTTAATCGAGAGTAATGGTTGAGTTTCTGATTCTTGAACTTGAAAGTATAACACTTTGATTCTTAGGAGATTGATGGCTCGAAACACAAACATCTAACTGTCCTAAAGATGACATACAATGTGGCAACTGATGAGTTAGTTGAAGTCATTAAGGATAAAAGACTGCATCATCAGGTTTCGAAGTCATGGCTCCAAAGAACACTGCCAATGAGATTGCATTTTCTACAATAATACATGGCATCAGCAATCATTTAATATTAGTCGCAAAATATAAAAGAGATAGATCTGAATATACTTAGTTATTAATGCAACCAAATTTCAAGGAACAGGCTAAAGCCAAAAGAAGAAAATCTAAAATTTTAAAATTTATATATGTAGGAATTATATTAGAAAAGGAACAACATTAAAGACAGTTGTTAATTAAAAACATAGTTAAATAAAAGTTGTTATGATATTATTATTCTAAGAGTAATAAGAAACCATGGGTATCTAAATATTCGATTCATTATAATTTCAACTTCTACTTGGAAAACAACATAAACCTGATTTGAGAACGATGTGGCTAGATTGATGAGAAGACCATGAAGCCTAAAAACCGAAACCTGACCAACAAAAAAAAGAAATAACATTCGTATCAGAATTAAATTAGCACATAAATTATGGAAAAAGAATATAAAATTATGGCATATATATCAGTTTATATGCTCAAGGTTCCTAAAAGAAAAAATGGAATATAAAGGATTTTAATACTTAGTAAACAAAAAGAATACAATAACAAATGAAATGAAACCTCCAAATAATTAGCAATATTTCTTCCTCCTATTACATGGTTTTCTTCTGAGGATTGCTTTTGTGAGGTCTTTGATTTCTGAGAAGCTCGACTACATATTAAAGGATAAAGAGTTGAAACAATTGAGATTGTCATGAGAGTTGAAAAAAAAACAACTGACATAGTCAATCAAATTGCACATAAATTTTTTGTGATATTCAAACTTCATAACTGATGAAATTGATCAAAAAGTATTACTATTAAGAAATTAAATCAATGTTGAAGATAGAAACAAAGGAGAACAATCATGGACATGATTTGCAGCACCTTCTTGAATTAAAATACATTAAAACTACTAATGAGGAACAATCTTAGTTTTTGAAAGAGAAATTTTCCACATTAATGAGTAGTTCTTTAAGGATCAGTCACTCCGATGGGATGAGGAGTTATGACTATATATATTTCCATGTCGATACGTTTTGACTTTCCTTTCAACAACTCTATTTATACTACAAAATCTTGGCATACGACCAACGGAAACTCAATTATTCACAGTCATCATTTAATAGTTAAAATCAATATATTAGACATTGTGATACATGAAAATATAAGGTAACTTCATGATAATTGTACCTTTTTATTATTGTAAATTGAATTGTCAAATTCAATTTTAATTCTTCTTTCAGCGTACTCACATTTTGTGCACTACAAAATTCCTTTTGAGCATGTCTAAGTAATTCGACTATGATGAAGTTTTAGTATCGTTTAGCACAAAAATGTTAGAATTTACAAACCACTAAATTAGAAATAATAAAAATTAAAATAAAGGCTACTATTATCACACAATTATAATCCATAAAAAAAATTACATTTATTCATTCATCTTGCATCTTAAACCTGCAATTACTTGTAATCTATAAATTTTTTACATATTTACTTGTAATCTTTTGAAGAAAAGTACTTAAACCTGCAATTACTTGTAATCTATAAATTTTTTACATATTTACTTGTAATCTTTTGAAGAAAAGTATAAACTGGACATGTATAAATCACATATAAATTTACTTGTAATCTTTTGAAGAAAAGTATAAACTGGACATGTATAAATCACATATAAAATCCAAGTTCGGTATTATCAAGGCTATTATATAGACAGCTATTATGTAAAAAATATTCATAGTTTTTTAAAAACATTTATTCATTTATCCTAGTAGTCTGTGTTGCTGTAATTTTTTCTTTCATTTTTCTTCATTTATTTGTGTTTTTTCCACTTACAAATATAAATGCAAATCAGTGGATATTACAACATAACAATCATACAACATTAGATGAATTAAAATGAGTTCCTTGCATTTAAATACCGCAAAGTTTAGTCTGATTTTATCTCTAACACCCTAAAGTTTGCCTCATTTTAAACTTTTCGATTAAAATATAGATGAAAGTGATAATAATCCCAAATGTAACCCAATAGACATTGTCAACATCTAAATTTCTCAGACTTAAAAATCTAAACAAAAAGATATTAAAATAGCACAATAGAGGTCATTTTTGAGAGCATTAATACATGTAAAAATCCATTTAAAATTAAAACCCAACATAGAAATAAAATTACCATTCCGTAATTGTAATCAAACCGAGTGGATGCTTTGATATCACCCATTATGATCTTCAATGTAATCAACTTCTCCACTCCCTAATTAATAAACAAACAAAACCCATTAAAGCTACGTTAGTCACGGTCTAATTCAAGCACTGTCTAATTCACAACAACATTATTTTTTTCTGCAGATACTCCTACTAAGAAAAGCAAAGATAAAAAAACAGAAGAAGTGCCATTTTTGTCTATTGAATCACAGACTACAACTTAATGTTTCACGCTATATTAATGTTTTTTTAGAAGTAGCTTAATAAGCCTTTTAATCATCATCATAATCACATTGTTAATAGTAGCTTAATAAGCCTTTTAATCATCATCATAATCACATTGTTAATAGCTTAATAAGCAATAGAAACAACTTTGTAAAATGTTTAGGCTAATCATCATCATAATCACATTGTTAATAGCTTAATAAGCAATAGAAACAACTTTGTAAAATGTTTAGGCTCATTTTCCCCCCTTAAGGGAAAAAAAATCAAGTTAAAATTTTACCACCATACAGAAACAATAATGATGAAATAAAGCATTTATTTATTCACAATTGGATCTCTCAAAAGTCATACGGTAAGTTGTTGGTCCTCTGTTGCTTTCCAAAATAAACCAAAAATTTTAAAATGACAGAAACCTGAATTTTGCAGGAGAAAAAACTCCAATCCAATCTTCATCTGAAGGATTTGGGTGACCATATTCCAAGTTTACCCATTCAGTGGTCTGACCCTATAAAAAACCAAATAAAAGTAAGGAACACAAAGAGGGAAAAAAGAATCATTAAACGGATTTAGGAATACACATCTCATATCACACAATGCATTGAACTCGTCAGCTCATCAAGTAGAAAATTCACTCAACTTCAAAACCAACGGAAAACCTACAACGCGTGCTGAAAAAATTATCACCTCACTAAATTGGCAATTGCAATTTCCTTATCAACAGCTTTATTGTTTTATTCCCAACTTCTTCAATTAATAACATCTACATGTAATGTTTAAAGGCAAAAAGAAAAGAAAAGCAGCAATCTTTGAAGAATACCTTCAAACCGAGAAGGTTAGGAGAAGCCTTGATATAAGTTGCATCATGAAGGGCCATTGTAGCTCTGTGTACGAAAATCTTAGAGAGCGGATGCTCCCTATGTACCCATCAAAGTATATCAAAGAACTCAAAAAGATCTCACCTTATGAATCATAACCCTTGTGAATATTATAATCACCTGAAGCAGCCGGACAGGAATCAAAGCATTCAAAAGATAAGAAGAGGTTCAAAGTTTCGACCTTTACCTTCTTTTGTCGACCTTCGTTGCTCGGGCAAGGAGAGAAGAGGGCCTGAGCTCGCCGTTTCCCCTGCCTCCATTGCTCAGGCGCTGAGCCCTCGAGCTCCTCCTCGCTTCATCTCCTTATCATCGGCTTGATTGGGGAGACGAGAGAGTGAGCAGCTGGGGCGACGTGTTTGCCGCAGCGAATGCGGACGGATGAGCAAGGAGAGAAGAGGGCTGAGGTGGCCATTTCCTCCGCCTCCGTTGCTCGGGTGCTGAGCCCTCGAGCTCCTCCTCGCTTCATCTCCTCATCCTCGGCTCGATTGGGGAGGCGAGAGAGCGAGAAATTGGGGATTTCGAGAGAGGGGGGAGGGGAGATTTGGATGGATTCAGAGAAAGAGAGGGTTATTTTGGTTGGAATATAGAGATAGTGGGATGGGGATTTCTAGAGGGTTTTTTACATAGAAAAGAGGGGGTTTTTTAAATTTTGAATTGGGGACAGAGAGAGGAGTGTTGAGTGTTGGGATAGAGAGACTGGAGGGGTATTGAGGATTACTGTAGCGGAGTGACAGGTGAGAGGAGAGAGTATTGCCTATTCATGCTACAGTTATACTCTACTGTTCAATTTACTGTTGGATGAACAGTAATTCTTTGATCCTCCTATTTGTATAAAGGAATAGACTTATGATTTAGTCCCACTTCTACCAGGAAAGCAGGCCATCGGCTGCAAATGGGTGTACACTGTCAAGTTAAATCCTGATAGAATTTTGGCACGCCTGAAAGCCCGACTGGTTGCTAAAGGCTATTCACGTGTGTATAGCTTGGATTACGTAGATACCTTCTCTCTGGTGGCAAAATGACATATGTTCAGATTTTTGTTTCGTTAGCAGCAACAAATCACTGGCCGCTTCATCAGTTGTATATTAAGAATGCATTCCTAATGGTATTCTAGATGAAGAAGTTTATATGGAGCAACCACCAGGTTTTGTCGCTCATAAGGAGAATGCAAGGGTGTGTAGGCTGAAGAAATCACTTTATGATCTGAAGTAGTCTCCGAGAGTCTGGTTTTGATGTTTTGCGTCAGTTATTCAGGAATTTGGGTTTTGTCATGCACAGAAAGATCACTCACTCCGTCTTCTGGCGATTTCAGAATGGAAAACGAATTCTGCTTGTTGTTTATGTGGATGACATTATAATTATAGGGGATGATGCTTCTGGTATTAACAGTCTGAAGAAGCATTTACGGACACATTTTCAAACCAAAGATTTTGGTTCCCTAAAATACTTCCTAGGTATTGAAGTTGTAAAGTCAAAGAAGGGTATTCTTCTGTCACAAAGGAAGTATGTCCTGAATATGCTCTTAGGATACAGAAGCAGTGATTATTCAATGGATGTGAACTCAAAACTACTACCAAACCAGGGAAGCTTCTTGAGGATGTTTGGAAGTATAGGAGATTGGTGAGAAAACTGAATTATCTGACGGTGATCAGACCCGACATCATATTCGCAGTCAGTGTTGTGAGTCAGTTCTTGTCGCACCAAGAACTACTCACTTGGATGCAGTAATGAGAATTTTGAGCTACTTGAAGGCTCTAGGACAAGAAATTCTCTACTCAGATCAAGGACACATCAGAGTTGTAGGTTCTCCGATACAGATTGGACTGGATGTTCTTTTGATAGGAGATCGACTACTGGATATTGTATTTTTCTCGGAGGAAATCTGTGATGCTCCTAGTTTCACACATGACTGTAGTCCAAGGTGTACCGAAAGATGTCAAACCTGTCATGCACCCAACATTGTGCATAAACATGTTTTACTGTCACCATTGATATCACTCTAGCTGATGTCAAATGCAAAAAAGTGAGGGTACAAGCAGATATAACAAAGATGAGATGATAAGGAACACAATGTAAAGAAGAGATAACCAATAGTAACTATAAATATGTCCCAACAGACGAAAAGCGAATACATCTGATAAACTAAAATAAGAACAACGAGTCTCTAAAACATAAGAGTCAACTAAACAGTACATAGGCACTCAGCCTCCAAAATAAAATACATCTTTAAAAGATTAAAACCATAAATAGTCTACTGTGAAACACTAACTAGCTACCTATAAATGATGATAAACTATACTGAGTCTCTATTAGCCTACGGCTCTCCGAACTCGTGACCCGCTATCTGAAAAAGATAAAAACAACAAGCGTCAGAGCGCTAGCAAGAACATCTCCACCTCCTCTAAGAGGAAGGGGTAAAGCGTATAAAATACTACACATAGCATATATATGAATCACATACCCTGTACTAAGAGGAGTTAAGATTTAGAAACCCACAACATGAGACGAGTACATCGAGGGAATAATCCAAATAAGGAAACCCTCATATATATACTATGTATCTCAAATTGTGAATCGCTAAATATCAACTCCAAATCCTACAGAAATACATCATCAACACCTCATCCAGGACATGTCATGCGTGTTAATCATAGTATATCACCCTACCCTCGGGTAGGTAGCACGAAAATAAATATACGATCCTCTGGAATCCTCGTCAAAAGAGTGTACCGTCACATATGAATGTCACAATGTTGGACTACGTCCACAAACAGTACTCGCCTGAGTCCTAGGTGTCCCAAAGATATAGTGTAGTCGTCCGCAGTATCATGCTGCTCACGGACTAACACACTCGAAGTGTTGTCGCCCGCAATATTATGCGATGCATGGACAAGCACACAACCAATTAAACAAAAATGCATCACGGAGTGTAGTCGCCCGCAATCTCCTGCATTACACGGACTAATGCACTCAGAGTGTAGTCGCCCGTGTTCTCATGCGGTGCACGGACTAACGCACTTAAGCATCCAAAATCATTGTAAACTGAAACAATCGCCACTCCCTATCGTGACAAATACAAAATATTAGACTACGCACTCCCAAAGGCCCATGCTTGCTCAAACCCAATACATGCACTCCCATGGTCACGCACGTGTATCGACGTGCGGCTCGTACTTCGTGTTTGCGACCAAATGTGCGTGTCAGATCAAAATATGCAGAACAATACCAGATCAGTCGACTGCTCTTGGGGATCAGTCGATTGACATTCGATCAGTTGACTGATATCCCATTAGTCGATCGGGCGGCGACATGCACAAACGTGCACAAATAACAAGTCTCGAGCGGTCGACCGATACATATGTCAGTCGACCGACCCGAGAGGAAACCTAGTTCCTGAAGGCCAATTCGGTTGACTGATCCTTCTGATTAGTCGACCGACCCGATGACGGATTGAAATCGACAGATTTCTCAAAAATTCATAAAAAGTCAAAATTCTTCGAAAATAACTCATGTTCTAATTCTTGATTAGGGTATTTAGGGTTTGTTCTGCTACATAAAACCACAAATATCAATTTAAGAGGATCTAATAGCCCTAAACATGGTTATGGTCGTAAAATCATCCTAAAAACAATTAAATTAGCAATACATCTAATGTTAGATTTATTTCAAATCTTCAACCCTAATTAAAGAGTTCGCTTTTAATATTTTAATCAGAAATTTAGATATTTGCATCATCAAGCTTAATGGAGTGATCTCTACATATTTAATAGATTTTAATCTAATAAAAACAAAGAAAAAGGGGACGAGTTTGGAGAAGATGATCTTACCTTTCAAATATGTGTTGATCTCTCAAACGTGAGAAAAACTCGATCCTCCTTCACAAAGGTTGTAGATCTCGCTCTCCTCTAGGCCTTTACTTCACAAATTTCTCCAAAATTATAAAATTAGAAATTAGAGTTTTGAGGGGGGGTTGCCGCAACGTGAGAGATGAAGAAGAAGGGAGAAATTCA
>NC_033795.1:16814922-16846144 GCF_001876935.1 Asparagus officinalis | reverse complement strand
AGATCCTAAAGACCCAATCGGTAGACCGATAAATATACCGGTCGACCGACCCGAAGGTGGATCAAAAACAACATTCCTTCTGACCAGTCCTTCTGAAACTACGAATCGATTTTAAATCGATTCCAAACTGATTCATTCATCCCAGAATAATCACCAATCACAATATAACTCGTTTACTATTATTTACAATAATATTTTCAAAATTTTTGAAGTTTTACACTGGTGTCATGGAAAAGTAAGAAGCAAAATATTGTGTCTCGATCTAGTGCAGAATCAGAATACAGAGTTATGGCAAATGTGACGCTAGAGATGGTTTGGATCAGAGACCAATTGACAGAGATTGGTCTCCCTCCAGAATATCTCTTGGATCTATATGGCGATAATAAAGCAGCAATTCACATTGCTGAAAATCATGTGTTTCATGAGAGAACCAAACACATTGAAGTCGACTGTCATGTAATTCGTAAGAAGCTCGAGGACAAAATCATCAAGGCAAAACATGTATCGACAATATATCAGTTGACAGACATTCTTACAAAACAACTTGGTCGAACACGGGTTGACTTTATTTGTGACAAGCTGGGCATACATGATATATATGCTCCAGTTTGAGGGGGAGTGTTAGAAGAGAATATTAGTTTAGTATTGGTTTAGTCTCACATTGCCTGTGAGACTAACTTTTAATTAATCCATCTCTATAGATAATAAAGTATGGAGTGAGGGGAATGCTCTCTAAGAAACACTTTTCTCTCCGAATCTTAACACAAACAAACAAACAAACTAACTAACTAACAAAAAAGGAAAAAGAAAAGGAAAATAAGGCTTTAACAAAGATCATTCACTTCTAGTATGCTCTCTAGTTTAGGTTTCCACATCACACTTTTCTCCTTTTCCTTCTTATGGCAATGTCTAGGTTCTTTCTGAATTTGAGGCACCATGTCTTCAAGTTTTAGCCCTTCCTTTTCTAGTATTTCCTTCAGTTCTTGCTTACTTATAACCAGATTTATTCTACCTGTACTCGTCTCCTTGGTTGCATCTTCTTCGGTTGATGTAGGTGGTAAACTATCCAACTTTTCATATTAGCCATTGGATTGAGATGCATGCCTGCATCGGAGATGATCTGGCTAAGGAATTGAGACTGTCTCTGATGAACTAAGCAGTTACCCATGTCACTATATTTATGGAGTTGGAAAGAGGAGAGAGAAAATTTTAATTTGGAGGTAGTTGAATTGTGAGAGCTTTGAATGGGGGCTAGTGGAGTGAGGGAGGACCTGTATTTAAAAGAGAAGGGTGGAAAAGGTCCAGATGTAGTTTAGTAATTGCAAAGTTGCCATCGACTAATAGTTAGGGATGTTAAACCATATCCGTAGCCGAGGAAATATCTGTAACCGTATCCGTTAGGATACAGATATGGTTACTCAAATCTATAAATGATAGGATATGGTTTTGTAGTGAAATATCCAGATCCGCATCCGAAATAAAATATCCGAGAACATATTAGTCATACTGTTACGACAGTTTTAATACTTAGATTATAGATTTGATGTTAATTTTGATGATCAAAATGTTTAACCTTAGCTTTTCAGTTATAATGCACATATTAATGACTCTTTTGTATCACATGAACTACATTTTTTTTCAATACTATCTGGTTTTCTCATATCCGTTTTGTATATGTATGTATATTTGCTTATATATCCACATGTATATCTGTATCCGTATCCGATTTTAGCGGATATGGATATGAATTTTCCTTACCGAGGTATATCTGTAACCGTATCCAAGATGGGTAAGCGGATATGGATGGGGTAAGTATCATATCCGAGGCATATCCGGACTGAATGCACCCCTACTAATATTCCCATCATGATCCACGCAATCAGTTGTTTGTTTCTTTTAGACTGATTGAGCTAAGTAGGTTGGACAGGACAAAGTGATAGGATTTGGGTATATTGAGGGTTAGACTTGTTTACAGGGCTTAACAATTCAATTGAGTAAAGTTTTCATGATCAAAGAATGAATATAAAAGATAAATAGAAATTTGTACAACTCTCCAGAAAAACTGGTGTTATTGGTAGTTTTCTCAAAATAAAACTCAAACCATTTCCCAATAATAAATATGTCAGGAAATGAAATTGGTTTATTTGTTAGGTTCATTGCATATTACAACTACAACTGCAGTTAGAGTTTGCATTTAGAAATATAAATTACAGTTGCAGCTATTTGTTTTGCGAAAACTACGGTCGTTTTTTTTTTGGGTGATCACAGTTGTAAAAGTATCAATTTTCATGTCAGTTACACCTGCAATTGAAAAAAGTGACAACACCAAATTGATCACAAGTTATTTTTGCCAAAAGAGGTTCCTTTAGCATCTATAACTGTGTGTGTTTGTATATAATTGCAGTAAAGTAAACATTACAACTGTATACTTTATTGCAAACTGCACTTGCAATTGTATTTGCAATAAACCAAAGAATTCTAGATGCTAGATATTTGAAGTTTATATAACTTTAAAGAGACAATGTTATCTCTGTAATAAAGTATGATGCTACCTGTTGTAGTGATTGTGGTTACCAAGTATCATGGCCTTAATACAATGCAAGGTTTATGAAACTAAAGGCACAAAAAGAAACATAACTGTTGAGATTCAAAGGCCTGTTGATCGTCCTGTTTGGGGAAAAGATGGAAAGTCATCAATTTACATCGTGTTCAAATCAACATCTAATATTCTTCTATGATATTATATTATAGCAACTTAGCAAGTGCTATATTATGCACCCAACTTGAGTCAACTATGGACCTAATAGTCGTTGTTAATATATTGAAAAGAGAAAATACAGAACAGGATTCTGTTGTTCCAACCAATTTGTTATATTCTGGTTGCTCAAATTCAATTTATTGCTACTCAAACTAAACCCTACTGTTTCAATTAATAATCTTGTAATATGTTCTAAATTTAAATCTTTGAACGCTTTAACATGACATTACAGAATCTCATACTAGTTAAAAGAATCATTTTAGTGGGTTGCCATTGATTGTCTAAAATTTTAAGTGGGTGGATGAATGTTGGAAACTGACACTTACGGAGGTGAATTTAGTTTTGCCACATAAAAAAAAACATCATAAGGTTCGCCACTGAGGTCAACCATATAATAGTTGACATCGAAAGCATAATTAGCATATGCTACTCTGAACAGTATTTTTGTGTTCCTCTACAGTAAGAGTTAAACATCAGAGAGCTTCAATTTTTGAAGGATTGACAGTTATTTGGAAGTTATGCTTTCATTAGTAGTTAGAGGAATTGTATATTTACTATCTCCTTTCTCAAATATCTTTCTGCTTTAGCAGATGCTGAGAGCTATTACCTAGTCCATGAGTTTAATCCTTCATGATAACATTTATTTCCCACATGTTTTTATGTAGGGACTTGGCATCAACTCATAGAAATAGTAGCGTATGATTAATTTTAATGCAAACCCAATCATGGTAACATGGTAGAAACAAGTTTGGTGTCATTGTAAGCAGTAAAAGAGTTGGCCTTTCCTCTTTTGAGAATTAAATATTTTGGATAATTCAGGATGAAGGCTAAAATAGTTTGAGTCCATGAGTTTAATCCTTCATGATAACATTTATTTCCCACATGTTTTTATGTAGGGACTTGGCATCAACTCATAGCAATAGTAGCGTATGATTAATTTTAATGCAAACCCAATCATGGTAACATGGTAGAAACAAGTTTGGTGTCATTGTAAGCAGTAAAAGAGTTGGCCTTTCCTCTTTTGAGAATTAAATATTTTGGATAATTCAGGATGAAGGCTAAAATAGTTTGATGTGTAGCATGAATCTCAAAGCAAAATCAAAGGGTAAAAATATTATGGACGAGCTCATATCCACTTAAGTTTATTATAGATTTACTCTCTCTCTTTCACAGACACATGGGTTTGCTGGTTGTGAGGTGGCGGCTCGTTTACCAAAATGAGCTACCAAGAGATAAAGTGGGTCTCTGAGATGGTGGCTCATATACCAAAATGAGCTACTAAAAGATAAAGTGGTGAGACCCACACCTTTCGATGTGACAACTCATGTGGGCCTAATCACATTTGTATCTATCTCATATATATATATATATATATATACCTTTAAACCGCATTGGATTGTAGAAGAATGGTGGCTCTTTTGAGATTCTCAATTCATAGACAAGTCCAGCGTCTATATGTGGGATATAAAGAGGAATATCAGGAAGACTTATCGCGAATCTGGGAGAGTTACATGTCGTATTAGGAAGTGTGAATTCCTTGTGATTGTATAGAAGAAAAAGGATATTGTCATCTTCAACTTATACCTTAATAAATCTTGAACATCTTGAGGTAAAAAGATTTAGTTTGGCCCATAATTGTTCTCTGTTAAGACGTTCCCTGTAAATATTTTGTTGGATATATTCTGGTATTCTAAGGATTTGGAACATCTCATGAGAGGTTAATGAGATTTTGTTGGAGTATGGATAGAGATAATTAATCTCATATGAAAGAAGAACTATTAGAAGACGTTGTAGATGAATTAAAATTATTTTCTTTATCAGAAGTGTAGAGATTATCACACTCATCACTGGATGAAGAATTATTAAGATTTAAAGCATTAATAAGTTTTCCAATTTCTTCCTTAATAAAGTTATTGTATTTTAATATTAACTCATTAACCTTCTTTTTAATATCCTTTTGAAAACATTTGTTAGCATAATGTCCTTTTTTTACATTTATAACATGTAGGAGCCTTTGCAGCATTTTTTCTAAAGTTCCATACAACTATTGGGACTATCAAGCTGCTTGGGAACATGTTCTGCATATTCAAAATCATCTGGGAAAATATTCATGGTGGATATGATTTATGAATCAAATGAGTCTACCAAATTGGTTTATTGAAACCTTCTATGCTAAATTTGGAGCCATTAAAGAGATAATGCCAAAAGAAATCCTTAAAAAACAAGGAAAAAACTTATCTCCACAAGATATGCTTCAAATATCAATGGAATTTGGTCTCCCTTGGATTATGAAATTGGATTGGGATCGTATTATTTAAGTTTTTAAAGTCTTTCTTAAGATGTCTAAGTTTCTAAGCTATCCTCCCTCAGATATAAAAATTCTATATGTCAGAATTGTAAACTCTAAAAAATTACATCTTTCTGATAACAAAGAAAAACCTAAAGAGATTAAATACAATCTTAAGTCAACAAGTATAAATGTTATTGAAGATTTCAATAATGAACCATCCTTTGAGATCGATAAAGAATTCCTAAGGCAAGATTTTAACTCTCAAAAAAATAGAGACAAAAAGGAGTGGTTTTTTCAAATATACGAAGAAGATTTTAGATCATCCATTAGAGCCTTATACTATGACTTCATGCGAACTATCAAGCAAAATATACCTTTTTTCTTATGGTATGAAGATATATATTTAGAAGATCTAAAACACTCTCTTAAACATTTACCTATTGAAAATAACACATGCCTTTTAAAAACAATATCCAATACATGGAAAACAAATAAAGATAAAGAAATAGAATATTTACATCCACCCTTTGAACCAATAAAAGTAGGAAAAGAAAATGTTAAAGCTACCCCCATCACAACTCTTGAATCTACTTAACATAGCTAGACAAGATAGTATTGCCCTTGTGACTGAACAAAATAATTTTGCTAATATTCACCTTCAGACGATAGGGAAACAAATAGATAGAATTGAAGATATGATTCTTGACATAAAGAGACCTTTGACTCACCCAATAGTTATATCACCTTTTTCTCCTCAGACTTTCACCAACAATATCAAATTAGAAAATAATAAACCCTTTAGACTTGGTGAACAAATGAATGATCTTAATGAAGAATTAACTAAGAGATTAAAAGATATGAATAAAGGAAAATCCCGTGCTATCAATGTCCTATCCGATCTTGGAACTCAATTCGATGAAATGTCTAATTATAAGTCAGATCATGATTTTGACAAACCTCTAATGATTCAGAATATTAAAAAACATCCATACTCTTCAAATAATACAAAAAATTACTATAGGAAACCTGCTTCTGTTGATATGCAATTTGAAGAAATTAATAACCATAAAACAAGTTTTGTTGGTAATTCTTTAGTTGAATGGAATCTTGACGGTTATACTGAATATCAAATAATATATTTTTTACAAGAAATGCTTATATATGCCAATGCTTGTAGACAACAAGGTAATCCCGAAAAAGACATTTTCAGCGGCTTATGTTCATCCTTTTCTGGTCAATTGCAAGGTGGGTGGGATCGGTACCTTACCGAATCACAACAACATAACATTCTAAATAGTTATTAAAAAAACTCAACTCGGAGAACCAATTCTTGATAAGACAAGACAAGTAATTAATGATGCAGTCTATGCCCTGCTAGTGGCAATATATCATCATTTTTAAGGTCTTGTTGATAGTCTCCAAGATAAAGTCAGAGAACAACTCATAAATTTTAGATGTAAAACCCTTACAGACTTTAAATGGTATAAAGTTGTTTTTCTGTCAAAAATTTACCAACTACATGATTGTAATAATCCCATTTGAAAAGAAAATTTCATTTCTGGCCTTCCATCATTATTTGCCGAAAAAGTTAGAGAATCTCATAAAGAACAATGTAATGGCCACATTCTCTATGATCAAATCTCATTCAGAGAATTAGTCCAAAAGGTCAACACTATTGGTTTAAAACTTTGCAACGATGTTAAAATTAAAAACCAACTAAAAAATCAAAACCTCTTAGGTAAAAGAGAATTGAGAAATTTTTGTTATCAGTTTAGTTTTCAAATGGAAAATTCAAGAATAAAAAATAATCCTAAGAATTAACGAAAAACACAAAATCCTAGAAATAATAAAATTGAAAGAAAACCTCCTAAAAGGAACGTTAGAAAAAATACTGCAAAAACTCCTACATGTTATAAATGTAAAAAAAAGGACATTATGCTAACAAATTTTTTCAAAAGGACATTAAAAAGAAGGTTAATGAGTTAATATTAAAATCCAATAACTTTACTAACGAAGAAATTGAAAAACTTATTAATGCTTTAAATCTTAATAATTCTTCATCCAATGATGAGTGTGATAATCTCTCTACACTTCTGATAAAGAAAATAGTTTTGATTCATCTACAACATCTTCTAATAGTTTTTCTGAATTGAACATCCTAGATGAACATGAACAATTCATTCTTGAGACCATTAATACTATTATTGATCCTCAACAAAAGGGATTACAGTTAAAAAATATCTTGAGATGACTAAAAAAAAGAAATGACTCTTCTATTTTACAATTTCAGTCTAATAAAAACGCATCTATTGAAGACCTTAAAAGGGAACAAAAAAAAGTCAAATTTCAGCTTAAAAATCTTAAGCAAGAAATAAATATCTTAAAATCCCAGCCAAATAACATAGAATATTCTAATAAAATTAGTACCATAGAAAAATATATTAAACAAAAGTGGAAATACGAAATTATCCTCAAAATTCAATCTAGTTTCACTGTCAAAGATACTGCTTTAATAGACACTGGAGTAGATCTAAACTGTATTAGAGAAGGCATTATCCCTTCTCAATACTTTGAAAAAATAACTCATGGAGTTAGTTCTGCAAGTGGTCAAAGTCTTAGTGTTGAATATAAACTTTCTGATGTCATGTCTGCAATCAAGGCTTATGTTTAAAAATATCATTTCTTTTGGTTAAAGATTTAAGACAATGTATTATTCTTGGTACTCCTTTCATTAATTTACTTAAACCTTTTTCTGTAGATGATGAATGACTCAATTTTTATACTAATGGGTTTAAATATACTATTAAATTTATCAACACCCCTAAAGAAGCTTATCTTAATCATTTGATCTCTTCCTTATCTTATAAAGAAAAATTCCTTCAAGATATTTCTGATGAAATCAAATTAGAAAATTTTGGAAGATAAATTAATGAAAACTAATTTACTGAAAGATTAAAACTATTCCATGAAAAACTTAGAAATGAAGTTTGTTCTGAATTTCCTCATGCTTTTTGGTTTAGAAAAAAACATGTTGTCAACCTTCCTTATGAAAAAGATTTTTTTAAAAATAAAATTCCTACCAAAGCTCGCCCGATACAAATGAGTCAGCGACTTAGAAATATGTAAACAAGAAAATTTTGATCTATAAAATAAAAATTTGATCAGGCTCAGTTCTTCTCCTTAGAGTTGTGTAGCTTTTTATGTTGAAAATGCTGTTGAACTTGAAAGAGGCGTTCCTAGATTAGTTATCAACTTTAAATCTCTTAATAAAGTTTTACAATGGATTCATTATCCTTTCCCAAACAAGCAAAGATCTAATCAAGCGATTATAAGGAGCAAAATTATTTTTAAAATTTAATATGAAATCAGGATTTTGGCAAGTACAAATTGCTGAAATGGATCGTTATGAAACAGCTTTTACTATCCCATTTGGTCACTATGAATGGAATGTTATGCCGTTTGGCTTAAAAAATGCCCCATCTGAATTTCAGAAAATAATGAATAAAATTTTTAATCCTTACACTTCCTTCATTATTGTTTACATGGATGATGTACTTGTTTTTTCTAAAAATATCGATCAACATAGGAAACATTTACATATCTTCTTTAAAATCATTAAAAGTAATGGTTTAGTAGTCTCAGCTAGAAAAATAAAACTTTTTCAAACAAAAATACAATTTTTAGGATTTCTATTGATAAAGGTATCATTTCTCCTATCCATAGAGTCATTGCCTTTGTTGATAAATTTCCTGATGAAATAAAAGAAATTAAACAATTAGAAAGATTTTTGTGTTGTCTGAATTATGTCTCGGATTTTTATAAAGACACCACATCAGGCTGACTCCATCATCGGCTAACTTGGTTCTGATACCAATCGTGATCAGGACTGTTTTAGCCTTGATACGATAGAGCTAGCTCGTGGGGATTACTGGGTAGATGGAGGAGAGGACACACACACTGCATGCATGCATCTCGCAGAACTTCTGTGCCTGTTGATATATCTTTTGGTGTTTATTCTTTTTAGCATTCATTACAACATATTTAGATGTTGTCGTGTTTGTTACCTTGTCTACCAGTAGTGTTCTCTTAGAGATCTTTTGGATTTCTGTAACTCGGTGTAAACTGATGTAAAACGCACTATGGATATATTCATGAAGAAACTGGACAGTTAGAAGCGCAAACAAGGGTTTGATAGAGAAAAATGACTTGCAACAAAGTACGGGTCACATCTCCTAAGCTGTACTTCGGAATTGGAAGAATTGTATATTGAAAATCGTGTACTTTTTTGAGACGGAGTAAACCAAACTTATCGTGTTCGGTTTCTCGCTGTCTGTTTTGCGAAATTCCCTCTAGATTGAAAGATTGTCAGTTTTTTTACTATTATAGGCTAATGTTTAGGAGTTTATTTTGATTAGGAAACAAAATTAGTTTGATTTTGAATTGAACCGATTTGTTTCCTCAATCGTAAAGGATAGTTTTGTCATTTTTATTTTTGGTAAAATTCGGGAACTAGCAGGAGTCTACTTTGTTTTTCTATTTAAGAAGAGGATTGTAAACCCTATAGTTATAAATTTTCATCAATAAATTCCTCTTTATTATATTCTCTTCGTGCATTCAAAGATCGTTTTTTGTGGATTCAAAAAACAACACTTGGTGAATTCCAAGCTTTATTACTTCCACGCTGCGTTATAAACTTGTTTCGTGATTACTTACTAATGCAAAAGAACCTCCAGTTCTTTACATGTGGAATCTAAATTATTCCTCTAAACTTATCTTTTCAGAGTCGGTGTGTTTGCATGTTCCCTACTTATCATTTTGAGAATATCTTGAAGTGAATGTATAAAGAGGAAGTGATAGGGTCAAAGCCCAGATGATTAAAAGGAAGAAGGTGTATTACCATTTTAGTTTTTAAGTTGGTCTTGAAATCTGCAGTTGGAAGGTTGAACATGCTTCTATAGGCTTGTGAACTATTATCTAGATAGCTTTAAGTATACATGAAGGATCTAGATATCTGAGCATGTCCTTGAGTATGAGGGTGGAATTAGTGAAATGATGCAAAAGGAATTTTATCTAACAATTGGTTTTACTTTCGATGAGGAGATGAAGAGAACTATTAGGCTTGACTACGAGAAGATGGTTTCTATATGATAGTAGTATTTTAAGTTCTAATGTGACTTGTGAGAATATAATGAAAAGATTTTGTTGTTTATGATTTTTAAATACTAATTATATTGCACTACTCACCTTCGTAATATTCTAGTTTAATATGCTACAGAGAGTATGTTGTGTTACTCTGTCAATTGGTGGGTTCAAGACTGTGACTATACTGACTTTCCAATGTTTATCAGGCTTTGTCACGGATGAAGATGTAAAAAGAAGGGAATACGAACTATATGATACTATCAGAAGCGAACAACATTTTACGGTAAAATATAATGCAACTGTTGAAGTCTCACAGGTGTAACTTGAGAGCATATGGGATCTGAAACACCTCAAATCTTCTGCTTGTTTATTCTGCAGTTTAATCCTCCCATGCACTTCCTTTTACATCTCACAATGAAATGGTATTCAAAGTTGACCAGAGTGATGAATAGAGATTGATGTTGTACTCTGCTAGGCAGCCTCTCATGATCATATATGGAGCACTAGTAAGAACCTCCAGGTACAAAACTGCTCATATCGTATAAAACTGTTAATACTGCTTAGTTTAATATATACTCATATAGACGAGCATGTATGGTTAGTGAACTGCTGCAAAGTAAACTATTTATTCATATAAAGAATGTAAGCTCTAGTTTTACATTAAGCATATATATGTATATTCTATTTGCACATATACCTTGTAACTTAAGATATCCAACAATAATTTACTATGGCATGCAGCCAAAACTTATTATTTGTGTTCTTATACAACACCAACATTAGACTAGTTAATTGCGTAAATCGTTTATAATCAAAAATTTCCCTGATGAATTTAGGATCCATCCTAGATTAAGACATACAATCGGAGGTCTCTACTCTCACAATCCAGTTAGCACTTAGTGTTGCTTTATAGGATTTACAGTAGCACAATTTATATAAAAGGCAGGTTGTCTAGTAGATTAAGGCGAGTGATGGTGATAAGAGCTGCCTAAAACATCTTCATAGTTAGGTACTCTCCAAATGAGGTTACTTGAAACTGAACAAGATACACGACAGAATGTAATATTCGCATTAGGCCCATATACATCATTTTATATACTGAGGTCTAATCATATATTAGATTTATTATGGGCAACAACTGAGTTGTTCCCAAGTATCATGTCTTAAATTAAGCAATCAATATTCTAGAAGATGATTCTTAATTAGTATCTTCCAGTAAGTTCTTTATTCACATATCTAACAGTTAATGAATTTCCAAGACAAGTATTGGTTTTTAAGTTGCATCATCCTTCTAGAAGATGATTAGTTCCTTTTCTCATTGATTTGTTCAAATTTGCGAACTTTCATGTTGATGTGTCATTAGCTTACTCTTATACTTGATTTTTTCTGGTATGTGGAACTGACAAGTTTTTTTATGTATGTGTTAGATATTATTAATAATTTGGTAGTGGTATATTTAGTAGATTTATATGAGATACTGTGAGATATAATTAGATATGATTTTATCTCATACCTATTTTGTAATATTCTCATAATCTCTATTTTAAGAGAGGTTAGGGTTAGATGAATAATAAATCTTTGTATTTTCTATTTCTGTAGATGGTATCAGAACCTTCTTGATCCTAGAGAGACTTTTTTCTCCTTCCTTGACCTTTGAGGCCACTAAGGGGTTTTATCGCCTTTATGCTTCCCATTGGCGGTTTTGGTAACATCTTCGGCTTCTACATCATTTGATCACTAAATCTTTGTTGAACTTCAATAAAAAAAATCATTTCCTTGAAAAATCCTAATCTCAAAAAAAAAAAAAAAATGTTCATCATGATTCCCCCTTAAGCTGAAACATATATACTATATATGCCTAGCTTGAGGGGTACTCGCGATCAACAATGCTATTTTTTTCATCGTAATTCGTAAGCAATACCTCTCTTCGTCATATTTTGTTGGTTGTGTACAAAAGTACATAGTTAATTCTAACGTTGCTTCTACTGGCTGACCCGCCTAGAGTTTCACTACTGGCCTACCTATCTAGGATTTCTACTGGGTTACCTGACTAAGATTTCTACTGCTACTGACTTACCCGCAAGAGCGGGGCCATACCCACGGGCCCGTTGGTGTGCAAGCCGTGGGACTCGCCGAAAGCAACTCGAGTTGGCTAAATCCACTACCAAAATACTAATACTAGTTACTCTTGGACCTTGGACTTTTCTCTATTTAAGCCACTAATATTTCTTCACACTAGTTTATGTGGGACTAAAGTGTGGGAGCATCACAATCATCCCACCTTACAAAGACGATGTCCTCATCATCACGACATAACGATTGGCACATCCTAGTGTCATTGTCAGGCGATGTGAACTCTAGAGGTGGCTCCTTCGGGCTCTAGAGGTAACTCCCACCACATTCACGCGGTGTAGCACTTAACCCCGTATAACACTTAGCTCCACACTTCCTGCTGGCAATTGCTCTGATACCATTTGTCACGTTCTGGACCCACAAGCCCTTTGGCACGTGCAAGCCATGAGACCCACCGGGAGCAACTCGATGTTGGCTAAATCTACTACCAAAATGCTAGTACTAGTTACTCTTAGGCATTGAACTTTTCTCTATTTAAGTCACTAACATTTTTTCACACTAGTCTATGTGAGACTAAAGTGTGGGGGCGTCATAGCCCTAGCCCCCCTTCCTTATAATTTCATAAAAATACAAATAGGTAATGGGTTTTTCTATAATAATCCCTTAAATCTTTCATATTTTGTAATTAGACGCTCAAATAATGGAAATGGGTATTAGGTCTCAATTCTTAGATTATTTTGAAATTAGTCCTTCAAATATTGCTATTAGGTTTCTCAATTATTAATTTATTTGGAATTAGTCCCACCAATCAAGGGTAGAAATAGCAATTGGAGTGATTACCAAGTAAAATCTATTGATTGTGGACTATTAGCTCTGTCAATTCTCATAAAAATTTTCAAATTAATCCCTCCAATAGCTATTTATATTCTTGAGTGGAGGGACTAATTTCAAAATAAGTGAAAATTTGGTGGACCTGATAGCAATTTCATGATTTGAGGGACTAATTTTAAAAGATTTAAGTGACTAATATGATGACTCAATTATGGAACAACTTTTTTTAAAAGAGATTTGAGTATAATCTACTGCCATGGGTGAATGTTTAATTATTTTTTGGACCTCCTTGCCTAAATTCCTGGCTCCACCACTACTTATCCATCTAGGATTTCTATTGGTTGTGACTACACTTTACTAAGACTTTACTGATTGCTGACGTGTTTAACTATTCCGGGGAAAGATGACATTACCAAAGCTCTTAAAACTAGGTGGTTTATTTCCAATGGTAACAAGCTGCTTGAAGGGGTGTGTTAGACATTGTTAATAATTTGGTATTAGTATAGTTAGTAGATAAAATGAGATATTGTGAGATGTGACGATATGATTTTATCACATACCTATTTTATAATATCCTCCTAATCTATATTTAAGAGAGCTTAACGTTAGATGAATAATAAATATTTGCATTTTCTATTTCTCTACAGTATGCACTAGCATGCATGAATCATCCTGCTATTTTAGGAATTCCAGCGGTACTTGACAAAGAGTTTCTGTAGCTTAGAATTAACTAACTCGTACTTGTAGACTGATATCCATTGCAGACTCAGATCATCAAAACTGTGCTCAGCCTAATTGCAACTCCTCAAATTGCGTAAGAGAATTTTAGTTTGCTACTTATGTCAGCATCAGTCCACTTGAGATTGTATAATCAAATTACCGAGAAAAAAGTGAAAGAAAAAGAAAAGCATAGCAGAAATTAACACGTGGTTCCCAAATTATTGAAATTAACCTTTTGAACTAGTTGAAGACCAAACTACAGTCCTTTGTAGACAAAGAGTAAACCCCACTCAAATTTTGCTTTCCTTTGTAGACAAAGAGTAAACCCCACTCAAATTTTGCTTTGAACTTTTACATTCATGGACTATAGGAATATCAACCTTACACCACTCAAATATATCCTTCATTGCCTATCTTTGTCTTTTACTGTCTTAGCCAAGAGATAAAAAAAAAGGACAAAAAAGTTATGGGATTTTTACTGTTTTTTACATTTTTATTTTAATTAAACAAAATTCCAAAAGAAATAAGACTATGTAAGCATCAATCTGACTCCATTCTAGTATTCATTGGTTATCTTTATTTTTTCTTGCCTAAGCACAGGGAAGAAAAGAGAAAGAAAACCTCCAGGCTCCTATTTTTTACATGCATGTTTATTCTCTAAAAAAAAGGAGGAAAAAGAAAAAGAAGGCCTTAAGAGAGATCATTCACTTCTAATATGCTTTCAAGTTCAGGTTTCCATGACGCACTTCTCTCCTTTTCCTTCTTGCAACGATATCTCGGTTCTTTCTGAATTTGAGACATCATGTCCTCAAGTGTGAGCCCTTCCTTTTCTAGTATTTCCTTCAGTTCTTGCTTGCTTATAACCAGCTTTATTCTACATGCACTCGTCTCCTTGGTTTGCGTCTTCTTTGGCTGATGAATCGGAGACGGTGCTTGATGAACTTTCAATGGTGGATGATATTTCAAGATCTCTGCGTCCATCCTCTTGACTTTGCTCGCCTCCGCTTCAAGAACTAAGCAGTTACCCATGTTACTATACTTAAATTGGACTTGGAAATTAAGAGGAGAGAAAGGAAAATTTAACTCAAGAGGTTACCGAATTGTGAGGGTGCCTGAAGGAGGGATGGTGGATGGAGCGAGGGCTGGTATTTAAGCAAGAAGGGGGAGCAAGTAGGCAAATGTAGGCTAGTAATTGCGAAGTTGCCATGGACATAATGTACAGCATGGGCCACAGAATCAGTGTTTTTGTTTCTTCTAGATTGACTAAGATAAGTGGGTTGGATGGTACAAAGTGGTGGGAGTTGGATATGTTAGACGCTTGGACTTCTTTACATGTCTACAAAATGAATTGACCAAAGTTTTTATATGGCATAAAATGAAATTGCTTTATTTGTTAGATTAACTGTAAATTACAACTATAAATGTAGTTGCAGTTTGCAAAACGACATATCAATTGCTGTTGCAGCTATATGTTTCAGTAGAACTAGTCTTTTTTTCAAATGTAATGATCACAGTTTGCAAAAACTCTCTCTCTCCCTCTCCCTCTCTCTGTCTCTCCATCCAAAAAACATCTGGCAACCAGGCATAACAGGCATACTTAGCTACATCTTCAATTGCAAAAAAAAAAAAAATGACCAGACACATTGCAGCCAAATTGATTGCAAGCTATTTTTGCGAAAAGCAGTTCCTTCTGCATCTACAACTGCAAAAAAAAAAAAAAAACAAAACAAAAAAAACCCATAAGTGCAGTAAAATAAACATTACAACTGATGTACTTACTTGCAAACTGCAATTACCGTTGCTATTTGCATCAAACCAAACAGTCCAAAAGCTAGATGTCTGAAGCATAAGTTTGAAAAGATAATGTTGTAATTCTAATAAACTATGGTGATACTTGTTATAGTGATTGAGATTACCATGTATGATGACCCAAAGAATAATATGCATTTTTTTATGAAAGTAAATGCATAGAACAAAGCTTAACCGTTGAGGTTCAAAAGCCAGTCCTGTATGCCGTTTGGGGGAAAAGATGGAAAATCATCATCGATCCTCACTCGTGTTATAACCAACATGTGATATTCTTTCATTTGTGATATAATGTTATAACAAGTCCGACATGATGCTCTCAAACTTGAATCAACTATAAACCCAGCGGTCCTTCCAGTATAATAAAACGAACAAATTTTCAAAACCAACCCCTTTCACTATTTATTTTCAAAAAACGACTGCTTTTGCAAAAAAATTTAAAAACCGACCCGGTTTCAGCCCTGGAGCTGAAACCAGATCGGTTTTTGAAAAAATTTATCCGTAACTTCACGGGAGTTGAACTCCCGTAAAGTTTAGTAAACCTGCTAAACTTCACGAGAGTTGAACTCCCGTGAAGTTTCGTAGTTCAAATTTTTTTTGAACTGCTAAACTTCACAGGAGTTCAACTTCACGCTAAACTTCACGGGAGTTCAACTCCCGTGAAGTTTATCAGTTTTACTAAACTTCACGGGAGTTCAACTCTCATGAAGTTTCCGAAGTTTTTTCACAAAAACCGACCTGGTTTCAGCGCCAAGGCTGAAACTAGGTCGGTTTTTGCAATTAAGTTTGAAATGGGTTGTTTTCTGGGATTAAATTTCTAAATATGTTGGTTTTGAAAATTTGTCCATAATAAAACAGGACTAACTTGAAAAAAGAAAACACAGAACATGATTCTGTTGTTCAACTTCACCACCTTCTTTAGTATGATGTGCGCATTTTTGGCTTGTTCTGGTTGCTAAATTTCAAAGTGAAGCTTATTATATACTCTTGCAATATATGTAGTTTCAATTTGAACGTTTTTCGAATGATTCATCACAGTGTTACGGAATCTCATCACTTGTTAAAGGAACCATTTCAGTGGGTTGCCATCCATTCTCCTAAATTTTAAGTGGGTAGATGAATGGTGGAAACAGAAATTCACAGAGCTGGATTCATTTTTTCCAAAAAAAAATCATCATAAGGTTCACCACTGAGGTCAATCTTATTGTAGTTGACATCAAAAGCATATTTAGCAAATGCCAATCTGTATTTCTTGTGTTATTTCCACAGCAATAGTTAAACATTAGAGAGCTTCAAATTTTCAGGGATATTGGTAAGTTCTTGGAAGTTGCATATGCTTAAAGTATGCTTATGGTCACTAGTAATTAGTGGATCTATATATTTACCTTATCATTTCCTCTAAGACTCCTGCTGCTATAGTTGATGTTGAGAGTTGTTCCCCAGTCCATGAGTTTAATCCTTCATGATGACGCTTATCTCCCACATTCATTTGCGCAGGGACTCGAGTCTTGACACCAACACATAGAATAGTATTTTATGATTGGTTTTAATGCAAACCCAATCATGCTGACCTAGAAGAAACAAGTTTGGCGTCATTGCGTTGTGGATTAAATATCTTGGAAAGTTCAGGATAAAATGTTTTATTTTTTAATTTATTTACTTTTGTGCAGGGATATATCTATGATTTGCAGTTAACATGGGAGGTGTGATTAAGAAAATAAAAAATAAAAAGCCTCTTTTATCCATTGGCATATCAAGGATTTCATTCCAAATTTCATTCAGAGGTCAGTACGTTACATTATATTTATTCCAAAAACAAGATTAGCCTTAATTTTCCGTGATCATAAATTTGAAGCACAATAAAATTATCACATTAATCTGTCTGTGCCTCTTGAAATCTGTTGGTTTTGGGAGTGTAGACCCAAATCTTAGAACAAGCACACAAAGGAAAGATTTCCCTAAATTAAGAAATCAGGTGAACTTGATAGTTCAGGCGAAGCCCAAAGCTAAGTTCAGACGAACTTGAATCACAGGCGAAGCTGAGTTCAGGCGAACCCTAAGTGCGGGCGAACTCCAAGTATAGGCGAACTTCAAGTGCTCAAGCGAAGCTGAGCTCAGGGTACCCTAAATGCAGGCGAACTCCAAGATCAGTCGAACTTGTAAGTCAGGCGAACGTGACTATGTTCAGGCGAACATGAGTCAGGCAAACTTGTGTGTTCAGGCAGACTTCACAAGTCAGGCTAGCTTTGAGTGTTTAAGCGAATCCGCATGTCAGGCGAACTCGCAGAAAAGACAGATTTCTAATCTGTTTTTGACCTAGGGTTTCCCTATAAATAGGGAACCCTGACCGCCACTTAAACGCGACTTTTGGTAGAGCATTTCCTGTAGAGATTTTGGTGGCGATTTTTGCAGTGTCTTGAGCGGCGATTTTTCAGAGAAAAATCTCGCGCCTTGAGAAATAAAAAGAGAGTTTTTTTTTAGTGATCTTAAGGAGTTTGAGATCATCTCTTGCAAGCTTTGTAATCTTCTTTAATATTTAAAGGAAATTTTTTTGTGAGGCTCCCGAGGACGTAGGCAAGTTGCCGAACCTCGTTAAAATTTTGGTGTTCTCTCTTTTATTTTTTCCAGGCTCCCGAGGACGTAGGCAAGTTGCCGAACCTCGTTAAAATTTTGGTGTTCTCTCTTTTATTTTTTCCTTGCAAAGTTTTCTTTTATTTGCTTGTGAGGCTCCCGAGGACGTAGGCAAGTTGCCGAACCTCGTTAAAATTTTGGTGTTCTCTCTTTTATTTTTTCCTTGCAAAGTTTTCTTTTATTTGCTGTGATTTCTTCTTGCTTTCTTTCAACACAAGATCCGGAGGGTGCGTTCCGCGAGAGGGTTCATTTGACAGGTTGTCGATAGGACGAATCCCCAACATGATATCTGTTTTTTTGTTTCTCTTTTAGCATTTCATACACTCTATTCAGATGTTGGCATGTTTGTTGTCTTGCATATCGTTTGTGTTAAAACTTATCAATGAAAGGAACCCTAATTCCTTTATATTCGGAACCTATATTTATCTTCTACACCTATGTTTTCTGCGACAAGTCTTGGTCTGTTCCCTACTTCATGTACTCATCATGCATATTTCATAGTTTCCTATGTCTAAGGCAATTGGCTTGAGCTTTATTTCTTAGGATGGAATAACTAGTATTTTACCCTCATTTGAGGGCGTTATTAAAAGTTGGGAGGGAGGTTAGCATGAGATCATGAAGTGGTCCACTGAGATAGTTAAGTTTTGGGGAAATAGCTCACAGTGGGTGGTGGCATTATGTTTTCAACTAACTCAGGCACGCTTGCCCCTATGAATTCCTTTTACCGGAGCTCGATAACGATCTTTTCTTTTTCTTTAGTTCATGATATTTTTAGAGTTTAGGTTTTCTTGTTCTTTGGACTACAGAATCTTTTGCCATAGAGCTTCTAGAATGATATAACCTTAGGAATACCATACTTTTTTTTTTCAATAATCTTATGTAGGGCAATCTAAACTTATCAAACTGGAACAACTCAGTTATTTAATGTTTTTGCGAGTAGAAACTAACAAGCATTAATCCAATTACCTCCTTTCTCTTTGTTGTTCTTCTTGTTGTGTATGTGTGTGTCTACCTGTTTATTATTATTATTTTAAGACTGGACACTGACCTTTTACAATTTTTTTTTTAGTTTTATAAGAAAATGTATTTAGCACTGTCAAATAGGCTGATCTCTCTCTCTCCTCAGCATACTTTTGTTCTATAACATTTTTGCTTACGTGGGTAAGGTGATTATTCTATTGTCCTTAGCACCTGATCACCCTACTATTATATTGATGCATAATTATTATACAGTATATATAGCAATCTTTTGGTAGTCGGCATATTTGCTATTCTTGTAAGGATTGCTCGTCTATAGCAAGACTTTTTATCTTTTTGTTCTTTTCCATTTGTATTATAGGGAAATTTGAGTCCAGTATTTCCATAAAGCACAATCAAGCACTAGCCGTTTTCGGAAACTGAGTACTAGTTCTATGAGAATTGAATCTTCTTCAGGAGGTATCGTATGCTTACTTTGTCATGATAAACATAGGGTACATCTCTGAATTGAGTTTTATGATGAGTCGTACGTGTTTCAGATGAATTTGTATAGCATTATTACGAGCAAATTCATGAGATAATTCATCAGATACGCATGCTAGATACACCTCTGTCATGAGTTTGAGCTTTCATTTTGAAGCGGATCCTGGTAAACTCTGGATCAGTTTGGGACATGTTTAACTTCTTCTGTCACTCTTAAAGAGTTGGCTTTCTTGTTCTTAAAAGTGCTCATCCACCGCCCACTGGACCAAAGTGCTTGTCTTAATCAAAGCCATTCCTTCATTATTAGCCAATCCTAATCTCCAAAGATTTGTTTTTGAGAGGGGATCAGGTTAAACAAAAATAGTCCACGGACAAGATGATGCGTTTCATGACCTTTGTCATAATTAATGCAACGAATTCAATTAATACTTTTGTTCTTAAGCAGGCGCAAAAGTGTTTGGAAAGCATCTCCTCTCTAATTTCCTCGCCCCACTTGAGATCCTCCCCCCTTTAGCAGGTAAACAAATTCTCATCTCACTCCCTATTCCCCATAGCTAGCGCTGGCTTTTCCCAACATTGCCAAAGCGAGTCTCCGTCGTCTGGCGTGGCGCGCTGTCATTGGACAGCTTACTGGGCTAGTGGGTCGGCACCGCCCGATATCATGGATGTGAAGCTTTTCCCTTTTTTTTTTCTTGACCCGGTGAGGTCTCTGTGGCTTTTTGGAGTCACAGGCTGCAAGCACGCGCGCAGGCTCAAGTCTAGTAGCCTTGCCGTGCCTATAGACTTCGCCTGTCGAAAACCATGAATAACAAAATCTAAGCCAGTTAATTAAAACCCTTTTTTTAGGGAAAGGAAAGATTAATTGGTTTAACCTGTTACGTGAAATTTATTTTTAAATCATTGGGTTTCTTTTTATTATGCTCTTTGGGAATAGAGGGCTGTTTGCTAATTCTCTTTATGGATAAAAAATGAGGTGGCATAGTCCCTTCCACTCATTCAAATGGTTGCATATTCACATGCACTCCTCAACCCATGTGAATGTGGTCCCCCATTTGAATAAGTGGAGGGGATTGTGCCACCTCACTACCAAGCACAAAATTTATTTTTGGTACCAAGCATACATATATGTAGAAAAAATCACCAAGGAAGAAAGAGTTAAAAAAACTAATAAATGTTTTATAGTTGTATATATGGTCTTGGAAAATATTTTAAATCAAGCAACTTGAAAATTATTTAAAACAAAGAGTTAGCATGTTCTTTTCAAAACTTTTAAATTAAATTTCTAAGTTTGGCTTGGTTTTGTATTGCTACAATGAGAAGATTTTCTTAAAAATATACCTTAGAGTTATATATAAAAATGTTTTCTTGAGTGATAACTGGCTCCAATTAGATTATCTAAAAGTTATCAAGTGAATTTAGTTATTTACTGACTTCTTTAATTTGGCAAGTTGACCGAATTTTGTGGGTATATTCACTGCAAACCCTCACGAGACTACAACTCGTCCACTAGGGTAACCTAGGGGTTTAAAGGCTTGTTGTATGCGCTAAATACAACCGCGATTCCTGCGAAAGTGAGTTAGGATTTTCTTTTTATTTTCTTTGCTAGAGGACTAGCAAAAGTTTAGGTGTGGGGTAACTGATAATCATATTTTATTACAATTTTATACCCTCATTATCTATTTTATATGAATAAATATACCACTAATAACTGTTTTTATGTTTAATTGCAGGTTAATGAAGAATAAATCTCAAAACCCTCATCTCTCAACAAAAAGCCCATAATTTAATGAAGAAATGAAGCCATGAAGCCCAATGAATTCTTTCAAGTATTTAAATGAAGAAATAAATCAAAGCCCAAGCCCAAGAGTCCAAGAAAAGCCCAATGTCCAAAGCCCAAAAGCAAACAACAAGAAGAAGCTGCAGACAGCAAAAGGATAAAGGCAGGCATCGATGCCTGCATCGATGCCTGTATCGATACCTGCATCGATACGCTGGGCAGTCTGTTACGAATCTAAGGCTGAAATTTGTTGTTTTTGGATAAGATTTCAATCCAATGGCTCTCATTCACTGATGTTTACTATAAATAGGGGTAAAGAATGAGGGGTTAGAGGTGTAAAAATTTTGTAAACTCCTTTTGGAGAGGAGGACTACTCTTAATTGAGAAGGCCTTCCAAAAATTGTAACTTTAGTTGCAATTAATAATAATAATTTTTTCACCACTTTAAATATTTCTTCTCTTTGCTTATTAGTTTAGATTTATTTCTATGCTTGTAGTTAGATTTTATTTTCTTGTTAAATAGCCAAGAGGCTAGAACCCTCTTGCCTTAGATTTATTTCATGCTTATAGATTAGATTTATTTCATGCTTATAGAGTAGATTTATTTTCACGCATTTAATTCTTGCAATTTTATTTTGTAGTTTAGATTTTGCAATTTATTTTGTAGTTAGATTTTAATTTCTTACACTATTCACCTTGAGGCTAGAACCCTCTTGGGTTTAGTTTTTCTTTTTGTTTATTTTTATTTTGTTTGATTCGCCTTTAGGCTAGAACCCTCTAGGGAATCACCCTTTTCTAAGAAGTGGGTTCAATTGTAGATTACCCATATCTATAATTGAATCCACCATCTTTAATTTCTTGCATTTTCTTTTATTCTTGAATTTTATTTTCTTTATTCTTGATTTTTATTTTCCTTTTCCTTCTTGCCTTATTGATCATATTCATTCTTTGTCACATCCACTCTCACTTATATCTCGTGCCGATTTACACACTATCACTTCCACTCTCTCTATCTCTCCACAATCACATTCACTTATCACTCCTACTTGTCACACACACAACATAAGAACCGATTTTATATTTTCTCCTACAAAACACCTTCCTCGTGGGATCGATATCTTAAATACTATAACTTGACACGGTTGTGCACTTGCAACCTTTTTGGTACATGTTTATGCCGCATCAAGTTTTTGGCGCCGTTGCCGGGGAAGGTGCTTAAGTAGGTTTTAATTATTTTGGTTCTTTAACTTGTGTGTTTATTGTGAAAGAACTACTTGGAGATTAAAGATCAAGAATTGGAGATTGAGGAATTGGATATTCGCTTGTGGTAAGTCTTCTTCCTTATATTTTCAATTCCACACCTTTAGTTAGTTTCTCACAATTAGTGACAATTAGGATCTTAAAAAAAAAGATTTTATTTCCGTTGACCATAATAAAATTCACCCTTCACTTTGACATTTACTAACAAGATAATAAATTCAAACAAATCCCCCCTTCTCATTTGTTTGATTGTTAACCCTAATTAAAAAAAAAAAGATTTTTCTTTTCCATCCTTTTTAGTTGCTTTTAATTCATAGGGTTGCATTTCATATAGTTAGTAGGAATTCACCAAGTGATTTGAGCATCTTGATTTGACACACACTTAAAAATATTTTTAAGGGCAAAACCCCATAATCAAGATAAGGTGAGGGATTTCATCACCCTTTCCTTAGCCCAAAAATCACTAATTCCTCACTACACCACCCAAGCCTAATAAAACTCATTAGACGTTGGCCCCTAAGGATTCGAGCTCAATAAGGAACAAGAAATCCTTAAGTGAACCGGTTTAAGTTTTCTCAGATTAGTTGGTGTCTAAGGCAAGGTTTAGGGGTTGCGTAAAGCGCTCCGCAAGGAAAGAGGTACTTAATTGATCTTTGATCACCCTCTAGTACTATCCTTACCTGGCTAACTACCTGGGTAAAACTTTGATCTTTTCACTGTAGGAGTTTTTGGTTAGGAGCTGGTCTAGTTGAGTTAGGCTAAACCCTAGAATTAGAGTTGATTGAAAAGTGATTGTTTTGATTTGTTTCAGTTAGGATTTTTCTTTTTCTTTATCTTCTCAAAAAAAAAACTAATTTAAGAAAAAAAATAAAAAGAAATATTTTGGTGTATGCAACAGTGGATTAGGGATAATACACATCGATTAATTCGCTTTGAACCAATCATAGAAATGGAGCATCCTAATCCACCCGTTCTTCATGATATGTGCTATCCCATTAGGAATGCAATCCCCTCATGCATTAGGCTCCCCGAAACAAATGGAATAAGTTTTGAGCTTAGACCGCAATACATAAACATGCTTCCCAAATTCCTTGGTAATGAAACAGAAGACGCATATATTTTTATTTCGGAATTTGAGGAAGTGTGTATTATGATTAAAATGAGAGAATTAAATGAAGATGCGGTTAAGCTTAGATTTATTCCATTTGCTCTTAAGGATAAAGCTAAAAAATGGCTGTACAGCTTACCAACAAATTCCATCTCAACTTGGGATGAATTTGTCACCGTTTTTCTTAAGAAATTTTTTCCTATTCATAAAACGGTAAAGCTTAGGAACAGCATTCAAAACTTTAAAATTATCCCGGGAGAACCTTTTTGGAAGTATTTTGACCGATTTAAAGATCTTCTCATCCAATGTCCTCATCACGGTTTAGAGAAATGGCGATTGTGCCAAATAATTTATGAGGGATTAGATTATTCTGCAAAAACTTCCTTAGAATCAATGTGCCACGGGGATTTTATGAGGAAAAATGCTGATGAAGCTTGGGAGTTTTTGGAGAGTCTTTCTGAAAAAACAATGCAATGGGAACAGTGCGATGACAGGGTTTCATCAGTTCCCCATTCTAAGTCTAGTGGTCTTTCCTTGGAGTCAAACATTGCTTCTGAAGCGAAGATGGCGACAATTCTGCGGAGGTTAGAAGCCTTAGAAATTAAGGAACGAGCTCCAGCTCAACTCAATCATGTTTCTTTCCCAGGATGTCATAATTGTCAGTCTCCTACCCACGTTTCAGAGGAATGCCCTCTCCTAGGAAATAACAACGCAATAGAACAGATGAACGCTGCATTCCAGCACCCTAGAAATGATCCATTTTCTCCAACCTACAATCCAGGTTGGAGAAATCATCCCAACTTTGCATGGAATCTAGGAAATTCTCCCGGAACTCAAAATTTCACTCCCGCTTCGACCCAACATTTTCCTAGGGGAAACACAGTTCCATTCAATTCTCATTCACAATTTCAACAACCCAATCTGCCGTATCAAAATCAGTCTCCTCCTCATCAAGCTGTAATTCAAACTCCTCACAATCCAGATCAAGATAAACGTCTCAATGTCTTGGAAAGGGGTTTAGAAACCATAATTAAGGCCTCTACTCAAACCACGAATATGTTGACTCAAACATCTAGCACGTTGAATTCCTTCATGCAATCAACCGGACAAATGCTCAACTCCAACACTCAAGCTATAGCTAGATTAGAATCCCAACTTGGTCAACTAGCTAGTGCCGTGAGTGAAAGAGAGAAAGGAAAATTTCCGAGTCAACCCGTGGTCAACCCTAATAACACAGGATGCAGTTCATCCTATGAAGCTCAAGTGAATGCAATCCATTCACTTCGGTCAGGTAGACAGGTCGATAATCAAGTGAGAACTCCGCCAAGTCAAACTCTTGATCCTGTACAAATTCCTTCTCCTTCTCCTTCTGATGAATCTATTCAACAATCACTCCCCTCAGATGACCAAGAACCTGAACCCGAACCTGAGCCTGCTTTTGATAGATTTAGACCGGTTGCTCCCTTTCCAGATAGACTCAGGTCTAGGAAACACTCTCCTCAGGAGGAGAAAATCCTAGAGACATTCAAGCAGGTTAAGGTCAACATTCCTCTCTTAGATGTAATTGAACAAATTCCATCTTATGCTAAATTTTTAAAAGAATTGTGCACTAAGAAGAGGAGAATAAATGTCCCAAAGAAAGTCTTTTTAGCCGCCAATATCAGTGAAATGCTGTCAAATCCCATACCTTTGAAACGTAAAGATCCAGGTTCCCCCATCATTTCATGTATCATTGGTAATACTCACATTGATAAGGCGCTTTTAGACTTAGGGGCCAGTGTCAATTTGCTTCCATATTCAGTCTATCAGCAATTGGGTCTAGGTGTACTGAACCCAACCAAATGCACCTTACAGTTGGCTGATAGATCTGTCAAGGTCCCTATGGGTGAGTTAGAGGATGTTCTGATTAAGGTTGGAGATTTTATTTTTCCAGTAGATTTTGTAGTCTTGGAAACACAGCCTGTTTCCAATCCCAAAGGACAGACACCTGTCATCTTAGGACGACCGTTCTTAGCCACTTCTAATGCTCTCATCAACTGTAGAACTGGTCAAATGAAGCTGTCCTTTGGGAATTTGACTGCTGATCTCAACATTTTTAATCCAGGGGACCAACCAAATAATCAGCCTCTAGAAATAAACTACATTCAGGAAAGATCAGAAGAAGAAGAAGAAGAAGAAGAGTGTGATTTAAGTTTTGAGGAAATTTTTGATGAAGAGTTAGAGTTTTTAGAAGAAGCAGATCAGGTCCTTGAGAATAATAAAACTGTGTTAAACATTTGCTGCTTTGAATTAAATTTTGAAGAACTCTTTCTTGATGAACTTAGATTCTTGGAGAATAATCAACAACCAAATTTTCAGAACTTCACAGAAGAATTGGTTGTTAGAAAACAAAACTTCACAGTACAAGAGTCTAAGTTCATTAAGAAATACAAAATGCATGACACCAATAATACCTACCTTACCTTGTTGCAAGAATTATTGAACACCCCGAAATGCTTAAAAATTCACATTATTGATTATATCATTCTGAATTTGTTTAAAATCCGGGGAAGAATTTTCAACAGTAAGGTAGGATTCAATGTAGAACAGGAACTCTTCATGTTGAATATTTCATTCTACATTGTTTATTTTGTTTATTTCAGAATAATAAAAAGAATTTATTCTTCTCTCATTTGAGAGTTTCTTGTTCAGTTGCTTAAAAGAAAAAGAAAAAAAAAGAGAAAAAAAAGAAAAAAAAAGAAGGGAATTAGTTATTTTTTCTCTTTATTTTACATTTTTAGCTACATTTTTTTTTCCTTTTTCTTTTTTAAAAAAAATTATAAAAATATCGTCACTTGCCAAATTGATGGAGTTATGTAATAATTGATTTATTTGATAAATTTGAAAATTTCTAATCCCTAGTTGGTTATTTACTTAAGATCACCTTTTATGATAACTCTAAATAAATTTCTTAAGAAATGATTTTCAAAGTAGTATACTTTACTTAAGCCTTAACTTGGACTTTTATTTAAAATAATGAAATTTTTGCATGCTTAACTTAGAGTTGAAAATAATTTTTTTTCAAAGTGTCTTGATTTACATATTTTCAAAATATATATACATATACAAAAAAAAATTGCAAAAGAAGAGTGCGAAAAATGGGCACCAAAAAGAAAAAAAAAACTCTTTAATTCAAGGTGATTCTATCTTATAAAGCCTAAGCTGACCGAGTAATTAAGCCCAAGGAGTATTTCCATACTTAATGACCTAAGCCCATTTGGGTTGGGATCCATTGGCCCAAAACTCGTTAAATGGTCACTTAGAAAGCCCGTTAAAGTAGAAAAAATCACCAAGAAATAAAGAGTTAAAAAAAACTAATAAATGTTTTATAGTTGTATATATGGTCTTGGAAAATATTTTAAATCAAGCAACTTGAAAATTATTTAAAACAAAGAGTTAGCATGTTCTTTTCAAAACTTTTAAATTAAATTTCTAAGTTTGGCTTGGTTTTGTATTGCTACAATGAGAAGATTTTCTTAAAAATATACCTTAGAGTTATATATAAAAATGTTTTCTTGAGTGATAACTGGCTCCAATTAGATTATCTAAAAGTTATCAAGTGAATTTAGTTATTCACTGACTTATTTAACTTGGCAATTTGACCGAATTTTGTGGGTATATTCACTGCAAACCCTCACGAGACTACAACTCGTCCACTAGGGTAACCTAGGGGTTTAAAGGCTTGTTGTATGCGCTAAATACAACCGCGATTCCTGCGAAAGTGAGTTAGGATTTTTCTTTTTATTTTCTTTGCTAGAGGACTAGCAAAAGTTTAGGTGTGGGGGTATTTGATAATCATATTTTATTATAATTTTATACCCTCATTATCTATTTTATATGAATAAATATACCACTAATAATTGTTTTTATCTTTTAATTGCAGATTAATGAAGAATAAATCTCAACTTCCCATCTCTCAACAAAAACCTATTGATTAAATGAAGAAATGATTCAAGAAGCCAAAGTGAAATTTTCGAATTTAGCAAAAAGATTACACAAGGGAAACAAGACCGGATGCAAACAAGATTGGATTTTTATGCAAAGTTGGAATGATTGGTTTTTTTTTTGCAAAGATGACCGGATGCTTTGTATGGGCCAATTATCATTGCTGCAGCATTTTTATTTTCAAAATCAAATGGGCCAAGATGCTTGAATGGGCCGGTTGCTTCTTTGTATCACAAAAAAAAGAAAAGAAAAGAAATCAAATGGAAACCAAGGCTACAAAGTTCCAATGGGCCGGACTTGCTCAATCAAATGAAATTAGGGAAAATCAAACAAATGACATGGACTTGGGCTGCACATTTGAAAATCAAATGGAAAATGAAATGGACCGGATGTGATTTAATTTGGAAAATCAAATGAATTTTGGGCTAGAAAAGAACAAAAAGCAAATTCAATGGTGGAGATTGTTGCTTGGGGCTCAAGACAAATCCAATGGCTCATATTCATTGAAGATTACTATAAATAGGGGTAGAGAGTGAGGGGTTAGAGGTGTGAAAATTTTTGTAACTCCTTTTGGAGAGGAGGGCTACTCTTAATTGAGAAGGCCTTCCAAAATTGTAACTTTTTGTTGCAATTAATAATAATAATTTTTTCACCACTTTAAATTTTTCTCTTCTTCTCTTTGTTGGATGATGAAGATGAAGATGAAGATGGAGAATTATTTGAAGGTTTGCATTTCTTTTCTTTTTCTCTTTTATTGCTTATTATGTAGATTTATTTTTATGTTTGTAGTTTAGATTTTATTTTCTTGTTAAATAGCCAAGAGGCTAGAACCCTCTTGCTTTAGATTTATTTTATGCTTATAGAGTAGATTTATTTTCACGCATTTAATTCTTGCAATTTTATTTTGTAGTTTAGATTTTGCAATTTATTTTGTAGTTAGATTTTAATTTCTTACACTATTCACCTTGAGGCTAGAACCCTCTTGGGTTTAGTTTTTCTTTTTGTTTATTTTTATTTTGTTTGATTCGCCTTTAGGCTAGAACCCTCTAGGGAATCATCCTTTTCTAAGAAGTGGGTTCAATTTTAGATTATCCATATCTATAATTGAATCCACCATCTTTAATTTCTTGTATTTTCTTTTATTCTAGAATTTTGTTTTTCATTCTTGATTTTTTTTTATTCATTTCTCCTTCTCACCTTTTTGATCATACTCAAATCTACTCTCACTTACACTTTGCACCTATTCACACACCATTTTCATTCTCTCAATCTCTTCACAATCACATTCACTTATCACTCTTATTTGTCACGCACACGGAATAAGAACCGATTTTATATTTTCTCCTACAAAACACCTTCCTCGTGGGATCGATATCTTAAATACTATAACTTGACACGGTTGTGCACTTGCAACCTTTTTGGTACATGTTTATGCCGCATCACTTAGATAGTGAATAATGGGTCCCGGCTTGAGGATATATGTCTCAAAAGAATTGGCCTAGACGTAGTCGGGTGTCTGATTCATCTTGTCACTCTGGGCCCCATCCTTATTGGCCCAATGCCTTCCAGAAAATCTTGTTTCTGTAGCTTCTAAAATCATCGAAGCTTTTTATTCTTAGATTGCATTCTTCCTAGATTACAGATATCCTTCTCATTTCATTTAATCCAGAGGTCTTGAAGAATATGAAAAAAGCATGATGATTTTTATACAGTTGAAATCTAATAATTGGAACACCTGATTTTTTAAGTCAATAGTTTGTTTCTAAGCTTAGGCGGGCCAAAGAGAGAAGGCTATATCTTGAGCAAAAAACAAATCTAAGCTTGGGCCTGGGCCATAAAAGATTGTCTGAGGATTGCAATTGTGGGTGCCCAAGAACACCTCCATCAAAAGAAGGGTAAATTACACTTAAACACCCAAAGTTTTCCCAAATCGTACCAGAATATCCAAAGTTTAAAACCCCGCACTTAAATACCAAATTGCATTTAAATACCCAGTGCAATGCAAACATGAGAATTTCGCCCCAAAAATTCTCATATGACACTTGCATACTATTTTTAGAACATTTTAACACTTATTTTTTTTTTGTTAAATCTATTGTTAAACTGTTCAAAATCCTATTTTAAGGTAGAGTTAGAGTAGGTTTAAAGTAGGATGTGAGCCAATTTAACAATAGATTTATAAAGCTAAGGGTTAACATGTTCTAAAAATAGAAGTTGAATGCACCAACTACTCAAATCACAGGGATGACTGGATACTTAGTCCACGGTTCCTTGTACTCATCAAACCCTGAGAGGATCACGTTTGGATTTATCTGTGGACATAATCTCACATTGGAAATGATTGAAAAAACTAAAGAGACTTAAATAGAAATTTGGAACCAATTCCTAACTACTTAAGCTTTTATCTTAGTTTGGTTTCAATCCGATTGATCAACGATATCTTATCTTAACTCAATCAAGCAAAAGCAGCATCCTCACAGGAATACAATACCATAATTAATCGTTAAATAGAGAAGGAAAGATAATAGAGAAGTTATCAGACTTATTACATACACACAGGTACACAATACCATAGTTACTCGTTAAATAGAGAAGTTAACATACATATTACACACACACAGAATGAAGGAATGAATATAAAAAGGAAGCAAACACGTACATGACACTGACACAGGAAATATTCAAGCATAAGGAGTTATCCAATGACTATGAAACGCTTTCATCCCTTTATTACTTTTTCAAAGTTCCTTCTTCCTTCTTAGGTTCATCGACAGCAAGAAGATTGTTTCCAGCTGCAGCATTTTTGCATCCAATTTCTGTCTCAGACTTCTTGCTAATCCCAGCTGCATGCACATCAATCACATTTATTATAGGAGGTACAAAAGTATTCTCTTTAATATTGCTTTCTCCACCACCACCTCCTCCACCACCACCTCCTCCACCACCACCACCACCATCATCAGTGTCACTGTTGCTAGATTGTCCTTTCCAGCACACTATGCACTGAAAAAAGAATATCAACAGAAGAAATGATATCAGTTTGTTAACTGCAAATAGACCTCTTGTACTAGCTCCAGATTGAACTTATACTCCCTGTTGTTCTACTGTTGCAGATAGACCCTTTTTTTAAAAGCAGAGTAAGAGAAATTTGTTTTGGTGATCAATAGATCCCTGAGAATAAAAAAGTCAAAAAAAATTCACTCGGTTCTATCTTCAACAATAGAACTATAGGGGTAGTAAGTTCAATCTAGTGTAAGGGGTCTATCCACAATTAACCCTTTTTCTCTTGATACAATATCTTAGGTTTTTGGATAAAGTTGTTTACGATATGATGCCAAAATATCAAATTTTTTTGTTTAATTATATATATATATATATATA
>NC_033795.1:16814580-16814912 GCF_001876935.1 Asparagus officinalis | reverse complement strand
TAAGCGGTACTTTGGCTGCCTACCTAGTATAGGCGGTATCTACGCTGCCCACCTAGATTTTGTGAGCACCTAGGAAACCATTGTCTGCTTACATGGACTGCACCATTTAGGCATTGATCGTGATTTTCTCCATTGCAGCCTCCACGTCCTCCAAACTCCTCCAAACTCCAACTATGAACCCTCCATCTCTCCGACCTTCTCCACCACCACTTAGAAAATATGTCTAGATGTCAGTCTTGCCTAAATTTTCTATAACATGTTGTAGTTATAATAAAGATAACTTAAAACTTGAGTTTGTAGAGGAAAAGAGGAAAAACTTTAGTCCCACATTG
>NC_033795.1:16784946-16813580 GCF_001876935.1 Asparagus officinalis | reverse complement strand
TCCAACAAATCTCTCCTCCTGCTCCCTTTCAATCTGTACCACTAAACCAAACCTCTAACCGAAACATTCAACTTTCCAAACTATATATATGTCCCTCCAATCCTAAACCCTCCTCATCAAAGTTCAAACACAAAGCATTCAAACCCTCAACTTCTCTCATTCTCAGTCACCAACATGAGCTCAGTCGAACCCTCGACCTCCATCGCCATCCCCAACGAGCCAACTGAAACCCAGGAAAAAGCTCCTATCGCCGCTCCTGCGAGCACATCCAGAGCTCCAAGGTTCGCATTCTTCAGGAAAACAAAGGTTGAGAGAGGATGGAAGCGAGGAATATCTCTCTGCGATTTCATCCTGAGGCTGTTAGCGATCGCTGCTACGCTCTCAGCTACTATTTCTATGGCTACCACTGATGAGACCCTTCCCTTCTTTACTCAACATTATCAGTTTTACGCTAATTTCTCCGACCTCCCAGCATTAACGTACGTAAAAACTTTTGTCAAGCAAATTTAGTTCGAATTATACTTGAATGTGCAGGTGAATAAACATATATATGGATTCTTTGCAGATTTTTTGTTGTTGGGAATGCAATTGCGGCTGGACTGTTGGTTTTATCTCTTCCGGTGTCTATTGCAGGAATCATATGTGCAAATGCTGCTGGCCCTCGCCTTTTCCTCCTCGTGCTCGACCTTGTGAGTGTTTAGTCAACTTATCCTAGTGAATTAGGCATGTCTGTTTCGTTGTTCGACTTTTGTCGCATGCAGTGATAGTCGCAAGCACTTGATACGGTTTTAAACTTATAATTTGTAGTTGTAACTCTGAAGTGTTTGTTTACCGATATGAAGTGGTTTGAAATTTAGGGATTGGTTGCAGTTGGAGTTGCATTTTAACCCTATTTACTGTTCAAAAGTTACAACCGCATAAACCGTCAGGTGCAGCTGGAAGTCATTTGTAATTGCAGTTGCAACTATCTCTATCAGTTCAAGTGAAGCAAACAACTAACCTACAATATCTTTATATGAACTCTATAATTGCAGTGAGACAAACTGTAATTACAACTTTAGTATGTTTTTTTTATGTTACTGATGAATGCAATGTGGCTTATGGATTGATTTCAGGTTCTGGTAGCTCTAACAACTGCAGCAGCCTCAGCTGCAACAGCAATAGTCTATCTAGCTCACACCGGCAGCGACAAAGCCCACTGGGTTGCGATCTGCATCAGATTTGACGGATTCTGTGAACAAAGCAGCGGCGCCTTGGTGGCTTCTTTCATCGCCATCGTGATCTTGATGCTGATGGTTGTCATGGCTGCGCTTGCTCTGAGGAAATGCTAAGCTTTGCTTGTTTGCGTTGTGTTTGTGTTCGTTACGTTATTACTACGTACCGTATTGGATGTTGAAACTGCTTTGTGCTTTAAGATTTGTGGTTGTGCGCGCGTGAACTTGTAATCTTGTATTGTAATTTACAGCACAAATATTTGCAATTTGAAGAAGTGTTGCTGTCTTCCTGTAGCTGAGAGCTGAATTTGTTGAGTAACTGCGTAATTTACTTTGGTCATGGAATTAAGATTGAGATACGTTTAAAATAGAATTTGGATAGGTTTAAAATAGAATTAACACATGATGAACAGTACATTTAACAAGGTTTAAAAGTTTTAAGGGGTTATTTGGATTGGGGGTAACCAGGGGTAAGGGAAGTTAGGGGAACTATTAATCTTGTTTGGGAACTCATTTGAGGGATAACGGAGGGGAAATTAAGTGAATTGAGGTGAGGAATTGTGTGATTTTGTTCCACCCCAAAATGGGGTGTAATGGAGGTGAAGAGGATTAATCAACTAATAATTGTCCCACATGGAAAATTTTACCCCCTCAAGACCAAATCGCACGTCTGAAAATGAGTTTGGAGTTCCCTTTCCTTCCGTATATTGAAGTTCCCAAACATGATAAAGTAAGTTCTCTTCCATTTTGTATGTAAGATAATGTAGTTAAGCTATCTTGTTTTCCTTTATTTTAGTCCCACATCGCTTAGGATTCTCGAACTTCTCTCCTTGCTGTTGTATATAAACACTTCAATACAATGAATAATATTCTCTCTTTTTTTCCCCAAAAGTACAATTCTTATCATGGTATCAGAGCCTCTCTATTAGCCCTAGAGAGACATCTTTCTTCTTCCTTGATCTCAAGCCGTCGAGGGGGATTCGCCACAAACTCTGTGCTTCCCCTCGTCCGCCTTGATTATTGGCTTTGACTCCTTTCCTTCGTTGTGACCTTATTCACACCTAAACCGCCAATGTAACAGTAGGTCTCGCCATTGCAACTCTAGCCACCTGCTTTGCTGCCACCTTGCCATCGGCTGCTAAACCGCACAGCCGACCACTCTCCTTGCGACCCACAACAACCCTTGCAGCCCACGCAAATCCCCACTCAAATCAGCTCTTTCACCAACTATACAACGAGCCCATCACACTGCATACCAATTGTTCAATGTAATGCCTGAACACAACACCTAAACATTGCGCACGTAATCCTCATAGCAACAACCACCAACTGTTAGATTTAATGTCCCAACTGCAACGCCCACGACAGCGACACCGTTGAACCATCTCCAACTATAGTGCCCATGACAGAAACATTGCCGGACCCTTTACATATGCAGTGCTCTCGCTAGCGATGGTGCCAGACCCTCTCCAAGCCTTCACCGGACAGCACCATGATCTTGCCACCTACAATTCTAGCAACAAATGTGCTCCAATTCAACTCTCTCTTGCCGGGTCACGACAACAACCATCTATGCAACATTGACTCATCTTATCCAAGTACTCAGTTCTCTACCCACCGTGAATCTGAAGCCGGGGTTGGGGGGAGGATGGTTTGTAAGATAATGTAGTTAGACTATCTTATTTCCTTTATTTTTTCCACATCGCTTAGGATTCTAGAACTTCTCTCATTGCTATTGTATGTAAACACTTCGTCGTAATGAATAATATTATATCTTTTCTTCCCAAAAGTTCCATTTCTTATCACTCCATACTGAAGCCCAAACAAGATTTATGTTTTCCCTCACATTCACATTCCATTTGCTACCCTTAATGTCTCTTTACTTAACTTCCCTTCTCTCGTGTATCCCCAAACAAAGGCTAAAAGTGGCATGTGAGTGTCACATGGAAATTTTTAGGAAAATACTCTCACATTTGTACAAAAGGTATTAAAGTATAAATTTTAAAGACTTTAGGATATAAAAACAAATGAGGATATATTAGTGCAAAGTAGGACAATTATAAGGTATTTAAGTGATAATTAGCCAAAATGGCATTACAATGATCAAGGTAGGGGTTATTACGGCTCGGATATGATACTTAGCATATCCATGTCTGCTTACTTATCACATATACTGATATAGATTCAAATATGCCTTTATATCCTTAGATATGATACTTACCATATCCATATCGACTTACTTATTATAGGATATAGACACAAATTTATCTCGGTAAGAAAAGCTTATAACGATATCTGCTATAAAATCGGATACATATATGGGTATGCATGCAAATATAAATGCGGATATACATGACGATGCAAAACAACTACTAGAAAACCAAATAATATTAAAAAGACTATAGTTCATGTATCACAAGAGAGTTCATTAATAAACTTTTTATATAAAAAAAATAGATCTTTTGACCATCAAAATCAACCTCAAATGCATTAATCTAAGGATTAAAATAGCAACTATATGATCAACATATATTCAGATATTTTCAATATGGATTTGATATTTTACTACATACATATATTCGTGACCATATACTATCGAATATAGATATTAATAATCATAATAGATACAGATACGAATAAACCATTTTGATATTTTTAGCCACCCTATTTGAAGGGGCATACAGGAAGAAAACCCCTTTCATATGAAAAAATAAAAAATAAAAAATAAAAATAAAATTGAAAAAACGTGTATAAAGAATAGTAGAGGGCAAGCGCCCCCTCACACAGCGAGCTCTAGCCATGTCGGCATTAAGATGGATTTCTTCGCGTTTATCGCTCAATACTCTTCGAAACCCTAACCCTAACCCTAAACTTCCTCTTCCATATCAACTCGTCTCCTCCCGCGGTATCGTTTCCAAGCTCTTCGTTGGAGGTGAGTCCAACACCAATTAGATTGTAGTTACCAATTAAAGTCATCACTTTTGTTTCCTTGTATTTTATTATTATCATTCTTATTGCTTAAAAAATAAAAATAAAAATTGTTATCTGTTCCACTTGAAAAGGAAAGGCATTTAGAACTGAGTGCTTTGAATGAGTTGATGATGAATTTATCATCATGATATGATTGGATGGAATGAATCTATTGTTAGGGAAATTTCAGGATTCTTCAATTTGATAAGAGAAATAATTTCTTGCAAATAGTGGTGTAAGGGTATTGGAGTAACCTTAATAAGAGTTTGATCATAGAAGTCTGATTGTAAGTGACAGTATCATTCTGGGTGCATCAACATAGTTGTATGTTCTCAAGTTTCTTTGTCCCGTTATCGATTCAATCTCGATGAATGTTCAGCTAATTATCTATTATTGGTCAATTGCAGTGAGATATTAGTTAAACTGCATGCCCATTATTTCCCTTTTTACTGTAATTTACAGCTTATAGAGTAAAACTTTGTACAATTCAACGCGTAAGCTTTCGTAGTGATCATCAGCATTGTCCCCATCTTAAACCCTTGGCAGTCGAACTAATAGGGACATTGATGGAGCACATGTCAATTCAAACAGAGTTCTGAAGAATAATCAAACAAGTCAAACGGATTTACATTCACAAGCATAAGCTTCAGGTCCTGTAAATATATTATGAAAGTAATACCTGTCTACAGCCCTAATGTCAAGCTAAATCAAATGCAATTTTATGGTTTTAAAAAGTTATCAAGTAACAATCAATCACGTGTTTCCTTATTTTTTGTCTTTCTTTTCTAACTAGTAGAGAATCATCTTGTAATCATTGTTTCTACAATAATTATCAAGACATGATACACAAAGGCGATATAATACTTAATGATATGAGATATGCAATCTCAAAAGTACATAAAAATATGTGTATATGTAGAGGAATGTGTGGGTTTACATTGAGTATATAATGTCAATTTCATATGCATCGAAGTTGATTAAAGTAAACCTTGCAAGTTAATTAGAATTTCCTTTAAAAAAAATTAAGAATAGTGTTATACTGAAAATCATCCATAGAACTCTCAAATGTTTTCAATGTTCTAAGAAAAAGAAAAGGAATAACAACAACAACTCAAAGCCTTTATCCCAAATGTTTGGGGTCAGTTACATGAATCCTATTCTTCCATTTTGTTCTATTGAGTCCAAGAGATTGTGAAGAATTATAACATCTGCAAACTAAAGAAAGGACAAAGATCACATTTAAAACTGCACAGTCAATTAATAATATCATCATCCTTTCATACATTTAGTAAAAAAAGAAAATAGAAAAGAAGATTTTTTGCAGGTACTCCAGTATGCCAACAATGAGTTAAAAACTACGAATTCATGCAATTTAAAAAAAATCACATATATTTTCTATAAAGCTAACACATAGCATGACATTTTTCACTCATCAAATAGAAATTTCCAAAAGATTTCCTCAGCAGATACTCATCAAAGCCAAAAAAATCAGCAAGAAAAAAAGAATTTCAGCAAAGAAGATGACAATATATCTTCTTCAATATTTATCACATATTAAAGAAGATTGGTCTTCTTCTTTGCTGGTCTTATTTCTTACATATTAAAGAAGACTAGTCTTCTTCTTTGCTGATCTTTTTTTTAAAAATCTTCATTTCTCTCTTTGCCTACTTCCTTCTCCTTATTTGCTCCTTTAGCCTCTTCTCGTTTTCTCTCCTAGCTCCTTTTTTTGGAAGACCCTGCATAAGGAAAATGTGTTCTTTCCCACAAAAAAAAGGAATAATAATAATAATAATTCAATAAATAGTAAAGAGGTTTATTTGCAATTTATCCTATAAACAAATCAACTAATATATTTCTCTAACTTAACAGTACCTGATTCATTCAAGTTCGAGCTTGCTCCTTATCTTCCGACTCGTACTCATATATGACCCAATCAATCCTCTTGTCTTTTAGGTTCCGACACAAAACACAAGGGTGTTCTTGAATCTCATCATGTCACCATGTGGCGTCACCCTATTGGTCCTCATCAATGGACTACACAAGTCTTGATCTAAGGGCTTGAGGATGTGGGGCGAGAGCGAAAGCCCCAAAGCAAAGAGAGAGTGAAGCAAATGAAGAGTTTAGATCAAAAACCTAATTCAAGATGGATGTTCCACGAGCTTCTCAATAGGATTCAAAATAATTCTCTATTGTGAATCCCATCTGCTTTGGATGGACTATGGAATATAAAAATGGTATAGATCTCAACTTGCCTATCAATCTAATGCGGTAAAATTTAGAATGTAAATTAGAAACATGAAGGTTTAGAGGTCTAATATATAACCAAGAAGAAAACTTAGGATCTAATATGATAAAAACCCTACAAAGAAATCTTAGAGAATGCTGATCTAATTATCACCTGAAATCTAAGAATAGAACGCAGGATATCTCTCAAAATTCATCAACAAAAGGAAAAAGGAAAGGACAAATGATGCTCAGACAAACAACAGTATAAAAAAGAAACCAAAAATTGGTTAGAGATTACCCGATAATATTTTCCTACATATATTTCCAAGAGGGTCTCATTAGGCAATCTGATGGTTCACAAAATTAGTGTGCTAGCATATGGGGTTTATATAATTATATAGTTCCATTGTATCTAATATGCATTGAATCTGTTCATATAACATGGATCCAAATGCATGAACACATATCTTTTTGATATTCTGAAATATCTGATGTAATATTTTTTCTTTGACCAAATTAAAGAAGATGCATGAATTTAGGATGCAGGTTATTTCCCTTCGAGGAATGATAATCTTTAACTAAAAGGGGTGTTCCCAATGTTTCTCTCACAAATTAAATCCTGGCTTGGTGCAAGATACACGCTTTTATATCCTTCCTCTTATAGTAAATGCAATATTCATGTTTATTTTGTCCAAAAGAAACATGTTTTTTTTATTTCTTTTACAAGTACTGGCAGTCTTGCACGTGCCACAAATTAAAACATTAGTTTTCTAAATTTTATTTAAGAAAGAAAAACAATAGCTTTTGTGTGTGTGCGCGCAGTGCGCGCGATGTTAAGTTGTTTATTATTTGGAACTGCTTTAGAAAGTAATTAAGATAAGTTCTCTAAGTTATATATATAATGTTAAGCTATTTATTATTTGAACCTGTTTTAAAAGGTAATTAAGAGAAGTTCTCTAAAGAATTGTGTATGTAATTTTCCTTTACAGAGAGAGAGAGAGAGAGAGAGAGAGAACAATAAAATTCTTTAATAAAATTGATTAGGGAGATTTTGTTATAATCTTTAACAGAATATTCTAGAGAGAGAGAGAACAATAAAATTTCTTTAATAAAATTGATTAGGGAGATTTTGTTATAATCTTTAACAGAATATTCATCACAAATTTACATTTTTATAGTGACAATTCTATAGTTTTATTCTTGTATACTAGTTTGCGGTCCGTGCGAAGCACGGTATTTTTTTTTCTACAGTAATCCCGTTTTTTTAATATGCACGATTTGATTTTTTGGAAGTGCTACAGTATCCCGTTCTGCTACAGTACCTTCCAAGCGCTACAGTATACACGTGTGCTACAGTAACACTTTTAACTACCTATGTGCCACAGTAATTTCTACTGTAGCATTTACTATAGCATGAACAGTGAATCGCTGATCCTCCTATTTGTATAAAGGAATAGATTTAAAAGCTTAAAATTTATTCTAATACTCAAAATTTTAATTTAGAAAATTATTACCTGTATTTAGTAATTTTATTTAACAGATAATGAGGTACTTGTAATAGTTTTTATTTATCTCAAATTATTGCAAATCATATTTCCTAAAGGGCTTAAACATAAAAAAAACATGTTTAAACATACCCAACAGTAAAGTGGAAGATGAGTAAGTGGGTAAAAATAACTTTTTATGAAGGGTTAAGAAGTAAAAATTGTGCTTTAGCCTTGAACATACAGCTCGTGCAAAGGGGAAAAAAACGAAAGATAAACTCAATTGGTTTTATCATCTACGCTTCTGAGAGAGGACGATCACAGTCCTTTTTCTTTGAAGCTACACGCGAGTTTACCCTTTTACCCCTCACTCTTCTATTGAGGTTGGTTATTCAAAATTTGGGTGCCCACGGTTGGTTTTTAATAACATAGTATAGATATTTGATATGAGTTAAATATATGACAAGTTTTTAGATAAAGTGTTGGAATATCCAGCGAGTACTGATATGCTAGATATATTGAACACAGGTGCATTTCCTAAATTGAAGCATGCATGCAACATAGCTTCCATGAGTAGATGATGATAATTGATGCTTGCATCATAGTAAGCTAGCTGAAAAAAGTGATTTTGGTTTCATTAGTTGTATTATCACTCATATCAGTTAAATTAATAGGCACATATTCTCTTATTTAGTGACATTAGTTTTAAGGTTGCCTTCATCTATTGTCATATAGGATGTAGGTACACTTGTTTATGAAAATGCTAATATTGCCTCAAGTTTCTATGCCAGGACTCTCATTCTACACAACGGAAGAGAGCTTATCTGAAGCTTTCTCACAATATGGCCAAGTCATTGAAGGTTTCTTTACATATATATATATATATATATAGTTCTTGACATATCTTTTTTTAGTTTTGTTCCTTTAATGTGAACGATCGCTAACCAATATGACTTGTTTATATACTAGCCAAAATAATTATGGACCGAGTTTCTGACAGATCAAAGGGTTTTGGATTCATCACATTTGCTTCACAGGAGGAAGCAGACAGAGCAGTCTCTGAAATGAATGGCAAGGTGACAGTTTATTTACATCCCAGTGTAGCTGCTTTTATATCCTTTAAACTATTTTATTAGCAATTACTCCCTTCTGTAACCCAGACGATGTTGTTTTTCCATTAAATTGAGATGTCAAGTGATTCTCATGGGATAATAAGTCCTCAGTTTAATCGAGAAAAACATAATAATATTCTAGGGTAAAACGATGATTTAGAGTCACGTGATTTGACATCTCAATGTAACTAAAAAATAACGTTGTTAGAAGTTTATGGAGTATAAATGCTAATAAAATAGTTTAAAGGGTACAAGTGACTATTATTGTATAAGAATAATGGGCATCTTCCCTCATATGAAAATGACGTGGCTCAATCTCAACTAAGTAAATGAATGAGGGAGAGAAACCCTCCTAGCAATACTTGTTAAGATCGAGCTAGATCTTCATTGTATATGAGAGATTCCGCTCATATGTCATATGACATATGATATTCATTTACGTCTTATTATACAGGAAAGATGGTTGTATTTGCAATTAATTTTTCTGTCTTGTTTATACAAATCTTTGCAGATAAATTGACACATAAATTACTGAGTGCAGATATTGAATGGGAGGACCGTGTATGTGGACTACGCAAAAGCCAAAGTACCCCACGATGCTCTTCCTATTGCAAGGCCTCCTCCACAACCATTAAGCGACAAATGATTCTGTTGGCCTTGATTTAGTCAAGGCCTATTTTTGTCCGAGAAATTTCTTACTATTTGAGAAAGTTTACAGTAGTACTTTGTAACCAGAGTCTCTTTGCTTATTTAGAATCTTGTCTATCTGTGAATAAATAATCGAACGAACTTTTATCTCCTCAACTGTGATATTGTACAATTTGGTTCATCTACCCTTTGGTGAAAACAACTAGAATGAAATTTGTTGATTCGTTGTGTAATGGCTGGAGAGAAAAATCCAATGTTCATGTTGCCTGAAGAAAAATGCCTTAATGACCTAAAATATGGGACCAACAGGAGGATATGTGAGGTGTCCCCCTCCTATTGCATAATGAGCTGGCCATCATTAATGATGACCAGCTCATTATGCAATAAGAGAGGGACATCTCACATGTTCCCCTGTTGGTCCCATATTTTAGGTCCTTGTAGCAAAGCTCCTGCCTGAACTTTGCAAAGCTGTGTGGGGGACGAAACTTTACAGTAGTACTTTGTAGAGGTTAGCACTGAATATATCAGTGTTGCTAAGGAGACAATTTCCCTTCTCGTTGTTAAACTGTTATTTCTTTCTCACAAATGAATGGTTCAATTTTCATATGAAAGAAACAACAGCAGATTTTAGTGGTGTTATAATTTCACGGTCACTCGCCATACAGTGCATACATGCGAAGGAATATGCCTTTTAAACTTTAAAATGTAACGAAATCCATTTATCAAGATCTAAAAAAAAAAGGTAAATCGCGCTAAACCCCCAAGAAATTTTAGTATCTTGCAGTAAACACCTGATAACTTATAGAATTGCACTAAACCCGCAAATAACTTCTTGAAATTGCAGGAAACCATCAAATAACTTTTTGTATTTTGCAGATAAAATTAGGGGGGAAAAGAAAAAGGCATTTTGAAAGTTATCAGGGGTTTTACATGATTTATTCTGAAAATTTTATTGGGGGTTCAGTGCATTTTGAAAGTTATTGAGGTTTTTCTACATAATGGTGAAAGTTTTTTGGGGGGTCTAGTGTAATTTACCCTTTCAAAAATCACACTGCCCTAAAGCCCAAACTGCAACCAGGCCCAATTCCTGGCACGCCCCGTTTATACAATGCCCCTAGTCATTTTTAATTTATAAACTTTTAGCATCAGACCGCCCAGTTTTGGCCCCCCAAAATCGCGGTTAGGGTTTTAGAGAGTCGCCATGGCTCGCCTGAATCTAGAGCAAATCGCTCGAGATGACGAAGACCTCGATTCCTCGTCAACAACTTCTCTTAACCTCTCATCTCGAGCTCTCTCCGATGTAAGCAAGTCCTTCTCACAAACTACGGCGGTTAAGGCATTTTCACGAACACTTTGTGTCCTGATATCTCCAGGTTTCGTGCTTGGCGAGTTTCAGGAACTTGGAGAAGCTCGATCTCGAGTTCAACTGCCTCTCCTCCCTCGAGGTGTCGCAATTCGTCGATATCTTTCTTCTGCAAAGTTTGCAATTTGTAACGTCTCTGAGATGTGAAAACTTGTTGCAGGGTCTGTCTTCGTGCGCCAACTTGAAATGGCTGTCAGTTGTCGAGAACAAGCTCGAGACTTTGAAAGGAATTGAATGCCTCTCCAAGCTTACGGTGATTTCCTCGTACTCTTTTATTATTGTTTTAATTTGTGCAGTTGAGCTATGCCCTTTTTACAGTATCCAGAATGCAGACACTCTGGAAGCGTTTGGTTCACGATGGGACAGGGACTAGAACTTTAGTTGGGACTGGGATTAGGTGGGACTAGGATTTGTAATCTCAATCCCACGTTTGGTTCTGTGCTCGATGTCCTTGGGATTAGAATGCTCAAAATCACAATCCCATGTTAGGTTCCATGTGATGGGACTCGGACATAAATTGGGTTGCTATTGACTATTTTAATTACCCTATAAAGTGAAAAGTTTCATTTTTTTTTTCAGCTATTCTTTCTTAATTTTTTTAATGAAGTCCTTGAGCCACTTATCAACTGGCTTGAGGAAGCTAAAGAAGAAAAATAAAAATAGAGGAAATGAATACATGCCAATATTACTAAAATCCACATACCATCAAAACATAAATTGCCAATGTGCATACAAGCCAACAGTACCAAAATCCATAACTAAGTTTGTATTACAGAATATTAATGTCACACACACACACACACACAAAAGATCTACATACCACACTCCGACAAAAATCATATCAACGAACCCCACTAGTCTTCTTCCTATCACCAGCAAGCCTCTTCCAATACCCAGCAACCTCTTGAAACACATCAACAAATCCCACTAAATTCTTCATTGAAAAATCTGTACGAAACCCATATGAAGAGTTAAACATTCAACTAAAAATAGTAAAAATGCTGAAAAATAGACAACAGAACAACTTTATATGAAAAAAAAAACAGCTCAAAAATACAAAAGCCATTGGTAGTCATCACAGCATTGAAAACCATCTCTAAAACATTGGGCAAATCAAGTATTCAACAAAACCAATCTCAGAAAAATACAAAAAATAGCTTCCGAGGTTAAGTTTCTAGCACTTCTCAGGTCCTGTAAAATTGAGAGTTTAACTGAAGTCTTAAGAAAAAACAGGTAACGTATAAATTTATCATGGATCATGTCTTCATTCTGCTTTCATGTTGATGAATATGCCAGAAGAAACACCATATGCAAATATATATCCTAGGAAATAAGAGGTATACAAGGATTACAAAAGAAATATTTTCACATAGCAAATAGGCATTCAGAAATCAGAATAACATCTAGCAGCAGCAAATATTCATACTCAACGATGATGGCCCCATTGCCATCAGCTCATTTAATCTCCATATGAGCTTTCTGGTAAAATCATGTGCCTCAGCGCATCAGCTAGAAAATCATCAAAATCAATAGCTATTACTGCTTCTTCCTTAGCTCCATATACCAGCCTCTAAATTCTGTAAGCAAAGTAAAACCGACTGAGTTAAATCCGTTCAGATGATTTCAGTGAAGTGAAAAGCTATTACTGCTTCTACCTTAATTCAAGAAAGATGAATTGCACCAAAACACATTGGACATGGCTCACAGGAAGCATAAATTTCACAGTCAGAAAGCTCCAGTTGTCCTAGTTTCTTACAAGCCTGCATCAAAGGATCAATCCATTGAGGCACTGTGCAAATGCAATATGTTACAAAGCACACTCTCTGGTACATGAAAACTTAGCGAACATTGCTGTACAAACTTACATGTATATATAACTGTGTATGTACTATTATTTGCATTGCAACAACAAGCTCTAAGCAGTGTTATTCACTTATTTGAACATATGAACACGTGTTTATAGTATCTTGCATTACATCTCTCTAGCACTTGCTGTTTAATAAACGATAAAGTAAATTAATACTCCAGCATGCCAAAAAGGAATGGAGCTCTAGCCGCGAATGCCAAAAAGGAATGGAGCTCTAGCCGCGAATTTGTAACAGAGCATATAAGTACATACTTAACCAAAGCATTTATCACCAGGTAAGCTACTGCTTACAGACTCCAACAAACTAACTGTTATGACCTATAAAAGCTAAGCCTCACATTGCTCTGTTGTTGGTAAAGATAGACTTAATACATCATCTCCATCCATTAAACACTAACCATGATGGATTGGAACAATGTAAAATGGTATTTAGAAACTTTTCACCTCAATCATGAACAAAGATATGAGGTTCAATAAATTTTTCAGATACTCTAGGAAAAGAATATAAAAAACATTGATATATACAATGTATGTTATATTGATTATGTCACTAGATCACAATCCTTGTACCCATCACCTAAAACATTCTCATCTCAGTCAATAAACTAATAACTAACATGCACTAATAATGGATTAATTATTGTTGATAGCAACCATATGGCGACAATAAGAAATATGACAAAATGTATTTAGCACACCAATAGTTAAAATGAGAAAATTCGTTAGTCCAACTTAGCAAATCATGAAGAGGGTAAAAAAATCATTGGAAATTTTAAATTGATAACTCCATTATGTTTTTCAATAGTGTTCTATATATAACACCACCTTCTATAGCACCTTATTTCATTATATACAAATCATCATGTTCAAGACTAGAAAAGGTGGCAGCTTGTTCAGTGACAAATGAATGCTATTAGTGTGCAAAGTTAGGATCTGAATAGAGGTATGCCATCTACATTGGCCACAATCATTGGAAAATTTAAATTAAATGTATATACTATTTTTGTAAGATATATTTCATTCTAGAGCATGCTAGAGTGATAAGTAGATTGGTTATTTTTTAGCAGACCTCTTTCAAGTTGTAATTACATGTAAAACATATTAAACTGGTTACAACAAATTCTACTCAAAATCTTATATGCAAAAAAAAAAAAACCCAACTCATTAGTTTCTCATATATACAAATGAAAAATATATAAATTAGTAGATTCACATATACTTGATTAAGAAACTAACCCCAAATCACATTAGCGATAAACTTTTCTCCATGGGCTAAATTTGATGAACAACTACACATAAATGAACAAAACTAACAAAAAACTAAAGCAGAAACTAGAGCCTATTCATCCTAAAATCATCAAAATCACGAAGATTATGTACCAACATGCAATTTTTTATCTTTTATCATGTATTAATCAAGAAAATATTTTACAGATCAAATCAAAACAAATGTAAAATGCAATTGGCAACATAATACCTCGAGAGATCTGATCACAATCAATGACAATCACAAATGACGAATTTGGGGGCGGAGGAGCAGAGATCAAGTGGAGATTGTGGCTGAGATTGAGACAGATTGAGCCTGAGATCGACCAGAGATCAAGGTCGAGTCGAGATCAAGGTCGACTTGAGATCAAGGTCGACTCGAGGCTGAGATCGAGCAGAGATCGGAGGTGGAGCGGAGATCGAGTAGAGATTGAAAGTCAACTCGGATTCAATGAGAGAGGAGATCAGAGGAGAGCACAAACAATAAATCAGGATCGTGATTTTTGAGAGGCGAGGTTGGATGATAGATCTCGATATCCTAATACCAAGGGGGTGGAGGTATTTCATAATCCTCATTTTGGGTTTTAAACCAAAGTCCCTGTCCCACCTAAGTCTCAGTCCAATGTATTACCAAACATGGGTGTAGACACATGTCCTAGGATTTCAAGTCCTAGTCTTAATCCCTAGCTTAACCAAACGCACCCTATGTATGCAAATTTTAAATTTGGATTTCAAAAAATTGAAAATTTGAATCATTAAATATGATCTAGTATATAGAAACTATCCAGAAATTAAATTCTCAATGTTACAGAAGGCGTTATGCAGACTAGGCGTTCGAGCTGGGGCCTAGCGCCTAGGTTTTTGCCTATTTTTTAATTTATTTTAATTATAATAATTCAAAAAATATGTATTAAGTTCATATAAAATTACAAAAAAACATAAATAACAAGCTTAGATCCATAATAAACCATGAATAAATACTAAATAGCTAAAGTAGTAACCAAATACTAAAAAACATCACAATGTGCGACATAATAAGTCATCAAAATAGTAAATAATATCGCAAACTCAAAAGTCTAATGCAGAAGAAGGAAAAAAAAACGAATAGTCTAAATGTCTAGTATAGGATACTCATATAATCTAATGAAATCATCATCAATCATTATCATCATCATGGAAATCCTCGTCTGTGACATCATCGTCAGAGGCAAGAGACTCTTCTTCTCTAGTAATCATCGAAGGTCCTGCAGCTCCTGCTATTCTTTCACTCCTCCTGTTTGCCACAACCTCAGCCGCTCCAGATACATTCTCCACCATCGTCCAACTAATACCCGAACCATGATATGTCTCTTCCACGTCATCAGAGGGGACTCCTCCTAGGACCTATGCACGTGCTGTAGTACGATCTTTCATTAGCACGCCTTTGCTTTCTCCTCTTTTTTTTGGGCATTGAACTTCACAAACACAAGATCCTCCAACCTCTTCGACTCTAGTTGGTTTCTCTTCTTCATGTGAATCTTTAAAGAAGAAAAGAACAAATTAGAAAAGTCATAAATAGATAACTTTATCTTATTAATTTTAGATATTTATGTAATTTATTCCCTCAAATGTGCTCCAGTTCCTCTCGCATCCAAAAGAATTGCTAGCGAGATTAGTTCCTCTTGCATCCAGAAGAATTGCTAGCGAGATTAAGAACCTTCATCGCCACGTTTTGCAGAAAGGGATAATCACCGTCATACATTGTAGGCTGTCTAAAAATCACAATAGATAGCTTATTCAAACAAGCTCCGACAACGGAGGTCACAATCAGACGACTTCCCAATCACTGCATCCACAACTCCACAATTGCCACAAACGCGACCTCACTTCTGAGATGATTGATCTTGATGGCTGTGACAACAGCATGGCTAATATCATAGCAACTATTAGAGATGCTGATGAGCAGTGTGATGATTTCAGAAATAAAAGGTTGGACTCAGTTGGTGAGTTGCTTGGTAGAGAGCTATGGGCAAATATTCGTCTTCAAGACACTATGGATGTTGATTTCCGTCTAGCTTCAACAACGAAAGCTACAATCAAATAGCTTTCGGGTCGGTGATCGAAAGCGGCAAATAGAGGACTTTTCACATAGATCTAGAAGGGTTACAATTCAACGACACTTCCGACAACTGATGAAAACTCTATTCAGCAGTCTTCACAATCTGCAGTGAAAGTTACAATCTGACGGCTTTCACACTCCACAACAGCTAAAGCTAGGATTACTGAACGACGGTCCTTGCAACGCATTACAGAAGAAGTTACAAATCAACTAACTCCTTCTGAAACGCGGATGTCATCCCCGCGTCACCAAGTTGGAAATGAAGGCGACCCTCGCGTCGTCAATGCACAAGCCAAACGTGAGCGACCCTCGCGTTCAATGGTGTTCAACCAACAGCGACCCTCGCGTCGTCAATGCACAAGCCAAACGTGAGCGACCCTCGCGTTCAATGGTGTTCAACCAACAGCGACCCTCGCGTCGTCAAGCCACAAACCAAACGTGAGCGACCCTCGCGTTCAATGGTGTTCAGCTAACACCCAACTTCGCGTCTCAATTCAAAGAACACGAAGTTGAGGTTCTGAACGCCAGATTGGGCGTTTGACTCACTCAAACATGAGTCGAACGGTTCCAAAACCGTTTTTCCCACGTCCTGAGGGATTTTCGCCCACATAGGAGCGGATATAGGAGTCAGTTACAATCTCCTATCCCTCAATAAAAGCTCAACAAACCCAACGGAGTAAAGGGTTGGATCATCAGAATCTAAACCAGACGAGTTGGTTAAAGGGGCTGGCTCTTTAAAAACTAAGGGGTGAGTGGTTGGATTTTTGACATCTGAACCGCACAGGTTGGATTCTCAGGATCTCAACCACTCAGGCTTGGAGATTCAGCAGCAACGAAATCCTTAGAGATAGGATTTTTGAATCAAACTCAGAAGATCAAATCTGAGAGGATTCTTCGACAACGGAAAAACAGCTTGATCATTAACCGAATTTTCGGTTCCAACAACTCTATTCACAGAGTTCAAACTCGTTCTGAGTTCTTAAACTCATTTAGAGTTATTCATAAAACTTTCCACGAAAGTTCATCGTTCCCACGAGATAAAGACGGTCGGATCGTCAACGGAGAGCAAGTTCGACGCAATCAATCGAAGGAAGCACTCCATCGCTGCCAAGAAGAACCCAGTTTTAAACAAAGGGGAAAACCAAATTCGTTTTCCTCTCTTTTGTAATCAAGTTGTAACCGAGATCAAAGGAATCAAAATCACATTTTCTTTATTCTCTTCTTTCCCTACAAACATACATATACCACCAACTAGCTGCAAACACATTGTCTCAATTGAATTTACCAGTGCAAAAAATAACTTATGATTGATAACTTGATATATTCAATTTATAAACTAAATTTATCTAGGTTGAAGTCCATTTTTTATTTAGCTTTCACGGCCAAACTTCTACCAAATGAGCCATGATCCTTTCTGTACTTCTCCATAAACTCCTTAGTATCCTCAAATTGGTGTTCCTCATCGGGATAGAGCAGCTCCACATCTAGAAACCCCTCCTTTCCCACCCTAGAGTTCTTAGCAACATCATCTCGAAAGAAATAGTAAGGGTTAAGGATATAAGCTGCCATATGTAAGGGTGTATATAATTGATCCTTTGACTTGGAATGTATAATATCAATCACGGACTTACATAGGCTCTCCTATTTCTTCAAAACAAGCTTGATCTCCTTCTTTATGTCTTCAAGCATCCCACGACAAATCTCATTGAGGGTCTTTAGTCGCTATCGTCCACCCTCAACGTGCGAAAAAGGGGAGCATAAATCTTCAATTACTTGCTTATAGATTGCCATCAACTCTCACACAAGACAATGGCCTCTACTTTTGTACCATTTGCGGACTTTTGGAATGCTTGCTTTTTCTTCATTCTTCATTCTTCATTAGAAAACATGAGTCTTAGCTTCAGTTTCTTCTCATGAATACTCCACAGGGTCAAGAATGTAGTGGCAAAGCGAGTGGCTTCAGGTCTAACAATCTCCCTCATCTGATACATGCGGCGCATCAAGTTCAAGATCTTGTGGTGGCTGTAGATGAAGACGGTGAGGGCATTCGCTTTTCCAATAATTGTTTTGAAGGTTGACAATTTTCCAATGCCCTCAAGTATCAGGTCAATAATATGAGCTGCACAACTGGTCCAAAAGATACTCGGCATCTTCTCCTTCAATTTCTCCTTTGTTGCAATATTTGCAGAAGCATTATTTGTGATAACCTGTATGACCTTCTGTGGCCTAATCTCCTCAATGCATGCATCCACCCACTCAAAAATGTATTCCCTTGTGTGCGAGTTCCTGGAGCACTCAATCGACTTATAGAAAGTTGTGCCTAGCCTGCTTTGAGTGCACAAGTTCATGTTCGACATCATCTTCCTATTTGACCAGGCATCTGTCATGATAGAACAACCACTCTTCCCCACTCCTCGTGCTCCTTCAATGATTCCCTAGTCTCATTCACAACACCCCTCAACAACGGCTCCCTCAACATATACATGCTAGGCGGTCGGTAGGTACGTCTATAATCCCCAGTAGCGCTGCACATTTGCATAAAGGAGTTGGTAGAGAGGACATGAAAAGAAATGTTATTCTCATATGCCCATCTAGCAATATGCTTGTGAACCCAATCTCTCTTCTCTTTCGTATAAGCTTCCTTAACTCCAGGCTGAATCATCTTTCCCTTCAGTCTTTTTGCTAGCTCGGGATCACTAGCAGTATAAGCATCCATTGGCCTAACGGTTGGCTCTCTAGACCTCTTTGAAGATTCGCCCATTGTATGTGTAGAAGAGACAACTTCCTCTCCTTCAATAGTCATTAGATCCAGCTTGTCGAACTTTGCTTCATCTTGCAACTCCATCATATGCATTTCGTTTAGTTTCTTCCTCCTGGAATTAACATACATAGCTTCTTGGATCTTCTTCCTATCAACAGCCAAAATTTAGTGCATTTTATGCAATTGTTTCATCTGCTGGCAAGATGCTGTTTCAATCTAAAGACCTCCCTTTCATGTTGTGCGAGCACAATTTACATTGCATCAAACACAATTTAGTTGGATCTGGAAGAAACCAAACTCCCAACCGATATCTCCCAAATTTCTTTTATCTTTCACAGGGGCTTTCGCGGAAATAGAGGTGGAACCCACAGATTCCTTGAAGGAATATTCGACATTCTATATCATAACAATTCAACGAACAAATCATTCATAGATCAAATCATCAAATCATGACAAATAAAAGATTCAAATAAATCACATAACTTGATCATTTATTAAGTATTAACATCTATTTGGTCTTCTCTTCTATAAGACTATATGTAAAATTGAACAAGATTTTAATCTTAATTACTAATTAAATAGATTAACTGAAATTAACTAAATTGAACAAAATTTGAACTAAAATTGAACAAGATAAAACTAAAATTAAAAAATATTAAACTAAATTAACTAAAATAAAACAAGATTAAAATGAAATTAACTAAAATTATCTACAATTAACTAAAATTCAACAAGATTAAACTAAAATTAAGCAAGATTAAACTAAAACTAAATTAAACTAATTAATTAAATTTAATTGAACAAAATTAACTATTTAACTTTAAAAAACAGTTCATAAGTGAAATTTTGTTCTATAACAGTAAATAAGCTTAAAAAACAGTTTAAAATAAACAAGTTATTGGGGCAATAAGTTTACTTATGGATAGAATCCGATTTTGGATATGCTGATGGTGAATCCATCCGCGGGTGAGAAAATCTTACCTGAGGGTCTGCGGGAGGTGGTCCGGTGACGGCTGCAGGCAGTGTTTTAAATGTTGGCCGATACGTCGGCATTTCGGATTTAGGAGCCAATCGACACGATATTGAACTTTCCAATACGTATTGCGTTTTTAGGGTTCGTGTCGGATATATCGGGGCAAGGTTTTAAATGTCGGTTATCGGGAATTTATCGGACAGTCAAAATCCTTATCGGATAGCGGAAATCGGGGATATATCGGGGATAAGTAGTATTTATCGGAGTAATATACTAGCAAATAATAAACAAACATAAGCTTGAAAAAAATATAATGTTAGTCAAAATGGAATAATAAACAAACAAATAATAAGATAACATAAAAAATGAAGAACCATCTACGCATCTACATAATTATTGTTTAATCATGAAATTCATAACTAACTTACTAAGTTGATATTTAGTAGTTATGAGTCATTATCAATATCCATAAACAAACATAAGCTAATCATCAATCAACCAAGTTCCAAAAGCAACGAACAGTTCATAATTTGTAAACATTCAAAGAGCAAATCCAAAAGAAAGTAAAAGCTCCCAAATCCTACTTATCGGCCGATAAAGCCGATAATTAGAGCCTACTTATCGGCCGATAAGTGCCTTTATCGCCAATAACTCGCCGATAAACCTCAAAAAACGATAACCGATTAAAAATCCTACTTATCCTAGCGGAAAGCTCCCAAATCCGATAACTCGGCGATAATATCGGATTATCGGCCGATATTTAAAATCATGTATCGGGGAACATGTCGGATATGTCGGACGGATATATCGGGGGACATGTCGGATATGTCGGTCAATTTTCCAGTCTGAAAAATTAGCTGATTTTTTTAATTATGTTTATCTAATCATGTTTGGTCTTAAATTCTTGTTTGTCTTAATATCAATGTTTTAAATATCGGTTGATAAACCGATATTATCTCCGATTTATCGGGTTTGGAGGGCTTTCGCTATGATAAGTTTAATTCTACCGGTTATCGTTTTTGGATGTTTATCGTTGATAATGCAGCGATAAAATGAGTTATTGGCTGATATTATCAGTCCAAAAATCAAAATTATTGGTCTTTAGTTTGAGATTTGATTTCGGGCAACGGACACCTATTCAATGCACTAACCCAAGTTTCTACCATTGGTTAGTAATCCTAAACATAATTATTTATCACTGTTATAAATAACGGTAAATAGCCCCACAATAGCGGCGCTAATAGAGTTAGCGGTCCATTCCCACGATGCTATCGCCCATTACGCTATCGCGCAATAGCGGTGACATATTACGGAATATGTCTGTTCACAAAAGCGACCAATAGTGTGTCATAACGGTAAATAGTGAGCGATTGCATTCAAAATTTACTTTTTGACTGCTATTTAAAAGCGGTTTGAGGCTTATTTTTTTAAATTAAACTCAACCCTTGATCACTGCATTCCACCGTCTCCTGTGATTTTCAGCATACTCCCGTCATCTCTCATAGCCTCTATTACCTACCTTGATACTTTCCCTCACCTCCTTCACCGTGAGCTCCTCTTAGGACAGTCTTGTCACCGCTAAGCTCTTCTTTTCGAAGACGACGATTTTTTAACTCATCCAGTCATCTTCGGTATTACGTGATGGTTACATGTCCATTTCATGTTTAGGATCTCTTTAAATCATCCAATATGTACTTTTAGATTTCTTAGATTTTTTTTATTTTTTTTAGTATTTATACATATCTAAATTAGACCGCTATTTGACTTTGCGCTTTTTACCATTATTTTACCGTAATAGTTCGAAATAGTCTTAGCGATGCCTCACCGCTACGCGACGCTATCCGCTATCGACGATCTTGTTATTTACATTTTGGTATGTTTATATTTCATTGAGTACGGTTAGATTATATTTTAGAATATTATATTATGTATATCACTATCTGGTAATGTCACTCCAATAAATACTACTTATCCACAATATATCCTCAATATTCGCTATCTGATATGGATTTTGACCGTTTGATAAATCTTCATTAACCGATATTTAACTTCTTGCTTAATATTGCTTGACAAAACCTAATCAGTTAGGGGAAATAGGAAAAAAGACCGAAGTCATTTTCGTCGCTCATCTTCTCTCTCCTTCGACATCTCATCAGTCTCTTCTCCAAGCTATTCCTTTGATATCAATATCGGACGATCTTCTCTCTCCTTAACCGCCAACATCGGACTCCTCTTTTTTCACATCTTTCCTTTAACATCAACCTAAGCATCATAAGTTATTTTCTTTTTTATATGTTTAGACAATAGAATTTATTAAGTATGTTTAGATTTCATTTATAATTTTTATATTACACATATGCACATCAGCCAATATGAAAATCCGATATTTTTTTCATGTCCCCGACGTATCCCCAATTTTTACTATTCAACATAAAATTTAGCCGTCTGATATGAACCCGACATCTGACATTTAAAACATTGGCTGCAGGATAGGATGAGAATGTGAGAGAGAGGGTGAGACTGAGAGAGAGAGAGAGAGAGAGAGAGAGAGAGAGAGAGGTGGCTATGAGTGTGAGATAGAGAGGGGGAGAGAGAGTTAGGCAAGCATTAGGTTAAAATTTGGTTTGGGAATGAGTTTCGGCTAACGGGTACAGATTTAATATTTAATTTTTTTATTTCAGAAAGCTAAGCGGTCCACTTAAGCGGGCTACCTAGCCCTAGGCGGTGCCTAGGTGCTGCGTAGGCGGAGCGGCCGCCTAGTCTGGCCCCTTTGGTCGAAACTGGGCAGCGGCGGCTCTGCCTATGCAGCGGCCGCCTAGTCTGGCCCCTTTGGTCGAAACTGGGCAGCGGCGGCTCTGCCTATGCCTAGACAGATGCCTAGGCCGAGTTCTGTAACACTGGAAATTCCCAAGGGTTTCAATACGATTCACCAGTGTCTCGTATTAATTATAGACAAACCAACATTTTGGAATTTTTGTAAAGTTGCTTAATTTTTTGCCCCTTGATACCTGATTAAAGACATACCAAACTCATTGAGAATTTTGTATTTAGATTGCTCATGTGTCTTACATCACATCAAGCAGTATGGATTTTCAATTTGGGGATAAAAAATTTAGGTTTGGATTGGTAATATTTACTTTGTGAAAATTATATATAGTTAGTCAAATTGAGTTTACATTAAAAATACTAAGCTTATGGTGGAGAATGCAATCTCATCATGCTGATTTATCTGTTGTACTAGAGTACTAGTGTAGACCCTTTTTTTAATGATTGACATAATTCTTGTTCCCTGTTGGTCTAGGTGTTTAATGCTGGAAAGAATAAACTTCGGAAAATTGATGAAATCAGCGCAGTTACGAGTTTGAGAGCATTAATCTTGAATGGTATCTTATTTTACTTTTTTTATCTCTTCCTCACTGATTAAAAATCATTTCTAGCCTGTTTCAGTGGATATCATTGTTATATTTTTATATATTCTTGATATCTTTAGCATTGCTAACTATCTGCTTGATTTTCCTTTTGTAGATAACAACATATCTTCCATTTGCAAACTTGATGAGCTTACGTACTTGAATACACTTGGTAAGGCCACATAATCTTCTGGCGAAGTTAATTCTATTTACCTTTGTAATATGTCTGATACATATTTAGCTACGAACTATCTTTCTTGGAATTTTCATGAATTTTCTGACAGTCCAAATTTTTTAATGCGAACCGCTATCACTGATAATTCAGATTCTTTTCGTCCTTTTTTGGTGGTTTTTTTTGGGGTGGGGGGTGGAGGGGAGGTGGCGATTGTTCCTCAAGGTATTTATCTGTTGCTAAGAATGATGTACCCCTTTGCCAGGAATAAGGTTTAGATGAGGAAACAACCTAACGTAGAATGTAATATGAAATTGCAAATATAAATCTTATAACATTGGGAATAATTATTTATGCTGAACTTTAAGCTAGCGCTTAATGGTGTATGGTTTATAAGTGAATTTTGTGAATCTCGTGAAGTTGTTGATACTATATGACCATGAGTTTTCAGTCATCTAAACAACTGAGTAGGACAGGATATTGTGTACCTATCAATTTTGTAGGTTACTCCTCACTGGTGGTTGCTCATGTATGTGTGTGAGAGTAAAGATAAAGAGAGAAGGCAGGAGGGAGGGAGGGAGGGAGGAGCAAAGGAACAACTGAAATAACATGAGCTCCTACTATTGATAATACATTTAAATATGCAATACTATATCTATTCTAGCAGGTTTTAATCACCCACTCTGCTTTTTTGCCAATCACATTTTCTGTCATATCTTGATTACATCAACTTTTTGGGAAAATTGCTTCTTGCCCCCTACCTTCTGAAAAACTTGCTCCACCTACGAAAGTTGTGTCATGCTTTCGCTCCTGGACACAAAAACCCACATATTTTTTTTTAAAACCCCTGAACATCCTTGTCTACCTTTTCACCTTCTCTCTTTTCCCTCCAAATTCCCATGGACCGATGTCATAATGAACCTATATTTGTTCCCTTAATATCCACCTACAGCTGCCTTTGCCTTTTCCCTCCACCTCCTCTTCACTGTTCAAGATCCCCTACGCTGCTTCCCTTCCCTTTGCACCCCCTCACAATGAAGCAGTGGTGGGCCCTAAGAGCAGCCGAGGCAAAGGGAGGATGTGGGCAACCTCAGAGTAGAGTTTGGCAGTGGGCTGTGGCAAAGTTATGCACAATGTATAGCTAAAGGTGAAAGAGTTCAAAATAAGTTAGACAACAACGGTAACAATTAATAGATAAAGGTGTCGAAATTTTACACAGAGTAACTAATGATAGCTAAACGTGACAAAAATGTGCTAAAAGTAACAAGTTAAAGACAATGATGAAATTTATAGCTAAAGGTGAAATAGTATTAAACAAGGTAGACACAAAGGTGACAATTAATAGCTAAAGGTGATAAGATTCGACACAAATAATAGCTAAAAATTTCAAAATTATGCTAAAAGTTAAAAAAATAATAATAAGGCCCAAAGGTAACAATTAAAAGCTAAAGGTGACGAAATCCACCGCCTCTATCATCACCTCACCAACAACCTCTCCTCTGCCGCCACCTTCCTTCATGCTCGCCTCTCTTCGGGGCCCATCACTGCAAATCCCACTTCGTCTGGTGGCGTCGGAGGGAGGGTGGACTGTTACGGTGATGGAGGGAGGAGTGAGCTGGCGGCAAAGGAGAAGAGGTTGGCGGCAAAGTGGAAGAAATTGTGGTTGAGGGAGATGGAGAGAGGGTTCATGAGGAGATGTCAGAGAAGAGAGGCTGAAGATGATAATGTTGCAAGGGTACTTAAGCTACTTTAAAAATGCATGTGAGAACATGGGGTGAAAATATGATATTTTGGGTCCAAGGGTAAAAGTTGTAAGGCCTTTTAATGGGTAGAAGGCACATTTTTTGAAGCCAGGACGGTGGGGTGGAAGCAATTTTCCCAAAATTTTTGAATGTTTATATTACTTGAGGCTTTGAACTATTCCTTCCAAAACTTTAAATCAATTTGACAGCCAATATGTGCCACTTCTTAAAGATTGAGGAAATAATATTTACATAATCGCGATCATAGCTTCATCATAGCTTCATATATCCTGCACAAATAGCAGAGCTTTCTGGAGCAATTTAAAAACAAATCTTATTGATCATGCTTCATTTGATTATATTAATTTCATTCTCCTTACCCTGTCCATTTTGCATTATGTTTACGTCTTGATTTTAACTTGGAATTCTTTCTAAATTTTGAAGGATATGTATCTGTGAATAGTTGAATGTTGTTGTGCATGATTTTTCAACCTATATTATTTCTTCAGAGCTATTTGAAGTTTTAATGCAGTAAATCATAATATTGCTAATGAGAGTGCTTTCCAACAAACCGTATTTAAGAGATTACTTTATTTGTTTTCGGGCTTCTTCTGTACAGTTCTTTCTAAAAACCCAATTTATGATATTGGCGATTCTTTGATGAAGGCAAAATCTCTCAGAAAGGTAAGCATTGTTAATTGACAGTTTTGCTATCTGCTCCTTTATTTGTATGTATCTCATGGCAGATACATAAGGTGATGAAGTACTAATGCTTTCTACTAATTGTTTGTTTAGTTGTCCCTCTCTCATTGCCATCTCGAAAGGATTGGATCTTCCCTCACATCATGTGTTGAGCTGAAGGAGCTACGACTTGCTCACAACAAGATCACTGTAAGTGCTTGGTGGAAATTGGATTTATGTGTGTGTACATACATACATATACGCTTGTTGATTTTGAAATGTTTTTGTTTTTTTGGTGATTGAATTTTTTTCCATCTTTTAATTTTGCTTCCGAGTATTATTCATATCTCAGACCATCTCAGCTGAATTGGCACGGAATATTAGACTTCAGAATTTAGATTTGGGTAACAACCTGATAGAGAATTTCTCAGAATTGAAGGTATAGAACTGGGAACGCTCTTAAATGTAGTATTTTTTTTAAATTAGTAAACCTTGAATTTTTATTTTCTGTATACCTTCAATTAAACAATACTATGCTACCAATCACCTAAATTACAGGTGCTTTCTTCGTTGCCTAACTTGAAGAATCTCAACTTCCAAGGAAACCCTATTGCACAGAAGGATAAGTTGGCAAAGAAGGCAATTCTTTTGCATTGTTATTTAACTTCTCACGTTTCTTTTTAACTTGTATACACAGCAAAATAATAATAATAATAATAAATATTTTCCCCTCATATAACTGTGTTTCCAGGTTAAACAGTTAGTGCCCAATTTGAGAATATTCAATGCAAAACCTACAGAAATTAACAAGAGAAAAAAGTTCTCTGAGGAGGACAAAAGTGATCAGTCTGAAATCGAAGCTGATGAGCAAGTTAAGAGGAAGAAGTCTAAGAAAGATGTCAAGATCCTGGAGAAAAATATTTCAAAGTCATCCTCTGAGGAAGACCATCTCCTTTCTAGTCTCAGTGCTTCTAAACTTGAAGATAAGGAAGGGAAGAGAAAGAAGTCGAAGAAGAACGCGAAGACCTCTGATAAACATATTTCGAGTGGGTCTATTGCTAGTGATGAAGTTGGAGAAGAAAAAGGGCGGAGAAAATCTAAGAAAGAAGAGAGGGAGAATAGCAGGGAATTCGAGAAAGAAGAGGTTCTGTTGTTTCCGGATATCAATGATTTAGAGAAACTGCCCGTTGATCCTCTTGACTATAAAAATTCTGAGGATACAGACAGGGAGAAGAAAGGCCAAAAAGTGGCTCGTGGTGAGAAAAAGGCCCATGGTCTGGTCATCGAACATAAGAAAGGAAAAAGAACAGATCTTTCCGCATCGGTGGGGATCTTGACACCAAGCTTAGATGTTGGACTGGGAGGGCCATCAACTTGGGATGTCTAGGGCTTTGTCGTCCAGGTAATTTTGCTTGTTTTTGCTCTAATCTTGTTTGAGTAACACTGAACTTTTCTTAAATTATATGGAGCTTGTACTTCGCTATTTATTTACTTGTCCGCCAAAGCATCTGATTCTTGGTATGTTACTACTGTACAATAAGCCTATAGGACTGTTAGAAGAACTAGAAGAGGAGTTGGCAAATGGGTTTTGACGAATTCTCCTTTTAAGCTCTTGTGTTTAGTCTGTGTTTAGTCTGTTCTTGATATGGATGTCTCTCAAATGAAAGTCACTCAAAAAATTTAGTGTACAGGTGGAGTGGCTTAAAAGTAGGGTTGGCAAATGGGTTTGGCCGGGCCACGTTGGGTCATAATAGGCCCTATCATATAGGCTTGACCCGACCCGACCTATTTAATAAACATGTCTTTGAGCCATTTATTAAACGGGTTATCTGATCTGATCCATCTAAACCCAAATGACCCGTTTATCATTGCACATATAGCTGATTATGACTTTTCATTGATGCAATCACTCGCAGGGGTCTTCGTTGCAAATGAAAGTAGGATATTTGTTGAACGGTAAGAAAATGAAGTCAAAGAATATACTTTCAAATGGGATTGGATAAATACAACTGTTCAAATATCCTAGTATCATATCTTAACAATAAGAAACTAGGGGTAAAACTAATGAAAAAGAAATTAAGTTGCTTATAGAAAATTTCACTAAATACATGTTAACAATTTAACAATAAATATCACTACAAATCCTCCCTCCCTCCCTCTCCTTCTCCCTCCTATCCCATGCCCCAAACCAGCCGAAACAAACCCAAAAAGAAAAAAAAAGAAAAAGAAAACAACCAAAACCTTAGCTAGGTTGAACTTGCAACAGATTCAGCACCTTTAACAATCACTATATCAATTCATAGTCAACAATTCCAAATATACCAAGATTTCTCCAATTGCGGCCTTAAAACAAAAGTAGGGAACCATAGAAGGAGAATCGTATTTTTAAAATCAAATACGAAATCGAATCAATGGTTGAGCTCTCAAACAGGAGAAAGATTCAAATTTCATGTAGACAACAGTGACGAAATAAGAAAAGAAGGAAAGAATGAACATCAAACACATAGATCAGTCAACCCACAAAAAGATTTAAAAAATAGTTTAACCAATTTGAATGAATCAAAAAGTTCAGAAAAGAGTAGATCTCAGATTACAAAGAATAGGATCACACCCATCAAAGTTAAATGAAAAATTGAGAAATTATTTG
>NC_033795.1:16764459-16784926 GCF_001876935.1 Asparagus officinalis | reverse complement strand
CTCAACTTGTTGTATGGTACACGTCAAGATAATCGTTATGTTTCTGATAGTATGAGATGAATCCTAAACCAGACTGCCGCAGTTTGCATACAACAACAACAACAACAAAGTCCTTATTCCAAACGTTTTAAGGTGAGGTACATGAATATTATTCTTCCGTTGCGTTCTATTTTGAGCCATCGTCTCCTTTGTCTAAACGTGTATAAGGCTTGAACATTTTTCAAAACCTGATTCCGCCGAAAATTCGCATTAGGACATTGTTAGTGTTAAAACATTGGTGTTGTTAGGCCAAGTATGGTCATTATAGCCATGAGAAATAAAATTGCTGAAAGTAGCGGCACGTAGACAAAAAGTAAATAGGCAGATTCTTGATGCTTCACCCATAATTCTCATGGAATGGGTTCTAATTTTTGAAACTCTGAGAAATGTTGTATTCTTCATCAGAGCAAAGAAACGAACAAGCGCGAACATGATTTCTCTCTCCACATATACTCTACATTTTTCTCTCTTTCTGTGCAATTAAAATGCATTACGAAACCCCTTTAAAACTCAAGCTAGCTCAAACGTATGATCTGAAAGCCATAAGCATGAGGAAGCTCAAGAAAGCCCCAAGCCCAGCGCACCACAAATTCATCGCCTCCTCTCTCCTCGCCTTCCTCTCTACCCTCTCCCCCTTCCTCCTCGCGTACTCCTGATACTCCCTCTTGACCTCCTCTTCCCATTTTGCCCCCCTCCTCCCTCCCTCCATCGCCCCTTTCAAAATCCCCAACCCCTCCCTCCCCCTCACCCCCCTCCCATCAAAATCCTCACCGTCATCTCTCATCCTCCCTCACGTGCCCCGTCTCCTACCCCTGCGCGTCACCACCACCACTCACAGCACCGCGCGCGAGACACCACGCCCAAACGCGAAGCGAGGGTGTCGCCGGACAGGTACAATGGCGCTCGACAGCCGACCGCCGCTCGGCCTAGCACAACGTTCACGGCCCGACCGGTTCGGCCTCGGTGTCCAATCACCGCCCCAGCTGACGGTGAGGTCTCCGGGGTTAATCGCCCATTCCCCGGTCGCACAGCCTGCATCAGGGTGCTTCGCATCGTAATCACCAGCCCTGGGTCGACAGCTGATCGGCAGTTCCTTGCGACTCGGGTCCTTTTCCCCCCACCGGCCCAGCTGCGTGTCGCCATCCTCATCGTGGCTCGAGCGCGCAGATGCTGCACGGCGCGAAGCTGTGAGCGACACCATGACGGAAGGAGGCGTCGGTCTCGAACGCGCGAGAAAAGACGGCGTATGCCCCTTGGTGTATATCGTCGACACGGCCCGATATGCAGCTCGGTGGGTAAGCGCTCAACGCGCCATTTTCTCCTCGGAGACGCCGGTCAAGTGGGAATGACTGAGAGAAGAAGCGGCGACGGGGGAGGCCGCGAGACCAGGGGAGGAGGCCGTGAGATTGGTGGTAGGGCATGCGCCACGTGCGAGAGACAGAGGCGGCGCCAGAGGGTTAGAATCGGAAGGCCGCACGGACGCGCGAGGAGGGAGGACAGGAGGCCTGCTTTACGGCCTGAGCGGCCGCCGGCCCCGTCCATTTTCCGTGAGTTTGGATGAGGACGTCGGAGTGTAGGTCTTCAATTGTAGTTGTATCCATTTGAGAATGAAGAATGAAGGCTTGAGTTTCTGGATTTTGAAGGCGGCCTTCCGTTTTACTTTTTTATAGTAGAGGGGTGTGCATCTTGGGGCTGGGGGCCGAAAAAAAAAACAAAAAAAGTCATCCATTCAAAAGTCAGATTCATCCGTGTTTAATGTTGAACGCATCTGAAAGGGCACGTTCGTTCAAAGTCTGAGAATGTCCATGTCCTGTAGGAATTCAGTGATGGAAGTTAAATTCAAAGGAATAAATGAGATAAATTAGAATTGGGCCAGGCAAAAGTTGAATCTAGTGGGTTGCCGTTTTCGGGTCTTTGTCAATAACTGGATGAAGGATTTAGGTGCTCATCGTACTGACGTCTGAAATCTCATACAAATCTCGTTCACACCAAAACAAGAATATGGTTTCTCTAAGGGCGCGTTTGGTTGCCTCTTTTAGAGGGGGAAATGGGTTGAAAGCCTGTCAAAAGTGTCAGTTTTGACAGGCTTTTTTGTAAAAACGCCTCTAAAAAAGACGTTTTTACAAGTAAGCCTGTGAAAACTGATACTTTTGGCAGGTTTTCCCCTTCCCCCTTATGCAAACAAACAGCCCCTAAATCCCTAGTTAGAGGACGAGAGAGACGAAGAATGAAAATCAAGCGTGCTCCCTTTATTTCCCTTTATTTTCACTAATTTCTCTCGTTACCTCTCCGTTAGAAAAACCCTAGTTAATATTATGTTACTTAAAAGTATGGCTTCCAACATCCTTTATTTTAACAAACGGCTAAGACAAGTGTCCTGATCTAAGAACGTTTAGAAATGACGTTACGGAGGAGGGTCCTAATCTCTACTTAACATAACCATAAAGGGGGAAGGCACGTCAAATTGACAGAATATTTTGATTCACTAATTTGGTGTTAGCTTGGGCTAAAAGGCAAGCTTTGTTGCCACCCCCGTTGTCTCTCATTGCGTAATCTAGCAACTATCTTAATCATAAAAATGGAGTTTGATTAAGAAGGGAAAAAATAGTATACAGTAAACTATTAAGTGCTTTTAGTGGAAGGGATCGCATCTATTGGTGAATTGCGCATCTCTATTGAAGCCCCCTTTAACATCTCATATTCAAAATTTCCAAACCATCAAGTTATTCCAAATAAATATCTACTTTGTCCTGAACTAAGATAGAGATGGATCATATATACAGAAAAGTTATATTAGTTCCATGATCATATTTGGACGTTATGTCTGTAGCTTGTCTGTAAAGCTAGCGTAACGACGTTGGCAGATTTCTTTGGCTACCATTGTGTTTCTCCCATTTTCGTTTTTTTTTTTTCAAAAAAACACGTAACCATGTTTGGGAACTGGGGTGTTTTTTTGAGCTGCCCCTTCACAAAACACAGAAAATCCACACTTTTTCCAAAACACCTATTTCAGGTGTTTTCAACTTTCCGTCTCATTTCCCCCAAATCAAACCCCGATCCCATTTGCTCTCCCTCAACCCTAACTTCGTCGCCTCCGCTCCAAATCGGCGCCGCTCCGACCCTCCAACGCCGCCTCCGACCCTCCGACGCAACTTCCGACCTCGCTGAAGCCTCCGACGAAACCTCCGACCTCGCTGAAGCCTCCGACCTCGCTGAAGCCTTCGACGCGACCTCCACTCCAAATCGGCGCAGCTCCAACCATCCGACGCCGCCTCCGACCCTCTGACACTTCCTCCGACATCGCTGAAGCTTCCGACTCTCCGACGCCTCCAACACTTTCGATCAAGGTCGGTTTTTTTCCTCGTTTATTGCTGAAATAATAACTGTGTGATATTTGTTCCCCTTTTATTTTTAGTTTCTGTGGACCAAAGTATGTGAATTAAAGTAGTAAAACTATCAATTTGGATGTCATTAAAATGAAAAATGTGGGAGATTAGAATGGTGATCTGATTAGGAGAAATCCTGTCAAACTTGGATTTCTACAGTTTGTAAGAATAGCGACTTGCTTGAGCTGCTGGGGTTAGCGTACACTGGAGATTTTCAAAGATTACCCCTCAAAGATTACCCCTCAATTTCCAGTTCATCATTTGTCATTTTCAGACAATTGTTTGAGCTGCTGGGGTTAGCGTACACTGGAGATTTTCCAGTTCATCATTTGTCATTTTCAGACAATTGTTTGAGCTGCTGGGGTTAGCGTACACTGGAGATTTTCCAGTTCATCATTTGTCATTTTCAGACAATTGTTTGAGCTGCTGGGGTTAGCGTACACTGGAGATTTTCAAAGATTACCCCTCAAAGATTACCCCTCAATTTCCAGTTCATCATTTGTCATTTTCAGACAATTGTTTGAGCTGCTGGGATATTTTATTTGATTTTGTTAACAAAAATAACCCAGAGCGGATTATGGATAACACTTTGGTATTGTTTTCTTTGGTAGTGTTTCTGTGAGACAACAAGTCAATAAATGTTATTCGCTAAAACTTTTTCGTGCATGCTCAGAAGAAACGTTGCTTTCAAGAGGCATGTTTTCAGAAACAAATTGACGATATTTTTAAATGTAGTTTATGTTTTTGGTAGTTTTTATGACATATCTATCCATTAGCTTTTGATAATGTTTTTTCTCTCTGTATATAAACTTGAAACTAAACTTAGGTTTGTTCTGATCATTTTCACTTATAATTATTTCTAGGCACATTATTACGAAACACAACTGTTTGTGGTAAATAGATTTTGCTAAACATTACCAAACAGCTATTTTCAATAATTATATAAGTTACTATTATAACATGTTTATTATGTGCATTTAAAATGCCAACTTTTCCAGCCTCTGACTTAGGGCGGTCTGGAATTGTTCTTATAAGGATGTTTCTACTTATTTTGATAAGAAGTAGTTAATAATGATGTTTCTACTTATTCATGTTTCATCCTATGTTGATTCCACAATAAATACATGTTGATTCCACTTTTCATGTGGATAATTTTATTCTAGTTTCATCCTATGTTGTTGATTCCACTTTTTATTTCATTCAAATAAACTCTCTAACGACATATCAATATTCTTTTTGGTTTGATGTTGTTGTGACTGTAATAGATGTCAAGTGAAAATCGTGATGTCAACGAAGTGGTGGAGATTTCCCCTTCTCAAGGAGTGGGGTTTTGGTCTGAAAATGTGGAGCTTTATTTCATAGACTTGATGGTGGAAGAAGTGAAAAAGGGAAATAGGCATACAACTACATTTACTAGATCATCTTGGAAATTCATGGAGCATGAGTTGAAAAAGAAGACGGGGAGAGAATACACTCCTGACCAAATGAAAAATAAGTTTAACCAATTGAGACAAAGATGGAGAAATTTAAAAAGTCTATTGACAGATACGGCAGTTGGGTATACTGTGAGCACCGGTCAAATATCTGCAACGGAAGATGTGTGGACTAAGTTGTATGCGGTAATACTCATTGATTAATGCAATTTTTATTAGATTCCATATGTGAGTTTGAATTCATTATTATTTTTTGTTTTACGTAGACGCACAAGTACGCAAGATATTTTAGAAGGAAGGGTTGCAAAGGTTATGACAAGTTGTGCATCATTTTTGGTGATACAACTGCTACTGGTGATCATGCTCATCCTTCTACTAAAAGTCCTACCATTAGTGAAGATGATAATGGAGAAGAAGGCGAAGATGAGGAAGATGTTGAGTCATCTCGAGCTAAGAAAAAGGCAAAAGTGAACAACAAACGTGTACCGTTGAGCCAACAAATCCAATTAGCAATGGTTGAAGCTTTAACCTCGATGGGAGAAAACTCTAGGAAGAAAATGGAGTTGAGGGAGAGGAAAATGAGTTCGACTACTGCAGATAGTCATGTTAGTGGAGGGAGAGGAAGAAACTCCGAGGAAGAACAAGGAATGGTTCAGTGCATCACTGAACTTAGTGCTCTTCCCGGTGTTGACTCAACTCAGTTTTCCAAGGCCGCACATATTTTGCATGATGATGCATCATGGAGAACCATGTTTTTAGCCATGCCTAGCGAGAGAAAGAAGGATTGGGTGTTAAATCTACCTTGATGTTGTTTATGTTTGTTTCGAAGAAATTTGTATTTGTTTATGTTTGTGTTTGTTTCTATTAGACCAAGGACTTTGTGTGTGTTTCTATATGTTTGATTCTAGTAGGACGACGAATTTTGTGTGTGTTTAAAATTATGCTTGTGTTCTAGTAGGTCGAGGACTTTTGGGTGTATTTGTGTTAGTTTTTGAACCTATATATGTGTATTTCCACAACATTGTTGGTATTATACTTGTTTATGTTGTTGACTTGTGTTTCATGCCTTATGTAAATTTATTCATGCCTTATGTTGTTGACATGTGTATTTGTGTTAAATGTTATTATACTTGTTTATGTTGTTGACATGTGTATTTGTGTTGTTGACATGTTGTTGACATGTTATTATACTTGTTTATGTTGTAAATTTATTCATGCCTTATACTTGTTTATGTTGTTGACATGTGTATTTGTGTTAAATGTTATTATACTTTGTAGGTATGGATGGTAATACAGATATAGATGATTATCAACTATCATCACAATCTGATTCAGACTCTGATTCAGATGAGCAGCAATTTCAAGTGTTATTGACTATTCATGCATTTATGGAGATTAATGGATCTTTTATGGAGCAGCCTCGACCACAAAGGATTTCAAAATTAAGTGGGCATGATTGGGTGATTGAGGTTCTAGGTACCCGGGTACTTGTTTTGACCTCTTCCGAATGAAAAAAGAGGCATTTATTAACCTTTGTGAAGAGTTAAAGAGAATTGGAAAATTAAAACATTCTAGAAACTTGACGATTCAAGAACAAGTAGCAATCTTTTTATTTGTGCTTTCTCATAATGAACGCCAACGTATGGCCGCAGATCGTTTTCAGCACTCACTAGAGGCCATCTCTACATATTTTAAGAAGGTCCTTTATGCAATTTGCTCTCTAACCAAATATGTGATCGTTCCTCCATCATACGATGCAACTCCACCAGAGATATCATATACCACAAAGTATTATCCTTATTTCAAGGTATGTATATATTCCTTCCTACATTAATTATGTGAATTTTTTTACTATCGTTCTAATAGTAATATATATATTACATGACAAAATTGTGTAGGTGCTATAGATGGAACTCATGTTTCAGCTTGTGTGCCGCAAGATAGTCAAGTTCCATATCGTGGAAAGAAAATTGTGCCGACAATGAATATGATGTGTGCTTGCTCTTTTGATATGCGGTTCACATTTGTTATGAGTGGATGGGAAGGAAGTGCAAATGATTCAAGAATTTTCTTAGAGTGCATTAGCAATCCCGCAAACAAATTCCCTATGCCCCCTGCAAGAAAGTATTATTTGGTTGACTCTGGATATACCAATATGCCGGGTTTTCTTTCACCGTACCGTGGAGAACGATATCATTTGAATGATTATCGAGGGCAAAATCTTCCACCGCAAGGTACTAGAGAACTATTCAATTACTTGCATTCGTCATTAAGGAATGTTATAGAACGATGCTTTGGGGTATTGAAAAAAAGATTTCCAATTTTAAGAGATATGCCGTCATATAGTTTGAGAAAACAAAAATATATAGCATTAGCATGTTGCGTTATTCACAACGTGATTAGAATGCATGATTCTGGAGATCCATTATTTGTCGAGTTTGAAAATGAAGATGTCGAGCTTGAAGAAGATGATATGACTGCACAAGAACAACAAACCATACCGGTCAATGTCGGCCCGGAGCACCTTCGTGAGATGTCAAGGTTTCGAGATCGTTTGGTCCAAAGGATGTGGAACGATCGTGGTGGGTAATATCGGGTTGTGTTTTGAAATTAGTGTATATTATATTGTAATGTCACTAAAATACATTTTGAGCCTAATGTATATATATTATCAATGTTATTAGAACATGTTGAACAATTATTCCTCGTTGTTTTATGATGGTGGTGACGTATTAGGCTTTTTCTTCCATTGTACTACAATATGATACGTATACATGCATCCTTACAGATTTGAGTTTGTTGCTTCCTCGCTTTGTTACGTTCACGTCGTCTATATCTTTTGAATCACTCGCTCACCTGCTTCATTACTTCTTGCAGATTTGAGTGTTGCATTACATACTGCCGTTGGCCATAAAACTTCCATATAAATCTACATCAGCAACATAAGATTGATCGGCACCATCCGAAATGTTAACATCTCACAAATTTCTATGCTCCTTACCCAAGCAAAATCTTGGCAGAAGCATGAATAGCGTAGCACGAGGATAATAACACATCAAAATATAAGAAAATTTGAGTACATACAGGGCAAGAAAACTGACCGAGTTGCGCAAAATTACGACAATTATATTCAACCTCTTACAGATCACAATATTTTATCATGCAAGCTTCTAGTATATACAACAAAGAAGACCACAAGCTTTCCCCTTCGTTACACGAGAAAAAAATATCAAAATGATACAATGTACAAGCTTTCAGTCTGGAACCAGAGGCCATTAACTTATCGGCCGGTGACGACGGATGGCCGACAAGTGGTTGGTGGTGGGGAGTGGCAACGGGCGAGAGTAAGGTTTAATTGGTTGGGTGTGTATCATATGATAAAACTTAAAATGGTGTTTTGAAAACACTTTTGAAAAATAAACACCATGACATGGTGTTTTTTTAAAAAACACAACCAAAAAAACACAATGGTTGCCAAACATATGTTTTTTAAAAAACACAACAAAAAAAACACAATGGTTGCCAAACATACTAACACAACCAAAAAAATACAATGGTTGCCAAACATAGTAATTATACATGTTTTTGGAAGAGAGCGAGCATAATTATTAAGGTTAGGAACGTTATTGGAGATCGGTTAGTAATCCCTGATAGTACCTAAATCATCATACTCTCTTTAAAAACATTGAGTTCAGGAAAATCTTTTAATAGACAAAAATACCCTTGAAATTTAAATACTAATCGATTAAGTAAGAATAAGTTGATAAATTGATGAATTCTTATTGGATATACAGTATGCAGATAAGGATATAGTTTAAATTGAAATATAAACCAGAATGAAAGAGCAGCTTAGGTAAATTAAATGATTTATTAAGCCAAATTTACCCCCATCGCTCTTATATGTGATCAATGATCAAACTGCAAATAATTATTCACATGCTACATGATTAATAATGCCAATCCGCAAATAATTATTCTCGTGCTATATGATTAATAATTACACACACATGACGATCTCTCACCGACTAAAATATTCAAGTAGTTCACGGCACACTTACGTTAATTAAACGATTTATTATATGCCAAGTTTACCCCCTCGCTCTTATATGTGATCAATGATCAAATTGTAAATAATTATTCATATGCAAACAATTATTTTCATGCTATATGATTAATAATTATACACAAAGTGGCGATCTCTCACTGACTAAAATTGAAGTAGTTCAAAATACTGTATAGTTAGTTTTAAAATTTAATTATACTATTATTATTTAAATGGAACTCTATTTATCATTGTTATCCTTTCACATGCAACATCATATACCAATATATATAAGTTAATAAATTACAATAATTTCAATAGCACTTTTATCTCCTTCTACAAGCATGTGTCGTTGTTATTAGATTAGATTAGATTATTTTAAAGCAATTAATTATATTGTATATTTGATCTTTTTTTTGATCTTTTTTCAGATCAAGAAATTACAATAATTTTCATAGTATTTTTATCTTCTTCAACAAATATGTGTCTTTGTTATTTTCTTCTTATTAGAATAGATTAGATTGTTTAAGAATTATGAATTATAAAATTGCAACAACTTTCACAGTACTTTCATCTATTTTTTTTATTAAACTAGATTAGATTATTTTAAAGCAATTAATTATATTGTATGTTTGATTTCTTTTTATATCATAAAGTTTAATTATACTATTATTATTTAAATATATATTATTTGTATGAAAGTTAAAGAGAATCTCACACGTATCTTTGATCTTAATGCCAATTATAATACTTATATATGGGTTTTTGTTAAAATAAATTTTATATATGGGGTTAACTTATATGATCCTACTTTAATCAGATTAGATAATTTAACATTTGTTATTTACACCTAAACTCTTCCACAAACCAAGAGATTTTTAAAATTAATCTTGCGGGTTGCTTGCATTAAAAAATTATGTTAGAGAGGTCATATAGTCTGTTTTATAATTTAAGACACATTTTGTCTCTTATGCATATCAATTATGAGTAATATATAATTTAATTGATCCCAGTATATCTTAATATATTTCTGGACTTTTATCTTGTCTTTTGCTCTTTATCATGTACAAACCTAGCGATTCTTATTCAATTCCTTCTTTATTCTTTTTTATCTCTTGACATTGTCTTTTGTTCTTCGTTATGAACAAACCCATTTCATGGATTAGGGTTATGGTTTTTAGGGGGGGGGGGGGAAGAAAGAAGACAAATGTGTTGATTTTGGTGTTGGACTTCATGATTTGAAGAGATAAATTTCAAAAAATTCAACTCCAACCTGATATCATAATTGATGTAGATGATGAAGACGCTACTCTAGAATCGCTCAATAAAAAGATAAATGTGGAGAAAGATTGATCTCGGCTCAAATAAAATATAAACTAAAAAGAATAAATGATAATATTTTTTGAACATTTTATACTATAACTTAATTTTCGAGTAAAATTAGGAATTTTTAGAAGGAATTTTCATGAAAAATGTGTAGTATTTTTGTATGCTTATGTGATTTCTTTTATCACATAAAATTATACTAAAGTTACCATTAATCTTTAGTTTTTATCTTTTTATTATTTTAAGTCTATCAAATAATGTAGACTGAGATCTCATATATATCAAGTTTATCATACTTTTTTTATGTTTGCTTTTGAGATTGTTTATTATAAAACATGAGCTTATAATGTTGAAAAGTACAGTGTAATTCTATTTTCAACATGAGCTTATAATGTTGAAAAGTACAGTGTAATTCTATTTTCAATGCAATAAGAAATGTTATTTTTTTATTGCTAGAACTATAGTTCATAATGATATTGTTATTCATCATTGACTCCATACTATAACTTGGGATTAGTAGAGTTTAGAATATGACATGTAGTATTAATTTAACTTATTTTCTTTTACTATTCTACTTAAAGATATTATTTGCTAATTTTCTGTAAAAATCAATTATGATATCCCAATTAAGTATATTGATCCCAGTTTAGCATAAAAATCCATTACATCAATTTTTTATAATGTTTAAATAAAAATTATAGTAAATCTAATAATTAAAATGAATATGACTTATTTATAGTAATAAAATAAAAAATAAATTATTTTGATGCCTAAATTCATACAAAAGTATGAGATGAGTATGGAATTAATTTTCATTTCATATGACATGCCAGTTTTAATTGGCATAATATTGCTCATACATCTCGAGATTTTAGTGCTTTCAGATCACAGATATGTGGACATGAATGAATGTTATGGTTATCAAGTTACCTAAATATATCTTGAATCCTGTTATGGTGTTTTCAGTTATCAAATATGGCTATTTGCCAGCAATGGACATGTGTCCCCTTACATGCACCGCTCAAATCAAATTGACGGTTAGAACCACCAAGAATCCCGACTTAGTCGACTCGCCGAGTCGACATCTCCTTAGTTTGACTCAAAGGATGGTACATGTCGGTACTCTCGTCGAAGACGACTTGCTACAAGCCCGCTCGACCAGTTATTAGACACTCTGTGAGGTCGACTCGAAAGATGTTACTTCTCGACCAAGTTAAAGGACGACTTTAACCTTGAGCCTCTCCTGCTGACAGCACGTCGGCGTCATATTAAATGCTTGGCAGGCGTCATCATTCCTCTAGCCCTCATAGTTTTCATGACACATCGGACCACGTCGTCACCACCATGCCCCCAATCACTTTACATTAAATGATGATGTGACATCTCAGTAACTTGCCGACTGACACATGTAAAGTAGGTGCTGACGCAGCCGCCAAGCCATACTTATTTGCCGCCATCATGTGCTTGGCCGAAATTACCGTTCTATCTTTTCAGCACCACTATAAATAGAGGTATTATTCTCAACATAAGGAAAGTATGCTATTTTCCAAACAATATCTGATAATTCTACTACGCTTCACTTTAAAACTCACACGGTTCTTCATTTTTCTACTCAAGTCTATTAACTGACTTGATCGTCGGAGGAACCACATGGGAACTAGTCACCGCCCTCTCACGAATTGCTATTTGTGTAGGCTGAAGTTACTCAACTCAAAACCTGATATTCGGATAAGTGAGCGGCCCCTAATCAACCTCACCCCCACCATATATTTGATTATTCGATTATTTAACATTAACAAATCCTCTTCCATTTTTATGTTTTATTAGATTTGAAAAGAATATGAGAGTAACTTAACGGAGAAGATGACACATAATTAAACAAAATGGAAGAATATAATGTTAGGATATAAAACAATGACCCTTATCCTAATTTCATACTTTTGAAATAGTGGTAAGGACCTTGATATATAACTCATATAATTGATCCAAAAAAAAATTAAGATTAAAGAGGTCGTCGTTGTTGTGTTGTTAAATTTGTACTCTACTTTCAAAGAGAGCGGTAAAGAAAGTCCTATTTAACTTATGATCCCTGCTATTTCAATTATTTATTGTGAGTATACATATAAAACTGTAACGTTGCAAGTTATTCGAAATTAGAAAAACGTCCAGTCGTCACTTTTACATTTTTCTAAGTGTATACATGATCGAGAATCACGAGTTAGCGTCTCAAATATTGTTGGAGAACATGCACATCTCTAATAATGTTCGATTGAATTTTCTAGTGTATCAAACTTGATCGACAGCTAAGGATCTCGATATTTTTGAACCTGGTCAAGTATAAACACGTTGTTTGCCAAGGCTAGCAGCTTTCTCATTTAATTTTGATATATACATTATGTCTCAATCTCAACCTCAATTGGTTCTCAACCCACAGCATTAAAAATCGACGCAGTCATGATCGCACTTAACTCCACAAAGACCCCATTAATTAAAATGTATCTTTTCAATAACTGGAATAAGATGACCAGAAAATTCATTAAGCAGAAAAAATAAATAAATAATATAAATCATATCATATCATACTCCCTTTAAAAGCACGAGTTCGGAAAATCTTTTTTAGACAAATATACCCCTTTATAGTTTGAACTATCTTATCTATAATTAAATTCTAATTTTCAATGGTCAATATTATCCTTCACTATTTTGAATATTTTATTTATATCTTAATCTATCCTAATCATAATCATATCTTATCCTAATCCTATGTGAACCATGTTTAGCTTAAAAATTTAAAAAAACTAATATTAATAAAATATATAAAACATAAAAATGATATTAGTTTGTTAAGATAAAGAAATTACAAGTAGATAACATATTATAATACATGAAGTATTGCAAAAAATCATAAAAAGTTTTAAAATTGCAGAAAAGACCCTGAAAAGTTCAAAATTATAAAATTCATCCAAATATCTCAAAACTTAAAATAAAAAACATGAAATTAAAAAATTAACATCGGTTTGCAAAGAATTTAAAATTTACAGTTAACACCTCAATGTCTCAAAAATTATAGAAACACCCTCAAAAGTTTAAATTACAGACAAGCACATTAAAATTTTAAAATTTACAAACAACACACATGAATTCAAGAGATTACCATGATACACCTAAAATTTTTGACATTTAAATTTAAATTTTTTAATTAACACCCTTAATATCTCAAAAATTATAGAAACACTTTCAACAGTTCAAATTATAAAAAGCCACCCTAAAATTCTAAAATTTATAAATAAAATAAGACGAATTCAAGATATTACCCTTAGACACCTAAAAAATTAAAATTTGCCAAAATTAACCTCAAAATTTTTTAAAAACTCCTTCAAAATTTAAAAATCGTAAAAAAAACTCTAAATTTTAGAGTTACAAAAAATATACTAACATTTAATATATTAATCTATAGTTTTAATAATTGTAAAAGACACCCTCAAAATTTTAGAGTTACAAGAAATATACTAACATTTAAAAAATTACCACCAACACATGAAACATAGAATTTACAACTACCAAACTTAAAAGTAAATTTTTTTAAAAACTCTTTCAAAATTTTAAAAATTATAAATCACACCCTCAAAGTTCAAAACCACAAAAATGGGCTAAATTTTTAAAACTTGGCAAAGAAAAGTATAATTGTTTGGTATTTTTCATATATATATATATATATATATTAAAATTTCTAATTTAGAGATTTACTATACATTTTTAGCATCTAAGAATAGTCTAAGTTGATACTGGTAAACAAAAACAATAAGAATTGATTAAAAACATCCGGTTAATGGATAAAATTTTAAAAATATTATAGATTAAAAATTATACGGCACTATATAAATTAAAGTAATTTTATATAATTTTAGTAATAAGTTGGGGTAGCCAAAATACATTCGTAACATTAATTGATAGATGTTTAAATCCATAGAAATGATAAAACACTATAATATTATACCTTAGCATTAATTGATTTTAATTTAGAAACTTTAATCTTTGACGTTAATAATATTTATAGGGTAAAAGAATACAAGGAATTACATATGGAGAAACTATTAGAATATTTAGAGATAACTTTAAAAGAATTGAGTTATTTCCATTGCAAATGGGAAAGTGATGGAAATAAATCTAAAATTCAGAAAACGTCAATGAATCACTTGAATTGGCATTAACATAAGACATATCTATTAATGAAGCACTGAATGAGTTACATTAAAAAATAATTTAATAACTTTATCCTAATCAAAGAAAAAATCTCCATGGAAGACATAAGAAAAATTAGTAAGTATTCATAAATTCCATACTGTGTTCTTCAAATTAAATATTAATATTATAATCTAAGAGAAATTGGTAATGAATAATGCAGGTATTTAGTTTAGATCTTTATGGAAAATGACAGGGATAGAGCAAAGGTAATATTATTGAAATAACAGAAATTCTTATTGGATGCACATCAGAAGAATTCATTTTAGAGGAAAATAAAGAGATAGCTTCTAATTTATTTAAGTAATAAATTAGGAACACAAAGAATTTTATATATATGAAATTAATATTTATTCTCATTGAAATAGAAAAAAAAATCAAAGTCTATATTTTGAGCAGTTTGTGTTGAACATCATAAGTACATTTGACTTCTTTGTAAAGTTAAATGAGATGATAAAAAATTAACGAGCCCAGGAAAGATAATAGCATAAAAAATATAAAATTAGCCTGATGTCACAATTGATGTAGATGATGAAGACAATACTCTAGAATTGTCCGAGAAATGATAAATGATAAACCTGAAGAAGGATTGATCTTAACTCAATAAAAAATAAAATAGAAGAAATAAAAACAATATTTTATGAATATTTTATAGAATAGTTTAATTATTTTGAGTGAAATTAGGAATCTTTAGAAGGGAGTTTCATGAATTTTTTTCAGTACTTTTATATTCTTATGTGGATGTTTTTATCATATAAAAGTATACTAGAGTTAGCATTAATCTTTAATTTATATTTTTTTATAAAGTCTATCAATGATTAGGAATAAACTTCGTATTCTCTTTTGCATCGTTTTAACATACTTTAAATCAATCATTTTGCCATATTGGTTTTAAATATTCACATTCCTTGTATAACATTATTTTAATATTTTTCACTTTACAATGCTATACTTTCTCAAATAAAGCTTAGTTTCATATCAGTCAAAAATAATATGAAAATTCAAATTATTTTTAAATTATATATTTTTTTGTCAATTCAAATATCAACATGAAAATTTAAATTGGGTGTATCCTATTTAAACAAACATAAAAAAATAATCGGAATGTAAGAGTTTAAAGAAAAAAAATAAGCACAAACTGCTAAAAATATTTAATCATGGTATTAAATCACGTGCATTGCACGTGTGTAAAAACTAGTACATTAAAAAAAAGGGAGGAGAAGGGGGAGGGGGATTCTTTAAGAGAAGAGTAGAAGGATCAGAAAACATGAAGAAAAAGATCATGCAATTAAATGAGGATGAGTCTGTATCTTTAGTTTATTTCAAAGCACTTTCTCGTTTGTTCTTCCTTAATGTAAAAGTAACATAGAAGAATGACACGACCCCATTGATTTGATTAAGAAGATATAATTGAATGTTTAAATGCTAAGAGAGACTAAAGACTACATGAGAAAGAAAGGGTCTTAGCTTAATTAAGTAGGTTTAATGAGTGAGAGATTTTGATAATATCCCAAAAAATAGTATTAGTTTCAGAGTGAAGAGACTCTTAATTAAGGGCAGGTACATTGAATAATTAGTATACAGGTGGAAACTCTGATCGATCTTGGAATCAAATTTGCATTTGGATTTTATTCAGAAGCAAGAATCACGAAGCTATTGATATTTATTTATCTTAATGCATGAATGTATTAACTGCAGATTAATGGTGGCATAATAATATTAGATTCGGCTATTATCATGTATTTGGACATCCATTAACATGTTCATATTACACATTTAAAATTGTTATCACATGCAGTGGATAATTCTAGAATAAAATGTGTATTATATTGTACTATGGTCCACCTGAATTAAAGATTAACAATGTAGAGTATCATATTTAAATTGCTTATCAGTGTATGTACGGGAACGATTACTGTTTAAGCCTGAGAGAGAGAGAGAGAGAGAGAGAGAGAGAGCATCACCATGGACCTGATGACAAAAGGCTTTTTTCATATATACCCCTCAAATCTTCCTCATATTTGCAAAATTATCCCTCGTTTTTCTCACCTTAAGTTTTTCTACCCCTCGCACCTAACAATTTAGTGTTGAAGGAAAGAATGTTACAAATCTACTAGAAATTATTAGAAAGTTTTGATGTCGTACGTCCTATTTAGAAACTGATATTATATATTAAGTTAGAAGAGTAGAAAATTTCAATGTGAAAGAATTGAGGGTAATTTTATTAATTCCAAGATTTAGGGGATACATTGTAAATGTTAAAGATTTGAGTACATACGTAAAAACCCTATGATAAAAATATAAGAATAAAATTTCTACGGATTCGGCATCTCTTTTAACCAATAATGTATTTTAATTAGGCAAATCTGTTTTTGAGGACACTGGTAATCCATCTCAGATACAAACAAAAGAGATGCCAAATCAGAATGGGAACACTGGTAAGGATACTGGTAATATCTCAGCGTGCTTTTGAAAATGGGCCTTTACAGGCTTAAATAAAAAGGCCGATCATCACAATTATCGTTGCTTCAGACGCTTTAAGATGTTGTTAAGTTGGTCAAACTTTGGGCACATCTTTGATGGCCGGGCTAGCTATTCATGTGCTAGCTAATGGGCTGACATGGACCTTACCTTTTAATCCACTTTTAACATCGAGATAGAAATAGCAAACGCCTTCAAAAAATTGTTACGTGGCTTTCTTTTCTTCTGCTCAAACGCCTGCAATATTTTTATATTTTCGGTCAGCGTTATGTACAATTATAACGCACCACTTTACATATAGTGGCAGATATTTACAGTTGTAAAGCATTCTTCTACTACCTTCGTTTTTTTTAACTTGAAAAGCAATGTTACCACAATGATGATTAATGCGTTTAAACTTCTTCTACTAGCTTTTTAGCCATCGGGAAATTGTTTCATTCATCTCTAAGCTTAATTAACTAGTGCGTGTCGCTGTCACACCCTTAATCTACTCACCAGAGAAAGCAAATCAAGTGCAAATTCGAGACGGTGCGTTACGAAAAGCTTGCTTCGCTTACTATGATTTGCATTTCAAATGCTAGCTTATTGTTTGTTCGCTATTGCCGTGTGCGTAGTAGCACGTAATAACAAAGGCCAAAGAGGTTGGGAGTAGGCCTGTCCATCCGGGCCGGCCCGGCCCGGGCCGAGCAAAACCGGGGCCCGGACCCGGGCCCGACCGGGTCGGGTTCCGGGCTGGCCCAGATTTTTTTCAAATTTTTTTATTTTTTTCCAAATTTTTTATATTTTATTTAAATTTTAAATTATACAAAAAAAAGACAAGAAAAATAATAAAAAACAATAATTTTATTAATCACTTAAAATGACATAAATTACAAATAAAAAATAATAAAAATAAATTCTTTATTAATAATTAATAAATTATTTACAAATTACAAGTACAAATTTATTTTGGAATTAATCGCATCACAATAGATAAGTAAATCCCAACTAGGTTGGCACCTACTCACCTATATCACTATCATTTGCAACTATTTCCAAAATAATTCTTTACAAATTTTAAGCTAAGGCCTAAGATATAAAAATTATAATTTATTCTTTATATCTATCTGCTAGTCCCAATTCTTCAAATTTATCTTCAATTTCAGCCATCCGATCGATGCCTTGCGTTCGCTTCTCGTACCTCCATCAATCTTGTAAGCACATCACCGCTTGTACAGTGTACGGATCTAAGCATGTCCTGTGGTCGTCGATCAAACATCCTGCTGTGCTGAAGGCGGATTCCGAAGCTACCGTCGAAACCTGCACTGTTAGTAAATCACGAACCATGGTGGAAAGTATAGGATATGAAACTGATCCATATACGTTCCACCATTGCAAAATATCTAAAGCATTTCCTTGACATCTAACTAAAGAAGCAGAAAAATATTCATCTATTTCAGAAACCTCCGATGATGACGATCCAAGTCCAGATCCACCAGTTAGCTCAGCTACCATTGCATACCTATCAAAACTTACACTTTTACCTCGGGCTCGGGATGAGCTCGAAGAAACCGAAGCTGCAGACTGTTGTGCAGCTACACCATGTCTAGCTGCATACTCATCATATAAGGTTTGAAAATAATTTCTAATAGCTAAATGATGAGTAGTAGCAGTAAGGGTGGTTCCATCATCTAAGTCTATAATCTGATTGCCATACAAGGATTGTAACAAACTTCGAAGGCCAATATCCTTCAAGCATGGATCAATAAGAACCCCCAAACCAAAAATATGAGGAATAGGCCAAAAGTACTTATTAAATTTGCTCTCCATTTGAAAAACCATAGGTCCAAAAGTATCATCCATACGATATTTCCTAAATTTTTTTTGAATATTTAAAACTTGTAAAGCAGCTAAAGTAATGGTTGGATAATAACAGCCAGATAATAACATTGTAGCATCATAAAAAACTTGTAACATTTCATTTAAATTACATATAATTGTCCATTCATCTTCAGTTATTCCATAAGTGTTACCAGAACTAGAACTAGAATCATAATAGTTTATAAAATCAGTTATAATGTCTTTATATTCTATTGCTACACTTAACATTACATAGGTGGAATTCCACCTATGGTCAACATCTTTTGGAATTAGTCTAGGCTTTACATTTTTTCTTTTACAAAATTGTTTCCATCTTTTAAGTCTTTGTTCAGAAGCACTATGCATGTAAGCAACTGTTCTAACCTTTTCTATCATGGGTTTAATTTCAGTAAATGCACTTTGAACAATTAAATTTAAAATATGACAGATGCACCTAATATGAAAAAGATCACCATGACATGGCAATGATAAAGATGATCTGATAAAATCAACAGCTACATTGTTATTACTTGCATTATCTAGTGAAAGAGAAAATATTCTTTCTGAAATTTCTAATTTCATAAGTTCTTCAATTATTAAATTTGCAACATTAGCACCAGTATGTGACTCTTCTATTGCAATAAAAGAAACAACTCTTTTAAACATTTGCCAATTTTCATCAATCCAGTGTGCTGTGATACATAAATATCCAGTTTGTGCTCTAGATGTCCAAATATCAGAAGTTAAAGAAAATTTACAGTTTAAATTTTTAAAATAAGAAATTATTTTTCCTTGTTCCTCCTGATAATATTTTAAAATATCACATTGACAGGTTTGACGAGAAATTTTTTTAAATACAGGATAAAAATCATCCCTAAACATATCTTCAAATTCATCATCTTCTACTAATTTAAAAGGAAGATTTTTAAGAATGATAAACCTGATTACGCATTTCCTGGCTCTGGCAGCGTCATAGTTCCAACTACCGAGACTACCAGAAGTGGAGGATTGAGAAATCATAGATTGTCGGATATCACATTGAGGAGTATGACCTTTGTTGTGTTTATCTAAATGGCGTTTGAGGTGGTTGGTGCCGCTCTTATGATGAGCTTGAAAAATCTTGCCGCACAACGCACACTTAGCCTTCTGAGTGAGGATCCTACCGTGTTCATCCTTGGTGACGTCGATCTTCTCGTAAAAATTCCACACATCGGATCTTGGCCTTTTAGGAGCTCTTGGTGCAGATTCGTCGCCACCGGATTCGGGATTAACTTCGGTAGGATTATACCCAGTAGGTGGACTCATTTCAGGATCGGGAGATAAGTTTTGCTCTTCATAATCAGATCCGAAAGCCATTTGATGAAAGGATTAGAAAGTATAAATAAGAGAGTATAAGAGTATAAGAGAGAGTATAAGAGTATAAGAGAGAAGTAGATGAGTTTTGTATAAGAGAGAGTATAAGAGTATAAGAGAGAAGTAGATGAGTTTTGGTGTGAAGAAAACAAATAAAAACTCCCCTCTATTTATAGAACCAACCCCGTAAGCAAATGATCAAAATAACCTCACAAAATAGCCGTTTTTGACCGTTTTTAGGGACAAAACGGTCAAACGACCGTTTATGACCGTTGTGGCCGGCCCGGCCCGGCCCGACCGTTTTGGCCACAACGGTCACTGTGGTG
>NC_033795.1:16735060-16764443 GCF_001876935.1 Asparagus officinalis | reverse complement strand
GGGCGCCTCTGAGACAACCCGAACCCGGGCCCGGAACCCGGCCTGGCCCGGATTTCCGGGCCGTGGCCCGGGCCGGCGGGCTTTTTGGACATGCCTAGTTGGGAGTCTCAGTTAAGTATAGTTTCATATCTTGCATTATAACAAGCGGCCGTTGCTACGACTTGAACCCCTGACCTCCAAGGCGGGTTGGCGACGATCCCTACCGTTGCCCAAGGCTACTCTTCAAAAATGATATCATTTATAAATTTTCTCGGCGCCACCATTTCATCGGACTACTCGTCGATTCCGTTCAACCAGCTCGCCTCAAACACCGCGTGGTCAGTATCTATTTTAACGTATTAATTCCGTGAAACTATTAAACAAGCATTCCTCGGAAACCCTAAAGCACATACCGCACGTGCAATCCCAGCACGCTTTAGTCCTTTTTGAAAGTTTTACTGATACATGATATGCAAGTATTTTAAGCGTATACCTTCTTGTCCTATTGCTTCGGTTAACAATATGATAGGCGTGAACTGTGCAAGTTAGAGACCGTTATGTCCTTTATCAAAAGCAACATCGACCAAATTAAGTGTCTTTATTGACTAGCCGAAAGGAACAAATTTTCAACTAATTAACTAGTCCATAATAACAAGTAATTAGGAAGGAGTGCCTTAATCATATAAAGGACACGCCAAAGGAGTTGATCTTTATAACGAAAGCAATCCCTAAATACTTATTATTACTACTACTACTACTACTACTTAATTTTAGATTCATTTTTATCCTATTCTTTGATTCCCTCTCCATGTGGAGAACCTTGTGAAAAGCTATTCTAGGTCAACCTTTATCATGTTAAGCTAATGGACCACTCTATAATGTGATTCCACTATATTTCAAATTGATTGGAGGAGTCAAAGGAACTATATATGAATCTTAGGTCTAATAAATAACCTAGCGATGTAGACTTTTTATTAGTAGTTGAAGCCATGAGGCAGTAGGAATATGTTGATAGAAATGGTAGGAGGAGAATCTTGATGCTTGACCAAAGAACAACTTCCACTCAAAAGGGAAGGAACCAATGGGACCTTGGACTAATTTAATATATATACTCCAAAGATAGAGATCTCTTAATATTTTTCTTAAAGAACTCATAAGAATGACAAGAAATAATAGAAATAAAGTTGAGAAATAAGAAAACAAAAGAAAAAAGAAAGGAACGTCGTTTTAAGGAATATCTTTAAATTGCGTAATATTTTTCCCTTCCCATTGAAGGAAAGGAGACGAGCGAAAAAAATATCCGATGAGTGCTCAAGAATTTCGTAGGAATTCCATATTCCAAATCTAATGGCACGTGCACCCCATGTTTTTTTATGCTTATATGCGTGTAATAATTTGGGTATCTTTTCCCCTCAAGGTTGCATCTTCAAATTTTGATATGTTGGAATAAAATCTTGTAGTAATTGGATACGGAATCTGAATTTTGTTTTTGTACTTACGTTCAAAATGAAAATTGTATTTTGCGTATTGCACTTATTTTCGTGGAAAGAGCATACTCATCGTGCAATTTGATAAGACTTAACTTGGATGCTGATTTTGTCCCATTTTTTTCTACAAAGGCTGTTAATTTGCTCGTGTTTTTATGCTGACTCCATATTGGTTTATTTAATTTACGCTTGTTTGTTTGGCTTGACCTAATAAATAAATATGTTAATGCAATTGCAAAATGTGGCCTCCAGGTTGCCACTCGTGATGGCTTAGAAAGTCTAATGCAATACTTAAAGAGTCCTTTTGTATAACAACTGGATTTTAATCAGCAATACTAAATGCAAGCCATGTTTAATGTTTTCAACCAAAATCCAAAGGAGTTGAGACCACCAAAGATATACATGCCACTCGTGTTGTTTGCTTGCATGAATTTAGTAGGGATTTTGTAACTTGGAATAAATATGGGATCCCCATTTTTATCGTAACATTTGGATTTTCATGCTAGAGATTTGGACTCCCCACGTTGAATAGATGCATCATGATTCGTATGTGATCAGAAAAATTACTCCGATCCCAGTTGGTTAATTTGTAATTTCAAACATATATTCTATAATAATAAAAAAAATCATACGCAACCAAATCTTCTTCAAAATCACGTACGACCAAAAATTAAGTGCAAATCTTCTTCAATACGTCAATCGCAAAGAAACAAAATTTTGAGTACACCATATTTTCTTTTTTTTTTGTTTTAAAACCCATTATCACGAATATTTTGGAGATGCAATAATCTACCGAGTACCAGCAACTCAGTGATGATTGAGGCGTAAATGCAAATATGACGTGGACTGAACAAACGGGCGCAGTGCGGCTAAAGACTCCCGCATAGGCGGAGAGGGCTACATCACTAGATTTAGGGCACCGGCAATCAAGTTGGGCTGGTGGGCCCCCACATATCCTATTTACTAACCAGCTCAGCTCGGCTCTTACAATGGTCCAAGTGGCCGTATTTGAGTGAGCCCAGACGCGTGCGGCCGCACGCGTATCAGCCCCTAGAAGTTTGAGCCTTTAAAATCTTTACTGCAACACCATCCACTTGGGTTGCGACACGTTGCAAAGATGGCGGATAAGTATTTGCACAGTGGCGGTGAGACCTATCCATTGGATTGGATATGAAGGGGAACGGATGGGGATAAGACGAATAACGATAAGGCTTTCGCCCATAAATCCTGACTCAGACCCGTCTGCCCGCCCGTTGCTTCAAATGACCATTCTACCCTCTTCATCGGATCTCTTACTGCTCCTATCAATTGGATACAAACGCACGTCATCTAACATTCCCATGAGCACATATCTAAATACTGACATAAATAGTTGTGTCACAAAAACTAGGAAAGAAAAACAGAAGGTATGGAGTGTATTTTTAGTAAACTAAGAAAGAAAGAGAGTCTATGGTACAGATTGATGGTTAAGAAATATCTAACACTAATCATTTTCGCTATTTAGGGTCAATCATTGGGCATGATGATGAGATAGAGAATGATGTTGTGCATCGAATCAAATTAGAATGGTTGAAATAGAATAGTGCTTTGCTTCGGGAATCTTATGGGATCGTAGAATACCGATGAAACTAAAAGAGAAATTCTATAGAACGATTATAAGATCAACTACGCTTTATGGGTCAGAGCGCTGAGCAATTAAAAACAACATGTTCAAAAAATGAGTATAGCAGAAATGAGAATATTGCGATGGTCTTGTGGGTATACATTAAAAGATAGGATAAGAAATGAATGCATCCGTATTACATTAGGGGTTGCGCCTATTGAGGATAAAATGAGAGAGAATGGATTAAGATGGTTTGCTCATGTATAACGGAGACCCCTTAGTGCACCGATTATAAAAAGCAATAATATTAAAGTTAATGGGGTTAGGAGATCTAGAGGTAGACCTAGAATAACTTGGACAGAAGTAATTAAGAATGATATAATTAAGCCTAACTTAACAAAAGGAGATGACATATAACAGAATGAAATGAAAAATAGGATTTGTTATGGTGTTCCCATTCGCTAAAGTGCAAACTCATTGCCAAGAAACAAACGAGGGATTCTGCATGCTATGCCCTAATCGACTTGGCGGCCAGAGACCAGTAGGGACGACCACTTCGCCGACTCGCCGACTCGACATTCCTTCATGTCGACTCAAAAGGCGGTACTTGTCGCCCCCCCACGAGTCCTCTCAACCGTTTGCCAGACGCCTTCCGAAGCCGACTCGAAAGACGTTACTTCTCACCGAAGGCAAGAGACATCTGCTTCTTCAAGCTTATCCTCACTGACAATGTGTCAACATTGCATTTAATGCATGTCAGACGCATCATGCCTTTGACCTCAATAGCCTTCATGACTCATCGGACCATGTGGGCTTTGCCACGCCGCCAATCACTTCTCATTCAATGCTGAAGTGATCTTTCCACCAATCACCAATCGTTACCTGTAAAGCAAAGACTGACTCAGTGTCCATACTTCGCCACCGCCCTCCTGTGCTCGGCCGAAGTGACCAATCTACCATTATACCCTAGGTATAAATACATGTACTATTTTAACCTGCAAACGGTAGGATTCTGGATTCGGATCCAAATTCTCTAATTCTGCAAAATCACCGTACTACAAGAACTCACTCTGTTCTTCTTCTTCCCCACTCAAGTTCATCAGCTAATGTTATAATATCCACTCACCCAAGATACGGGTATTGGCAAAATGATACAATAAGAGTCCTGGAAAAATGACCTCAACCCACTTAAGTGGCCCAAGCCCAACAAAGGTCTCGACCCCGCCGACTCATCAAGTCGATATTCTTTCATTCCGACACGAAAGGTGGGATCAGTCGACCCTATCATCCAGGACGACCCCATCTAGGTCACTCGACCACTCACTGGGTAACTCTCGGAGACGACTTGAGGGACGTTCCCTACTATCGACTAAGTTGAGGACTCGACCCCTGTCTCAAGCCTCTCCCGCAGAGTATGTGTCATCATTTCAATCCACCTCGGACAAGCCTTATCTAGATTTTGGCCTGATGGTCTCCATGATTTGTCAGCTGCCCATGTGCCTCCTGCCACGCTCTCAATCACTCCCCAGAAAATGTGGAGACACCGTGTCCCATGCCGAAGTGACTTCCCCTCTAGTCGTCAGCCGACACCTATAAAGCGATGGATGATTCAGCATGCTAGCGTGCCTCCTGTCATGCTCTCAATCATTTCCCAGAAAATGCAGAGACACCCTCTCCCGTGTCGAAGTGACTTCCCCTCCAGTCGTCAGCCGACACCGGTAAAGTGAGGGTTGACTCGGCTCTTAGCCCGTACTTTATCACCGCCTCCTGATGCTGGGCTAGGGGTGGCCTATTTTATCCCGACGACGGAGATATATACATGTATACTCCTACCCTCAAAAGGGGGCAAGATCTAAAAAAAAGAAGCTCAATCTAAGGTTACCTCACTTCCTCTCTCTCTCTCACCCTTAAAAGAGAAAGAACACAGAGTTCTTCGTCTAGACAGAGGAGCTCATGTATATCCTCTGGGCATGCACATTGCTACTTCAAGAACCACATTGGTTCCTAGCCTTTCCCTTCCCCACTCGAGTTTCACTAACTTGACTGTCGGAGGAACCACGGGGGAACCGGTCCCCGCCCTCTCAAGGGTTCTTCTTATCTGTGCAACGTGGACATCAAGCCCACGTTCAAGAACCATGCATAAAGTTGAAGAAGGAAACAGCCCCTCCATCACTCTCCCTTATCATGTCCCGATGAGGACTCAGAGGGGAGCGATCCAGTTCCGGATCAGAATCGATCCTAGCCTAGATTTGATTGACTGTTTGGTCGTAGTCATCAATAATTTGGCACTCACCGTGGGGCTACTTTTCTTTTTTGAGAAGACATGCCAAGTTTTGAACAAGAGTCTGATTCTACTTACCCTGAAGAACAACATCAGAGTTGCATCATCCAAGCTAAATGAAGTCAGGAGTTGTATCATTCAAGCTAAGGAGGGTTAGCTTTGGCAGAGTTGCATCATCCAAGCTAAATGAAGTCAGGAGTTGTATCATTCAAGCTAAGGAGGGTTAGCTTTGGCTAAGAGGAACCAACAAGCTAAATGAAGTCAGGAGTTGTATCATTCAAGCTAAGGAGGGTTAGCTTTGGCTAAGAGGAACCAACATAGACGTAGTCCTCGAAGGCCTCAACAACTTATCTAGGTAGTGTTTGCCAAGCACATCATCTACTAGATGGTAGACCGACCTTCAGCCCCTCTAAAAATCCTCCAGAAAAAGACACACCATAAGGGTGGTTGTCTTTCTTGAAAAGCAATCCTAGCTTCTAATCGCCATCACAGAATAACTCTGGCAAGAACACAGGATTCGATCAGGCCAATTATCACTTAAGCTCCAACTAGCAATAGCTCATATGAGCATAGGAGTAGTGATTAAGTCTATGATAGGTGCCTTGGACCATGAGGATTTTTTGAAGGGAACTCCCATATACCATGGATGAGATTGCGAGAAAAGCTTAGGGCCTGTCAATTGATTGTCTTCTCAGGAAGAAGGACATTGGCCCTTCACCTGACGCCTGCACCACTAAAGTTGTCTAAGCTTTGATGGTCGAAGCATGCGACCCGCATGATCCCTATAAGGGAGAGTTCTCCATTCACAGCATGGTCCAGCCCCTAGTGCTCCCGTAGTTCATTCGAGAAAACCTCTATGGTTTGTCATTTCCATGGAGTACAATACCGACTGGTGGATTCCCTCTCCAAGAGAATTTTCATCACAAAAGGTACCATGTAGCTTCTGATCGTGCCCCCAACCCTCACGAACCCGACCTGAAAAATATTATTCAACATGATTTGTGGTGTCTGGGCAGTTTCTTTTGCAAAAAGCCGGCATGCTAACCATCCACCTTCGAGGCCTACTGAAGATTCAGACCCAAAAAGAACCTTGGCTGATGAGATGGCAAATAGAGTTTTAACTCATCTTCATCTATCATCGAGTCGTTCGCTATGGTAAAAGCAAAATCCAACTAAAGAGGTTCTATACTAGTGGCCTCATCCACTATAAAACTATCTTTGAAACAAAGACAAAGCAAGATCATAAGTGGTTCAACCCCCTTTGAGCATCAGATGTCTACAATGGATATTTTTCATGATCATGTAAATTTCAGAACTAATAAAATCTCATTAAATATAAATTAACTCTTATCTCGCAGGGATCAAGTTCACTATGACTGAAGACTTAGACGCCACATATGACCTAGGCCCCCTCAACAAGACCTTGGTACTTCTTCAGGATAAACCTAAGCCACAACCCTATGGTCGACTCTCACAGTCGCCATTCGACCATACAGGGATTATGAAGACCTAGGCACCTACGTAAGGTCTAGGCACCCAATCTCAGGGTTGTCATTCAGCCTCAAGGTTGCCAAAGACCTAGTCAACTCTCAAGACTTATAGGTATTCGACTCCTCAGTCGAATTTCAAGCCCTTGGTACCTCTTCAGGGTAAACCCAAGTCACGACATATGGTCAAATCCTCCAGTACAACTCGACCATCATGGTTAATTACAAGCCCTTGGTACCTCTTCAAGAACCCAAGGCATAACATATGGTCAAATCCTCCAGTGTAACTCGACCATCATGGTTAATTACAAGCCCGTGGTACGTCTTCAGGGTAAACCCAAGGCACAACATATGGTCTAATCCTATAGTATAACTCGACCATCATAATTAATCAAAAATATAGACATCCAAATAAGTCCTGGGCGACCCAACCTCAGGGTTGATATGTCAACGAGACCTTGGTACCTCTTCAGGGTAAACCCAAGTTACAACCCTATGGTCGACTCCCACAATCGCCACTCGACCATACGGGGGTTATGAAGACCTAGGCACCTACATAAGACCTAGACACCTAACCTCAGGGTTGTCACTCTGCCAAAAAGGTATTCATAAGCCTAATGTATGAATATTAAGTGTATGGTCAATACTTAATTGATTTAAAAACTTAAGCAATCGTCTGTCAAGTTCTGATCAATTAAACGCTCAGCCAAATACAAGCATCAGATGAACTAGTTGTCATAAGTCCCTAGCATGGGTCGACACATTACAACTAACTCACTTCAGGTAACATTTCAGCCATGAACAAAGCTACAAATTTAAAAGAATAAAAATAATGAAGGTAAGCTCAAGAATAGAGACAAAAGTTAATTTTCATTCAATAAGAGTAAACTTCTTTACAAACTTCTTTACAAAAAAAGAGACATGCAGGTTTTCAAAGCTCTCGACCAGATTTAGGAGTTGGATTTGGCGGTCTCCTGGTGGTAGCAATTGCAGAAGATTCCCCAGGAGCCCTAGCAACAGGCTCGACCTCATCGTCACTCGCTGATAAATCCAACCCACCTCCACTCTTCTCGACATCTTTTAACAAATTGAGACGATAGGAGCGCGAGAAGGATAGTAGCGGTCTGGAGTAGGATGAGAGTTGCGAAGCACTAGAGAAGCGAAGTAGTCGACCCCAACCTTACATGCCAAAGCAACTTTGACCTTTCCCAAGAGGTCATGAGCTAGTCGTCGACCACCTTCTTTTTATGCTGCTCAGAATCTAGACGAACGAGTTTGTCCTCCAGTTTCTTAACAAGGGCCGTGGATGCCTGAAGCTGTGATTGCAGCTCTTCAAAGTCCCTCCTTGTCTTCTCGAGAGATAGGTGACTTGATCAAGCCTCTGCCTCAGCCGTCGCCTTACGATGCTTCTTGGACTCGATCTCCACCTGTAGATGAACCATCTCCCTTTGAAGGTTCTCGATGGTCCCCACCTACTTAGAGAACTAGATTCAAAAGCTCTTAAGGAGCTCTTCCTTCTCATCTAGACTCCAGCGACAAGTGCCTTCTTTGTGAGCCAACTCGGCCTCCAAGATAGTGATCCTCTTCTCTACCTCTTCCTTGGCCGACTTCTCATTTGCCAGCCCTGCTTGGCATTCTAGAGAACGCTCAAGTCGATTGAATAGAGTGTGCTCCAGCAAAGTCCCCCGAGCCAAACAAGCCTGGAGAGCTTGGTGTATGCCAACACTTGGCATATCCTCCAAAATACTCCTGCCAGTACCATTCTCCATCTGATATTAAAGAGTTTCGGCTCTCCCCTCGACGCCTTCGTCTACCCCTATCGGCTCCTTGCCAGGATAACGAGACGCCTCATGAATAGTATTAGGGTCGACAGCATCCTCCGCGACCGCTAGGGCCGTTGTCTCTCTGCCAGGAGAAGACTCATCTATCCACCCTATATTTTCCAAGACGTTAAGCTAAGTTACCAGCGAACTCGTCCCAGCTGGTTGGGTCCCCACAACTAACCCGATTGGGTGCTGCCTCTTGACCCTTATCCTCCCTTTCAATTCAGAGACAAATTCGGTTACTTGAGGCATCAAGACAGCCACCTCCTCAGTGTTGAAGGCCTCCCTCAGCTTCTTATAGGGCCTAGCAGTAGAAATCAACCCCTCGGTCCCTGCACTCCTCTTGCGAATTTCCGTCAACATAGGAACGAGGCTCGCCCTTGCTTGGAAGCCAATGGAGGACAAGATCATGGATATGTCCGCCGTTTAGAGAGACACGTCATCAAATAGAATATCGCTCTCCCGTAGCCCGGCATAAGAACAGACCTTTTTCAAATCCATCATCTTGGAATCACTAAGGGTGACTGGCCTCAAAGCGTCTTCATTCGCCTCCGGTCAACCCGAGCAGGCGAAGATGCTGTCTCCACCATAGACCCACATGAATCGCCTCTTCCAGTGCTCATCCAACTCTAAAAAATCTGAGATAAGCTGGAACTCACAACGATAGTGGTAGGAGTAATGCGGGTCCTTCTTAGCCGACCCCACGCCGATCAAATGCCTAGGCAATCTCAGCCGACCCACACCTGTGGTCAACATGGAGCGAATGCTGGCAACTCAAGGGCATCAAGGAAGTTCATTGCTGGCCAAATACAAGCTGTTTTGAAGGTTAGGCCAGATCTTCGTGTAGTTGATATCAAGAACAACATGCTCTCCAATTTTGGCATCAAGATTAACTTTAGTAAAGCGTGATGGGGGTAAGAAGATAGCTCAACAGGACCTGTTCGGTGACGATGATGAGGCTTACGATTCACTGAGATGGTACATTCTTTTTTATTCTTCTGAAATCACTATTACGTATTGGTTGCTAATATACGTATTAGTTGTTAAAGTTATTGGTTCGTTGTTAAGTATACATGTTGGTTGTTAAGGTTGAAGACCAGTTGTTATGGTTATGAATCTGTTACTAAGGTTACTGCTTTGTTGTTATATTCATGCAAGTATGAATCTATGGTGCATGTAACTAATCCAGGGAGTCTTTTTGTTATTGATGCTGATGATGGGAGGTTCAGGCGATTGTTCATTAGTTATAATGTCTGTATTGAAGGGTTCATTACACAGTGTACGTCTCTATTATTTTTGGATAAAATATTTATTAAAGATCGCTACAGAGGCATACTACTTAGTGCCACTGGGTATGACGGTAACCAGAGAATATTTCCCCTTGCTTATTGCGTATGCGAGCAGGAGAATGAGGCTAACTGGAAATGATTCTTATAAGGATTATGGACGTTACTGTATGATAGGAAAAATCCTTATCAACCTCCACATCGACTGGTAATGATTTCCAACGCTGACAAGGGTATTAGGGCAGCAGTCGAGGAATTCTTTCTAGATACTTTTCATTCAAGGTGTGTTCTACATCTAGTCGAGAATTTCAAAAAGAAGATGAAGGATTTTAGGTACAAGGCAAATGTCGCCACTACGTTAGGCTAGCTGTTACAATCTGTGGCTTATAAGTACACAATTTTTGAATGGGATGATGACATGAAAGAATTAGCAGCGATCGATCACATGGCTTACATCACTGCAATGGAATACTCCCCGGAGAGATGGGCAAACACATATTTTTCTGGTATAAGGTAAGATAGCTTGGTTTAAATGTTATTTTGTTACAACACCATTATAGTTGTTTAGGTTAGAGTTAGCCTACAGTTTTTCTGTTAAGGTTAGAGTTTTATTGTTATGGTTAGAATTTTTCTGCTAGGATTTTATTGTTAAGTTTAGAATTTTATTATTTAGGTTAGGGATTTATTGTTTAGGTTATGGATTTATTGTTAATGTTAGGGTTTTGTTATTAAGGTATGGCCATGCTACTTCAAATGTTGCTGAGTCCTTCAATAGCGGGATAAGAAATGCACGATTGTTGCGAATCTTACCTTTTGTTGAGACCATACGGAAGCAAATAATAGAGCGTATGCATGAAAGGAGGCTAGTGGGTCAGAAATGGTCTGGATACTTATGCCCGGAAGCGAAGATGGTGCTGTGCGAAAATATTCAGCATGGTAGCTACTTGGCCATTAAACATTCAATGGAAGATATTGTGGAGGTCGAGTCCAATAAAACTTGCCGTGTAGATTTGAAAAATAAAGCATATTCATGCAGGTCCTGGGACATCACCCACATTCCTTGCAAACATGCGTGTGCTATAATTACATGGATGGGATGTGAAATTTATCAATATTTTGATTGGTATATGACTGTTGACGTATTCAGAGCAAGTTATGCACCAATCATCTTTCCCATCTCATATTACGAGAAATGCTTTGTACCGCCAGAAGATCGATTGTTAAAACCTCCTCTCACCAAAAAAAGACGTGGAGGACCATGCACTAGACGAATAAACAACAGGTCGCTGAACACCCGTCCTGTTAAGTGCTCTCGATACAACATAGAGGGTCACAATCGTGCAACTTATAATGAGCCTATATAGTTTAGCGTTTTATTGTCATGTATATGGATTTTTTGTCAAGTATATAGTAACTGTTGGGTCCTTTTGTTTTGATGATGATTTACAAATAATTTACATCTAATGTTGTTTGTCTAGTGTTTGTGTTTTGTATCTATTCTAGGCAAACAACATGTTGGAGGATGGATGGAATCGAACATTCACGATCATATCCAATGGAGGTTAGCGGAAATAGTAGAATGAAACCTTGTAATTCAAGTTAAAGATCCAAGTTCAAGCTTCATCCGTAAGTGTACTAAGTTGAGCTACATCGAAGATCAAGATAGCTTGAGTAATTTAGTTTAGATTTTATATTATGTGTGTTAAGTACTTTAAGCTCAATTATATACACACATACACGTTTTGGTTTTGTATATATATAGTTATATATATATACATATATATTTTGGTTTAGCTATATAGATATGAAACAATAGTTATATTCATATAGACTTTCATGTTTCATATTCTATTTATTTGGAATATTATGTTTTTGGTTTATAGACTTAACAACTATAGTTTATACTTTTTACTAAGTCTATAAAGCCATACAAGAAGTTTCAAAACATGGTTTAGCTAAAATATCAAAAACATGTGTTTTGTATTTTTATGTTTTGGACTTATTTTGAAAAATAATGAGTTTTCACAATTGAGAAGTGAAATTCTAAAAATTCTTTTTGTAACATGTTCATTTACATGTTTACAATGATTTTCCAAAGTTTTACATTTTTTGGAACTTATTTGCTATTTTTAAAGGTACTTCAAAAATTAGTTTTACTATTCAAAACAGGCTGATATAGTGTTATCAGTCGACTGATGAATGTGTTCGGTCGAGTGAAGAAATCGTCTGGAATAGTCAAAAGTTTATGTTTCATTTTGATCAACTGACCAGTCGACTGATGATCCATCAGTCGACTGATAAAGGTTCGTCAGTCGACTAATGAGCTGGAAAGTGCCTCTAATGGTCAGCTCATCGGTCGACTAAAGTAAGTCATCAGTCGACTGATGCTGTAACAGCTAGTTTTTTCCAGCCTGTCCCAATTTTGATTTTTTGATCTTTTTGTCTTATTTTCTCTTAGCTTTGGGGTTCCTATAAATACCCCCACATATCCTCAGTTCCATTTACTGAAGAGAAATATTTTACAAGAGTTTTAAAAGTTTGTATAGTATGTTTAAAGGTGTTTAAGCCTTGTTTAAGAGTTTTGTTTATGAAGCAATTTTCACAAGAGCAAAGTGGAGATCATCCTTTGGTGTTTGAGCATTCACTCTTCTCCTTCTCTCTTGTTATCATTAGAGAAGTTTTCCTAAAATCTATTTCTAACTATTTATTGTTTTGTTCATAATTCCATAAGCTAGATTTAAATTGAGTTTAGTTTGATTTTGTTTTATCAAATCTCATTGTTACACACCCACTTGAGCTTATAGTATTTCATACATAGTATAATTAGGGTTGTGAGAGATTGTAACTTTGAGTTGTACTTAATTGAGTTCTCACCTTGTTTAGAGAATAATTATTTGTATTGTGAGCTATAATTGTGAGGATTCACTTTGTAATATACTAGTACACCAAGAGGAGTGTATGGTGAGAGACGAGGTCGTCCCAAGAGGAGTAGGGTAGGTGGTAATGCCTAGAGAGGTTGTAATTTCTAACACTTAAGGGAGACACGGGCTAGAGACTAACACTTGAGGTGGTAGTTAGTGTAGTTACATTATGAGATTATAAACGTTGATCGGTGAGCGTTAAAAACCGATATTGTGTGGTGTAAATGTTTTTGGATGATCGTTAAAAATCCGATGTGATAGTGGATTTCTCCCCGGGAGTGGGGAGCGGAGATGTAAGACGGAAGGTCTGAACTCCGTGATCATTTCCTTGTGTTTGAGTTTAGCATTGGTGCATTCATTCTTGTATATTGTTATATTACCATTGTTGCATGTTTATATCATCCTTAGTTTGTATATCAGTACACATATATTGTTCATATCACATTTGCTAGGATATATTTGTTAATAGTTTTAATTTGGCATTAAATCGGATTAGATTAGCATAAACCCTATTCACCCCCCTCTAGGGTTCTTTCCTAGTTGCATTAGGGTACTTTTAATTGGTATTAGAGCTTGGTGCTCTTTGATTTAAGGTTTAATCGTATTGAGTTAAAGATCCAAGTTATTTTTTTGTGCTAATCTAGTTTTGAGATTTATTGTTATCTTGCTTGCATACATATAGATATTATGGACATGCATTGTGCACCTTGTTTCGGCTATGATCCTAATGTTACTCCTAGAATAGATAATTTCCCTTATGACCAATGATAATCTAGATTTAATATATTTGTTAGATCTAGACATTTCGATTTGTGGGATATTATATATGAAGCTTATATTGTACCAACTACGGAGAAATCTAAGTGGGATAAAAATGATCATAATATGTTTACAATGAATAAGCTATTGTTAGAATTTTTACGTAACGTTTTTGATTCATTTTTTTCTAACAAACTTGATTCATTTAATAGTGCTTACAAATTGTGGAAATTCATAGAAGCACATCAAGGGAACTTGGAGGCAATCCGACAAGCTTTGGCGGCTTCCTCTTCAAGTTCATGTGGAGCCTCATCGTGCACATGGCCACTAGGCGATAGCCCTAGTGTGGTAAGCGAGATTGAATCTAATAATGATTTATCTAATGATGACCTTGCTTGTGCATCTGAAAAATTATTGCATGCCTACAACAAATTGCATCATATCTTTTTAGAGTTGAAAAGCAAGGATGTTATTTTGAAATCGGATCACGAGACACTAGCTTCCAATTTTGATATCATTGAAAAAGAAAATATTATGCTTAAAGAAAACAATGATATTTTAAGTTTGGAAAATGAAAAATTAAGCTCATAAATTGCTAGCTTATCTCATGAAAAAGATAATGCTATATTAGAAGTAGAGAACATAAAAAATGATATTGCTTCTTTTATAAATGACTATATATATTCTACTTCTAATAAAAATACATATGTACCTAATAATAAAGATTTGAATCTTATGAATAAACACATTTCATCTTTAGATTCAACCTTAAAAACATGCATTGTTAATAACAAGAAACTTATGGACTTATGTACAAAGTCTCATGCTAACTCTTCAAAAGCAAGCACTCGCTATGCACATATGTATAGTAAAATTTATAAGTGTTCAATTTGCGATCATAAAGGCCATTTAGCTAAATTTTGCTATGATGCACAAAATTCCAAAAATGCTAATATTAGTACTCCTTGTGCATCCCGCCAAGTTTCTTCATCATCACATTTTGCACATGCACATACTCATCATGTTCATCATAAGCATGCTCATGTGTTTAAATGTGATTATTATGGTCGTTTTGGCCATTTAGCAAAGTTTTGCTTTGATTTGAAAAAGAATTATGGTTTGTCAAATGCTTCTAGTAGACCACATGTTTTTAAATGTGATGTTTGTGGTAGATTTAGACATCTTGCAAAATTTTGTTTTGACTTGCAAAAAGTTTTTAATTTGCAAAATGTTTCAAATAGACCAAAATTGTTTAAAAATGGTTAACATTTGCATAATAATTTTAAAGAACAACCTATTTTTGCAAATGATTTCCATGCACCGCTACTTGGTCATAACAAACCATTTCAACCATTTCATTGCACTTATTACAATCGGAAAGGTTATTTATACAATTTTTGTTTTGACCGTGTTTGTGTACTAAATACGTCCAAATAGGTTCATAACCCAAGGGCTTTGAGCTTAAAAGATAGGGGTCATGTCCCTAAATTTTTTAGTATCACAAGTATTTGGGTACCAAAACATATTTGATTTTTAAACCAAGAATTTTAGTGTTTTTATTTTTATTTTTCTTGGTTTTGAAAATTATGTTTTAAATTTTTTTTTGATATGAAAACAATTTTTCTTTGATCAATTCTTTTATTTTCATGATTATCAGTTTCGAATTTTATTGAGAGGTTTGTGTTTATATAACTCTCTGGATTTATTGGGTGTTTATTCCCAAATCTTATTTACCAGGTGCTAAAATGTTTATTTGGGTTGAAACAAGCTCAAGAGCTTGTTATGGTTGCCTCTCTTATTGTTTTTTAAAAATCGATGATGGTTTATTTTTATGTTCTTATGTAATTTACTAGTGATTTATGATCTCATTTGAGTGATTTGTTTTCATTTGAAAACTTTTTGCATGATTTTCATGTTTTTCTTTCTTTTGATTTCATAAATCTATTTTTTTATACATGGTTTTTAGGTTTGTGCATTGAGACACATTTATTTTCAATGGCATATCTCTATGTGTTCTCATTGTCTCTTTGTATGTGAGTTATACTTAGCATGTTTTCTATATTTATGCTTGCTCACATATATGCCATGATCTTTTATTGCATATATTCTATATGGTATTTTGATAGGGGAACAATCTCTATACTTGTTTTATACTCACTCGTGCTCATTTGTAAGGGGAGCTTTCGCTCTCTCTATTCTTTTGTTTTCTCATTTTTGATGTTGTCAAAAGGGAAGAAATATTATGAGTATATCTTGTTTTGTTTATATGCATGATAATTATAATTTATATATTCTTTTCCTTTCATGCATATATATTTTTTTGTAAATTGTTTGTCATCATCAAAAAGTGGGAGATTGTTGGGTCCTTTTGTTTTGATGATGATTTGTAAAAAATTTACATCTAATGTTGTTTGTCTATTGTTTGTGTTTTGTATCTATTCTAGGCAAATAACATGTTAGAGGATGGATGGAATCGAGCATTCATGATCATATCCAATGGAGGTTGGCGAAAATAGTAGAATGAAGCCTTATAATTCAAGTTGAAGATCTAAGTTCAAACTTCATCCGCAAGTGTACCAAGTTGAGCTACATCAAAGATCAAGATAGCTTGGGTAGTTTAGTTTAGGTTTTATATTATGTGTGTTAAGTACTTTCAGCTCAATTATATACACACATACACGTTTTGGTTTTGTATATATATATAGTTATATATGTACATATATGTTTTGGTTTAGCTATATAGATATGAAACAATAGTTATATTCATATACACTTTCATGTTTCATATTCTATTGTATTTGAAAAATATCGTGTTTTTAGTTTATAGACTTAACAACTATAGTTTATACTTTTTACCAAGTCTATAAAGCCATACAAGAAGATTCAAAACATGGTTTAGCTAAAATATCAAAAACATGTGTTTTGTATTTTTATGTTTTGGACTTATTTTGAAAAATAATGATTTTTTCATAATTGAGAAGTGAAATTCCAAAAATTCTTTTTGTAACATGTTCATTTACATGTTTACAATGATTTTCCAAAGTTTTATATTTTTTAGAACTTATTTGCTATTTTTAAAGGCACTTCAAAAATCAATTTTACTTTTCAAAACAGGCTGATACAGTGTTATCAGTCGACTGATGAATGTGTTCGATCGACTGAAGAAATTATCTAGAATAGTCAAACGTTTCTGTTTTATTTTGGTCGACTGACTAGTCGACTGATGATCCATCAGTCAACTGATAAAGGTTCGTCAGTCGACTAATGAGCTGAAAAATGCCTCTAACGGTCAGCTCATCGGTCGACTAATGGAAGTCGTCAGTCGACTGATGTTGTAACGGTTAGTTTTTTCTAGCCTGTTTCAGTTTTGATTTTTTGGTCTTTTTGCCTTGTTTTCTCTTAGCTTTGGGATTCCTATAAATACCCCCACATATCCTTAGTTCCATTTACTGAAGAGAAAAGTTTTACAATGGTTTTAAAAATTTGTTTAGTTTGTTTAAAGATGTTTAAGCCTTGTTTAAGAGTTTTGTTTGTGAAGTAATTTTCACAAGAGCAAAGTGGAGATCATCATTTGGTGTTTGAGCATTCAGTATTCTCCCTCTCTTATTATCATTAGAGAAGTTTTCCTAAACTCTATTTCTAGCTATTTATTATTTTGTTCATAATTTCCATAAGCTAGATTTAAATTGAGTTTAGTTTGATTTTGTTTCATCAAATCTCATTGTTACACACACCCACTTGAGCTTATAGTATTTCATACATAGTATAATTAGGGTTGTGAGAGATTGTAACTTTGAGTTATGCTTAATTGAGTTCTTACCTTGTTTAGAGAATAATCATTTGTATTGTGAGCTATAATTATGAGGACTCACTTTATAATACACTAGTACACCAAGAGGAGTGTATGATGAGAGACAGGGTTGTCCCAAGAGAAGTGGGGTAGGTGGTAATACCTAGAGAGAGGTTGTAATTTCTAACACTTGAGGGAGACACGAGCTGGAGATCAACACTTGAGGTGGTAGTTAGTATAGTTACATTATGAGATTGTGAACATTGATCGGTGAGCGTTAAAAACCGATATTGTGTGGTGTAAACGTTTTCGGGTGGTCGTTAAAAACCCGGTGTGATAGTGGATTTCTCCCTGGGAGTGGGGAGTGGAGACGTAGGACGGAATGTCCGAACTCTATGATCATTTCCTTGTGTTTGAATTTGGCATTGACGTATTCATTCTTGCATATTGTTATATTGTCATGGTTGCATGTTTATATCACCCTTAGTTTGTATATCATTGCACATATATTGTTCATATCATATTTGCTAGGATATATTTGTTAATAGTTTTAATTTGGCATTAAATCGGATTAGATTAGCATAAACCCTATTCACCCCCCTCTAGGGTTCTTTCCTAGTGGCATTAGGGTTTTTTCATTAATAAGTGTTAATGTCATGGCTTGGCTGTTAAGGTTAATATTTGGTTGTTAAGTTTATGACTTGTTTGTTGAAGTTTTGACTTGGTTGTTAAGTTTATCGCTTGAATGTTAAGTTTACTATTATTCACTTGTACTTGGTTGTCAGGGTCACTGATTATAAAGTCTCCTCTCACCAAAAAAATACGGGGAAGACCATGTTACTAGACGAGTTTGTTAAAAACAGGTCACTGGACACCCTTTCTGTTAAGTGCTCTCGACACAATATAGGGGGTCACAATCGCCAAACTTGTAACGAGCCTATATATTTTAGCGTTTTATTGTTAAGGCTATTAACTGGTTGATAAGAATACTGTGTGTTGTCATGTTTACAGAATTATTATCAAGTATAGCATTAAAATTGTTAAGGTTATAACTTGGTTGTTGAGGTTATGACTTGGTTATCAAGTTTATCACTTGAATGTTAAGGTTATTGTTATTCACTTGCACTTGATTGTCAAGGTTACCAAGATATTTTTGCTTTGACTGCATTCAATACATTTTATAGTTCCCAAGACAAGAGAGTTATCTCACCATCACTTGGCTTGTTCCAAGACAAGACCGGCCTATAACATTTCTCCATGCATTTACATCTTTATCTTCCCCACATATTATATTTGGAACAACAAGCTAGCCCTTGGAATATGACTGTTGGAACAATCAGGTAGCTAGCCGTTGTAATATGATTGTTGGAATAGTCATTGGTTGTTTACATGTAATTTTGGTCTGAGAGACTATCGCTTGGCTGTTACGATCAAGGTTATGGACTGGTTGTCAAGCTTATCGATTTATTATGAAGTTTGATATTGTATTGTTAAGCTTATGGGTTAGTTGTTAAGTTTAGCCTTTTCTTGTTAAGCTTATGAGTTTGTTGTCAAGTTTAGCCTTTTGGTTGTTAAGGTTACCAAAAAAGAAATTTCTCTCTCTCTTTGCATTAAATGCATTCCATAGTAGCGTTTGTTCCCAAGACATGTAGACATTATCACCTGGCTCCTCGCTATTCCCATCTACCACACGGCAAATACCCTCGTCCCTTCGTCTGTTCAACGACATGACCATTCGACGCAACCATCAATCTTCCCATCACTGCCATTCTCTTCGTCAAGTTTGCAAACAAGCTTACCCTTCTCTAATCCCAGACTCATATTAACTTACACCCCCCTTCGCTTCCTAAACCAGAAGATCATGTCTCACGATGATAGCGTCTGTATCCATTGCCATGGCTTAGGGCATATCTCACGGGATTGCCCTCAAGGTCCGAGAGCTTGTGCCACTCCACGATTGCTCCCCGTGCCAAATAACGTCGCCAGCAACATTCAAGAGCTTACTACTTTCGCCATCTTCACTCCTAAGCTGGGCCGGCCATCTTTGGATGAGCTCAGAGAAATGCTAGGGTACCGCTTCAATGTCTGGGATTGGACCTATGAGATCAAGCGGGTATCTGCAAACAGCTTCATGGTTAAATTCCCTTCTGATGAACTACTAGATCAAGCCATCAAGCTCAGCTCGGAAAATTTTGAGTCCTTCATGGGCAGATTCAGGCTTTGGAGGGAGAACCTCAGGCTAAGAACATTGCCCAAACCCTTTTTCATGTGGGTCCACCTCTTTAATCTCCCCTATCACCTCTGGGAGTGGGAGTTCCTGCAATCACTGTTCAAGGGCATCGACCAATGCGTGTACTGCTCCGCTGACGTCACCACGAAAAAATAACTTCAAAGACTGCAGGGTGCTGCTCGAGATCAGGGAATATTCGGATGTCCCTAAGAGGATTAGCTTTCGTTACACCTCTCCTATAGACTTAAGTCTAATGGAAGGGTTCGTCATCACTCAAGTTGTAGGTCGGGATTGGGAGCACCAGGCGAACATTAAGGTTGATCCTATCGACATGGTTGTTGACCAACCTCAACGCAAGCGTACACAACCTCCACGCACCGACCCGGAGTTGATTGAGGTGACTTGGGATGGTAGGCAAATGATGGTGGAGAGAGATCTCTAGCAATAATTTCTCTAGGTCCAAGGTGTTGGGGGTCCACCCTTCCTCGCGATAGGGGTTTCTCAGACTCCTTCGCTTCGAGTCAGGGCAGCGGGGGAGGAGCAACCGAACCCTAGGTTATCATTTATGTAAATTCCCTTATGTTTGTTTAACTTGATCATGATATGTGTTGTTAACAACATATTAATTTATGATACACTTTTTGGAATGATTATACCTTTGTTAACTGTAAATATCCATGAGTTTGTTTAATCTTAGGGATTGTGTGTTAAGGTTACAAGTTTGTTGTTAAACTCGTGGGTTTGCTGTTAAGGTTACGAGTTTGCTGTTAATGTTAAGCTTTGGGCTTGTTTTGGATTTATTGTTGAGCTTAGGGCTTTGGTTGTTAAGGTTACGTGTTAACTGTTGTCATGATTTACCTTTGGCTTCAAGTTTGTGGCTTGCAAATGAGTTTGTTATTAATCTTAGGGATTGCGTGTTAAGGTTACGGATTTGTTGATAAACTCGTGGGTTTGCTGTTAAGGTTACGGGTTTGCTATCAATGTTAAGCTTTGGGCTTGTTTTGGATTTGTTGTTGAGCTTAGGGCTTTGGTTGTTAAGGTTACGGGTTAGCTATTGTCGTGATTTACCTTTGGCTTCAAGTTTGTGGCTTGCAAATGAGTTTGTTGTTAATCTTAGGGATTGTGTGTTAAGGTTACAGGTTTGTTGATAAACTTGTGGGTTTGCTGTTAAGGTTACGGGTTTGCAGTCAATGTTAAGCTTTGGGCTTGTTTTGGATTTGTTGTTGAGCTTAGGCCTTTGGTTGTAAGGTTACGGGTTAGCTGTTGTCGTGATTTACCTTTTGCTTCAATTTTGTGGCTTATAAATGAGTTTGTTGTTAATCTTAGGGATTGTGTGTTAAGGTTACGGGTTTGTTGTTATACTCTTGGGTTTGCTATTAAGGTTACGGGTTTGCTGTCGATGTTAAGCTTTGGGCTTGTTTTGGATTTTTTGTTGAGCTTAGGGCTTTGATTGTTAAGTTGATTGTTAAGGTTTTGGGTTAGCTGTTGTCGTGATTTACCTTTGGCTTCAAGTTTGTGGCTTGCAAATGAGTTTGTTATTAATCTTAGGGATTGCATGTTAAGGTTACGGGTTTATTGATAAACTTGTGGGTTTGCTGTTAAGGTTACGGGTTTTCTATCAATGTTAAGCTTTAGGCTTGTTTTGGATTTGTTGTTGAGCTTAGGGCTTTGGTTGTAAGGTTACGGGTTAGCTGTTGTCGTGATTTACCTTTGACTTCAAGTTTGTGGCTTGCAAATGAGTTTGTTGTTAATCTTAGGGATTGCGTGTTAAGGTTATGGGTTTGTTGTTAAACTCTTAGATTTGTTGTTAAGGTTACGGGTTTGCTATCGATGTTAAGCTTTGGGCTTGTTTTGGATTTTTTTGTTGAGCTTAGGGCTTTGGTTGTTAAGGTTATGGGTGAGCTGTTGTCGTGATTTACCTTTGGCTTCAAGTTTGTGTCTTGCAAATGAGTTTGTTGTTAATCTTAAGGATTGCGTGTTAAGGTTACGGGTTTGTTGTTAAACTCTTGCGTTTGTTGTTAAGCTTACGGGTTTGCTGTTAAGCTTACGGGTTTGCTGTCAATGTTATAGGATTGTTGTTTCGGTTATAGATTAAGGGTCTATGTTATGGGATTGCTCAGAAAGTTTATGGAATTGTTGTCCAGCTTAACTCTTCGATGTTAACTTTTATATTTATAATATTTACATATATATTGTTATTTACAAAGAATTGTAATATATCATTTACAAAAATTCTATATCTCAACGTTATCATCGTCAAATTTTCCCGCATCTTTTTTCCTCTTCCTGCCTTCAATCAGTAAATAAGCTGCTAGCTTTGCACGTACCACCCATGTGTTATGCTCTACGGGCGTGATGTGCAGGACATCTCTACCTTCGATAATGGCTTTTACATACTGGTAGACGTAGATCCCGCAGTCATACCTGCAAAAAAAATTCCACCATTGAGACCACTATTGTTTACAACTAAAGCGTAACAACAAATTCGTAACCTTAACAACGAGTTTCTAACAATGGGTTCCAACAAGGGTTCCAGAAAACTTACGACCCATTTTGCTCCTCGCATGGAATTTTGATTGGGTTGAATATGCTATGCAATTGGTTCTCATCGAAACGAGCTTTAATATAGTTAAAGGCTTTAACAATATTGAGCACAGGTTTCCAATGTCCAGATTTCTCCTTCAAGGAGTCGTAATGCCTAACAATATCATTTTTAACATCAAACTCCAATAGATGCCAATGATCCCCATAGACAATGGGAACTAAGAGGTTAGTACACTCTGCATCTACCAAGTGTTTGATGTAGATCATGTGCAATTCTTGGTAATTAGGTCTCGCCATATGTATCTGGTGCTGCAATAAAGAATTAGACCGATTAGGTTCCTTTTAACATAGATTGCAACATATAGATAGATATACGTTTGACATAAGCTTACACAAAACCAAACAGAGACCACCCCAAATTTTTGCTAGACGCCTCTATCTGACTTTCACGTACTAATTCCAGCAGCGTCTCAACAAGCTAAAAGTTGACAACAAGTAATAAATAATAGTATTGAAAAATATACTAAACAATAATTTATGGCTCGTAAATCTTACTGCATCATCCAGTAGACCACCACATAAAATATTGAGAATCTCAAAGTGGTTTATAGTCCCCTATGGACCTATGTGCGTAATAGTACTACAAACAAGAATAAAACGAAAACATAGTTAGCAACAAACAATTAACCGCAACAACAAACCAGTCAACTTAACCACAGACCCGTAACATTAACAACAAATCAATAACCATAACAACAAACACATAACCTTAACAACAGACCCGTAATCTTAGCAACATAGGATGAAACCTAAAAACTAATTGATAACCTTAAAAGCGAAGCTGTAAAAATTATGATATGAGGTAAATATTTACTTGTTACACCTACAAATGCAAAAATGGTTGAGAACTTTTTTCTCCTCTTCCGTCAGCAGCGCAGCAACATCTGCTGACACCTTATAATTATGTATAAATATATCATTACCATCCAAAAACTTAATGATGAAGCCTTCCGCAAAGGGAATCCCTTCGTTCAATTTATTCATGTATAATTCTTCTTCTGAACTCATGGGGGAACTCATGTGTTTTTTCCAGATGGAGTGGGGGTCACTTTGTAGCGCAGCAGGCACCAACTCTGCTACATTTTCTTGCACCTACTCTTCCTCCTCCCTAACCACTTCTACTATAGCCTTGTCCCCTATGTTATTTTTTTCTTTCTTCTTCCCTTCAGTGTACTTGGAAGGCTTCACAGTTCTTCTGTATCTCTTCTTTTTAAGGGATGCAGCAGCGGACACCTTCACGCATGCCCCCTTTGTCTTTCTCTTATTCAAAGCCCTTGAAAATGTAATAGGAGCATCTTCGTCATCAGTTGTAATGTCAGGTGCTGGTGAAGGGACACCCTCTGATGGCTTTATTTCCCTCCTAATATCCTCTCCTATAGTGGCTGTTTCTAAACAAACCATTCGAAGTATAAATATTGAGAAAACCTAACAACCGCTATCAAAACTTAACAATCAATCCGTAACCTTAACAACTGATGCCTAAACATATAGTGAAAAAGGAGCTAACCTATACAAGTTTGCGTCTCCGTATCATGTCCTAGTGAAGGTACATCATCCACCAACGTTATTTCCCTCCCAGTGTCCTCACGTTGAGTTCATGTTTCTAAAAATATTCTAAGTATAAATAATCAAAAACTTAACAACCAATACGTAGACATAACGATCAATCTCTAACATATATTGCAAAAACGAGCTAACCTGTACAAGTTAGCAACTCCTTCATTGGATTAGACATCTTCTCTCCCTCGTTTATTTCTTCTTCAAAAGCCGTATCAATGCGGGTGTTATCTGGTGGAGGTACTTCCCCTGACAGAGAATATTCACTCTCCTTATTGATATGAAAAAATGGTGTTATAGGGGCTCTCCCTGTTGGAGGGCCCTCGCTCTCCTTATTAGCTTCAGCAAAGAACTATTGATTAACTCCCCCTTCGTACTCTATGTCAATGCCACCCACGATGCGTAGAGTGTTTGGTTCAAAAAATAAATAAATGAGCTTAGGTACTTTATTGTCAAAAAAAAACTTAGCATCAGTTATATAACCTTAACAACTAACTCAGATACTTAATAATCAATCTCTAACCTTGGTAATAAATCCGTAACCTTAACATTAAATCCGTAAACTTAACAATAAATTCGTAACGTTAACAAACAATCCATATTCTTAACAATCAAGCTTTAATCATAACACTCAAACATAATTGCAAGCCACATCTAACTTGTACAAGTTTGCAACTTCATCGCTGATCCGGACACCAATCCTGTAGGCCTCTTATCCTTATTACAGTGAGGGTTTTGGATCGTGCTTCACTGAGTTCCTCTCTCAACCTCCTATTTTGGGCAGACAGCTTAGTCACTTTCACAGAAAGATCGTTTATCTTTACACGATCGACAACAATAAGATCCTTGAATTTATTCTCGTTATTACGCCGTAATGCTTGGTTCATTAACGCGATGCTCTTTCAGTAGATCACTTGATGAGGCCATTCTATTTTTCAACTGCCTCATTTGGCTGCTCGACATCTTCATCAGCATCTTGTGGCATCCCTTACGCAATGGACAGATAGAGAATTATTAAAGGATTAATTAATTAAAAACAAATAAAATTCACAACTGGTAAATTCTTACAACCGCATCAATTAGGATGTCATATTCTTCTCCCCTCTTCTTCTTGTGGAGAGGGTGTCTTGGGCCACGCGCCCTGCCTACATCTACTATAGCCGGTTCCTTAATCCTCCTCTTCCTTCTCTCTCTCTCATCTTCTCTTTCTCCTTCCCCTGCTCCTTCCCCCACAAACCTCCCTCGATTCTTTGAGATTGACCATGTTGTTGAGGAGGCTTTATCGTAGCTGTGCTTGTTTTAGCTACAATAGTGGCCAATCTTAAAGAACCAGCAACTTCTCCTAGTCTCACCCAATTTGTGAGGGGAGGCCTCACTGTACACCCCAACTGCTAGCTTCTTGATGTCAGTAAGTTCATAGTACCACAGCTGCACATTAGAGAAATAAAAACTTAACAAACACCTTTATCCTTAACAATAAAAATGTAACCCTAATAATAAAAACGTAACCTTAACAACCAAACCGTTATATTAACAACCGAACACGTAACCTTCACGACCAAACTGTAACATTAACAACTAAACTCTAACCTTCACAATCAGTAAAAAAATACATGATTACTTACACAAACTAGCAGGGTACACCCTTGCAGATATAAAGTCATCTTCCCTGGCTCAGGACCCTTCAGTGCCCTTTCTATCATGTCAGATGTCTTACTGAATACATAAGTCCCTCAAGCAGTGTTATTGACTTGTTCGATGCTATCAACGTACTTGAATAAATGCTTAGGAACGTCGAGAACACTGCTTGGGCACAAAATCATGCTCAGCTGATAGAGGATATGTAGCAGGACAAAACCCTTCACATCTCAACGATCAGCCGATAGCACCATCTTTAGGAGCAGTTGCTCCACATTAAGTCTGGTGGGGCCTCCTTTGAGGGGAGCTATACTGCTGTCACCCTTGGTCTCAGGTTTGTTAAAAAACCTGGAATCCTATTTTTCCTATCCCGGTTGTGATCAACAAGATCCCCTTCATTGGAGAACCATGTATGTTCCATTACCCACTCAATGTTGAATGAGGAGACGATCTCTTCTTCAGCATTCCAATCGGTGAAGACGAATTTCTTCCTTTTCTCGTCTCACTGACTCAAAATGTGCTCAAATGTGGGAAGATCGACACCAGGTGGGCCAAAATAGACGTAGTGTCTGAATACACTATCTTCATAGGCCGCAAAGTGCCTTGGCTCCATACGCTACACCAAATTCCGCATAAACTCATGATAGGCACTGAAGCTGGCAGTGGGTCGTAACGTAATAGTTGGCTTTACCCTTTTTCTACATAACAAAAACACAAGACATAAACAAACCCCATAAACTTGACAACCAAAGCCTAACCTCAACAACCAAACGACAATCTCAACAATAAAAGCATAAAAATCTTGTAGGCTAATAGTAAACTCGACAACAGACTAAGAGCATTATCAATTAAACCATAACCTTAACAACATAAAATTTACGGCAAAAATTACTTTGTTTTTGCTGCTACGAGCTTCTCTTTTTCTCCTCTCTGTAGTTCAAGGAGCGCTCTAGTGGCATCGTTGGACGCGGCGGTGGTATCGGTGCTGCCCTTTAGATCTGGGCGGGGGCCTAGACTTAAATTTTGAGGTGGACTTCTGGGTTGAGAATGGCTAGTTGCGATGTCCTCTAGAACATTAGCAATCACAACTTCAGCATCAGATTCAGTACATACTGTTGTTGTCTGGGCTTTTTTTGAGGTTTCGAACGGCTGGGCGTCATCTCCTTCGCTGTGGTCGGCATGGAGGCTTGCTTTCGGGGTTGAATCATCGGCCATTTTTAATCCCTTTGCATTGATTCAGTGTGCTTTGGAGTCGGTTGATTTAGGGCTAGGGTTTTGAAATGGGTTTCTGGAGTCGGTTCGATTGGACAGAAGAGAGATGATAGGGTACGAACAACGAGTTAACTCATAACGAGTCAGTTTAAATCGAAGGGTATTTTGGACATTTCGTGAGGGGTTTAAACGGCGTTTCGCCTGGGGATTCGTTTAAGGGGCTAGAAGAAAATCCCGGCGAATTTTTTTGGGGGCAAAACACCCGTTGAAAAAGTCTAGGGGGGAGGAGCACGTTTTCTTTAGTTTTGGGCGCTGGAAGCATTTTTCCCAATATTTAATATACATATTAATATAATATTGCATCACTTTCTATCTCCATAACCCATTGCAATTTCAGTAGATAGTAGGGACCTACGTGAAGTAAAACAGGAGGAGAAGTAACGGAAAAGGTGTGGAAGACAAAAGGCCGTCACCGTTAGATAGGCAGTGAGATTGTGCTTGTCCTTGGAGTAAGGACCGACGAAGCCCATACTGACAAAATTAATGTGGCCTCTTTACGTCACGCCGCGCTTTCCCGTGCTTTTCTGGTTGCCGCTTGCGGCTCATCTCGCTTTCTCGTTCTTATCCATGCGCCCCTATACAGTGGAATTTTGCCACGTCTCCCAACGGATTCTGACGTGGAGGCAGTTGGCCGCCGCGTCGGATGATGAAGTGAGTTCAGTTACTAGAACGTGGCTGCCTGGGTGTCACGTGACAGTTTGGGGTTGAGGGTAGGGTGTCGTAGGAGTCCGATGCTTGGTGGTCCTTAAATCTTGATGTGGAACCCGCTGGTCCACTTCCTCAGCGCGAGCAAGCTAGCATCTTCTTTCTTTCTTTCTTGCCGAAATGGGCATTTTTGTCTTTTTCTTAAGAAACAATAGACTTCCTAAAAAATGAGAGAGACGCGTGGGGGGGTAAATGGGTAATAGCGCACATCAATTTTGATTGTTGAGGGCCTTTCATCAGCGAAGGTCAGCTTCAAAAGCAGTTACTCCTTTTAAATCCTCTTCAATACCAATTAATTTTGAACGAAATTAAGGGGTGTATTGGTAATTTAGCCTATTTTTAAAGTCGATTGGACTATATAACACGATTTTTAAGTTACGATGAGACTTAATTGTCAAATTTTATGCTCTAACAAATATAAGCTTGAACCAAGAGTATGAACCTCTTTGATAACCATCACAGTTAACTTGATTTCATTTAGGGAAAAAAAAACCATCCACTGAAGCTGATAGCTCTCAGAACAACTTCTTTTTAAAACTAGGCCACGATTAGTTCTGACCCAAATGTGAGATGGTTGTCAAACTGACCATATAGTAAATATATTTGATTAAATGTTTGGAAGATAAAGCTATTGAAAAAAGATGGCGATATTGCTAGAGATAAAATAACCTCAAATGAAATAAAGACTAAACTATTTTGATTGGATGAGTTAAATATTTTAAGTGCTGATTAGATACGCTTCTAGTTTTCTTAACCTTAAAGAATTCTTTTAGTAGATATTTATGAATGCTTGAATGAAAATGGAAAATTGTAAAAAGAATAATTTATCAAAATAATTTTCAATTTTTATTGAACTAGATTCTCTTAAACAAGATTTAATTGTGGATACACCCCTTTACGGTCGCCCAATTGCTAGTCATTAGTAGCTACAGATGCACCCCCAAGTAACTTTCAACTTTACCTTCATAAGGCAAATAATCGTTTAATAAAAGAATTCTCTTCCCCTTGGGTTATAAAAGAGTAAAAAAGCTTCACCCTGAGGGTATATTTTAACAAACTAAAACCACAAGGGGCAATCAAAATAGGGGCCTACCCTCAATTAACCCTTTTACTGATAATTGATATTAATTATCACATCGAATCGTCCATTATGAATATTCAAATTAGAAGATCCAAAGTCTTCTAATACTATGAATCTGTCCATTTGTCACTAAACAAGTTGGTTAAAGAGCAGTTCGTAATGCTAAATACTAATTTGACACGTGAATGATCCGTGATCCTATCATATACACAGCCACCCGGGCTTTCCTTCTAAACACACACACACATATATACTAGTTGAGATGCACGTGCAATACACGTGGTTAAATATCATAATTATTTAAATTAATAAAAATAGAACAAAAATAAAAAGAAAATAAAGTTTTTTGTGGGATTGATCATCAACTCAATAATATCTCTCTCAACTGAAATATCATCATTGTTTCCTTCAATTCAAACCGTGACCACGTAATCTACTATTTGTGAGTTATAAACACATTAATCTAGTACAACATCTCTGTTTATTAATATATTGAAGTCTTCAAAAGATGGGTGATCATTCAATTCGTAAAGGAATTTTTTATATGAATTCACTTGTAATATGTCCATTAAACTTTTAGTTGTGATTTGACTTATATTCACATTAACTTTTAGTTATGGTTTCACTCATATTTACATTATTTAATATTCACATTCAATTTTATAGCTCATTCTCTATATCATAGAAGTAAAACTGAAAGTATAAAGAATTATTTTTTTACGAAATTAGAGCAGAGAGATTATGATATATTTGGCCATGTGCTCTAAATATAAAACTTTCTTTTTTTCCTTTGATGCAAGGTCCTTATCAAATCTTACCCTAAATGATGTGAATGAAAAATGTTATTATAACTCACTTTCCTAGGGTAGTTGTATTGTAT
>NC_033795.1:16715060-16730060 GCF_001876935.1 Asparagus officinalis | reverse complement strand
TGTAGCACTTCATATCCATCTTTGTAAAATCAATTAAAAATAGTAAATCAACTCCAAAAATTATGAAATTTTTAGAGAAGGTTCTAGACATGTAGAAGAACTTATTAGAGAAAGAATTTCTGAAAAATAATTTCTTATTTGATAGAAATAAATGTTTGAACACAGATATATAGTTTCTGAAAATCTGCTGACATACATGATTTTGTAAAATCAATTGGGTACAGTAAATCAACTCCAAAAATGGTAAAATTTTGAAGGAAGTTTCTAAACATGTAGATAAACATTTCAAAAAAAGAAATTTTTTAAATATCACTTCCCAATTTTGAAAACTCATCTGTTTTGTAAAAACATGCATGAACATGCACGAACGAAAAACATGATTTTGTAAATTCAATTAAACGTAACAAATCAATTTCAAACTTGATGAAACTTTGGGAAATGTTTGAAAATGTGATTTTGAACATGTTACAAATTTTTTTTTTCCAATTTGCATTTCCCAATTGTGGAATCTTATTATTTTGCAAAATCACATAAGTATGGACTTGTAAAAGCTTGATCTTGACAAAATGAGTTTAAACAAAGTTTTGAAAACTTTCCAATAGATTTATAAACTTGATAAAATATATAAAATAATATCGTTAAGTCTATAATCTAAAACGACGATAAACCAAACCAAACGTGTGTGTGTGATATTGAGCTTGAAGTATTAACACACATAATATAAGTCCTAAACTAATTTACCCAAGCTTGATTGGTCTTCAATATGCTTGACTTGGTAATCTCGCGGATGAAACTTAAACTTGATCTTTAACTTTGAATTGCAAGGCTTTACTCTACTATTCCGCCAACCTCCATTGGATATGATCGTTGAAGCTCTATTCCATCCATCCTCCAACACGTTGTTTGCCTAGAATAAATACGAAAACACAAACACTAGACAAACAACATTAGATATAAATTGTTTGCTAAATCACCATCAAAACAAGAAGGCCAACACTTAGTATATAAGTATATATAAATATACTCTCTCTTATATAAGTATATATAAATATACTCTCTTAGTATATAAGTATATATATGTATATATAAGTATACAGTGTGTACCCTCTTATATATATATATATATATATATATATATATATATATATATATATATATATATATATATATATATATATATATATATATATATATATATATATATATATATATATATATATATATATATATATATATATATATACTCTCTCTCCTAGTATATAAGTATATATAAGTATACTCTCTCTTATATATGTATAATATATGTGTATTTTATATATATATATATATATATAAAATTTATATTTTTTATATATATGTTTATGTATAATACAATTTATTTATGTAATTTCTATAAGTACTTACAATTTGTTTATGTATAATATATGAATGACATGAATGACATGATTATTAATAAAAATTTATTTTTATCATCTTTTATTTTTATAATTTTTTGTACTTATAATTTATGTCATTTCAATTAATTAAAAAAATTATGTTATTTTTTGTAATTTTTATGTATATTTTATGTTTTATTATTTTTTAAAATTTAAAAAATTTTAAAAATAAAAAAACCGGGCTGGCCCAGAGCCCGGCCCGCTCAGGCCCAGGCTCAGGCCCGGGTCCGGGCTTCGGTTTTGCCCGACCCGGCCCGGATGGACATGCCTAGATTTTCACATTTAGCGTACATTGGCCCAGGCTCAGGCCCGGGTCCGGGCTTCGGTTTTGCCCGACCCGGCCCGGATGGACATTTTAGCGTACATTGTCAAATATATCATAATCTCCCTACTCTAATTCCAAAAGAAAATAAGTTTTCATAGTTTTATCTTTACTTTTATGATAAAGGGAATGAGTTGCAAAATTAAATGGGGATATTAGATAATATAAATATGAGCAAAACCACAACTAAGAGCAAGATGGATATATTGCAAGGAAACTCATATGCAAAGTTTCTTTACAAATTGAATGATTATCAATATTTTGAAGTCTTTAAGATAGTAATAAGTAGAGATGTTGCACTAGATCAACGTATTTACAACTCACTAACAACAGATCAGGTGGCTACAATCTGGGCTAAAGGAAATAATGAGAATGCTCCATTTGAGATATATATATATATATATATATAATATATATATATATATATATATATATATATATATATTATATATATATATATATATATATATTATATATATATATATTATATATATATATATATATATATATATATATAATATAATATATATATATATATATAATATATATAGAGAGAGAGAAGAGAGAGAGAGAGAGAGAGAGAGAGACGAGGAGGAGAGAGAGAGAGAGATGTTAATGGACAATCAGGGAAAGACATCAAGTGAAACACTATTTTGGCTGTTATAATCCGCTATAGTATTCCTTACTCTTTCTAAGTGAAGAGGTTGGATGACATCAAAATATTAAAAGAAGGGATAAAAGGGATATCAGAGCTTCTAATCAACAAAGAACTACAATACTGAATTCAATAGTCGCACTAACCTTTACATCTGCAGAAGACATATTTAACCGAGAAAGTGAAGGTAACTTTAAATTCACAATTCTTAGTAATATTATTATATATGAACATAGCTTAACACCGAAACTTATAGGTGTCAAGGCACTAAAGCCGGGAAAAGTCTTATGCAGAGATTATTATTGTCATAAGCTTCAGATAAGAGACTCTCGACAATCTATTTTACTTGTATTAGTGGGTCGTTTATTCCATCAATATGATATTGATATATACATAAAGCTTGAGACAACAAGACTTGATTACTTTAGAAATAAACAATTAGAGCAAAGTTATTCCAATACATTGTTGACACTGTAGTGGCCGGGGAAGCAAATCAATGCCAAGTGGGCAAGAGAATAGTGCTTCCATTGTCATTAAATTCATTGCAGTGAAAGAAAAGGTAATTCCTAATTCTATTCAAGTAATAAATTAGAAAATCAAAAAAAAAATTATATATAAAATTAACCTTTGTTCTCATTGAAACAGAAAAATAACTAGAGACTAAATTTTTAGAAGTTTGTGTTGAACATCGAAAAGACATTTAAATTCCTGATGAAGTTAGATGAGAAGAAGATAAAAGATAAACGAGGCAAAAAAATATAATAGCACAAGAAATTCAACTCCAGTCTGATATCACAATCAACGTAGATGATGAAGACATTATTCTAGAATTGCCCAGGAATAAGATAAATGTGGAGAAAGATTGATCTCGGCTTAATTAAAATAAGAAATAAAAAGAATAAATGATAATATTTTTTGAATATTTTATATTATAAATTAATTTTTAAATTAAAATTAGGAAATTTTTAGAAGAGATTTTCATGCAAATATTTTAGTATTTTAGTATGTTTATGTGAGTGCTTTTATCACATAAATTATTCTTTAGTTACTATTAATATGTAGTTTTTGTCTTTTTATTATTTTAAATCTATCAAATGACGTAGTATATATATATATATATATATATATCATGTTTGTTGTACTTTTTTATGTTTTCTTTTGAGATTGTTTATTATAAAACATGATCTTATAATGTGCTTGTCCAATTCTGTTTACAATGCAATAAGAAATATGGTCTCTTTATTACTAGAACTATAGTATGTATTGATATTGTTATTCATTCTTAACTCCATATTATAGCTTGGAGTTATTAGAGTTTAGAATATGATATGTAGTATTAATTTAACTTTTTTTGCTTTTACTATTTTGCTTGAAGATATTATTATAGCAATTGATATCTTTTTCTTACGAAATCAATTAAGATATCTCAGTTAAGTGCATTTGCTTTGTCTGTGTTATTTTCTATGATGATCTAAACTAAATACATGTATTTTATTAGCAATTTACTTTAAATTATAATGTATATATCATAATGAAAGAATATCAAACAATTACTATGTTCTTTGCTAAATTTTAAAATTTTTGCTCTTTTTCATGATTTTCAACTTTTACGGTGTGTTTTACAATTTTTTAAAACTTGAGGATTATTTATTAAATATTTTAATTTTTAAGTTGGGTGCTTATAATTTTTATGTTTATATTTTGGTGGTAAGTTTTTAAATGTCAGGATATTTCTTATAACTCTAAAATTTTGAGGGTGCTGTTTCCACTTATTTAAACTTTGGGCTATTTTTTACAAAATTTAATTTTTTAACAATCTGCTGATAATTTTTAAATTTGATGTGTATTGATAATAAGTTTTAAAATTTTAGGGTTTTTTGTGATTGCTAACTTTTGAGGGAGTTTTTTTACAATTTTTGTAACTTTGATGTTATCATTTACAAATTTTAAATTTTTAGGGGCCTGCTGATAATCCTTTGAATTCATCTATGTTGTTTGTGAGTTTCAAAATTTTATAATTTTAGAGTATTTTTTATAATTTAAAATTTTGAGGGTGTTTCTGTAATTTTTGAAGCATTGAGGTGTTAATGGGATAACTTTAGTTTCAATTGCAAGATTATTTGTATGTAATTTTATAATAATTTTATAATTCCTTTAGTATTTTAAGAATAATGTGTGAAAATTTATAAATGCTTACTAATTTTTCTTATATCATCCATGGAGAATATTTCTTTGATTGGGACTGCTGATGTCTGAGATCACACAGTCGATGAGTGCTTTCCACTGAGGGTGCAGGTCGAATCTTCACGCTGACAATGAAGAGAGAGAGAGGATGGGAGACATGGCCGACTCCTCCTCTGACTTTATGCCCGATCCTGGGACTGGAATTTCTGAGTCCTCTATATAGACAAGAAGAACGAACCCGTAAGAGGGCAGGGCTTGTTTCCCCCATGGTACCTCTGACGATCAAGTCAGCTGATGAGCTTGAGTGGGGTTTGAGGGAGAGTCCCGGGACCATTGTGGTCTTTTTAGGGGGACTCTTTTAGAGTCGTTAGTTCTCTTTTAGTAAAAATAGATTAAGAAATAATCCCCCAAAGTTCTATCAGGAAGAAGCAAAACCTAAGAAAGAGGATCCCCTTTTATGGCGAATAGCATCTACCTTTATAGTGGATGCCAAGGGTAGATTAGTCACTTTATGAGTGTGCGGAAGACTACGGTGAGGGGTGAGCTGGAGGCTGACTCACCATTCGTTCCCTACGTGTCAGCTGGCGACTGGGAGGGGAGCCCTTCAAGACTATCTTGATAAGATCCCAGACTTGACAGATGAGGCATGGCAAAAGACATGCTGGCTGCTTTAGTCTTCTTCGGCTTTACAGATGTCGGTTGGCGATTGGGAGGGAAGTCATTCGAAGTACAGGAGAGAATATCTTTAACGATCTCTGAGAAGTGACCTGTGAGCAGAGTGAGCTGTTTTCTCCTGATATCTGTCAGAATTATGACTTTGATAGGACGGATCAGCACTGTAGTGTCAGGATTGGATCTTATCCCTTTAGTATAGACGGGTCGGGTAGACTGCCGAATAGATGGTCGAGCGAGCTTCTGGTCGAGTAGACTGCCGAGTAGATAGTCGACAATATTCTAGAGGATAACCCAAAAACATCTTTACCACCAAAATCTTTCACTGATCAAGTCCAACTGGCGGTGAATCCACAAAAATGTTTATCCGGCCCTCTTGATTCCGTCCATGAACAAGAAGTCCATTTTCAGTTCGGAGTCCCCTTTCGATAAACGAAAGAACTCCCCTCCTTTCTCTTTGGTTAAACTTTTTTATAGTTATAATCAAAGTTGAAATTTCGCTTCGATAAACGAAGAATTCATCTTTCGATCAGATAACCAATCCTATAAAAGGTAAGTTTATCTAGATCTTCCAGATTCTCGGAGTGGACACCCCACTTCTAGTTTCTTCCTCGCTGGAAATAGAATATAAAATTCTTCCTTTCCAGGATCAGGGAATAGAATATAAAATTCTTCCTTCCTTGTTTTCGGGTTCGCCTTCACCCTAAAAGAAGACCGGGAAATAGAATATAAAATTCTGCCTTTCCCGCATCGATCTTTTCCGAAATTTATCAATTTAGGATTCATCCTAGGAAGTTTATCCCGAATCCTAAGCAGGGATAAGTCTGCGCCTGACACGCGCTGCCGGTTAGTTCTTAACCGTTTAAAAAGAACACCCGTTCACATATTCGACATTGTGACAGGTTGTTATTAATAACACCAGAATCCATGCCTTACACGCATGGGGAATTTCATCCTGAATCCTAAGAAAGGATATGCCGACGCCTAACACGCGTCGCCGGTTTAGTCTTTTTCCGAACAAAAAGACACCAGAGTCCGATTCTGGGGTATTTTATCCCGAAGCCTAAGTAGGGATAAAGTCAACACCTAACACGTGTTGCCGGGTAGCCTATTCCCGTAACAATGGCGAAGTCTATGTATTCGACATCATAGCACGAAGTCTAAGGGAGTTCATTCCCTTAGCACAACGTTACATGCGGAACGGATTCCGATAATCCGCATGCTAGCCCGACTCAAACGGTAGTCGGTAAAGGCTAATCAAACCCGTTGAAGGCTGGGGGTTAGCCAAAAATCCTAAAGTCAACACCTAACACGTGTCGCCGGGTAGCCTATTCCCGTAACAATGGCGAAGTCTATGTATTCGACATCATAGCACGAAGTCTAAGAGAATTCATTCTCTTAGCACAACGTTACATGCGAACGGAGTTAGACAATCCGCATGCTAGCCCGACTCAAACGGTAGTCGGTAAAGGCTAATCAAATCCATTGAAGGCTGGGGGTTAACCAAAAATTCTAAAGTCAACCCCTAACACGTGTCGCCGGGTAACCTATTCCCGTAACAATGGCGAAGTCTATGTATTCGACATCATAGCAGTCGAGCCGATTATTTGAGGAGTAGTCTCGATCATGGGTTGGGTGGACTCTTGAGGAGTCGTCTTGATTGTGAGGGGTCGACTGATCCCGCACTTCGTATTAGTAAGGATGACTCATTCGCTCGACTGGTCGATAGATTTTCTCTTTGGCTGGGCTTTGGGTTATAGCTCCTTTTTTGGGCCTAAGAAGACATAGCTTCTGGATATCTTTGTCTTTGGATGGTGAATTACCATAACAGATGGCCCTTTTCGCTCGAAGCTGACTTTAGTTGGGTTCGAGTGAAATAGACGAGAGCTTTTGATCAGGGTACACTTGTTCAAGATGTTTTTAGTCAGTTGATCGTGGCTGAAGACGCGACGTAGGATTTTCTATCCAATCATCTTTTAATATCTTGAACCGCTTTTTAGAGGAGATGAGGCGTCATGGGCAGAGCGAGTGGCGTCGTGGGCAAAGCGAGTGGCACCTCATTGCTGATTTATTGGCTTGGAATAACGTGCAAGAGAGGCGGTTGGGATTTTGAGCAAAACGTTTTAGATTTTTAGAGTGGATCTTTCTTGGTCGCTTCAAGATTGTGCCTCTTGAGTTCTCCTGCAGTCCTCTTTGGAGGTTTATAAATATCCAATGGGCTGAGAGAATTTTCACACATTTCTTACTTTATCTTCAAAAATTGTCTTACTCTGCAAGGAAGGAACTTTTCCATGGCTTCCCCAGCTCCCACTTCCAGCTATTGTGAGAAAAAGCTTGTCGTGCTTCGGCGTTTGCGCTCAAGGGTCCTTAGGGATCAATTGAAATGGACGAGCGAGAGATTCGAAATTCCTCGAGCCGTAACACTTGAGGAGCCCAGGCTGACGGAGCCTGTATTCAGCCATGGCAAGGGGCGAGTGCCTTTGTACTTGGCACATTTGGAGCAGGGTCTGTGGCTGCCTCTTCATCCCTTTGTCAGAGGAGTGCATGCAGCTTTGGGAATTTTCCCCATGTAGTTTTATCCAAATGCGGTAGGAGCTTTGGTGGCCTTCGTAGTCGTCTGCTACCGAGTCGGGGTACGGCCCAGCATGAAAGTGTTGGGTCATTTGTTGAGTGTGAGATTGACTAAAGGGGACTCACACTATTTTTATCATATTGATAATAATTTCAAGCTCTCCCTGGACCTTCCCGAATTGGAGGAGGATTAGATGGAGCATTTTATGTGGGCTTACGGAGCTGATGACATCCTTGCCTGCTCAACCTAGCCAGAAGCAAACATGGAGGCCCTAAGGCTAGTTGCTCTTAGCGGTCCGGAGAAGGAGGCCCTGGAGAAGGTCTGTTCTTACGCTGGGCCTTTGGACGTGGAGAACTTGGTGGAGGACATGTCCATGATTTTGTCCTCGACTGGCTTCGCGGACAGAGCGAGTTCTCCTATCCCCTTGCCAATGGGGGTCTGTAACAGGAGGCTCAGGACCGAGGGGGAAGGCTTCGCTGGGGAGTCTCGGAAGAGATTGAGGGGGGCCCTCGATGTGGAGGGGGATTCTGACAGAAGGCCCCTCGTGATCGGGGTTGCTCCCTCTTCTGGGGGGTCGAGGGAGAGGAGAAGGAACTTTGTCGATCCTGTGGAGGCAGGGCTTGCTGGGGAATCTTCCCCGATCCCTGGACCATCTCGCCGGCCCAGCAAGAGCCTCTCTCTCCGGTCCATAAGGTGGATGGTGCAGAGGAGTCTTCTATTGGCCCTGGCGGTGGCACTGGCGGGGAAGGTCTGAAGGAAATGTCAAGTGACGACATTCATCAGGCTTTCTTAGCTTGTCATGCCCAAGGAGCTTCGTTAGAGCTGGCTCTATTCCATCGGCTCGAACACACGCTGGCCGTAGAGAGATCATTACTCCAGACAATCTAGGACTATTCAGGGACTGGAACGAGAAGTGGAGGCTTTGAGGTCAGCTGGCGACTCCCTTGGGGATTCTTCTCGGGCGTCTGCCATGAGGCGACTAGGGCCTTTTTCGGGACTCGGTCGTGGGTTTTAAGGATATCCCGCCTTTTCTCTCTCTCTTTTTTAGCAACCTATTGTAATAGAGCCTTTTTGAATGAAAGGCCAATTTTTGTTTTAAGCCTAAGCATTTGAGTTTTGTAGCTTGAGTAGATTAATTGCAGAATGTCAATATATGATTAGAAAACTATAATTAGTTTACCTTGAATGCTCTATGCTTGGTTGAGCAATCTGAACGACAACTTTTTTATCAAAGTTTATGTCAATGGATTGTCATGCTTGTAGGAACCATACCTTAGTGCGAGTGGTTGTAAGGCTCGTTCCGATTAGACGACAACCTATAGATTTTGTGCTTAGGTCTTCAAATTTTCCCCAAGGCCGAGAGGTGACTGTGGGAGTTGACCAAAGGGTTGTGCCTTGGGTTTATTCCTGATAAGGTACCGGGACTTTGAACCCGATTGAGGAGTCATTTTATGCCTTGGGCTTATACTGATAAGGAGCCAAGGTCTTTGTTACGGACTGAGAAGTCGTTGTGCGTTGGGCTTATCCTAATAAGGAGCCAAGGTCTTGATATTCGACCGAGGAGTCGTTTGCCTAAGTGACTAGGTCTTCCATTTCCCCTAAGGCCGAGAGACGACTGCTAGAGTCAGCCAAAGGGTTGTGCCTTGGTTTTATCCTGAGAAGGTACCAAGGGCTTGTCATCGACTGAGGAGTCGAGTGCCTATGTGACTAGGTCTTGGGTTACCGACTAAGAAGTCGTTATGCCTTGGTATTATCCAGGTAAGGAGCCAAGTTCTTTGTTACCGACTGAGAAGTCTTTGTGCCTTAGGCTTATCCTGATAAGGAGCCAAGGTCTTGATATTCGACTAAGGAGTTGAGTGCCTAGGTGACTAGGTCTTCTATTTTCCCTAAGGCCGAGAGATGACTATCGGAGTCGGCCAAAGGGTTGTGCCTTGGTTTTATTCTGAGAAGGTACCAAAGACTTGTCATCGACTGAGGAGTCGAGTGCCTAGGTGACTAGGTCTTAGGTTACTGACTGAGAAGTCGTTGTGCCTTGGGCTTATCCTGATAAGAAGCCAAGGTCTTTGTTAGCGACTGAGAAGTCATTGTGCCTTGGGCTTATCCTGATAAGGAGCCAAGGTCTTGATATTCAACTGAGGAGTCGAGTGCCTATGTGACTAGGTCTTCCATTTCCCCTAAGGCCGAGAGACAACTGCTTAAGTCGGCCAAAGGGTTGTGCCTTGGTTATATCCTAAGAAGGTACCAAGGGCTTGTCATCGACTGAGGAGTTGAGTGCCTAGGTGACTAGGTCTTGGGTGTTTTTTGTTAAATTTTCATTAATTGTGGGAATTTGTACATCATGGAGCGTAATTTATTAACATTTAGCGTCTGAATTGCGTCGAATTCTTGTTCTCTGCTCCTATGTATTTTGGAGGTTGCCCTTTTTTTTGCAGGAGACAGGGCCGATTCGAACCTCCTTGGTTGTTTCTTGTCGTCTTTAAACATTCCTGTTTTGACGAGGGAGAGTTACTGCTGTATTGACCATCTTCATTGTTGTGCGACTGAGGACACTAGGTCGCCAGTCATTGAATACCCGGAGTCGGATGTTTCTCTCTCTTTTGGGGGTGAGCTGTTTGGCTTTAGATGTCGTCGAGTGGTCAACATATTTGCCATTTCATCAGCCAGGACCTTTCTAAACTTGAGTTTTTGTTGAGGTCTTTGCAGGCCGATGGTGGATGTGGTGATTTTCAACAGATCTTGCTTGTCCACCGTTGGTTGCCATTTATGTCCATCGTCCTATTGATTGAGCATTCGAAGGCTGATGTTTTGAACAGGAGGAGGCCAGACAACTTTTGTGATGGGGGCTTCTTGTTGGTGAAACCCCAGACGTCGATGCTTTGTCTCCTGGAATTTAATGGGATCATAGTTTCCCCTTGGGGGTTCCAGGAATAGCAACGACTGGACCATCCTATAAATAGAGGAGCCTTTTTTTGTAGAGAGAGTGCGAGTCACATGCTTCGACCACCAGTTCTTGCTTCGACTTTGGTGGTTCGAATGTCCGCTGAGGGCCAGGGCTGAATTTCCTGAGGAGGCAATTATCAGGTGGCCCTCCGAGTTTTTCCCGCAATCTCATCCTTGGTAAGTAAGAACTCTCCTTTGAAGGAGGTGATGGTCCGAGGAGCCTGCCACAGACTTGATCACTGCTCCTGAGTTCGAATGAGCTATTGGTGACGGGAGCTTGAGTGATATTGGATCTGATCATAACCCTTGTTGGAGGCAGGGTTCTTCTTTGTGATCCCACTCCAAGCTTCTTGGTTGTCCAGGAGGTGGAGTTTTATCTGTGGTGGCGATAAGAAGCATGTGCTTCATTTTCAAGCCAGACAAACACCATAGTGATGTGTCTTTTCCAGGAGGGCTTTCGGGGTTTCTGGAAGCGGGTCCATCTTCTGGTGGATGGCCTACTTGGCAAATACTCCACAGAAAGCTGTTGAGGCCCTTGAGGGCTACGCCTATGTTGGCTCCTCATAGCCATAGGCTGATCCTCCTTAGCTTGAATGATGCGATTCCAGGCTTTGTTTAGCAATACCAAACTTTATTGTGCCAAGAATTGGTACCTCTTCATAGCATGGTGAGCGAAAAGTTCACAACAGACACATCATGAAATTCTCTGTTAATAGTTTCTGTCAAATTTTTTAAAAGATAAATTAGAGGCTAAATATCAGAAAACCTTTCATTAAATTTTGACGATTATTAGATAACTCTCCATAACTTTGAAAATATTAGGAAAAACCCCACCTAAGTATATGGATTACCAGAAAACCCTCCTTAATCTTTTAGATTTTAATAAAAAACCCATCTTCAACTTTGAGATTTTAATAGAGAACCCTCCTACATTTAGGGGTTTTTTGATAAAATCTCAAAGTTAAAAGATTTTTTATAACCTCTAAACTTAAGGAGGGTCTTGTGATATTTTTGTGAGTTTGTTAATCAGTCCGGATTGGTAGTTGAGTTCAAGTTAGTAGATAGAATTCTAGTTAGAGTAGAATACTAGTTAGTAGATAGTTTTCTAGTTGTTGGATAAAGATTAGAGTTGTAATCTTATCCCTAAGTGTTTATTTATATGTAAACAAGTCATTGTGTTTTACAAAAAACGAAAATAAGAATCAAAAAAGTTTCCTGCTCCTCCGTTTTGTTCCTCTCAAAGTCTGGCCATCTCTCTGTTCACAGATTTTTGTGTTCATCAACAAAACAGAGACCAAAGAAAATTCCTGCAGAAAGGTCCTTTGTGTTTGGTGTTTGGTTCCTCCAAAACCGGTCAAGGAAGCTTTGGTTACAGGTTGTTTTCCTAACTCTGTTTTCAGGTTTGATACATAGGCCGATCCTATTATAAAGCCAACAAGTGGTATCAGAGCGGTGTATGCCTAAGTACCAACCAAGATCTGAAGAGATGACGAGTTCGGAGAAGATGACGACCAAGGTGGGTTCGCTCACTCTTCAATCCCCGACGTTATCGAGGGACAACTATGCTTCGTGGGCAATCAAGATGAAAGTCTACATGAAGGCTCAAGACGTGTGGGATGCCATTGAGCCCGCGGCAGGCGCGTCCGTGGAACACAGGAAGGATCAGATGGCGTTGGCGGCCATCTACCAGGGGATTCCTGAAGAGACTTTGATGGTGATCGCAGAGAAGCAAACGGCGAAAGAGGCATGGGAGACGTTGAAAACTATGCACCTAGGTGCGGATCGTGTGAGGAACGCGAAGGTGCAGACCTTGAAGTCCGAGTTCGAACTTCTCCGGATGAAGGAGAATGACAACGTCGACGATTTTTCGACGAAGTTGACAGGAGTCGTCAACAAGATCCGAGCTTTAGGCGGCGAGATGGAGGAGAACTACGTCGTCAGAAAGCTACTTCGGGCGGTACCGGAGAGATTCCTTACTATCGTCTCCACGATTGAACAGTTCGGGGACATCGACGACATGACACTCGAGGAGGCGATCGGGCGTCTCAAAGCCCACGAGGAGAGGGCACGTGTTTTTCGAAACAACGTCGACGATCACCTATTGTTGACGCATGCGGAGTGGCAAGCAAGGAGCAAGAAGAACGGCGGAGGCTTCCTCTCAACACCTACAACCAATGATGGTAGCGGTCGAGGACGAGGTCGCGGGGCCGGTCGTGGGCGTGGCCGTGGCCAAAGAGGCCGAGGCGGACAGCAGTACCACGGCAGCGGGCAGCAGCACCACGCTGCCCAAGCAGGCCGCGGAGGGGAGCACGGCGGCCAGGCAGGCCGAGGCGGCTTCGGCGGCAGAGGAGGACGTCCAGGAGGTGGTTTCGGCCATGGAGGTGCAGCTCGCCAGGAGGGGGAGACTAGCACAAGCGGCGGTCGAGACAAATCCAACATTAAATGCTTCAATTGTGGAGTATACGGGCACTTTCAGTCGGAGTGTCACAAGCAACGCCGCAACCATGAACAGGAGGCTCATCTCACCCGTGCATATGACGAGGAGCCAACCTTGATGATGGCTATGTTAGAGGAATCGTCAAGTGTCATTTTGCTTAATGAGGAGAAGGTGATGCCGGATTTACTTACAGCGGGGGAGGCACATGTTGACAACAACACTTGGTATCTTGACAACGGAGCTAGCAATCACATGACCGGCCACCGAGGCAAGTTCAAGGAGCTCGACGAGAACATTACAGGAACCGTCAAGTTTGGTGATGGATCCGCGGTAGAGATCAAGGGGAAAGGCTCTATCCTCTTTCAGTGCAACAACGGCGATCAAAGGCTACTACCTGAGGTATATTATATTCCAAGTTTGAAATCTAACATTATTAGCCTTGGTCAGATGACTGAAGATGGAAGCAACGTTGTGATTTCTGGTGAGTTCCTGAGGGTGTTTGATAGGAACGGTGCTCTCTTGATGAGGGTGACACGTTCAACTAACCGATTGTACAGGATAGAGTTAAAGACTTGTAAGCCGGCGTGCTTGATGGCGAACATTAACGATCCAGCTTGGTTATGGCATGCTCGCCTTGGGCATGTCAATTTCTTCGCCCTCAAGATGATGACTGATAAGAGGATGGCTTCCGGGTTGCCGAAGATCTTGCACCCGAATCAACTATGCGAAGGATGCCTCGTCGCCAAGCAAGCAAGACTGCCGTTCCCTTCGCAAGCAAATTTCAGAGCTCAGAAGCCGCTGGAGTTACTACATGCTGATCTATGTGGTCCTATCACCCCATCTACGCTTGCTGGGAACAACTACTTCCTCCTTATCGTTGATGATTTCAGTCGATGGATGTGGGTATACATGTTGAAGGCCAAGAGTCAAGCTTGTGAAACCTTCAAGAAGTTCAAAACAGAGGTTGAGAATGCATGTGACCACAAGGTGAAGACATTGAGGACGGATCGTGGTGGCGAATTCTTGTCGAAGGAATTCACAAAACTGTGTGAAGACTACGGCATCAAACGTCATCTCACTGCACCGTACACCCCGCAGCAAAACGGTGTAGTGGAGAGGCGTAACCGCACGGTGATGGACATGGCGAGAAGCCTACTTAAGAGCATGCATATGCCTGGAACTATGTGGGGTGAAGCGGTGAGGCACGCGGTGTACATCCTCAACCGACTACCAACCAAGGCGTTGTACGATCACACACCCTACGAAGCTTGGTTTGGTAAGAAACCCCACCTAGAACACTTGAGAGTTTTTGGATGTATGGCGCATGTGAAGATTGCAGGTCCTTCTCAAAAGAAACTCGACGACCGGAGCACGCCAATGGTGTATATTGGGGTAGAAGAAGGAAGCAAAGCGCATCGCCTTTACAACACTCAACACGGCAAAATTCATGTCAGCAGAGACGTCGCGTTCGAGGAAGGAAAAGGATGGGATTGGAGCACAAACGGAGACGAGAAAGCACCCAATTGGAGGAGCTAACAAGTGGAAGGTGAAACTGCAGCAGCCGGTACAACTGCCGGCGCATTTCCACCCGTCCAAACTGGACAGCCTGCAGTCCAAACTGGACAGACTGCAGTCCAAACTGGACAGACTGCTGCTGTCCGAACCAGCCCTCAGCTGGTTGCTGGTCCAAGATCAGTCAATGAAGCAGCATTCCCCGCCGTATTGGAGCCGACGAGAGGTCAATCTGGGCAGTCTACAGACCGATCAAAACAACCTGCAGCT
>NC_033795.1:16707872-16715050 GCF_001876935.1 Asparagus officinalis | reverse complement strand
AGCATCAGTCCCTGCTGCATCAGAGAGAACCAGAAGCAAAACTGGACTGTTGACAGTCCGAACGAGGCAGCAAGCTGCCGGATACGAGCCAGCTGCAAGCCGAACCAATCCACAGACAGTTTCAGGTCCAGGAACAGCCGCTGTCGGAGACGGAGGTGATCGATCTTCCTGCAGAAGAATTGTTCCTGATTTCTGAAGAACCTGCGAACTATCTCGAGGCTGCATCAGATCAAGAATGGCGGACAGCAATGGAGAAGGAAATGGAGGCCATCGAGAAGAACAAGACTTGGATACTCACGGAGTTACCGCGGGGTTCCAAACACATTGGTCTCAAATGGGTGTACAAGCTGAAAAAGGACAATGAAGGCAACATCCTCAAGCACAAAGCAAGACTTGTAGCAAAAGGGTACGTCCAGCAGCAAGGCGTGGACTTCGATGAGGTGTTTGCACCTGTGGCGAGGCTTGATACCATCAGAATAATCCTCGCCATATCAGCACAGAATGGGTGGGAGGTGCACCATTTGGATGTGAAGTCGACATTCCTAAATGGTGATCTCCAGGAAGAAGTGTATGTGGTTCAACCTGAAGGGTTCGTTGTGAAGAATCAAGAGCACAAGGTCTACAAGCTTTCAAAAGCACTCTACGGGCTACGCCAAGCACCTCGAGCGTGGAACACACGCCTTGATAAGTGCATGAAGGGCATCGGATTTGCAAGGTGTACTCAGGAGCAGGCGGTATACACAAGGAGTAACAGAGGGGATACACTCATTGTTGGCGTGTACGTAGATGACTTGATCGTTACGGGCTCGAGGGCGGATGAGATAAAGTTTTTCAAGCAACAAATGATGAAGGAGTTCGAGATGAGTGACCTTGGATTGCTTTCCTATTATCTTGGTATCGAGGTGGATCAGCGAGATGATTGCATTGCACTAAGGCATGCGGCCTATGCGAAGAAGGTTTTGGGTCAGTTTGGCATGATGGATTGCAACCCGACCCAATATCCTATGGAAACAAAGCTAAAGCTTGGAAAGGATTCTGAAGGAACACCGGTGGACATGACGGAGTATAGACGCATTATCGGATGCTTAAGGTATCTAACTCACACCCGACCCGATATCACATATGCCGTGGGGATTGTGAGTAGGTACATGGAGCACCCTACAGTTTTGCATAGACAGGTTGTCAAGCATATTTTGAGGTACGTGAAGGGTACTATGTCCTACGGATTGGTGTACAAACGAGGTCGAGGCAATGAAGAGTTGGTGGGATTCACTGACAGTGATCTTGCGGGAGATGTTGATGACAGGCGCAGCACAGGCGGCATGGCATTTTATCTAGGTGACAGTTTGGTCACTTGGACATCACAGAAGCAGAAGACGGTGGCATTATCATCCTGCGAGGCAGAATTTATGGCGGCAACTGCAGCAGCGTGCCAAGGCTTGTGGTTGAGGAGTTTAATCAGCGAGGTGATTGGGAGTGAGCCCAAGCCGGTCACACTCTTCGTCGACAACAAGTCAGCGATTGCCTTGATGAAGAATCCAGTTTTCCATGGAAGAAGCAAGCATATTGACACACGCTTTCACTTCATTCGTGAGTGTGTTGAGCGAGGACAGATTAAAGTGGAGTTCGTGAGCACGAGCGAGCAGCGAGCGGATATTCTCACGAAGGCACTAGCAAGGGTGAAGTTCATCGAGATGCGGGAGCTTCTAGGAGTAAGGGACTTGGAATCTCGTCCAGATTAAGGGGGAGAATGTGAGTTTGTTAATCAGTCCGGATTGGTAGTTGAGTTCAAGTTAGTAGATAGAATTCTAGTTAGAGTAGAATACTAGTTAGTAGATAGTTTTCTAGTTGTTGGATAAAGATTAGAGTTGTAATCTTATCCCTAAGTGTTTATTTATATGTAAACAAGTCATTGTGTTTTACAAAAAATGAAAATAAGAATCAAAAAAGTTTCCTGCTCCTCCGTTTTGTTCCTCTACAGTGATCCATCTAACCTCACTAAATGAAAGTCTGGCCAGCCCAAGACTCAAAACGACAAGGTTGGCTTTGAAAAGAGCCATAAATCGAATCAAATTGGAATTGCTGATGACCTAAAAGAGTTCCTATCTCTAAAAAGGGCTCACTAATATCAGCATTGTGCAAACCCAAGAGAAGTCATTAGGGATGTTCAAAAGAATTGTCAATGTAATGCTATTCCTGAAAAGGAATCGGTTTTCAACCATCTTAGTCACTATCTTGAGCCTTCAGAGGCTAAGATCAAAAGAGGATGATGTACTTAAAAGGGTAAACTCCAAAAAATCATAGCCAATATGACTAGTGTAGTCTCTAGAGATGAAAAGGAAGATGCAGACTGTCCATCTGATCCAAAATATCTTCTGGTATTAAGGGTATACTGTCAGCGACTGATGGTGCATATTGCCATACTAGATCAAGCCAGAGAGCAACGATCCCCTTTGACTATTCCCTCTTCTAAACACGAGTGTCACGCCCTACTTCCCAAAATACCCAGGAATCAGAACGTGAACAAGTCCGCGACGTATTAGATTGAGAAGAAATATACCATATCATTTTTTTCCTTTTCTTTTCTTCTCAATCCAATACGCTAAGCGTCTGGAAATAATTACAATGCGAAGTCACAGGTTTCCAATCACAATCAGCAAGAATATAATAGACAAACTCAGAATAAAAATATCATATCACAAATGGGATAACATCCGAGACATAATATTCAGGTCAACATGCCCTTATACAAAACTGAACAAATGAATACTTAAGAGATACAAAAATACATCGATCAATGGAAAAAGAAAGAACTACAAAAGTAAACTAGAACCATCAAAGAATAGGCTTCGATTCCTTCTTCTGCTCCGTCTACATGGCACTCCTGTTGAGAATCCTCTGGCTCCTGCTAAACCTGTTCTTTCTTTAAGTCTGACGTACACCAGAGAAAACAAGTGTACGTCAGCGTGTATGGCACACGGCAAGACCCCACAAAACAAATAGAGCGAACGAAAAGCCAAGAAGAAAACGATACGATAACAGAAATGATAAAAGAACGTGCAACTGAAAATCTGACAAAATCAACATGCGAAAACACTACTAAACATGATAAACATAAAGCATCCAAAATCGATCAAGTAACGAGATCATGCAGCTAGCGATCAGTCTAATCATCCCTGTAACAGGGGCATACAATAGATGTAATTAATACCTAAAAATCTATAACAAGAGACGTAGTACGTCGAGTGAAATAATCCAAACAAGGAAACCCTCATGTATATACCATATGTCTCAAATTATAGATAATTAAATATTAACCCCGATCTATGTATGAAAAGAAACACAACTGTCCTACATCTCACAATAATCCATACCTAGCCAAGCAACAAGGTCATGTAACTAGCCATCCTAAAACTCACTGGTCCACATCTCACATAAAGTCAACATTCATATCACCGGATAACTGACTGTTCATAAATCCTCTATGGATGCACGAATCGGTCAGAGGACTACACGCAATCCGATTTTGACCTGGTCCAAACTCAAGCAGAACTCGGGTGACTACACAAATTCACTGACTAAAGTGACTACACGAATTCACTTTAGCCCAACAAACCAACCCCAGTGACTACACGAATTCACTGGCGCGAGCCTGGAAGATACATCAACAGCCTTATCTGATCACATGAACGTGGACTTCCCCATCCCAACTCTCTTGTATTTTCTAAGTCAACCATAAATCTCATTGAAACTCAGATTCACCACCTAAACTCAGTCAACACACTCACACATGTTGCTAAGTCTACTCATAACGCACGAGGCCACTAAGTCATAACTATCAACGGTTCTCCATCGCAAAAGGACATAATAAATCATGTGCAATAATATCATGCCATATCAGGTAATTAAATCTGAGATTTTGAATCATTAAATTATTCTAAAATAATCTTCTAAAATAATAAATTTATTAACTTGAACTAATCCTTTTGCAAAGTAGGTTCCTTTAATTTATTTTCCAAAAAAAAAATCCCTTTTTCTAAAATAATTTCTTTTTCAAGATAAATTCCTTTAATTCATCATAATCATAAAAATGATTCTTTTTCTAAAATAATTCTTTTTAAATTATTATAATTTTTTCTAAATGATCCGTTCTCAAATAAATTCTTTTTAATTAATATAATTATCCAAAAATAATTCTATTTCCAAAATAAATTCTTTTAATTTATCATAATTATTCTAAAAATAGTAATTATCATATTATGATGATTTATCTAATATCATTTATCAAACAATCACACGCAGATAATTATTAACATATCTAAAATTATCGATAATTTATAATAAATACAAAATTTAGATATGAGAAAGTGGGATCTTGCCTCGGATTCGTCGAACAAATCGACGTTGACGGCGAGAATCAGATCTGGCGCGGTGGAGTGCGGCGACGAGGGGAGCTGTCGATGGTTGAGGATCTCGTCGGAGCTCAGGTTGATCGGTGGTGGATCTCGCGCGGAGGAGGTGTCGCTGGTCGGCGGGTTGCGGAGCAGGGGTTGGCGTCGGGCGAGCGGATCTGGACAGCGGGGGCTGCTGGTCGAGCTCGGGCTGATGTGGATCTGAACGTGGCTGTTTGTGGAAAAATTTGTAATGATAAAAGAACTGTATCTGATTTTATTCTCTCTAACTGCTTAGAAAAAAGAATGATTACAACTCTTTCAACTCTCGATTACAATTTGAATTCCTGATTACAAAAGAGAAGAGGATTGATCTGAATCCTCCTCTTTATTTAAATCTGGGTTCTTCACGGTAGCGATGAGATGCCTCCCTCGAATGCTTGCGTCGAGTTTGCTTCTCGTTGACGATCCGAATATCTATACTCACTGGAACAACTGTCTTGGCCGGTTGATAACTCTTGTCGAGTTTTGTGACTCAGAACAAGTAATAAACTCTAATGACAGAGTTGTTCGAACCGAAAATAATTCGGTTGATAAGCCAAATATCGATGGTTTAGAGATCCTCCGTTTGTTGATTTCCCAGACTGTGTAAGGAGTCAATCCTCCTTTTTCTGATTCTGGAAGATTTGATCGAAAGATCCCCCTCCGATTAATGAAAAGAAATCTCTCTTGATCTGATTATCAAAAATCCAATCTCCCCCAATCCAAAAAGAGATCCCTTTCTCTGTTGAGTTTGTTGCTATAAATAATTCTATTTCCAAAATAAATTCTTTTAATTTATCATAATTATTCTAAAAATAGTAATTATCATATTATGATGATTTATCTAATATCATTTATCAAACAATCACACGCAGATAATTATTAACATATCTAAAATTATCGATAATTTATAATAAATACAAAATTTAGATATGAGAAAGTGGGATCTTGCCTCGGATTCGTCGAACAAATCGACGTTGACGGCGAGAATCAGATCTGGCGCGGTGGAGTGCGGCGACGAGGGGAGCTGTCGATGGTTGAGGATCTCGTCGGAGCTCAGGTTGATCGGTGGTGGATCTCGCGCGGAGGAGGTGTCGCTGGTCGGCGGGTTGCGGAGCAGGGGTTGGCGTCGGGCGAGCGGATCTGGACAGCGGGGGCTGCTGGTCGAGCTCGGGCTGATGTGGATCTGAACGTGGCTGTTTGTGGAAAAATTTGTAATGATAAAAGAACTGTATCTGATTTTATTCTCTCTAACTGCTTAGAAAAAAGAATGATTACAACTCTTTCAACTCTCGATTACAATTTGAATTCCTGATTACAAAAGAGAAGAGGATTGATCTGAATCCTCCTCTTTATTTAAATCTGGGTTCTTCACGGTAGCGATGAGATGCCTCCCTCGAATGCTCGCGTCGAGTTTGCTTCTCGTTGACGATCCGACGTCTTGTTTCACTGGAACATGATCTTATCCTCACGATTTGACATTGTGGAGAACTCTGAACGAGTTTGAAACTCTATGAAAGAGTTGATTTAACCGAAATCGGTCTATAAGCCAAGGATGAAGAAAGCTCCTGTAACCGAATATTGCTGAGGGATGACGTCAATCTCCTCAAAAGCCTGCCCAAGGATCTCTTCTGTTGCTGCCAAGAAGTTCCAACAGATCGAACCCCCGAACTGAATTGATTTTTAGGTATTTATAGGGGATTAAGGGGTGTAACCACCTCCTTAATTCGCTCCTAAGTGGGGCTAATAGGATGTAACCGCCCCCTTAAATCACTCCTGAGTGGAGTTATGATCCTCTCAGATCGTGGGAAACGGTTTTGAAACTGTTCAGCTCGTGTTTGAACGAGTCAAACGCAAAATCCGCGTTCTGGTGTGAATTCTGCGTTCAAACGCAGTGTCTGAAAGCTCGGACGCAGCGGCTGGAAGCTGCGTTGGCATCTTGTTGGAAGCTACGTTTGGCAGCGATTGGAAGCTGCATTGGGCAAGTTCCAACAGACCGAACCCCGAACTGAATTGATTTTCAGGTATTTATAGGGGATTAAGGGGTGTAACCACCTCCTTAATTCGCTCCTAAGTGGGGCTAATGGGATGTAACCGCCCCCTTAAATCACTCCTAAGCTCCAACCGAAGGATGAAGGATCCTCTTTTCGCTGCCAAGAAGTTCCAACCGACCGCCTCGAAAGATCCAGCCCTGATCTGATTATCAAAAATCCGATCCTTAACTCTGTTGAGTTTGTTGTTATTTATAGGGGATTAAGGGGTGTAACCACCTCCTTAATTCGCTCCTAGGTGGGGCTAATGGGATGTAACCGCCCCTTAAATCACTCCTGAGTGGAGTTGTGATCCCCTCAGATCGTGGGAAACGGTTTTGAAACTGTTCAGCTCGTGTTTGAACGAGTCAAACGTAAAATCCGCGTTTCGGTGTTAATTCTGTGTTCAAACGCAGTGTCTGAAAGCTCGGACGTAGCGGCTGGAAGCTGTGTTGGCAGCAGTTGGAAGCTGCGTTGGGTAGCGGTTGGAAGCTGCGTTGGCAGCGGTTGGAAGCTACGTTGGGCAGCGGTTGGAAGCTGCGTTGGCAGCGGTTGGAAGCTGCGTTGGCAGCGGTTGGAAGCTGCGTTGGCAGCGGTTGGAAGCTGCGTTGGCAGCGGTTGGAAGCTGCGTTGGCAGCGGTTGGAAGCTGCGTTGGCAGCGGTTGGAAGCTGCGTTGGCAGCGGTTGGAAGCTGCGTTGGCAGCGGTTGGAAGCT
>NC_033795.1:16611237-16706875 GCF_001876935.1 Asparagus officinalis | reverse complement strand
AGAGAGAGATACTTACCAAGTTCAAATGGCTATGAACTTCGGTGACCCGTCGGTGGGGTCCAAGTTTCTCGCCATTATTCTCAATATATATATATATTATATATATATATATATATATATATATATATATATATATAGTAATATATAATATATATATATATATATATATAGTATATATATTATATATATATTATATATATATATATAAGGTTAATAGGGTTAGGAATAATTAAACAAAAATAATTTAATTAAATAATTACGGGTATTTAAAATTTAAACTAATTACGGAATAATTATCTACAATTAAAAACATACACGTTGTGCTAATACAACAGTTAATATGGAATAGTCGAAATGTACACATATTGTATAATTAAACATGAATAATTAATAAATAAAATATATTTACTTATATTTAAAATCAAATAATTATAGGATAATTATCTACGTGATAAAACGTATCAGTTATACTAATACGACAGATAACATGCAACAGTAGAATTAATACAACATATTATACAAAATAATATGTAATAATAATACAACGTATTATACAAAATAATGCATAGGAATAATAATAATACATCGTATTATTCAAAATGATTCATAATAGTATCAATAACACAACGGATAAATTCCAGAAATTTTTACTGCACTAAATATGTTTATGAATATCTAAATCATTTAAATAAATATAAAACTTGGACTTTAAATCATAGAAAATTCTAGAAAATCGAGAAAAATACAAATACTCTTTTTAAAAAATAATAATTAAATATTTTAAAATACTAGAAAATTATTTTAACTATTATCGAAAATTTATGGTACTTACAACGAGTGTCACGAGCTTCGCCTCATGTCAACTAGCTCACTGCTAGTGGGTGAATTCTGCCATAGCATCAAATATCACTTCCAGTTCGAGTCAAGAACAACAATTGGTTATGGATATGACAAAGTAGGAAGATATTCTTCAACAAATAGAAGATCAAAGAAAAGCTTTAGAAGAACGATTTGAGCGATTGGAAAAGATACTTAGTCAGCTCATGGCAAGCTCTCAGCCTAGTTTGAGTTCTTCGAAGCGGAAACAACCAATCATCAGATTCTCCCTAGAAGAAGAACAAATGCATTTAGGAGATGCAAATTTTGATCATTTAGGATCAGAAACATTGGCACATCGTAAGCCAAGTCAAGAGGCAAAGGTTCTTGAGGACCTCCAAAAATAGCTCAATGCTCTTTCTCATGTGTTAGCCTCTTTGTTTTGATAATGTTTAACAAACAATTTACCACTAATGTTGTTTGTCTAGTATTCATGTTTTCTTATTTATTGTAGACAAACAATATGTTGGAGGTTGGATGGATTGCGCCATAACGATCATATCAAATTGAGGTTGGTGGAATAATGGTTAAAGCCTTGTAATTCAAGTTAAAGATTCAAGTTCAAGCTTCATCCGTAAATGTACCAAGATAGAGCTTCGTTGAAGATCACAAGCTTGGGTAAATTTAGTTTTAGGTTTTATATTGTGTGTGTTACTACTTTAAGCTCAATCATATACACACATACATGTTTTGGTTTTGTATATATATAGTTATATATATACATAGTTTTGGTTTTGTATATATATAGTTATATATATACATATATGTTTTGGTTTGATAGTTTTCAAGTTTAAATATGAAACAATTATACATATATGTTTTGGTTTGATAGTTTTCAAGTTTAAATATGAAACAATTGAATATAATTGGAAAATATATTTTTGTTTCATGTTTACATGCTTATATATGATTTTATCAATATCATGTTTATATTTAATGAAATCATATTTATTGCTTTTGAAAAGTTTGCAAAAATATACAATTTTGTGAAAATATTGTATTCTCAGGTTTTGGACTTAACAATAATTATATACATCTTTTATTAAGTCTATAAAATAATTTTGTATTGTTTTAAAACATGGTTAAGCTAAAATGTTAAAATTCATATGTTCACATTTTTATGTTTTGGACTATTTTGCAAAATGATGATATTTTTCATTTGGGAGGTTCTTTCTAAAAACCAGTTTTTGTAGCATGTGTATTATTATGTCTATAATCATTTCCCAAAGTTTTATATTTTTTAAAATTTATTTGATATTTTTAAACAGGGTTTTAAAATCATAAAACAACTTTCAAAACCTGTATTTTTATGTATCAATTCGCGGTCGACCGCCACGGTCGACTGCGCCAATGTTTATCCCTCAAAAGTCAGTAAAAACTTTTACGATCGACCGTGGCGGTCGACCGTCAGTCTGTAAGTTTCCACGGTCGACCGTAGCCTTTTCTGTTGATTTCTTAGCTTCGAAAATCCCTCGCGGTCGACCGCGAAAATCTCACGGTCGACCGCCGATTGCCCAACGGCTATATTGGGTACAGAGTCAAATTTCAATTCTGTGGGATTCTCTGCTAATTTGTTTGGGGTTTTTACTGATGTTTTCTCTTCCTATATAAACCCCTCAAACCCTCTTCTACCAGTAACAACAAGAGAGTATTTTTAAAACAAGTTTAAAGAGTTTTAAACAAGGGTTTAAGTTTGGGTTAAGTTTGTTTTAAGAAGCTTTTAAGCATTTGAGAGTTTGAGTTTGTGAAATCAATTTCACAAGAGCTTAAGGAGATCATCTATTGGTGTTTGAGCATCCAACTCTTCTCCTTCCACTCTTGAACTATTGAGAAGTTTTCTAAACTCAATCTAGCTTTATATTTTATATTGTTTGATTATCATTTATTAAGCTAGTGTTCATATTGAGTTTAGTTGATTTTATTTTCTCTTTATTTACACACACAAACATTAAGCTTATTGTATTTACATTCATAGTATAATTGGATTGTGGGATTGTGTAACTTAGAGAGTGAGCTTATAATTCGTTCTCATCCATTGTAGAGAACAAACACTTTGTATTGTGCTTATTGTGAGATTCACTTTGTAATACACTTGTACACCGAGAGAAGTGTGTGGCGAGAGTCAGGGATCGTCCCAAGAGGAGTAGCGTCGGTTGATGAACCTAGGGAGAGGTTGTATCCGAGCACTTGAGGGAGACACTTCTAGTTCACACTTGAGAGGGTGTAGAGTGGGATTACAAGAGTGTGTTAGTTATAGAGTTTTCAGTAAATTAGAAAACCGTACTGTGTGGGTTAAACGTTGTTCGGGTAAACGTAAAAAACCCGGTTGTGATAGTGGAGATCTCCTCGAGGTGAGGAGCGGAGACGTAGGTCGTGGGGACCGAACTCCGTAATCATATTGTTTGTTTGTGATTGCATTGACGTACTTACTTTTATATTCATATCTTATATCGCCTTTGTATATTGATTGTTGATTATATTGCCCACTATCTAGTTTAGATTATTTATCCTTGTGATTATATGTCCTTGCATATATCCTATAGTATATCTCATTGCTAGGATATTTACCTTTGTTCATATTGCTTATTCTTACTTATAACATATTGTATATCTCTCTTGTAAGAATAATTTGTTAACTTGTTTTAATTGGCATAAAATCGGATTAGATTAGTATAAGACCCTAATCACCCCCCTCTAGGGTCTAACAATTGGTATCAGAGCTTAGTGCTCTTTGATTTAAGGACTAATCACCTTGAGTTAAAGATCCAAGTTATCATTTTTGTGCTAATCTAGTTATGATTGTATTTGTCTTGCTTGCATATATTCACATATATATCATGAATATAAATATATTTCGTTTAGGCTATGATCTAAATATTGCTCCAAAATTTAGAAATTTTCCTTATGCTCAATGGTGCTTAAAATTTAAAATATCTGTTGAATCTAAAAATATCAACTTATGGGAAGTTATTGATTATGCTTATATTGTGCCCACATTGGAGAAATCCAAGTGGAGCAATCATGATAAGAAAATGTTTTCAATGAACAAGCTTTTATTAGAATTTTTGCTTAATGCTTTTGACTCATCCTTTTCTAACAAATTTATTTATTTTGATAGTGCTTACAAACTTTAGAAATTTATTGAAGCACATCAAGGGGACTTGGAGGTAATTCGACAAGCTTTGGAGGATTCTTCTTTAAGTACATGTGGAGCATCATGCACATGGCCACAAGAGGATAATTCTTGTGTAGTAAGCGATTCCGATTCCGATAATAATTTATCTATTGATGAACTCGCTTGTGCATATGAGAAATTATCGCATGCCTACACTAAATTGCAAAATAATTTTATTGATCTCAAAAGCAAGCATTTTAGTTTAAAATCCGATCATGAGTTGTTAGCCTCTAAACTTGATGTTATTACTAAGGAGAATGCTACACTTAAAGAAAACAATGACATGCTAAGTTTAGAAAATAAAAAATTGACTTTATCTATTGCTAGCTTAACTCGTGCTAATAATAATGTCATGTAGAAGTAGAAATAATTAGAAATAAGTTTAATTTATTTAAATATGATCATGTTTCATCTACTTCTATTTCCAATACATGTATGCAAAATGATGAGTTGAGTCAAGTTAAACATTGCACATCTTGTTTAGATTTAACCTTAAAAACATGTATGGTAAATAACAAAAAGCTTATGGACTTGTGTGCAAAGTCCCGTGTTAACACTTCTAAATCAAACACACACTATGCACACTTGTATAGCAAAGTTTATAAATGCTCAATTTGTGGTCGTAAATGCCACCTTGCTAAATTTTGCTATGATGCACACAAACCTAAGATTGCTAATACTCCTAGTGCATCCCATCTGGCTTCATCATCTTATACACATACACATTCACATGCTCATTCTCAAAAAGTTTATCATAAGCATGCTAATGTGTATCATTGTGATCTTTGTGGTCGTTTTGGTCATTTGGCCGAATACTGTTTTAATTTAAAAAGAAAATCTTTTTTTCAAATATTTCTAGTAGACCACATGTTTTTAAATGTGATGTTTGTGGTAGATATGACCACTTAGGAAAGTTTTATTTTGATAATGTTTCACATTTGCAAAATAATCTTAAAAGATCATCTATGGTTGCAAATATTTCCCGTGCACGAGCTAATGGTCCACAAAAACAAATGGATCTTTTTCATTGTACAAATTGCACTCGGAAGGATCATTTGAATGAATATTGTTTTAACTGTGTTAGTGTATCATATGTGCCCAAGAGGGTTCATAACCCTAGGACTTTGAGCTTAAATCATAGGGGTCATGTCCCTAACCAATCCGGCACCAAGAATGCTTGAGTGTCAAAATAATTTTTCTTAAACCAAGAATTTTAGTGCTTTTATTTTATTTTTTTTGGTTTTGAAAAATTATACTTTAAACTTTTGAACATGAAAACAATTTTTTTAAATATTGGTTTTTCATGATTATTGGTTTGTGTTTTCATGATTATTGGTTTTGTTTTGATGAGAGGTTTGTGTTTATATAACCCTCCGGGTTTATTGGGTGTTTATTACCAAATCATGTTTACCGAATACTTAAATGTTTATATGGGTTGTTACTAGCTCAAGAGCTAGATATAGTTGCCTCTCTTTATTTTTGAAAATCAATGATGGTTTGATTTTATACTCTTAAAACTGATTTTTTTTAAAATCCATAGTTCATAATTCTTGTTTGTTACTTTTGAACTATGAAATTTTTTCTTTGATTTGTTCTTTTGAATTCATTATATAAGCACAAATAGATGATTCAAATTTCAAATATGCTTTATAATGTATTCTTTATGTGGTTTGATTAAGTTTTACAAAGATTCAAATTTCAAATATGCTTTATAATGTATTCTTTATGTGGTTTGATTAAGTTTTACAAAGAAAATTTCCTTTTTTGATCAAACATTGTTTTTGAACTTAAATCTTGATTTATGATTTCATTAATTAATTTGTTTTCATTTGAAAACTTTTTGCATAATTCTCATATTCTATCTTTTGATTTCATAAATCTATTTTTATACACTATGTTTTTAAAATTATGTAATGAGACACTTCTTTCATATTAACATATTTATATGTGTTCTCATTATCTTTTTTGTATGTGAGTTATGTTTAGCATGTTTCTTTAATCTATGCTTTCTCACATATGTATGCCTTAGTATTCATTTTATACATTCATGAGGCATTTTGATAGGGGGAGTAATCACTATATTTTTATACTCACCCATGCATATTGATAGTGGGAGCTTTCGCTCTCTTTCATCTATATGATTTTCCTCTTTTTGATGTTGTCAAAGGGGGAGAAATATTATGAGTATATTCTTTCCTTGTTATGCATGATAATTATAATATTGTATATTCATTTTTCTTCATGCATATATCCTTTTTGTAAATTGTTTGTCATCATCAAAAAGGTGGAGATTATTGGCCTCTTTGTTTTGATGATGTTTAACAAACAATTTACCACTAATGTTGTTTGTCTAGTATTCGTGTTTTCTTATTTATTATAGACAAACAATATGTTAGAGGTTGGATGGATTGCGTGTTTGTCTAGTATTCGTGTTTTCTTATTTATTATAGACAAACAATATGTTAGAGGTTGGATGGATTGCGTCATAACGATCATATCAAATGGAGATTAGTGGAATAGTGGTTGAAGCCTTGCAATTCAAGTTAAAGATTCAAGTTCAAGCTTCATCCGCGAATGTACCAAGATAGAGCTTCGTTGAAGATCATAAGCTTGGGTAAATTTAGTTTTAGGTTTTATATTATGTGTGTTAGTACTTTAAGCTCAATCATATACACACATACATGTTTTGGTTTTGTATATATATAGTTATATATATACATATATGTTTTGGTTTGATAGTTTTCAAGTTTAAATATGAAACAATTGAATATAATTGGAAAATACATTTTTGTGTCATGTTTACATGCTTATATATGATTTTATCAATATCAAGTTTATATTTAATGAAATCATATTTATTGCTTTTGAAAGGTTTACAAAAATATACAATTTTGTGAAATATTGTATTCTCAGGTTTTAGACTTAACAATAATTATATACATCTTTTATTAAGTCTATAAAATTATTTTGTATTATTTCAAAACATGGTTAAGCTAAAATATCAAAACTCATATGTTCACATTTTCATGTTTTGGACTATTTTGCAAAATGATGATATTTTTTTATTTGGGAGGTCATTTCTAAAAACCAGTTTTTGTAGCATGTGTATTATTATGTCTATAATCATTTTTCATAGTTTTACATTTTTTAGAATTTATTTGATATTTTTAAACAGGGTTTTAAAATCAGAAAACAACTTTCAAAACCTGTATTTTCATGTATCAGTTCACGGTCGACCGCCACGGTCGACTGTGCCAATGTTTACCCCTCAGAAGCCAGCAGACCGTCAGTCTGTAAGTTTCCACGGTCGACCGCCACGGTCGACCGCCACGGTCGACTGTAGCCTTTTTTGTTGGTTTCTCAGCTCGAAAATCCCTCGCGGTCGACCGCGAAAATCTCACGGTCAACCGCCGATTGCCCAACGGCTATATTGGGTACAGAATCAAATTTTGATTCTGTGGGATTCTCTTCTGATTTGTTTGGGGTTTTTACTGCTGTTTTCTCTTCCTATATAAACCCCTCAAACCCTCTTCTACCAGTAACAACAAGAGAGTGTTTTTAAAACAAGTTTAAAGAGTTTTAAACAAGGGTTTAAGTTTGGGTTAAGTTTGTTTTAAGAAGCTTTTAAGCATTTGAGAGTTTGAGTTTGTGAAATCAATTTCACAAGAGTTTGAGGAGATCATCTATTGATGTTTGAGAATCCAACTCTTCTCCTTCCACTCTTGATCTATTGAGAAGTTTTCTAAACTCAATTTAGCTTTATATTTTATATTGTTTGATTATCATTTTATTAAGCTAGTGTTCATATTGAGTTTAGTTGATTTTATTTTCTCTTTGTTTACACACACACACAACCATTGAGCTTATTGTATTTACATTCATAGTATAATTGGGTTGTGGGATTGTGTAACTTAGAGAGTGAGCTTATAATTCGTTCTCATCCATTGTAGAGAACAAACACTTTGTATTGTGCTTATTGTGAGATTCACTTTGTAATACACTTGTATACCGAGAGAAGTGTGTGGCGAGAGTCGGGGATCGTCCCAATAGGAGTAGCATCGGTTGACGAACCTAGGGCGAGGTTGTATCCGAGCACTTGAGGGAGACACGTCTAGTTCAACACTTGAGAGGGTGTAGAGTGAGATTACAAGAGTGTGTCAGTTGTAGAGTTTTAGGTAAACTAGAAAACCATATTGTGTGGTGTAAATATTTTCAGGTAAACGTAGAAAACTCGATTGTGATAGTGGAGATCTCCTCAAGGCGAGGAGCGGAGACATAGGTCGTGGGGACCGAACTCCGTAATCATATCGTTTGTTTGTGATTGCATCGGCGCACTTACTTTTATGTTCATATATTATATCGCCTTTGTATATTGCTTGTTAATTATATTGTCCACTATCTAGTTTAGATTGTTTACCCTTGTGATTATATGTCCTTGCATATATCCCATTGTATATCTCATTGCTAGGATCTTTACCTTTGTTCATATTGCTTATTCTTACTTGTAACATATTGTATATCCCTCTTGTAAGAATAATTTGTTCACTAGTTTTAATTGGCATAAAATCGGATTAGATTAGCATAAGACCCTAATCACTCTCCCCCCCGCCCTCTAGGGTCTAACATCATGAACTGAGCTTAAAAAGTTAGAATTACCCCCACCTTATCCCATCGAATATGACATGGTTCCCTATCTGATAAAGTTTAAGCCACCGATGTTCCATACATTTGATGGTAAAGATTCTTCGAATCACCATATTTACTACTCCCACCAACAAACTAGGAATGTAGGGGGTTGATACCATTAAGGCACGACTTTTCATTGACACTCTTTATGGGATAGTCTTTGATTGGTTTTAGAATCTACCTGAGGTATCAATCAAATCCTAGGCTAACAAAAAATCTAAGTTCCTCTCACAATTCTATGAGAAACAATTAGATCTTACCATGTCAAAACTCCTCTTTGAAAAATAAAGACAAAATGAGACGGTCAGGGAGTTTATCGACTGATTCTGTAATCTGACATTATGGTATCAAGATATGTCATTAACTTCTCCCACGAATACAAATAGTGTCATTCATCGGCTTCCTATCATACCGGTGGCCAGTTTTAGCTGACCCGATCAGGGTCGCCCTTAACTTCTCCCACAAAGGATGAGAGAATTCACCGATATGTTAGGGGAAGGGCCAACTATACAGATCTTCTTGTATGGTCCCCAGAGGAGCCGACTCCTCTGTTGTAGGCTCAACCTCCTCATCCCCAAGCACGAAGAGGTCCTACATACCGCCCTCAGCTTGGTGACTGCTCTTGGATATTTTCTTCTTCCTATTCTTCTTCTTCTTCTTCTTCTTCTTCTTCAACCTCTCAGTCTGAGCAATGGATGTACCCAAACTAAGACATAGTCAGCCTGTAAAATCAAACGGGTCCTAATGAAGAGCATGTAACTCCACCTCTGCCAACTTAGCACGCAGATGTTTTTGAAGTCCCACTAAAGGGCTGGCATGGGGAGCTTCATATGGCTATGCTTTGAGAGCCAAATTGCAGCCCGAACAAGATCTTCCTTTGTAGCTAGCTTATGAGATATATTAGCAGCTCGAATCATGGCATTATAAAGTTTCTGACATCGACGAGACCCCTTATAGGCTCTAGTCTTCTTTAGCCCCTACCTTCAAGCCCTCCTTCTTGATTTCTGGCCATGAAGGGCAGGCTAAAATAGAGCCAGTATTGAAGATAAAGAACTTCTCCTTCTATCCCTTGTTTGTGTCAAGGATGTTTGAGACCAGCTGAAAACTATCGACTGATTGAAGATAGAAATGCCTCTCGCCCATGTTGGTTTTAGAGCATAGTAAATGACCTAGGATCTCTAGGTTGGCTGAACATTCACCAGTGATAGATGACAAGGAAAGCTACCAAAATAGCCACGAAATTGAGATTCAATTACACCAGCAATATGTCTAGCGCATGGAACACCAGCTGAAGAAAATGGTGCAGTGGAAAACGGAGGCAAAAATCAAAATGTTGCCAATACATTGGCAACAAATTACCCCCGTGATGGTAGATGGCATGGTACGACATTGGAACTAATGGTATAAAGGCACTGGGAACATCGTAATTATTTCTCCATTACTTGTGGAGGACTTGGAGCACCGACAACTTGTATCGCCAGAGCAAAGAATTCCTGTCCTCGTTGTGGGCTATTGAAGGTTGCACACTAACAACCATGAGAATAGAGTGATCAGAATTCTAAAAGGTAGAAATATCAGAAGATGGTCAGAATTTAAAGGGACGAAACTCTAAAATTTTAAGGTTTTAGAAACTAAAGAGGAGAAGAGAAGGGATATTTATAGGCGCGGGTGTTTGCGTTGGAAATCTTTTTCATTACGGAACCCATTACAATTACTTATCAATTACAGATTCAACAAGAAGGAGCCTTTTTATAAGACTTTTCTTACACAAATAAATGATTATTTCCTAGAAACACACGCAGGATCGTTTATCGATCGCTGCTTAGGTAGAATCTTTGTCTGTGCCGGGGACTCGTTGATCCATGGACCGCTAAAAATCAGATCCGGTTGATCGTGAAGAAGGCTTATCATTCCTGTTCCCTTATAGAAATAAGAATGGAAGTAAATATCTCAATGATATAAGATAAATACCCTTCTTAAGATCAAAACGACTGTATGATCTTGAGGGAACAGGTGACAGGGTGCAGATCTCTCTAAAGGTTCTTCTTTATGCTTTAGAACTCACCAAGAACTCACATTTAGATCTAAAATTCATGGCTCTCCTCTCACAAGGTCAACAACTCGTCTCAAAGCTCAAAATTCCCGATCCCCCACGTGTAAAGGGGCCCTAGGGGTATATTTATAGGCTTAGGATGCTGTGTTTTTGGATAAGAATTCATGATTTGGCCTTATCTTTAGTTAATAACAACTTTACCATATTTAAAGATAACCCCAAGGTAGTTAGGGAGGCTGTAGAATGAACGAATCCTGTAAATCTATCAAAAAACACGTCGTTGGGAGGCTAAACGGGCGAAACAGAGTTGTGTGTTTCGCAGGGGTGCGAAACACATATAAGTGTTTCGCATAAGTGTGCATAACACTTTCGTGTGTTTCGCACATAGTGTGAAAAACCCAGGTGTGTTTCTCACTCTGTGTATGAAACACAGCTCTGTTGTGTTGTTTCTTCGCCGTTTCACCGTTTCACTCATTTTTTTGACTCATATGCTTCGCCGATTTGTTTCGTGTGCTTCCTTACTTCTTTATGGTATTGGATGGCTCTCTTTGACTTGGATAATAGCATTCATTACCTTCTCTTTATCTCGAGCTGCTTGCGGGAACCTATAGGCAATTTAGATGCCTACAAATACTCCCTACAAAGTTTTTCAGACTCGTTCTTTTATAGAGGAGTCTTGAATACTTTGGATAAGATAAGACCAGCCTTCAATTCATTGTCCTCTCCAGCTTTCAATCTATTTAGTATTTTATCAAATAGTCTAAAATTCTTCCGGTGCTGTGTTTATCATCTGACCGTTATCAAAATCTTAAACTAAAACTGGTGTGTTGATATCTGAATTAGCTCGTGTCGTTGAATCGACATTGAATTGGTTATCTCCGTCATGATTTTATATTTGAATCACGATTGAACTCCCCAAAATTATCCTCTGACCTAAAACTTTTCTTGAGCCTTATTTCGATGAAATTATCGACGTGTTGACCGGAGTCAACCTTCTTTATGGCGTGAATATAATTGAGCCTTTTTTGGTGAAAATATCGACGTGTTGATCGGCTTTGATATAGTTTATACTCATACATTAGCTGAAGTCTACACAATTTAAGCTCTTAAGCCATTGGAGCGTGGAGAATCAGTTTATACTCATATACTCTTTGGAGTTTCGGGAATCAGTTTAATCTCGTGTACCCGTGCACCCCTCACTAGGCGCGAGACACATGTGAGTGTCTCTCACATGTGAAAAACACTCACACGTGTCTCGTGTACGAGACGCTTAAGAATGTCTCGCACGGGCATGAGAGAGAGAGAGAGAGAGAGAGAGAGAGAAGAGAGAGAGAGAGAGAGAGAGAGAGAGAGAGAGAGAGAGAGAGAGAGAGAGCACGTGAGAGGAGGAGGAGGAGAGAGAGAGAGAGAGAGAGAGAGAACCGGTTTTGGGGTTTTTTTTTCAAGACCGGAAATTTTAGCCTCTTTTCCCTCTCTTCTTCTTACAAACTCTTCTTTAAATCAAACTCTTCTAAACCCAACTCTTTGAGGACTCTTGAAAGCTTCTTATAAAAAGATTTCAAGCTTTTAAGAACCCCTAAACCCTTTCATCTTCTTCCCCTCTTGTTCTTGGCCGAAAATCATCCTCAAGATCTAGGGTTCTTTGGTGGGTTCTTGAGTTCAAGGCTTGGGCTCTTCTTTTTTTGGTCTCAAGCTTCTCTTGGGTAATCTTCTTCTATTCATGACCTCTATGTTTTTATTTTAATTCAAGAGGGTGATTTGATTCTAGAGTTCATGGGATGTGGTATTGTAAAACCCCAAAAATTTGAATATTTTATGACAAATAATAATAAATATGTTATATATTTATAAATAACATATTATAATGTTTGAGTATGCTAGGAATTAATTTTAGATCAATTCAATGTATATATGTATATATATATATAAGAGCAAATGCACAAATCATGCTCGATGTATAAATCTGGAAATTTATGACCAGTGAAGAGATTTTGTATTTTACACACTGATACGTTATGAATATAGAAAAACTTAAAAGACTAAAGTTATAGATATCTTCGGCAACTTTCCAATAGATCTTTAATCACCTCATTCCAAAGTCGTATGTAAAAGTTATAGCCAAAATACCAAAGAGTATGTTTCTAGCCAAATATACACATCTTTATTTTGCACGTTTTATTAAGTTTTATTTGGATTTTTCGAGCCTAAAACGTATTTTTAGTATACAAAAGATAGATCTTTATAACTTATAACGTGAGAATACATTATCAGAATTTTCTAATTGATTACAATAGTAACCTTGACAAATTTCAGATCTGAAATTTATTAATCATGAATTAAATCACAAGTTTTTGCTTTTAAAATGTTTAAACATGTGTATATAAATATTTAGGGTTTCGACGATATATTTACATGCTAATATTTCGTTTCATGTTGTTTCATATATGTTGATATCAATAATATTATGCTTGGAAAATAATGATGTCACTTCTAGATTTGTTTCGAAGCAGACAGGAACCTAAAACCTGTGAAGGGTTTCTGCCTGTTTCGATTTATCGCCGACATAGTTTGTGCATGTTTACTTTTGTTGTGTGCTTTAATGTGAACGAGGAGTCGCCTCAATATTTGGCATTAGAAATTATTGTTTATTATGTATCTTCATATGTGAGATGGCTTGCGGACATGGGTTTAGATTTGCACACCGAGACACATATGAAATTAGTGTATATGCATCCTTTTCATATATCTCATTGATATTCTACATATTTCATTTAGTCCATGTGTTGGGTAATTATTATGTGTAGTCCGTGTGTTGGACATTCATCATATTTAGTCCATGTGTTGGACATTCATTATATTCAGTCCATGTGTTGGACATTCATCATTCAGTCCATGTGTTGGACAATTTATATATGCAGTCCATGTGTTGGGTATCCACTACACCTAGTCTTAGTCCATGTGTTGGACACCTGTTTAAACATTGAGTATGATACTTACACTTACATAGGCTGGACATGACACTTATGTTGATTTTGACATGACATGGTATTTGAGTTCTGAGATGGGTTAGTCTTCCTTATATTATTGTTCATATATTAGATCTTGGGTTTGGTATTTAGTGATTTATAATTTGAGATACAAGGTATATACATGAGGGTTTTCTTGTTTGGATTATTTCGCTCGACGTACCTATGCTCGTGTTGTAATTTCCTAAATACTAAAATCCTCTTATTGTTAGGATCAATTATTTCATGTATATATGTATTAACTGTATTTTCTATATGCAACGAGCCCTCTCCCTTGCAGTTGGTTGTGATGTTGCTCTCTAGCGCTTTGACACTCGTTGTCCCCTCCCATTTTAGGTAATGAGCCAGGTGAACGGAGAGTCGCAGGTTGATGGCGATACTTATTAGCGTCCATTTTTTATTTGTAGTTTTATTTTATTTATGGAGATCCACTGTGGACATTTTGTTTAGACATTTGAGAGTTATGTTCTAGAAGTTGTAAAGGCTGTGTGTCTTATTTCCTTTTATCAGATATTCTGTATTTAAGACTTGTTGATATCTCCAGACTAGTTATTTCAGAGATTCACTTTATATTTTTGTATGTTGGATGATAAAATATTATTTTTATCTCTATTATTTCATCATATATCTCTTGTATTATCTTTTACTTGCTTTTATACCTACACCTTTTGTTGACTCTACTAGAGAGATAGTAATTGTGATAGTGAAACATGTTATTGTATGGTGTGGTGCATGGTAGGTTTGACATTCCTGGTATCACCTCGGACTGTAGCCTTGTGTGAACCCAGGGACGTCACATGTATGAACTTGGTTATGAGGGTCTTGATTTCCCCCCTTAATCATGGCCGAAATTTGGTTTTGATGGTGAGGGTGATGGCCAAAATTTAGCATGAGAAGTTTTGGGATTTCCCTCCCTTAATCATGGTTGAAATTGAACTTGGGTTTAGAGGGAAAAGATTAGAACCTTAACCCATGGTCTAACTTGTTTTGGGACTTTTTGTTAAGGCCTTGATCTTGAGCATTTGAACATGAACCGATGTTAATATTGTTTAGGTGTCAAACCCTCTAACTTGGTTATAGAATTGAACCCATTGCTTGCACGTATGCATCCCGTAGGTTTAACTATACTTTAACTGAAAAATCCTAATTTTTAGGATTTCGGTCAAAATTCATAATTTCTCTTTTAATTTTGAGCTCCGGAATTGGTTCAATATCTCAAATTTAAGATTTTACCTGAACCGTCAATTTTTACTGCAGATTAGCAATGTCTCCGAGGCGACCACATATTCATAGGAGTCGATCGGCCTCTCAACATGTTGAAAAAATGACTCATGTAGCTTCATCATTCGGGGGTGAGCTTTTATCGCCTTTGTAAATTTAAAATTAATATTCTGAATATTGCATCCTTCTTTGTCTCCTTTGCGAGGCATTCGGGAAGTGCTGATATCATCTTTTGTGAGGATTAACATTTAAAAGATGTGTTTTGTCTTATCAAAACACGTCTTAAGGAAAATGGGATGATTTCATGATGTATTACACTTCGTAGGGAGGGTATATTGTCACGTTATTTTATACGACAATGTACGTTGTCTCTTGTGTGTGAAACAGTTGAAATCGTCTCACTAATTTGTAAGGCAATGATTCTATCTCGCGGATCAGGGAGATGAGTTCAAATCCTTGCCTTGCCTTAGAAATATTTTTCTAACTGTGCATTATTTGTTTCAGTCAAATTCCCCTCGGATGTGTTCTCGCCTCATGCAGTAAGTGGTGGTAGTAGCGAGATTTACACTTCTGCTGATAATGCACCGCTCATCACCGCTACTCCTCAATTCCATCCGGATGGGCCCGAGGACATTCCTCGGCTTGTGCGAGATGGGGATCGTCGTACACTACAATGACTAATTACTGATGCCCCGCTTACTAAGGATCCAAGCTCCACTCAAACTTTGAGGAAGCCTGATTACTTGTTTGGTGATCATGTTGAAGACCCGACTATGCTGACTCTTGAGGATGAATATTGGTTGAATGAAGATGGTAGGAGTCTTCTATATCTTCCCCTGATCCCTCGCCAATATACACTCGCACGTCTAGGGGCACAGGTCGTGAAGCGGGAGATGTCCTGGCATCTAACGAATGATCATAAGTGAGTCTATTGTGGGTTCATCACTCATCAAATGACTCCAGGTTCTAGTAACAGAAATTCTATTCGTGGACTCCGTCCTGGCATTCTAGGACAATATACAGCTCTATCGAATGAGATGCTAATAATTGCCAACACAACGAGGAATCGGCTTGCCAGATTAGGGAGAATGTTGCCCGAGTCAGGATATAGGCATTATGGCTGGGTGCAGTCATCGGCGAAGAAGTGGTGGACCCGCATGACGAGTTACATTCTTGGGCACTGGGGCGATGAGCTAAAGAATAGCAGATTATATACTCCGATACGTGCCAACATGTATGGATTGTTGATTAGCTTGTATCATTTCCTGACATTGTTGGAGATTTACAATCCCGACACTAACACCTTTTTAACTCGTCATGGAGAGCTAGGGCTGTCTCTTCATGAGTTGCAGAAAGTTTCGGGATTGCCTATGGGTGATCATCCATATCAAGAGTATTTCCCTCCTGGCCAATAGATGAATCAAATAAAGAGAGCCTCTCCCAATATTTATGACACATTGTGGGATCTCATGTGTCATTATCAGATGGCTTTAGCTAGCGTAGGTGTTTTGACGAAGAATAAATTCCCACAGTTAAGCCTAAAGCAATTTGCCGACTACTTGTTCTAGCATCTGGAGGATGATGCTGGTGAAGCAGTCTGCGAGTTAGAACCTCTGACTCCTTTAGAAATCAATAAACTGATTGAGCAGATCGACGCTCAATCATACATTATTCCTGCTATTAAGGGCAAGTTTCCAGCGGGGACTAAGTTCAGGACGTTCTTGTGGCATGTACAGAAGTGGATTCGGCCCATGACTCTTCTGGCAGGATATCTCACCATTTGGCTAAAGAAGTGCGTCGTGTCATACCAATTCTCTGACGCCTTACTGATAGAGGTTCTCTTTCCAACCGTCCAGCTCGCTTATAGGAGGGACCTTTCCCTGCTTTCTGCGATGGTCGCTGATATACACTGCGGGCTTCAGTACTTAGTTAATAGCTTCACACAGGTGGGGCGCAAGCCGTCGATCGAAATTCCTACTGTCAAGGTCGAGCTTTCGTACACCTATCTGATGACATGGCTCATCCTTCATCGCCCTGGATTAATGTCAGTGCCGAGCATTGCAGATCCTTCCATTCCCCTTCTGTAGCTATTAGAAGATAGCAAATGGGGAGTGAAACACTTCCTTGAGGCGAGGCGAGAGCTTCATATCCACAAACGCTGGGAGTTCTTCAAATGCTTCCCCAGCTTCTCTAGCCATTATAATGATTTGTTGATTGATGGAGAGAGGTCGGGGATGGGTCACACTTTCCTTGATGTGGGTTACTTCCGGTGGTTGATGAATATTCGGGCTGGATATGTCGTCCTTCAAGTGAAGGAACGTTGTCACGTAGAGCCTTACCTGACGTGTTGATTAGCTCGTTAGTTTGGTTACGACCAACTGTACGTCGGGAATCCAAGGCTAAGTCAAGAGCTGAGAACTTATGGTGGCCTTATAGATAGTGCCCGAGCATGGCGGGTTGCACAGGCGCCACCTTCAATCTCCCTACGATAGGGCGTAAGATACAATTTACCTTTCTCTACTGCAAGTGGTTCATTGCTGCCAATGAGTCCGTGAAGTTAAAGCATATTACAGAGTTGGAGGCAGAAGAAGAAGTTCGGATCGCTAACAGGATCGTCTACGATGCTGAGCTTTTGAAGAGGCGGGGGGAAGAAGCCTGTCGGGTCTTTTGGCAAGGGAAAACGGATAGCGGAGGATGAAGAGGAGGTCCTTCCTACTGATGACAAGGAGGAAACCTCAGAAGAAGATGCCGGCGATGTTGGAGATATGAGGGCTGGCGGTGATGAGGAGACTATCAAGACATGTGTGTCGGACTCCTTCTTTTCCTCAGGATCACTTATGATCCTGGCGATTATCCGCCAGACTCTTCCATTTTCTTTGTTTAAGCTTCCGACGACTACAAAGAAGTCGAGACATGAGGTCTTATTTACATATCCTAACAAAATGACAGTTGTCCTTCCAGGTGAGGCGGTTTAAAAAGAAGAGCCTCATCCTTTCCGTCGTACGAGATCCCGAACCGCTGCTGAGGCTTCTTCACGAGTCGAGTTGCATGCCAAGTTCAGATAGGAAAGACTTGCTACTCATGAGGAGGCTCGATCCCCAAAGAGGAAGAAGACAGTGCACAAGTCATATGTCAATCCGCGCGTGTTTGCGTCAGGAACAAATTTTATTACAGAATCCATTATAAATATTTATCGATTATAATGGAAATAAAAGAGTGAGCCTTGTGCTTTGTAAAACTTTTTATTATAATAAAACAAGATTAAGAGTTCTCCCTAGAAACACATACATGAACGTTTATCATTCGCTGCTTACGTGGAATTTTTGTCTATACCAGGGACGCGTTAGTCCGTGGATGATAGAGTCACAAATCCAAGTTGAATCATGAAGAAGGCTTTCATATTCTTGCTTTATTTTAGAAGTAAGAACTAAAGTGAATATCTTATCAAAGTAAGATGAACACTCTTCTCAAGGTCAAGTCAAAGTTTAGATCTCGAGGAAACGCCGAATGCTCTTGAGGTTGCTTGAAAACAATGAAGACTCTCTTTCTTGCTCAAAATTCACCAAAAAGCTCAATTCTCTGCCTAGTATCTACTTGGTCCCTGTGCATATGGATGCTAAGGAAGTATTTATAGACTTTAGAAGTTATTACTAAAGATAGAAAGTCAAAACAAATCTGAACTGACAACCCATGTTTCCGAGATAGATTCCATGTCTCGAAAATAGTGTATTGTCCTAGGCAGTTTTGTAACTACCGCCCACTCTGTTAAATGCCATGATTTCTATAGTTATGAGCGCATTTTTAGTTTGTAACTGCCTCCCCATGTTTATGGAAGATACCCAGTAGTTATAAAATCACGTGGATCACACAAATCTTGAGAAAACCGTCAAAAAACAACGTGACCCTATCACATAGTTTTCGAGATAGTTTCCATGTCTCGAAAACTATGTGTTGCCTCATAGTTTCTGAGAAAAATTCCTTGTCTCAGAAACTATGTGTTATCTCATAGTTTCCTAGACAACTTCTTTGTCTTGGACATTGTATGGTTTCCTCTTGTTTTCGTTGTTTTGCATTTTTGTGCATTCCTTAGTCTTTGGCATTGGATGATCCTCTTTGACCCAGATGATGATTTTTATTACCTTCACTTCATCTCGAGATGTGTGTGATAACTTATAGGTAATTTTTGACACCTATAGCGTTCCCTTGAGGCAGAGTCATTTGGCGACGTACCTACCGGTAGTGAAGGTAATGATCTATCATTATGCAACCTTTGATTATTTTATTTATGAATTCTGCGGACTTAACTATTTTTATTTTTATTTTTTACATTCTCAGGGGGTCGAGAAGAAGGTGAACTCTCATATGATCCTCTCTTTCCTGACTTTGCTTACTTCGAAGGCCCATGCTTCGTGCAGTAGATGCGTGAGGCTATTGATGAAGAGCCTGCATGTGCCGAGGCTAGCAAGGATGCTGATATCGGCAAGCTCGATCCACATACGAGGATCTTAAGCCCAAGTATATCTAACAATGGTAGTACACCATTCAAGTGGTAATTAAGAGAATTAAATGATTCAAAATTCGCGCCTCCCCTAATCACGTTTGCACTTCATGCTTTTTTAGAGAAAATGAAGGGAGCGGGTACAAGTGTCGGAATCGAGGAAACTGCTATTGCCACAGAAGGTAAGTCTGATCTTTACTCATTGTTAATTCTAGGTTTTCCTTCTTATGTCTAACTTTTACATTCTGTAGATATCATTATGAAGGGTTCAGCTAAGGATGAAACCTTTCACGATGCCGACATCGAGGAGCTGGGTAGACACACGTTCGATCCGACTCCGAGCTCCTCTGAGGCTGATGATAGGTTGTTTGACGATATGTTATCAGAGCAAGCCTGTCGTGAGGCTGCATGACCATACATAGAGGCTGGTTCATCTACAGGTACAAATTTTATTACAACTTTGCCATCATTCGTTTGTCAATTCTTACTTAATCGTAGGGGAGTTTTGATTACAGGACCAATCACTAGAGCTGATATAGCTACAATCATTGGCGCTCCTGGCCAGCCTGAGGGCTCTGGCTTTTCATCATTAGAAGGGGTCATGGTTGTAGCTCAGCCGCCTACTTCTCAGCTTAAGGCTATTGTTCCTTCAGATCTGATGGTTACAAAAGTCGCTGGTATTGTAGTGACTTGTACTATTGCCCCAGGCGTGATACCAACTCGAGGAGTCGGCACACTGACGACTGTTATGCTTACCACCATTCCGTCAATTCATGAGGTTAGATCGACAAGGCCAAGCACGGAGTGTCAAGCTGAAGGGTCCTCCGCTGGCACTAGTAAGTTCTGCTTTATGACCCGCTCTGAGTTTCCAGCTAATATTATAGAATTTCTTATTCCTCTTTTTTAGAGCTTTCATTGTCTCCATATGAGCTCGTCATGGCCTTGTTGTCAGATACTAATCTAAGTAAAGACATATTCTGCGTTGACCTCAGTCATTTCACTTCTTTTGTGAGTGGAATGATTGATAAGATCCTTCATCGTGGATATTCTTTTGATTAGTTCAGGCAGTCTCTTGATCGTCAGGTGATGATGATCAGAGAGGAAGGATATCTAGAGTTGGCCGATTCTCTCACCGTGGATTTAGTCATGCTAGAGTGTGAATTCTAAGAGTTGGGGGAACTACAGGCTACAAACGCTTCTTCATTTGCGGCTATCAGTTGGAGTCCCAGCTGAAGCAGTGACATGACACTCGAGTGTTTATTAGGAATGAGCTCCAATCACAAGAGGGTTTTGTTATGTAAATGATGACAATTCTCTCGAGGAAGGACAAGACTAGGTCTGAATTGTTTAGCTCTTTAACCTCGACCCCTGAGAAAATAGCCGATCTCAAAAGGCCATGCCAAAGATTCTTGTACCGTTCTCGAAGGTGAATTAGCCGACGTAGAATGCTCTCGAAAATAGACACTTGAGAAGCTGGAGCCCGCGAATGAGAAGTTGGCCAAGCTAAGAGGTGAAGCTGCAAAGATATTGAATGCCTCTGAAGATTCTATCCGGGCTAACTTGCAGGCTAAGCTTGAGCATACTTATGCGGAGGAGCTCTCTAGGTTGGAAATTCAGATTTTTGACCGCAAATTGTATTTGGATTGGTAGCGCTACTCTTGTATCTTCATTTTGATTTGACTCCATTAATGAAAGTAATGTCTTTTGGTTAGTGTAATTCTTTTATTATGACTTTTATCCTATCTGGAACAAATAATCACAATACTTATAGGATTTTTTGGCAAACCCTCAGTCATCAACGGATTTGATGTGCCTTTACCGATTACTATTTGAATCGGGGCTAGCATGTGGATTGTTTATGTCTGTTCCGTATGTAACGTTATGCTAAAAAGAGTAAATTATTTTAGACTTAGTGCTATAATTTTGAATACATAGATTTAGTCATCCCTCACGGGATGCTCATAGGATTTTTGGCAAACCCTCAGCCATCAATGACTTTAATATACCTTTACCGATTACTTGAATCAGGCTAACATATGAATTATTTAAATATGTTTTATATGTAACATTGTGCTAAGAGAATAAACCCTCTTAGACTTGATGCTATGATTTTGAATACATAGGCTTTGTCATTTTTACGGGAAAAGACCAACTAGTAACGCGTATTAGGCGTAGACTTATCTCAGATTAGGGATCGAGATAATGTCCCCCGGGCATGAATTCTTGTGTCATTAATGACAACATGCCACGATGTCGAACACGTGAGCTTTCGTCCTTTTTATGTCAAAAGACTAACTATCAACACGTGTTAGGCGCGGACTTATCTTTGATTAGGGATCGAGATAATATCCCCTAGGCATGGATTCTGGTGTCTTTTTCATGGCAAAAGACTAACCGACAACACGTGATAGATGTAGACTTATATCTGATTAGAGATTGAGATAATGTCCCCCATGCGTGTAAGGCATAGATTTCGGCGTTATTAATAACAACCTGCCACGTGTTGAATACGCGGGCTTCGTTATTTTCACAGGAATACGCTATCTAGCAGCATGCGTTAGATGCAGACTTATCTCTATTTAGGGATCAAGATAAAGTCCCTCATGTATGTAAGGTATAGATTCTTTTAGTTAGATTGTATCTTTTCTTAGGGCAAAGAAGAACCCAATGCTGGAGAGGAAGAATTTTATATTCTATCTCTAGGTCTTCTCTTGGGGCAAAGACGAACCCGATGTTGGAGAAGAAGAATTTTATATTCTATCTCCAGGTCTTCTCTTAGGGCAAAGATGAACCCGATGTTGGAGAGAAAATTTTTTATATCTATCTCTTGTAGTAAAAGAAACTCAAAGTGGGAACTCCACTTCAAGAATCTTGAAGGTGAAACTAAGAGTTGGATCTCCATTTCGATAATCAAAAAGAAAAGAAACTCAAAGTGGGACCTTTACTTTGAGAATCCTGAAGGTGAAACTAAGAGTGGGATCTCCACTCTGAGAAAAGATCTATATAACCCTAATTTTTATAGGATTGGTTACCCAATCTGAAAATAAATTTCTCGTTTATCGAGATAAAATTCCGACTTCGGCCCTAACTATTTAAAGGTTTGACCAAGCAGGAATTTTGAAATGATCCTAACTGTTTAAAGCTTTGATCATTCAGTTTGAGTGAACCTCTCGTTCATGGAAGGAATCGAGAGGGGATTTTGGCTTTGACCCTAACTGTTTAAATATTTGACCAAATAACAGTAGGAGCAAATGTACAAATAATAATGGGAGTGTTGACTTGTACAAATCACTTAGTGGGGGTTTTCGATGTCAAGTGACAAGATTTTGACACGAAGGGGGTTCGATAATCTCCATAGATTAGTAGATTAAAATTTTGAGTGTCGTATCAGGATCTCAACAGTAGAAGTGTTAAAGACTTGGACATAGCGGAAGTTTGAATGGATTTAACCATGAAGAATTTTGGTGGACCCACTGTCAATTAATTTGATCGGTGAGGAATTTTATGGTGGAGGACTGTGAATCACCAAGCACTCTGTAATTACACCGTGGGAGTTTCATAAGGAAAGATTAACCGGATAAAGTCATAGAATCTCATCTTAACAAAAGAGTGCTCTGAAAGTCAGGGTGAGAGGGTTTTAATCATCTTGAAAATGATTAAATAGCCACTATGGGGATTCTTAATCATTTTCATAATAATTAAGAATGGATTATTCAAATATTTAGCTTTTATCTAGAATAATCAACACATTCTAGGTTATCCTTAAGAATACCATGTATAATATTCTCCAGGAACTTCTCGTCAAATAGGTTATCCCGAATGTACTAGGGATTGTAGGCGTCAAAAATTGCCTATGGGTTCCCGAACATAACTCGAGATAGAGAGAAGACGATGAACATCATTATCCGAGTCAAAGAAGATTACTTGACATTGACAAGCGCATGAAGCGAATCGATGAAGCGTATGAGTAAACGGAACGACAAAATATATAAAACAACAGAACAAGACAAGTCCAGAGAAGTCAGAAGGTGTAAAATGTCGTGGAATGACTCGCATGCGAAAATTACCCTAAGGTGACCCATGCAAGTGCGGGTACCCCTAACGTGACCCACACATGGTCGCGTCACCTTAAGGTGACACGCAAGCCAGCGGGTCACCTTAAGGTGACTCGCACAGGGTCGCATCACCTTAAGGTGACACGCAAGCCAGCGTGTTACATTGACGTGACTCGCACCCGAAACCTCTAAAATGTATTTTCAACTATTTTCTAAGGATTTGTTCGTTCCAAAAGCCTCCTAACTGCTTGGATATCATCATTAAATATGGTTAGGACATTGCCAACTAAAGATAATGCCAAATCCTTTGTTCTTATCTAAAAACACTACTTCTGTAGCCTATAAATACAAACGTAGAGCCCCTATTCACAGTATCTGAAATTCTATCAAAAGAGGGTGAGGTGCTGTCAATTTAGAGAGTGCAATCCATGAATTTTAGAGGAGGGCTAGCAGATCTTGGCGAATTTTAGCATAAAGAAGGAGTTGTTCAAAAGATATGATGTCTGTGTCAGCATACCTTAAGATCAAACTTGGTTTTGATCTCGAGAAGAGTCATAATCTCGCTTGGTCGAGATTATCACTTCTGCGATTGTTTCCTTTGTGAAACAAAAACATCAAACTTTCATTCTGTCAATCGGATCTGATTCGCGGTGGTCCACGGATAAACCCCAGCACAAGCAAAGATCCCATGCAAACAGCAGGTGATAAATGTCCTCTGCGTATGTTTGAAGAGAGTTGTATGTTTCTTATTTTCATTGTGTAAAAAAGTCTTATAAAAAGACTAATTTTACTTTGAATCTGTAATCGATAAATGTGCAATAGATTCAGTAATGAAAACAACTTCGATGCAAACATGGATAATACTTCTTTAGGAACTTCCCATTTATTGACATCATGAGTTTGTCACTTTCTTGAGTGATCAAGCGATATGCACCGTTCGAGTAAACTATCTCTACCATAAATGGTCCTTCTTACTTTAGTTGGAATTTGCCTTTCATCTTGGAATTGAATATCATTGATCGCCGGACAGTAAAAACCAAGTTTCCTTCCTTGAATCTCTGTTGTCGGACTTTCTTATCAAAGGTCCAGGAGATTCTGGCTTGGTAAAACTCGATTAGCTACTGGGCTTCCAAGCATTCTCACCTATTATCTAAAGTTCTTTGAGACGTTTCTAATGTTGTTCCTCTATCGTCATTCCTGTTGTGAGGGTGATGCAAAGGGGTGGAATTTGGATTTCCAATGGTAGGACGGCTTTCCATATGTATATTAGAGAATACAGAGTTGCTCTGATAAGCATGCGGACTGTGGTGCGATAGGTCCTGAGAGCTTTGCCAAGTTTATTATCCCAGTCTCGTTTATTGGTTCTCATGAGTTTTAACAAAATATTAATAATAGTCTTGTTGAAAACTTTAGCTAATCTATTTGCCATGGGATTGCATACCATCGACAAGACGTCTTGAATCCCAAACTTCACAGAATTTAATGAAGGCATTGTTGACAAACTGAGGGCCATTGTCATGCATAATTCGTCTTGGAACACTTTATCGGTGATAATATGGTGTTTGATGAATTTGATGACGTCGCTCGTCTTTACCTCTTTGAGCGGAACTACTTCGGCCCACTTTGAGAAGTAATTGGTGATCGCCAAAATAAAATATTCACCTTTAACTGACGGTAGAAAAATAAGACCGATGATGTCCATTCCTCATGTCTCGAATGACCATGATGTGGCCGAATGGTGCAAATGCTCTGAGGATTGGTGTATATAATTCACATGTATTTGACATGTATGGCACCGTCGGGCGTACTCAACTGCGTCGTTGATCATGGTTGGCCAATAATATCTCATCCTTCTAAGACGATCACAAAGTTTAGGACTGGGTTGGTGCACACCGTAGGTTCCGTCATACGCTTCTTTAAGAGCCTCTTCCACCTCTTTGGTTGAAAGACATAAGAGTAGCAGACCGTCATATGCCCGACGATTCAAAGACCTTCTTCGAGCGTGAAGTTATATCCCTATTTCTTCATGAAGTTATGCGCTTGTGGGCAATATCTGAATAAATGAGGACCGGGTCTTTCATCGTCACTATCTTTCTTTGAGAAGGGATCTGATGGTGGAGATATTTCCCCTTAACCGAAGATTACCTCTTTTTCACCACCTACCTTGGCAGGAAAGACGAGGGTTGTTTCAAATAAGTTATGAACACACTTCTTCATCATAAAAGACGATCGAAGCAGCATGAGTATATCAGGTTATTATACAACCCTTGCATTACATCATCAAGACAAGGCGAATACACTAAATCGTCATTTATTACATCTTCGGCAAGTTACCAATTACAACTTCCATATGACGATTCTCTACCGTCAAGATTGATTACAAAGGGTACAATATCGTTTAGTACAAAACCTCCATCGTAATCAAGCCCGGCCTCAGCATCAGCTTCTTCTCCGCTATCTGTGTCTTGGGTCGACGGTTCAGTATCGGGTTCAGCATCATAAAGAAATGAGTCGGTAAAATAGTTTTTCAACCCTTTGAATGGTTGCTTACCCGTGACCACTGTCTTGACATCATTATTTATGTCCATGTATCTTAGACACTGATGGAGGATGGAGGGAACTATAACATTACCATGGATCCAGGGTCGACCTAATAGTAAATTATAGGAGGTCTTCGTATCGATCACATAACATGTGACTTCGGACCTCAAATCTCCAAGTTAGCACTTTACTCGGATTTTACCTAATTGTCTAGTCCCACTAGTGTTGAATCTATAGATAACAATGTATGTAGAAGCCAGCTTGCTAGCAGGGATTTCGAGATTATACATCAATTGGAGTGGCATGATGCTGACAGCAGAATCTAGATCGACTTAGATCCGGTTGACAACACTGGAGCCGATGTATCCGGTAAAATACAAAGGTTTGTCATGCTTCGAGTTCCTTGTTTGCATATCGTCTTTGGTGAAGGTGATACAAGGGAACTATTTGGTCGTGAGGTTGTAGTGTTGAATTGATGGCTCCGGCTTTTCGGGGGCTGGCTTAATCTGAGTGAGAAACACATTAGAATTGGCCAAAGCTTCTTACAAATCCTCCCTGGTGTCTTTGGAAAGACGCAATAACTCGTATAGAGTTATCCTCGCTAAGATGTTAGCCAGTTAGGTCATAACATAGAAGCGGTATGGTGCATTCGAACTTCCCGGTTTATCTCTTCTAATGGGACAATTAAAATGAGGCTGCTTCATATTTTGAACCTCTTGGTATTGGGGTTCCTTCTCCTTTTGCTTGGTTGTAGCATTCTTTTGTCTAGTAGTCAGCTGTTGCTACGGAGATTCCTCAGAAGATTTGGTAGGGCCTGTAACCACCCCCAGTCCGGCTAATTGATCAGAAGACTCCGAGTAATTAAACGGGTACTCATTCCCACTTCTGGTGGCGAAGAACTCGTGCTCATCCTCGGAAAGTGGCAAAGTCAGGATTTCTTCATCATTCTTCTCTGGAATTGCTGAGGCGGGGCAACACGATTTCCTTTTACCCTTAGACTTCTTTCTGGAAGAGGATCCCACCTACTATTCATCTTTGAGCAGATCTGGATGAACCTAAAGAAGTTCGTCATTAGGGATCGTATGCGGCCCAAGCCCCTTCTGGCATTGTCCATGAGGATCGTCATTAATGGTCTTCATCTACACCTTTGATACAGGCTCTAGCTGAAACCACGATAGAGGAACAGAACCAAAGCTGATAGAAACCGCATTCATGCCCACCTTCTTCTCATTGGGCTACTTTGCAGTGATGATACCGATGTTAATTAAGGCTTGGATTTTATCCTTGAGGGTGTAGCATATCTTGGTGGGGTGATGAACCCACCTGTGGAATGCATAATATCTTGGATCCGTCATCCTCTTGGCTTCCTCCTGGTCAGTGATTGGAGGCAACTTAATTTTGTTATTCTCTAGGAGGTATTTAAAAATAGCAGGAACTTCATCTTCCTTAAAGGAATACTCCTTCGAGAATTTTGGTTTAGAAGTTTTCTGCTGCCTTTGAGGTCGCTACTGCCATTGAGACGGTGATTGATGTGGCGTTTGCTGTTGCGGTTGCAGTTGGAACGTTTGGTTAGCATCTATCGTAGTTGCTAGTGCCTTCCCTCTACCACGAGGAACAAAGTTTTTCTTTAGAGGATGTGCCGTCGGTTGGCCTCTCTCCGCCTTCTTCCTTTTGAGGGATAGTTCGGTTTGTTCGTCGCGCACATTTAACTCTTTCCAAGTTTTGGATGATGTCACTCTCATGACGTCCAGTACATCCAAGGAGAGATTATTATGACAAGTCTAGAGGATGAACTCCTCTATGACCAAATCTCAGTAATTCATTGCCTTATTCCAGAAGCGTTTGACGAAGTTATCATCTAACTTTCCGTCTTTCTGCTTCTCATCAAAGAGCATTTTGATCGACACTTCAGTGTCATCGTCGAAGAAGTTGGTGAGAAACAGGCTTTTCATGTCATCCTAGATGTTGACACTCCTCAGCTTGAGATGGTGGTACCAATCGAAGGCGGCCTCGCAAAGGGTCCCAACGAATGATCGGACCATCAGAGGTTCATTGCCAAAGATCACACCCAGGCGGGACATGAAATAAATCGGGTGCTGAGTGGGTGAGCCTCTTCCGTCGAACGATATGAAGTTAATTAGATTGAACTTTGCTAGATATGGAATTGACTTTCACTCTCTCGCGTGTGGATATAGGATGTTGGTCTTCTTCACCTCTTGAGCGAACATCAAGGTGTTGATTTTCCTCTCGAGGTCCTTCATCTTCTTGTCTTTGCCCACATTTTTCTTTAGAGGTTACTGAGGAGGTTAAGGAGGCTCAACTGGAACACCCCTAGTGCTATTGTTGTTGGAGAGAGTATCAGCATTGTCATTTTCATTCACTTTTGTGTCACTTTCTACTTCATTAGTAGTGTTGCGATGACTGGATTCACCCTGCTAATTTGATAAGGCTTGAAGCTGTTGATCAAATAACTCCCTCATCCGTTGCACGGTCAACTCCATTTCGGCTTTAAATTCTTCTTTCTGCTTAGCCAAGGCTTCTTAAAGTAGTTGAGTCATTTGTTCAGTAGTGACCATGAACGCTTCTCGAGTTCGTCTCACGCTAGACGCTGTATTGTCAGAAACAACCGCAAAACAAGCGTCTGACGCTTCATCATCTGAGGATTGTCCTCTATTTAGCCCGGGTCTGATAGTTCCCGACCGTAGCCAAGTGAGACGCTGAGACACCCCTGGAAAAGGATCGGGACTGGAATGTCATGTTAACTTTCATTTATCAGCCATGTTGATGGTGACTTCTGGGAGTTTATCATCCTGACCGACTGATCTTATTTTGTGGAAGCGTCTTGATTTAGATTTGGGTGCTTCAGTGAAGATCCTTTCAAATAGTGAGACCCTCCGTAGAGCGGTCTTAGGGAAGTTACACTCTGATAATACTACACTGATAAGCCTCTCATAAGAACAGTGAGAGTTCAATTCTGGGATATTTCTCTTTTGAGATTTGTTCATACCCCCAGCCTGATAGTACAACTCATCGGTGTTATGTCCGGAGCAACCTATCGGATGTTGGTTTGAATCTCCAGGTATAACGTTGTCGTCTGACGGACACATTTTCTTCTAGAGAGGTAACGCCTTGTTGGTGTTCTAGGGAGTCACATGTTAGGAACCATTTTTTCGTGAGGGCGTGACCTTAACGGGCTCCTGGTCTTCCACACACACCCCCAAGCAGGCGGTTATAGGAATCGACCTGTTAGGAGGACGTATACGACCCCCAGTCTGAAGAGTCACTCGAGATTTATTCATCGAACCCAAGCATTTTTTAACAGGAGCCTTGCCCCAATCTTCATATAGAGGACCAAGGTGATCCTCCATCGTAACCTTGAATTTGGACAGATCAATGCTGCTGTAAGACTTCACCGAAGGTATGGGAGTAGACGGAGTAGGAACTGAGGCCGACGGAATAGGGGAGACTCCTACATGGGCCTTGGCCTGCACAAGATAGTCCGTACTATCTTGGCCAGGTGCGAGACAGTCTATGCTGTCTCGGCTAGGTGCGAGACAGTTCAGACTATCTCGGCATGGAGGAGGTGTTTTAGTGATTTTTTGAGTTGATTTCGGCGTTGTTTTGGCCTTTGACACCTAGACATGGCGCAATTTTGGTGGTTCTTTGACCACATCTTCCTACTATAATTCTTGTGCCTTCTGCACAAGAATCTATACATGCGCAAGAAGTGCACGACGCTTCTGATGCGCTTCTCGAGAGTTAAACGAGTCCTTTTGACATGGACCCGTTTGTTGGTTGATGGTTTGGAGGAGGAGTCAATTGCTCATTGTGGTGGTAGCTTAGTCGCTTGACGTCTCCTAAATTCTAGATCTACATGATAGCGGAGTCCGTTAACCTGCTCCAAGGCCTTAGCGAACTGACGTGCGAAACGTTGGTCCTACCTCTGATGATCCCTCTTCGTCAGAGCTGGTGCTCCTTCAGCGGACAACTCCTTGACTAAAGAGGAGTTATTGGGATCTACAGATCCGGCTTCATTGGATGTCGGAGGGGCGTTGTGAGGGGAACCTTCAACAATGATTGGGCGAGAGTCATCGCCCTGGGTCTTCAGATCTGAAGACCAGCGAACCTTCTCGAAAGAAGAGATCTTCCTACACTTGTGAGGAGAGGAGGATATAGAAGAGGAGGATAAGACGTACTCCTTGAACTTTTGTTAGTCGAACTCGTACTCGACCTCTGCATCAACTGAGATCTTGATCCTTGGTTGCGACATGACATCCTCAACAGAGAGGTTGTTAGCTCCCACTATGGTTGCTAGCGTGTTTGTGTCTGAAATCTTTTTTATTATGGAATCTATTACAATTATTTATCAATTACAGATTCAATAAGAAGGAGCCTTTTTATAAGACTTTTCTTACACAAATAAATGAGGACTTCCTAGAAACACACATAGGATCATTTATCAATTGCTGCTTGCAGTGAATCTTTGCATGAGCCAGGGACTCATTGATCCATGGACCATCAAAAATTAGATCTGGTTGATCGTGAAGAAGACTTATCATTCTCGTTCCCTTAGAAACAAGAATAAAAGTAAATATCTCAATGATACGAGATAAATACCCTTCTCAAGATCAAAACGACAATATGATCTTAAGGGAACAAGTGACAGGGTGCAAATCTCTCCAAAGGCTCTTCTTTATGCTTAAGAACTCACCTTTAGATCTAACTTTCATGGCTCTCCTCTCACAAGGTCAGAAACTCATCTCAAAGCTCAAAATATCCTGATCCCCTCGTGTATAGGTGCCCTAAGGTTGTATTTATAGGCTTAGGATGTCGTATTTTCGGATAAGAATTTGTGATTTGGCCTTATTTTTAGTTAATAACGGTTTTACCACATTTAAATATAACCCCAAGGCAGTTAGAGAGGCTGTAGAACGAACGATTCCTGCAAATCTATCGAAAAACGCGTCGTTGGGAGGCTGAACGGGCGAAACAGTGTTGTGTGTTTTGCAAGGGTACAAAACACACATGAGTGCTTTTACACATGTGTGCGAAACACTTTAGTGTGTTTCGCACATAGGACAAAACACCCAGTTATGTTTCGTACATAGTGCGAAACACCCAGTTGTGTTTCGCACTCTATGTGCGAAACACAGCTCTGGTTGTGTTATTTCTCCGTCGTTTCGTCGTTTCGCACATTTCTTTGACTCGTATGCTTCGTCGACTTGCTTTGTGTGCTTCCTTGCTTCTTTACGGTATTAGATGGTCCTCTTTGACTCAGATAATAGCGTTCATCACTTTCTCTTCGTCTCGAGCTGCGTGTGAGAACCTATGTGACGTCTACAGCAAGGTATGTGATATGTGTGTAAATATTAGCGGTTGACATGATTCCCTAAAGCTGCTGATGGTTCTAGAAATCGAAGTGTCATTCTCATCAACTGAAATGTCCTGTTATGCATGATCTATGCTAATTTCAAAAATGTTAGATCATAGTTGTCTTCCAAAAATCAATTTGAATCCCTAAGGTGATAAATAGTTGAAATGATTTAATTCTCTCAAACTTGAAGTCATAGTATGCAAAATAGTTTAAGTGTTGATCCTATTAAAAGGCCGACATGTTTTCCACCTTGTGCCTAAACAATCATATTTATAGATGGATGACTCGAGTAACTCCAGCGGTCGACCCAATAGGCCAACCACTTGTGAAGCCGACTAAAAAGGTAATACTTGTCGATCTACCAGTAGGATCGAGAAGAGAAGCATCCTCACTCGGTCTACTACTCTAGTCGACTCTACTCTTTGTTGGCATTCGTCCCTTCCAGACTGACAACTTTTGAGGCCAACTAAGATAGTGTTTGCTGGCCTCTAATGAGATGAATCAGAAAGCGGTGCATCCTTGAGTCCCTCGCCAATAGGCATTCGCCATCACCTTAAATGCATGATTAGAATCATCATTACTATAGCCCTGAGGGTCTTTATAGCTCATCGGACCTCGTCAGCACTATGTGCATCCTGTCATCCCCACCTTAAATGCCACAATAACTCACCCTCTTCAGCAGCCCACACCTGTAAAGTTGATAACGACCAAGCCATAATGGCTCAGCCAAAGTTGCCTATATACCATTCGAATCTACTATAAAAGAGAATTGATGCTTGCTGCCTAGGGTAAGCTATTTTAAGTAACTTTAAGAGACTTTATTTGCTACTTAACTCTTACTTTTCCACTCAAGCTTTGAACTGATTTGATCGTCAGAGGAATCACCGGAGATCCCAACTCTGACCTCTCATGAATCCTTCATGTGCGGGACAGGGTTTTTGTCTTAGGAACCAACCATCTGAGGAAGTTGAGGATCCTAACACCCCTCATAATACATAATTTAACCCCATGTTCGATAACTGACATCAACACTCAGGTTCTTGAGTCTGAGTGAAAGGGGCCAATGTTGTATCCTGAAAATTACCAAGTTTAATAAGCTCTTGAGCGTTGTCCATGTGTCATAATTAACTGGCTGAGTCCTATAATCTAAAAGCTCAACTTGGGTGTGAGCACCACCAATCTCTCTAGCAGCCCAAATCTGAGACGAAATACATCTTCAAGCCGTGACCTACTAAAAGACTCTGAGTCTAAGACAAAAGGTGACATGGGCTTCACTAAAGAATGTCTCGAACTATGGAATGACCTATCAGCTTCACCAATGTTACTCGTATTTAATACATGGCCAATTGGCGTTCATACTTCACCACCCAATCACCAACGCATTAAATTCATGGCCAGAGTGATTATGACTTCTCTAGCCGGTGTCATAATGGCTCCTCGAATGACACCAAGACTTTAGCGTTTCTGTCACTGTCACATTAAATATAGGGTGTATTCATTCAACCAATGGTTGACATATGTAAAGTACAGTCTAATTGACTAACTGCCCTGACCCAGTTGAATTACAAATTTCACCCCACAAATTCTCTATAAATAGTGGATAATAATCTTGTATAAATAGTGGATAATAATCTTGCTACATCAAGGTACATTAGAAAACTATGAAACTAGATTTTACATTTCTACAAACTTGCTTAATCTATCGCCGATTTAAACGTCAAAGGGTACATTAGGAAAAGTCGCCTCTAGATCTCTAATGGGCGTCACATGTGCAAGAATCTGCTTCCTCCTAGCTGATTAGACATCGGAGAAGATTAAGAGACCTTAAACTCGTACAAATATCTATCCACCCATACAATTAACTTTCCAGCACAGACATATTTGTTCTTGAATCGAAACAAATTTGATCCAGTGTGTTTGATATTTGACTTGAAACTAAAGACAAAAAAAGGCTTGAAACAAACCCCACAGTGTAATTTTCCTTTACAAAACGATGATAAATTGATGTTCAAATTTCAGTTTAAAATATTTATCTAATTTAATTTTTAATTATTTTTTTTAAATAATCTAGCATTATAAGTATTTTATTAATTTTTATTATAATATTATTAACAATTAATAGTTAATATTATATATATTTTAAAAATATTAGTTTTCAATCGTTACCAAGTATAGATTATTCAGTATCATGTAATAATCTTTAAGGAAATACTCTAAAAATAATATTAAATTATTTATTTAATTTAATTAATAATATAATACTAAATAAATAGTGTAATTCATAATTTATGTGATACTATTAAAATAATTACACTATTTATGCGATTCAAAATTTATTCTATTTATTTTATAACTCATTGAATTATAGTATAATTCTTAATAGTATTTAGTAATATACTATTCTATTTATACTATTATTTTAATTACTTTATTACAATTAATAAATAATTATTATAATAATTTAATTTGTTGCTACTAATGATTGTGTATACTTATTTTATAATTTCTTATTTTATTTATACAATTAATGTTTATAATATTATTGATTATTGATAATTATAGTTAATTAGGAAGGTGAAAAGGTGCATAATTAATAAAATGTTATAATTATTTAATGAAAGATTAATTAGAGATAATAGCATAGTAAACATTTATCAAAATTTGAGAGGGCAAAAAAGAAAATTAAAAGTTTTATCACCTCAATCCTCTTTTTATTGTAGTATGAATGAATATGGATAGATAGATATAGATTTTTGAGATGAAATGTCAACTATGTTTTTATGTTTGCTTGTACATGTTGCAATGGAACTCACTTACACACAATTAATATCCACATACTCTTAAATGCAATTTCCTTTCTCAAATGGCCGGTTTCACCCTCCTACCCATTCTTCAATACCCCCCTCCCTCTACCTTATAAATAACCATGATTAGTCATTACCCCAACCAAGCTATCATATTGATCGAGAATTCTGGAGGAGGAAGACTAGTTTGAACTCAGTAAGATCTTTTTGGACCTAATAGTAATTTTAATTTTATGAGTAACTAATTCAAAAATGTTAAAGATTTGAGAAATATTTTGTAGTATATAGACAGTATAATTATTTTAATAGTATTTCTTGAAATAAGAATTATAATATTAAATACGGTAAATTACAATAAGCCTTCACGAACTTTCAGCATTTTACAACAAATAGATCATATGAACTTTTAAAATCACGCTAAACTCCTAATAACTTTTATAGAAAGCCCCCAATATCTTTTAAATAAATTACACCAAACCTCCAATAACATTCAAAATGCCTTGTTATTCCATTTTTTAGTTCTAATTCATAGGGGTTATTTACAAAATTTAGAAAGTTATTGCGGGGTCTTCTTTAAAACAGAAAAGTCCTTAGGGTTTAGTGTAATTCTAAAACTTCATATGGGTTAAAAGTTCATACGGGTTTAGTGTAATTTACCTTATTAAATAATTATAATGGGAAATAACTATTGTAATATATTGCAGGTATCAAGTGTAACTATCAAGGTAACATCAGGAAAAAACTAGCAAGATTAATGCACCTTGGTTTATTTAGAGTTAAGTTAACAACTTCCAAGTTTGAGGGGTATATTTAAGAGAACTTATAGAATAAATAATTTTATTTAAAAATAATTTTAGATTTGGATACTTATTTAAGAAAATGTTAAAACTAGACGATCATTATAAGAAAACCATTCAATTACAATAACTACACAATAATAATTAGTTTATACATTTCTTTTTAGGGGTTGTTTGTTTGCCTAAGAAAAGAGGGAAATCAAAGAATAGGTAACCTATTTCTAAGAAAAATTGTTTTGAGATTACTTGGTTGGCTAAAAAAAAGGAAATCAAAGAATGAGAGATGAGTTGTCACATTATTATTAGATGACGTGTGTGATTTTTTAAGAAAACTTGTTTTGAGGTTGTTTGGTTGGCTAAAAAAAATAAGAAAATAAATTATAAGAAACCTATTTCCTGTAATAGGTTTTTTTTGTGTTTGGTTCATTCATAAAAATAAGAAAATAAATGAGATAAGATAAGTTGTTATTATATTATTGGATGATATGACTCACACTTAAGGAAATCGATTTCTAGCTGTTTGGAGGAAATGAGTGGAAATAAAATATTAATGAGATGAGATGAGTTGTCACCATATTATTAGATGATGTGAGTAATTTTTAAAGATGAGATGTGATGGAGATGAGATGAGTTGGATGATGTGACTCATTTCTTGTATTTGGTTTATTTTTAGGAGATGATATGAGATGAGTTGTCACCATCTTATTATACAATTTTATCTATTAATTAACACATAGTTTTACTATTTAATAAGAAATTTAATATTTAAAATATGTACATTCACATACAAATCACGTGCATTATACTTGTTAACTAAAAAGTCAGTTAGGACTAATGATACAAAGAAAAGTAATTTGGTTTAAATATAAATTATAGTAAGCTTTTGGTCTAAAGACAAAAGTCCCTTACAAGATTTCAAGGACTTAATAGCAGAAGACTAGAAATATTAAATATTTAAGAGACTCCTCGAGAATGAGACCTCATGTTTCTTATTAATTCTCAGTTCTCTCTTCTTCTTAAATATGATGACTATTGGAAAAACCATTTGAAATTCTAAGGCTTCATTTGGATACCATGATGTTTTTCTTATAGTGTTTTTGTAAAAAAACATCATGTTGTTATGTTTTTCCTTAAAGTGTTTTCAAAACACCATGTTGAGTGTTTTTGGTCAACACTAGTTTGACTCATTATAACAATAACTAGTATGCACCCCATACAAAGCACGGTCCCCTGTTTTTTTAAGCATCATATTTTAAACTTGTCTTCCTCTAAGTCTTAACACATTTGATTTAATTACGGTACACTTAAAATTAGGAATCATATCTACTTCTCTGTACTTAAAAAATAATCTAATTACATTTGATTTAGAAATCATAACCACTCCTCTATATTTGAAGGAGAATTGATGTTTTAATACATTTAATTTGCTTTACTATTTATAATACAATAAATTACTTTAGAATGGATAGTATCTTTAATAATATATTAATAATTTATGATATAAATAAATATTATTATATTATAAAATATATTATTTTTATATTAACATTTTGTTAGCAATAAATTATTTTAGTATTAAAAATTATTTTACTTTATAATATATTACATTATTTATTATAACATATATTAATATTTTATATATTATATTACATTTACTATCCAATATATTATTATCATATTATTATTATATTATTATTATATTATTACCTTATTATTAAATATGTTTCTATTATATAATTTTTTATAATTATTGATTTATTACAATTTATTTACTAAAAATCTAATAATATTATAGTGATATTAATATTGTATAGTATATTATCATATCATTAATTATTATCAATAAGTTTTTTTATTATTTTTTATTAGTTTATTTTCATATTATTGTTATTTATTATTATATAATACATTTCAACGTATTAAATACTAGTATTTAATATGTTATCATATTATTATATAAGATATTTTATATTATTTAATAAATATTACTAATATGGTAGATAATTATAATATAGTATAGTATAGTATAATATAATAAGCATGTTGATCATACCTATATATTAATTACATTTAATATATTATGTTAGATATTATATTAACATCTCCTCAAACTTAAACCAAAACACTAAACTTAAAACCCCTAAAAGGTGTTTTGAAATAAGTACTGTATTATTTGTTTAAGGATGATTTAGCTCAAAAAACACTATGATTTCCAAATGCACGATATTTTATTTTGGCAAAAACACCATGAAAACAAATGAAACACCATAATATCTAAACGGAGCCTAAAAAAATCCTAGCGCTTCTTACTTATTCTCACTTCTCCCTTCTTCTTAAATATGATGACTGTTAGAAAAACATTTTGAACTTCTAAAAGAAATCCAAATATTTAATACCTTGGACCACATTAATTAGATACTTTCCAAACTATTAAATTTGAGAAATTCTGGGATGCTCTATGAGCATCATGGGGCATACAACCACGATTAATGCCTCGGCGATCCCAAATAGGAAACCCAGGGGGACAAGTGAGTTGTCCCCCTCCGGTTGGATGATGCACTGTTCATCATCTAACCGGAGGGGGGGGACAACCCACCTGTCCCCCCTGAATCCCCTATTTGGGCTCCCTGTAGAAACGCCCCATACACCACACTAATAGGATAGAACTTGTAACACAATAAATATTAAGAGTGTTGCTACGGGGACCCAAAATATGGGACCAAGGGAGGGGTCAGGTGAGCTGTCCCCTCCCTATTGCATAATGAGTTGGCATGAGTTAGCATGATCAACTCATTATACAATAGGGAGGTGACACCTCACGTGTCCCCTCCATTGATCCCATATTTTGGGTCCTTAAATCATTTACCAAATATTAATGGATACCACCATCTTCTCTTTTTTTTATGTATTTAAGGCCAGATGATCTATTCGTATTGGTATAGAGTATGACGCACTGGTGCTCATTGAACACCTAAGAAATTTTCCTTAAATTCTGACTACAAAGTGCAAACTAATTGAATAATAAACATTTATTAGTATCTTCAAAAGCCTACCCGAATCCCCCTTCTCTCTTTCTCTTGCCAAAATTTAGTGGTCGTTTCACACACACACTCTCCCTCTCTCTCCTCTCTCCTCTCTCCTCTCTCATCAATCATGCCGACCCCGTTTCCTTTATAACCCCCAGACCCAACGCCCCTCCTCTCTCTAATCTAAAACCGAAACCCCCCCAAAAAAAATTTAGAGAGAGAGAGAGAGAGAGAGAGAGAGAGAGAGATATGGAGCAATCCGACTCCAATTCCTCTTCTTTCTCCAGCCTCAAATCTTACTTCCACGCCCTGGCCCAAACCCCACGCCGGTTCGCTCACCGCGCCGGTTCAGTCGCCACCACCTTCGACGAGATGAGTCGGGTCCGTGCCCGATCCGGGCCCGACATGGCCAAAACCCTTACCTGGGTCGATCTCGTTGGCTTCGGCATCGGCGGCCATGGCGGGCCGGGTCTTCCTCACAGCGAGCGCGCCGCCCGAGACTTCGCAGGGCCTGCGGTCGTCGTTTCTTACGCCATTGCTGGGCTCTGCGCGCTTCTGTCGGCGTTTTGTTACACGGAGTTCGCCGTTGATATGCCTGTTGCTGGCGGTGCTTTCAGCTACCTTAGAGTTACCTTCGGTGAGCTTGAAATTCCAATAAAAGCAGTCAAAATTAGTTTTATGGTTTTTTTTTTTTTTTTTTGCCGATAGTAGTGATATTATTATTATTTTCGATTGTTTACTTTTTGCTCTCAAACGGTTCGAAACTGTTAATTTAGTCTCTCAACTCATATAAGTCACTCTGCATGACTCGCTCTGTTGAAAAAAATGTCCTACAACTTTAATTCAACGGAGAAAAAATTTCAGATTGTGAATAAACTGTATATTACTGTTTGATGATAATAGCTGAAAATTTTGCGATGGTCTGGTGGCATATGTTATTTTCACCGCTAATTATAATTTTGTTAGATTTTTATTCTTGTTTTACTTAATTTTTAATAGATGGCCCATGCTTTCCAATTTTCTCCCCGCCTCCATTCTCTGCAATTTTTTAAAATAGTGGGGGGGTCCTCATCTCTCTCTGTTGGCTGGATTAATCTAGGGGAATTTGCGGCTTTTATAACGGGTGCGAATCTGATAATGGACTACGTGTTCTCCAACGCCGCCGTTGCCAGAGGTTTCACCGCCGTATCTCGGACCGCCATCGCAATCGACACGCTATCCAAGTGGCGGTTCACGTCGTCGCGCCCCTCACCGGCAGGTTTCAACCAGATCGATTTGTCGCCGCGCCGCCGTTGTCGCCGTCTCCGTTTGCATCTGCTACAGGTAGCAACAAGTGTTGTTATCAGGTTTTTATTTTCAATGTTTAGTTGAAAACTATTATTGGATCCAAAAGAAAACTGATGTAAGATGCCGAATTGTCTATAAGCTATCGCACTTTTTCGTACAAAAAATGTAAAATCAAAATATCACTGTTATTTTTTTTATCATGGTGGGTTTTCAGCCTATCTACAAAATATAAATCCAGCGATATAATAAGGTAGTCGATCTGCCTGAAATAAATGTTGCCGTTTCTTTATTGATGATAGAAAATTACAAATTGATACGATGCTAGACGTTAACTAGTTGATTACAACAAGTACGAAAATGTAGATTTTTACAATTGTAGATGAGCAATTACTTACCTTGCAATAAAAAAATACATTTTAAGTAACAAAAAATTCATTTGTTGGACTAGTCGGACATCACGTCGCGTCTGAATTTGGTAATAAGTTTTCTTCATAAAACTACGTATGTATGTATGTATATACGCAAATGATAGATTTGAGATTACCTTTCTATAAACATATTATATGTTATTTTTGGAACGTGTCACTTGTTGCATTTACAGTTACAACCAATTAACTATGAAAAATACCATACGGACCCAAAAACATGGGAACCTACATAGTATAGGTGAGGTGTTGGTTTCCTGTCTTATGATGCACTTCATGAGACAAAGAGTCGACACCTCACATGTTCTATGTAGGATCTCATATTTTTTGGTCCTTGTAACACCACCCATTAACTATATAGCATTATCGGCCATATAATCTTGCGATATTTTTTGCAGTACCAAGGAGAGCTCGCTCCTAAACATGGTACTAACGGCGCTCCACATAGCCTTCATCCTCTTCATAATCCTGATGGGATTCTGGCGAGGTGACGTCAGCAACTTCACTCACCCAGCGGACCCCACCAGGAATCCGGGGGGATTCCTCCCCTACGGGGCCTCGGGTGTATTCTACGGTGCAGCTACGGTGTATCTCAGCTATATCGGGTACGACGCGGTTTCGACGATGGCGGAGGAGGTTAAGAACCCGACCCGGGATATTCCGATTGGGGTTTCGGGTTCTGTTGTGATTGTGACGGTTCTTTATTGCTTGATGGCTGCTTCCATGTCCATGCTCGTACCCTACGATGCGGTAAGCTCACCCCCCCTCCCTCGTTTGTCCGTTACTTTTGGCGTTATAGTCACGTGAGTACGGGCTGTGGAGACTTTCTCCGATTGGATTCTCCTTTTGCATCGAGGGCAATTTCATAGAAAGTACACCACTATATTGATCTCTATTATTAATTATTTATCAAATGGTTGTTATTCGTTTACTTGAGCATAAAATAGAAAGTGAGTGAAATTTATGAATATATGATGATAAGTGCTAAATTTAAAATGAAACATAATCATATCTTAGATAATCGATGGTTGTGATAAAAAGGAATAGTTGATCTACTACTATTTGGTACTGGAGAGGGTCTAAATATGTCATAGCCTGGCAGCATTGTCAATTTTTTTTTAAGTTGCTTAAATAAGTGACAAGTATGATTTGAATCGAGGTTGCTCTGATACTAACACTATACTATAACTCTTGGTGAGTATTGAGAGTTATAATTTTATACTCTTAACAACAACAATTATTAAGATGTGTAAATTGTATATTAATTTTTGTTTGTATTAGTTTTAGGCATAGTTCTATTAAAAAAGAAAGAAAGAAAGAAAAACGAACACCTTTATTTTACCTCTCCTACGAATGTCAACATAGCTCTAATTGTTATTTATAAAGCATAGACCCAGTTAAAACTGTAGGTACTTATTTTGGTGAAATTGTTTATTTTCCAAAAAGTTCTAAATTTAAGCAAAGTTATTATTTATACAATGACGGGTAAAGGCCGTCAATTGCAATTTGTTTTTGCAAATATTGACTCTGTTTGTTAATTAAATTCATAAAATTAAAGTTGCATTTGAAACAAATCATTGTAATTATAGTTGTTATTGTATTTTTCTTTACAATTTTCGAGGAACCAAACAATGACAAGGAAAAAAAACAACAACCCTCATATTTTTGTAAGGTGTGTGTTTCCTTTAGAATTTGTATTTTTGCCCCATCTAATGATATTGTACATACGAGGAAGTTATTGACAAATAAATGCTGAATGACGTTACAACTTTTTTACTTTTTTCACGTGATTGAGTGCAACCCTCGTATATAATCAATATATTTGGATATGGTTCAGTTTATGTGGGAACTATTTCAGATCTCTCTTTTGGTGTGTGATCCACTTCTCTACGGCGTTTTGTGATAAAACATGGATATTGTTTTGCTTAAAAAAAATTTTAAAATAAAGAATTTTCTTTAATTTTCTCACGTGATTGGTTGGAATCATGGCATCGTCATTTGTATTCCTAATTCTTGGGGCTGCATCCTTTATTGTATATCTAATATTGATGGTCTATCACTAATAAAAAGCCTCCAATTACAAAATGCCTCCTTAGGTCTGCAACTTGTGTTTTTGTTTCATTGTGAACTGTAAATATCTCGCAAAATTTACTCTTTCACAATGAAAAGAGTAAAGCCGTTTATTTTTACAAATATATAATACGATAACATTAGTTAACATTTTTATTAGACAACTTGTTTTGTCGGTATTATGTTTCCATAATAAAATAGAAAGTGTAGGATGCTTAGATGACAATATGACACAATCACTGGTCTACCAAGGGGTGGGCCATCAGAATCTACGAAACCCTCACTAATCCATTACGCCGATTTTCCTTGTCCTTATTCGGCCTACTTTGGCCCAAGCCTCAACTTTATTGTTCCCCCAGCTGTTTCTACTAAATTATGTGTTATTGGTTGCGAAATACAAGTTAAATTATTTCTCACTTTTTTGATATGCAGCTATTATTATTCAGATTAAATCTTATCCACTAATTTTACTTTGAGATTTCTGCTAGCATATGATATATGAGTAATAATCCTATCAGAACCCCACACTGTACGGGGTTCTGATAACCTCACAAGTAAATGACAGAATTGCCCCCTGCTTGTTAAGGGTGTGGTCTAGTTCTGATAGGATCGTTAGTTCGTTACTCATGATATATCAAAAGACATCTTAAATATAGAGTTACGTGAACCATGAATCTCAGAGCAAGAAAGGTAATATTAAAAAATTGATAGACGATAACCCCTATTCACTTAAGCTTATTTTAATTTTACTCCTATTATATTAAATTCATGCATTTCTAGCTCCAGCGCTATTATTTGTAACTGCTGATTAATTTTTGTTCATTTTTAGGTTTCAATGAGAAAACGGTATTGATATGGCTGTTCATTTTGAATGGATATTTGGCAAATCATAATATTAGCACAATGTGCATATCAATACTGTAATACTAAATTCTGGGCACCGGGTGAGTAATAACTAATATCGTAATATTGCAGATCGACGTCAACTCTCCGTTCTCTGCGGCCTTCAAGTCCTCCAACTGGGCCTGGGCCTCCAACGTGATCGGCGTCGGCGCTAGCTTCGGCATCCTCACTTACGCCTCATCGTCTCAATGCCTGGGCCAGAGCGCTAACCTCTGCTGTCATAGCCCGGGACGAACACATCCCCTCCTGCCTCGCCAAAGTCCACCGCCAGAACTTCCACCCCGCAACGCCTCCGCACTTCCTCGGCGGTCTTCACCGCACACACATCGCTCTCTTCTAGCGACCGTTGAAATCCTCCTGAACCTCGTCTGCCATCCGCACTCTCTTCGTATTCTAGCATGTAGCCAACGCTGATAATCTTACCGGTTACGGCCCAGTGGGTCCAGCGATGTCGACGCACGCGTCGCCGTTCCTACTGTCGTTGTCCTTCATTCTCGACGTTTTACTCTTGTCTGGCCGTTTTTGCCAAAGCCGAAATGTTGAAAGTCGGTGCATATTGGCGGCTGTGCACGCTGGCTGGCGCAGGCGGTTGTGCTATGTGTTTTAGGAGACTGGCGGAGGAGGCCGAGGAGCCGGAGTTCTGGGAGTGCCGATGATGCCGTGGATACCGGCGGTGTCCGATATTTTTGAAATGTGTTCTGTTGGGGTCGATGGATGGGGCATCTTATGCCAGGTTCGGGTTTTTTACGGTGGTGGCCGTTTTGGTGTATGTTTTGTATAGTGTGCATGCCAGTTTTGATGCGGAGGTGGAGAGTGCCGAGGACTTGGAAGCTGAAGGGGGTCTTGTGAAAGGGCAACAGTAGCGATGGGCTATATGTTTTTGTTTTTGTTTTTTGTTTTTTTGTTTGTTAATTTTCTTTGTTTAGGAAAAAAATGTTGGTGAAAAAGGTTTGTTGCAAGGATGGGAGGAAAAGGGAGGAAATTGTGATTTCTACTTGGCAAAAGTGCCAAAAGGAAATTGAAGAAAAAGAGGAATCAGTTTAACAAAAATATGACTTTACACTGAGAATGAAAAGGACAAGATAGGCTTATGTATTGAATTCGTTAACATTGTCTTGTACTTTGTACTTTTAGATTAAATATTCTATTAGGGGTGTTTGGTTATAGTGTTTTATAGAAAAGTTTTGAGAAAAGTTCCAACATGGACAGTTTCATAAATAAATTTTTTTTCACAATTTTCATATACTGTGTTTGATTTAACATTGAATTTATAAAAAAGTTTTCTGTAAAGTACATAACACTATACCATTTTACAAAAATTATTTTTCACTTAAAATAAGCTAAAAACACCCAAAAATCTAACAACCTATTATTAAAATATCGAACAAACCCCCTCACAACATTTCAGCTCCCATTTCAATTTTCTCTTGGACGCTGGAACCCGGAAAATTTCTGAGCCTTCCTCCTTCGTTCCCACCCCCAAACCCATTCTCCCGCTCGAGTTTTCCTTACCTCGAGGTCTCGTCCTCGGTTATTCCCACCTGGGGTCGTCGAGTTTTCTCTTTTAACTCTCTACTCGCAGGAAAAACCGAAAACCCCTCCCTCAAAGCCCAACGCTCGCTAACGTGCGCCCCGACACCATCCCTTATCTCCTCTCCTGTAAAACCCCTAGATTCTTGCGGAGCCCTAGGGATAAGTACAGCGATCGAGGCTTATCCCTTTGAAATCGCGGCGATGGAGGAGGAGTCGAGAGTCGCCGCCGTCCCCGTCCCGGTAGTCGACGGAGATGAAGACTGGAGCGAGAAGGCGTACGCTGAGGCTATGGAGGTGGAGCGATCCAACACCGTTGTCGAGGCTGCCGCCGATCACGAAACCCTAGACAACGACCATCCTTCACAGGATCTGGCGTCGGATCCCCCTCAAGGTATGCGCTCGACTCTTAACCCTGTTGAATATTTTTTTTCAAACATCACATGGGTTGCTGCAGCAGCCCATGTTTTCTTTAATTTTTCAAAAGTGGTGGGCCCCACAGAAGAAAATTTTGGACGTGGGACCCATATGCATAGTAAAATATATTATTGTATTAGTGCATAGTATTTTTCCAAACGCTATAAATAGACCTTAAATCCTTAAGGAAAATTCATTCCAAAAATAACAATCAATATATACAGATATATATGTTGTAGAATAGCTAGTGCTCGTAGGAACAATGCCTAGACCGAGAAGGTCTTATAGATCGAGAAGATCTTTACCTGATAGATCGAGGAGATCTTTGCCTTATAGATTGAGGAGATCTTGACAGTACTAAGGTCGGTACACACCAGAGTACTGGACTGCTATTCCGGGAATCAATTTGGCATTGAGATCCTTACAACGTTTTACAAACGCACAGTAGCTAAGTTGAATAATTTTAAATTACTGCACTTCAGTTTTCTGTTCAGTTTTTACTGTTATATATCTGTATTATTCTATATTTAACCACAGGCGCCAACAATCTTAAAGCATTATTTTGATCTACCATGGATCCTGCGAGGACTCTTGGAGTGGACTGTCTTAAGTTAGAGAATTTTGACGGTTCCAACTTTAACACATGGCGTCGGAAAGTAATCTTCGGGATGCAACTCCTGAAAATATACTATGTGGTTTCTGAGGAGAAACCTGACTCTGAAGAAGATTCTGACTCTGAAGCCTCTTGGGCTAGAGATGATTACTTCTGCAGGAGTTATCTTCTTAACTGTCTGGCCGATCATTTGGCAGATACTTACACCAACAAGCCTTCTGCAAAAGAAATCTTGAATGCTCTGGAGGACCAGTACAAGGATGAGGAAAAGCTGTCCAAATCTCACCTCATTGACAAATTTCTGGACTTAAAGTTTGAAGATGACACTGAGGTTTTGCCTCAAGTTAAAGAGCTTGAAAAGCTTGTTATGAAGCTGAAGGATGAAAAGATCAGTCTTTGTCAAACCTTCATCTCTGGTGCAATTGTCAATAAGCTTCTTCCATCTTGGATGTCATTCTTCACTGATATTCGAAGAAGGAAAAGACAGGTAACTCTGTCTGATTTGAAGATGTTCATTCGGATCGAGGACAAGACTCGAACTCGCACAAAGACTGAGCTCCTTGCTAAGCAGAAGGCGTCTGCTAACATGGTATCTGTTAACTCTAAAAAGGGTAATTATTTATCTTTCAAGAAGAAGAAGTCTTTTAACAGAAAGAAGAACCAGAATTCAAAGAACCTGAACGTTCAGAAGAAAGAGTTTAAGAAGAGCGGCAAATGCTTCAATTGCGGGAAACAATGATATTTTGCTAAGGACTGCAAAGCACCAAAGAAAGAAACTACACACAATGTCAATCAAGTTGATGATTGTGTGGCTATGCTCTTTCAGGTAACAACTCCTAACAACATCTCTGGTTGGTGGTTAGATACAGGTGCTACTTATCATGTCTGCTCCAACAGAGATCTATTCTCTTCTTATGTTGCTGCCAAAGAGAACGTATCAATGGCTGATCATTATATGGTTCCTGTTCTTGGAACTGGGAATGTGGTGCTGACTCTCTCTTCAGAAAAGACTCTCACATTGAAGAATGTGAAACATATTTCCTCAATTACCAAAAACTTAGTCTCTGGAAGCCTGCTATGTGATGCAGGTATGAGGCTGGATTTCCAAGGAGGTAAGATTGTATTATCCTTTAAGAAAATGTATTTTGGTTGTGCATATCGTACTGATGACATATATAAAATCAGTACTATTTTACCAAACTTGGTTATAAATAAAGTATCCTATTCTGCTTACTCCACTGCATTATGGCATAATAGGCTAGGACATGTAAATTATAGAAAACTGTCTAGCATGGAGAAGTTAGGATTACTTCCAAAATGTGGGAGTAACAAACCTGAAAAGTGTAAAGTCTGCGTGCAAGCAAAGCTGACGAGGAAGCCATTTTCAAGTGTCACGAGAAGCACCAACCTGTTGGATCTGATTCATTCAGATACTTGTGACTTCAAGAGCTTCATCACTCGTGGCGACAAGAAGTACTTCATCACATTCATTAACGACCATTCTCGCTTCTGTCATGTTTACCTGTTAAAAATCTAAAGATGAAGCCTTCAGCAAGTTTGTCGAGTTCCGAACTCAAGTGGAGAAGCAACTTGGACTGCAGGTGAAAAAACTCAGGAGTGATAGAGGAGGAGAGTACCGATCTAAGGAGTCAGAAGCATACTTCAAGGAGCATAGAATCATTGCTGAAACTACCGCTCTGTATTCTCCGCAATCTAATGGGATTGCATAAAGAAAGAATCGTACATTGACCGAGATGGTGAATTCGATGCTAATCACATATGGTCTTCCTACCTGCTATTGGGGAGAGGCTTTGCTGATGACAAACTGGATTCTAAACAGAGTACCCTACTCCAAAATTAATAGTACTTCTTATCAGTTATGATTGGGATATCTAGACCCTTTGGATAATCTCAAAGTGTGGGGGTGTCTCGCATATGTTCGAATTCCAGATATCAGAAGGCCTAAGCTCGGACCAAAGGCTAACAAATGTGTGTTTCTTGGCTTCACTAAAGATAGCAATGCTTGCAGGTTCCTAGACCTTGGAACCAACTCCATCATTGAAGCTCGAGATGCAGAATTCTTTAAGGATAAGTTTATCAAAGATAAAGGCTTATTGCTAAAAAATATAGTGAAGAATGCTAGTACGTCAGATGCAACAGATGAACCAGTTTTGCAAGAAACTAAAAATATTAATAATGAAGGAGTTATCAAACCATCTTCCAAGCGTATCAGGAGACAAGAAGATTTTTGAGATGACTTCATCACCTATAATGTGGAAGGAGACCCACAGACTTTTCAAAAAGCAATGCAGTCAACAGACGTTCTTCTGTGGAAAGAAGCTATAGATAATAGATTCATTGATCCAAAATCATACTTGGGAGCTGGTAGAAGTACCTGAAGGTGCAAGGCCTATTAGTTACAAGTGGATCTTCAAAAAGAAGTTCCGTCCTGATGGTACTATTGAAAAGTACAAAGCAAGACTGGTGGCGAAATGATTCTCTCAGAAAGAAGGTATAGATTTCTTTGATATCTATGCACCAGTTTGTAGGATCACTACCATCAGAGTGCTTATCGCATAGGCGGCAATTAAAAGGTTTGCTATACATCAGATGGATATGAAGACTGACTTTCTCAATGGAGATCTCACAGAAGAGATCTACATGGAGAAACCAAAAGGACTTGATGCTACAGCTGGTAAGGTTTGTAAACTTGTTAAATCTTTATATGGACTTAAGCAGGCACCAAAACTCTAGCATGAGAAGTTCGATTGGGTTGTTCGTAACAATAGGTATCAAGTCAGTAAATCTGACAAGTGCCTATACATCAAGATCGCTGAAGGAAAAGTAGTGGTCATTTGTGTCTATATGGATGATATGCTCATTATTAGGAGTGATTTGGAGATAGTGATATCTACCAAGAAATTTCTTTCAACACAGTTCAACATGAATGACCTTGGAACTGCGGACATGATTCTCGGAATCTAAATCATATACTCTAAAGAGGGTATTAGATTGTCTCAATCGCATTATGTCGAGAGCATGCTAAGGAAGTATGGCTACAACGACTTGCCAGAACTATCAGTGCCATACGATTACAACAAGAATCTTCGACCGAATACCAAAAGACCAGTAGAGCAGCTAAGGTACTCAAAGATCATTGGAAGTCTTATGTACGCGATGAGCTGCACAAGGCCAGATATAGCATTCGCTGTAGGAATGCTTAGTAGGTTCACAAGTAATCCTGGAAATCTTCATTGGGATGCTATTCAGAGATTGATGAGATACTTGAAAGGAACTACAGGTCTGGGCCTATTCTACACTGGATATCCGGTATAATTTAAGGCTATTCAGATGCGAGCTGGTGCTCAGAACCAGATGAGTGTAGGTATATTGGAGGTTTTGTCTTCACCATGGGTGGAGCTGTCGTCTCGTGGAAGTCTAAGAAGTAGACCATGATTGCAGAGTCATCAATGGAATCTGAATTCTATGCACTCTGTGTTACAGGAGATGAAGCTGAGTGGCTCAGTTGTATTCTCCGAGACCTTCCATTAATGGAATTACAAGGTGCAATTACTATCTATTATGATAATCAGGCGGCGAGTGTTGTGGCAGTAAACTCGATGTTCAATGGAAAGAAGCAGACCATTCGTCTGAAGCATGGCTATTTGAGAGAGCTCATTTGTCAAGGAGTCATCTCTGTGATTGACGTCCGATCTTCAGAGAATGTGGTTGATCCTTTGACTAAGAGTCTGAAAAAGGACAGTCGAAAGGACATCTGCTAGAATGGGTCTCAAAAATTTGTAAGTCTTACAAATACTTACCATGTTTATTAAATTATTAGTTCAAAGCTTATGCTACTAATAATAAAATAATTGATTCAAAAGTCAAGTAAGATTTGCAAAGTTTGGTAAGTCTTATAAATACTTACCATTTACATCAAGTTATTAGTTCAAAGCTTATGCTACTAATGACAAAAAAATGTTCAAAAGTCAAGTAAGGTTTTCAAGTGAAATCCTAGGGGGTTTAAGTTTTCTTAGATTAGTCGGTGTCTAAGACAAGGTTTAAGGGTTGCGTAACGCGCTCCGTAAAGAACGAGGTACTTAATTGATCTTTGATCTCCCTCTAGTACTATCCTTACCTGGCTAAACTACCCGAGTAAAACTTTGATATTTTCACCTAGAATCCTATCATGAGAGAGGATGGCTCTTAAGCCTTAATTAGTTCAAAGCATTTCGGATACGGGATGTTTGATAGGAAACATACCTAAAGAACTCACCCATGCATGGGTGGAAATTTGGTCGTCTCCTATGATGTCTTGTGGAAAGATACCTAGAGCCCTAGCAGAAACCAGGACATGCACAGGACCATAAATGTGCAAAGGAAAGGCAAAGGCAAGTGTGGTTCAAAGTGAAAACTACTACAGATAAGTTTGATCTTATGTGATCGCTGGATTTTTAGATATGTGCTGGTTCAAGTCTCCGTGACACCATGCACCTATCTTTATTTACTTGGTCTAAGGGAGATTCAAGTCATTGTGACATCTACCTTATGCACATTTGTAGGCGTCAAAAAATGCTTATAGATATCCAAATACTGCTCAAAGAGAGGATGATGCGTGTCATTTTCTAAGTCAGAGGGGATTATCCAAAGTCAAAAGAAGCAAAGGAATAGATAAAATAACATGGACTGACGCGCGTTAACACAGCAGCCAACGACTGACGCGCATTGGCGCGACAATGTATGGTGATGCGCTAAAGCGCGACAGCGTGTCGTGATGCGCTTAGGCGCGGCAGCGTGTCGTGATGCGCGTAGACGCGAAAGGGGATGGTAACGCGCAAACAGTAGGGTAATCTCCTATGTAATTTGCTGACGGTTTTTTGTATCTTTTTGAGAATCCACGTGGCGGCATATAAGAAGGGGAACGTGTGTTAACGTGGAAGGATGGTTATAGGCCGAGAAAAGTGGCATTTTGTGGATAAAAAGTCGTGGGAAAACGGTTATAAACATGACTGAACGTGGAAGAAACCTCCTCCTTAGCCGCGCCAGCCTACACCGACGCGCTAATGGCCGCGACAGTGAAGACTGACGCGCCCAAAGAATATGCGGTGGGTTGGTTATTTTGCTCCCGTTCCAATAGTTAGGGACCCCTATCCCTATAAATACATTCCTAAACACGAAGCCAAGGACAGAGAGCAGATTAGAGCAGATAATCTTGGGCATTTGACGAATTTTGAGCAAGAGAGAGAGTCTTGATTCCTCAAAAACACTTCCAAGAATCTTTCATTGATTCCTAGACGTTAACACAGCAGCCAACGACTGACGCGCATTGGCGCGACAATGTATGGTGATGCGCTAAAGCGCGACAGCGTGTCGTGATGCGCTTAGGCGCGGCAGCGTGTCGTGATGCGCGTAGACGCGAAAGGGGATGGTAACGCGCAAACAGTAGGGTAATCTCCTATGTAATTTGCTGACGGTTTTTTGTATCTTTTTGAGAATCCACGTGGCGGCATATAAGAAGGGGAACGTGTGTTAACGTGGAAGGATGGTTATAGGCCGAGAAAAGTGGCATTTTGTGGATAAAAAGTCGTGGGAAAACGGTTATAAACATGACTGAACGTGGAAGAAACCTCCTCCTTAGCCGCGCCAGCCTACACCGACGCGCTAATGGCCGCGACAGTGAAGACTGACGCGCCCAAAGAATATGCGGTGGGTTGGTTATTTTGCTCCCGTTCCAATAGTTAGGGACCCCTATCCCTATAAATACATTCCTAAACACGAAGCCAAGGACAGAGAGCAGATTAGAGCAGATAATCTTGGGCATTTGACGAATTTTGAGCAAGAGAGAGAGTCTTGATTCCTCAAAAACACTTCCAAGAATCTTTCATTGATTCCTAGAGATTTAAGCCTTGACTTAATCTTTAGAAGAATGAATATCTTACACCGATAAGATATTTGCTTCAAATTCTAACTTCGATAAACGAAGAGAGAATCCCCAAATCCTTTCACAATTCAATCAGAATCTTGTGAATCGGTGGTCCACGAGTTAACGCACTCCCGACACAGGTAAAGTCCCCACAAAAGTAGGAGTTGATAAACGATTCCTGTGTTATTTTCTGGAGAGTTGTAATTTTCTTATTTTGTTGTGTAATTCATTGTAAGCAATTGAAGTTTTAATGGATTCCATTTCAAAATCAACTTTCGAAGAAAACAACAACGATTGAAACGACGGCACCATTACACGATACTAGTTTAAAAACAATTATGGGGGATTGTTGAATTTTTTTCAAACATCACATGGGTTATTGGAGCAGCCCATATTTTCTTTAATTTTTCAAAAGTGGTGGGCCCCACCGAAGATAGCGCCAAAAGGGACTTGTGTCACATACAACCCTAAACGGCGAAATCCTTTGGGTTCATCCCGATGTGCTTGAAGATGAACAGTGGACGACATCCACGTCTAAGAAGAAGTCGAAGGGCAAAGGAAAAGAGAAGTACTGTTTCGGAGCCTCGGCAATTCCTGAAGAAAATAATAAAGAAATCCCAGCTCTACCGCTTTCTAAGGAGGAGCAAGAATCTTTTGCTACTAGGAGTGGAAATGAATACCGTTTTAATTACCCAAGCGCATCTGAGCAACTAGCTGAGCAGGAGGTGGTAAAAGCCGCACCTTCTAAAACCTTGACAGAGCTAGGGGTAGTTACAACTCCGCCCGTAGCAACCAAAAAATCTCAAAAGATAGCTAAACAAAAAGAGAAGAACCCCAACATAAGTAAGTTTAAATTTCGAAGCAGTCTCGTTTCAATCGACCGATTGGAAGAGATAAACCGAAAAGTTCGAATGTTCCATACCGTTTCGACGTCATGACTCAGTTAGTCAATATCCCAGCAAGGATTACACTGTACGAGTTATTGCGCCTTTCAAAGATACCAGAGAAGCTTTATAAGAAGCCTTGGCTGATTCTGAAGTATATCTCACTCAGATTAAGCCAGCCCCTGAAGAGCCGGAATTATTAGTTCAACACTGTAATCTGGCAGCCACAAAATTTCCTTACATTATTTTTACCAAAGAGGATATGCAAGTGAAGAACTCGAAGCATGATAGGCCTTTATATTTCACTGGATATATTAGCTCAAGAGTTGTTAACCGGATCCAAGTTGATCCGGGTTCCGCTGTTAGCATCATGCCACTTCGGTTGATGTACCATATTAGGATTCCCGCCAACAAACTGGCATTCACAGGAACCGTTATTTACGGATTCAATACTAGTGGGTCTAGGCCATTGGGAAAAATCCGGGTAAAGTGTCAGCTCAGAGACTTGAAGTCAGAAGTCACTTATTATGTGATTGATGCGGAGACTTCTTATAATTTGCTGTTGGGTCGCCATTGGATCCACAGTAATGTTATAGTTCCCTCTACTCTCCATCAGTGTCTAAAATATGTTGACACTAACAACGAAGTCGAGACGGTGGTCATGGATAAGCAGCCATTTAAGGGATTAGAAAATTACTTTACTGATTCCCTTCTTTATGGTACCGAATCCGATAATGAACCATCGGTCCATGGTACGGACAGCGGAGAAGAAGCTAATACCAAAGCTGGGCTCGATTTTAGTGAATGTCTTATATTAAATGACATTGAACCTCTTGTAATCGATCTTGACGGTAGCGAATCATCGGATGAAAGTTGTAATTGGCAACTTGCCGATGAAATAATAAATGATGATTTAGAGTACTCGCGTTGTCTTGATAATATAATGTAAAAATTATATGACAGCCCTGATCTACACATGCCACTTCGTGCATCTTGTATGACGACGAAATACATCCAAGATTCATCCGGAACGACTGTAATCCTACCTGTGAAGATAGGGGGTGAAAAAGAAATAATCTTTGGAAAAGGAGAGTCATCCCCAACCCCTGATCTCTTCTTGGAAACTAATTCAGATGATGAAGAGCCCGGATAACATTTCTCTAGGTATAGTTCACAGGCGAGTGACTACATGAAGAAGCAAGGATATGACTTTACGCGCGGTGAAGGTCTTCATTTTGGTCAAGGTGCCAGGGTTCCACCCCGTCCTACCTATGTACTGAAAGGAAGACCTGATAATTAGTACCACCATAGGAGAGGTCTGGGTTATGTTTCATCATCTGATGACGAATGTTGCTGGCAAATCATCAACCAGTTAACAAATAAAAATGGGTATTCATCCGATTCTTCAAGTTCAGATTCTGACACTAGCATCGGAGAAATGTTCAAAGGGTTAATATCGAACATGATCACAGTTGATTCTTCTACTACTGAAGAAGATGATCAATTGTCCACTTGGGAAGATCCCTGGATATATTACATGAATATTCAATATGGCGATCGATTCGAACAAAGAGAACCTCCTACTGAAGATAGAGTAGTCCAGGTTAATATGGGTGACGAAATCAATCCGAAACCTATATTTATTAGTGACGATCTTCTATCAGATGAAAAAGAGGAACTAATCGCCCTCATTAGAGAGTATATCGACGTTTTTGCATGGAATTACGAAGATATGCCGGGACTTGATCCAAATGTGGCGATGCACGGTCTTAACATTAAACCGGATGTCAAACCTGTCAAACAACAACAAAGACGGTTTCGTCCGTAAATTATGGAGGTGATAGAAGTTGAAGTTAAGAAATTGATTGATTCAGGCTTCGTCAGAGAAGAACAACATCCTGATTGGTTGGCTAATATCGTTCTAGTACTTAAAAAGAACAAACAAATCAGAATCTGTATTAACTTCAGAGATCTGAATACCGCCTGTCCTAAAGACAACTTTCATTTACCAATTACAGATGTCATTATTGACAACACATGTGGATTCGAGAAAATGTCATATATGGATTGATTTTCTGGATATAATCAAATCAAGATGCACCCGGACGATGAAAAACATACTGCATTCAGAATACCTCTTGGTGTATTCTGTTATACCGTTATGCCTTTTGGTTTGAAGAACGCCGGTGCCACATACCAATGAGCGATGACGAAGATCTTCCAGGAACACTTTCGGAAGACCGTCGAATGCTATATTGATGATTTGGTTGTTAAAAGCCGTGATAAGAACAACAACATTAACGATCTGAAGACAATCTTCTTTCTTATGAGGAGTCATCAGTTGAAGATGAACCCGACTAAATCCTTCATTGGAATGTCCAGCGGTAAATTTCTTGGATTCGTCATCACTACAAAAGGTATTGATATCGATCCTGATAAAGTGAAGGCGATACATGAATTGCAACCCCCGAGAAATCTTAAAGAACTCAGAGGGCTACAAGGTCGATTGGCGTATATCCGTTGGTTCATATCGAACCTTTCCGGAAAATGTCAGCCGTTCTCTAAACTCACAAAGAAAGACGTGTCATTCATTTGGGATGAGGCCTATCAAAAAGTATTCGAGGATATCAAAACATATCTAGCGAATCCACTTATTCTCGTTGCACCGAAATCGGGCAGACCGTTTTTAATTTATGTCAAAACGACGAGTCATTCGTTAAGTGCACTGCTTGCACAAGACGATGATAACGGTCACGAGCAAGCTGTGTATTATCTAAGTCGTACACTGGTAGGAGCTGAATCTCGCTATCCGATGATCGAGAAAGAATGCCTCGCCCTGGTATTCGCGATCCAAAAAATACGACATTATTTAGTTAGACAGACAATTTATGTCATTTCCAACGTAAACCCTATTCGAGTGTTCATGACTCAACCGGCCTCTATGAATTAGCGTTTAGCCAGGTGGGCCTTACTCTTATCCCAATATGATTTGTATTTTAAACAGTAAAAATCAGTTAAAGGACAAGCTATTTGTGATCTTTTGACGGTAAGCCCTACAAAAGACTCAGCCAAATTGTACGATGATCTGCCAGATAAAACTCATGAAGTCAACACCACATCACATCAGCAAGTGTGGTAATTATACTTCGATGGAGCTTCCCGAGCAACTAACGTAGCAAGCACGCCCGAATGTTCTAAAATTTCCTCAGGAGTGGGGGTCGTTTTAGTTTCCCCGAAAAAACACGTATTGCCCAGAGCATACTCATTGACCGAACCATGTTCTAATAATATGGCGGAGTACAATGCATTAATAATTAGACTTAATTTTGCTAAAGAACCGGGAGTCGAATACCTCGAAGCTTTTGGTGATTCTCAACTGGTAGTCAATCAGATACGAGGAGAGTACGAGGTCAGAAATCAAGATCTGATTCCATACCACCAGGCAGCCATTGAGATGGCGAGCTCGTTTGAGGAATTTTTCATCAAGTACATTCCACGTCTCCAAAATGCATATGCAGACACATTAGCGGTGTTATCAGCATCTTTGGCACAACCTTTCGAGATAGAACAATTAATTACAGTGAGAACTCACCAACTCATTATTCCAATCTACGATTCAATTGTCAAAGAAGCACACTCAATAAGAGTTGAACTCGAAGTTCGAGATTGGCGTTTTCCTATCATCGATTATGTCTTACATGGTATCTTACCTGAAGATGTAAAAGAAAGGGATTCAATTCGGCGAAGAGCACCGAGATTTTACTATAACGCTACGACACAAATATTGTATCGACGTTCGTATGATGGTCTATTACTCCGTTGTCTATCTAATAGAGAGGCGGAAGAGGCACTCAAAGAGACGCACAATGGAACATGCAGTGCACAACAACCCGGTCCCAAACTCTACGACCAACTTAGGAGAATAGGATATTACTGGCCAACCATGACAAAGGACGCAGTTGATTACGCACGATGGTGTCATGCATGTTAAGTACATACAAATTATATGCACCAGCCTCCGGAGCATTTGCACCCATCAGCGACATCATGGTCATTCGAAACATAGGGAATGGATATTGTAGGTCCTATTTTTCTGCCTTCAGTCAAAGGTGACCGTTTCATTCTGACGATCATCGATTACTTCTCAAAATGGGTCGAAGCGGTCCCACTTAAAGAAATAAAGATGAGCGATGTTATCAAGTTTATTAAATACCATATCATATATCGATATGGTGTCCCAAGATGAATAGTGCATGATAATGGCCCCCAATTCGTCAGCAACGCATTCATCAAATTCTACAGCAAATTTGGAATTCAGGATGTTTCATCGACTGTTTATAATCCTACAGCTAACGGATTAGCTGAAGCTTTCATTAAGACTATTATCAAGATTTTGGCAAAACTTATAAAAGTCAATAAGCGAGACTGGGACGACAAACTTGGTGAAGCTCTATGGGCTTATCATACTACTGTCCGCACGCTAACTGGAACAACCCCATATTCTTTAAGATATGGGTGCGAAGCTGTCCTCCCTTTAGAAATACAAATTCCTTCTCTTCGCATCGCACCCGCTACGGGAATGATGACGGAAGAACAACATAAAAAACGCCTCAAAGAGTTAGAGATGTTAGATGAGAAGCGCTTGGAAGCTCAACAACAAATCGAGTTTTATCAGGCTAGAATTTCTCGTGCGTTTGATAAAAAAAGTCCGACAACGAAGTTTCAAAGAAGGAGACCTGGTTCTTTCCGTTCGAAGACCCATGATTCTCAATTCCAAGAAGAAAGAAAAATTCTAACCCAAATAGGAAGGGCCGTTTGTAGTAGAAATAGTCTATTCAAATGATGCATATCGCTTGATCACCCAGGATGGCAACAAACTAATGATGCCGATAAATGGGAAGTTTCTGAAAAAATACTACCCTTAGTATGTTCAGGATAACCTATTTAAAACGAGAAGTTCCTAGGGAATTCTGTATATGATATTTTTAGGATAACCCGAGATCGTTTGTTTGTTCTAGATGAAAACTGATCATTTGAATAATTCAATCTTAATTGTTATAAAAATGGTTAAGACTCTTTCACTGTGGTTATCTAATTATTTCCAAAATGATTAAAGACTTCCCATTGTGACTTTCCAAACATTTTGTTGAGATGAGATTCAATGACAAAATGCAGTTGATCTTTCCTCACAAAACCCTCATAGTGCGATTGCGGGGTAGTTCGATGATTCACAACCCCATGGGTCCACCAAAATCTGTCATAGATTAAAATTATTCCTCTCCGATTTTGGGTTTATCTCTACTAACAAACAAGAGACCATGAGATAGATATAAAATTCTTCCTCTCCGATTTTGGATTCATCTTTTACCAACAAACAAGAGTCCAAAAGATTGAATATAAAATTCTTTCTCTCCGATTTTGGGTTCATCTCTACCAACAAACAAGAGACCAGGAGATAGAATATAAAATTCTTCCTCTCTGATTTTGGATTCATCTCTACCAACAAACAAGAGACTAGGAGATAGAGTATAAAATTATTCTTCTCCAATTTTAGGTTCATCTCTACCAACAAACAAGAGACTAGGAGATAGAATATTAAAATCTTCCTCTTTGATTCTGGGTTCATTTTTCTACCAAGAAAATATAACCTGCTTACATTTTAAAATCCATGCTGCTCACGTATGGGGGATGTTATCTCAATCTCGTATTAGAGATAAGCCTACATCTAACACATGTAACCTACACATTCAATATTGTAGTGCAAAGCCTAAAAGAGTTTAATTCTTTTAGCCTAACGTTATATGTGAAACGGATCTAGATAATTCACATACTAGCGCAACTCAAACGGTAGTCAGTAAAGGCATATCAAATCCGTTGATGGCTGAGGATTTATCAAAAATCCTATAAGTATTATGGTTATTTATTCTAAACAAGAATGAGTAATTATAATAAAATTTCAATAAGCAAAAGAGTTCATGGTATTCATCAGAAGCATTCAAACAAAACTATGAAGGAAAATAAAAAATGTATTCTCAAAATTACAACAGCTTATAATGACGAATTTGATCTTCAAGTTTGGAGAGCTCTGCTGTATAAGCTTGTTCAAGCTCAGCTATCCTTATAATGACGAATTTGATCTTCAAGTTTGGAGAGCTCTGCTGTATAAGCTTGTTCAAGCTCAGCTATCAAGTTAGCTTTAAAAGTTTCTTCCAAGTTTGGAGAGCTCTGCTGTATAAGCTTGTTCAAGCTCAGCTATCAAGTTAGCTTTAAAAGTTTCTTCGTCAACATTTTGAAGTTTAGCGGCTTCTTTTTCTATTTCGGCGAGTATCTTGTCCTGAAGATTCAGTTGCTGAAACATGTTCTCCTCAACTTGAGTTACTTCCGCCAGATCGGATTCCAAAATCTCCTGAGCATCCTCAGCCATCGTAAGTTGCTCCTTCAAGCGGGCTATCTCGGCTCGACCCAACTCTAAATCCCGATACAGATCAATCTTGGTTTGTGTCTTCTTGGAAACGCTCATCCTGATTTGACTAATGCGGGCTCTTAACTTTTGAAGCTCGGATTCGACTGATTTTCGAGAATCACGTCATGCCTGTAACCTCAAGTCCATTCGAGAAGCAATATAAGAAGGCGCGCCGTTGGCACGAAGACCCTTCAAGTGTTCGATGTTTTGTTTGAGGTCGACTAAGTAAGCTTCGATCGAATCGGCTAATTCAGCATATCCGTCTTCTCTAATTTCTAATACATGACGGTCGAGAGATCTCCTAAAATGCTCGAAAGGTGATCCTTTGAGAATGATTCGATCAACCATAGTATTTGGGAAAGAGATGAAACTTTCAAGATCAGAGCAAATGACAGCTTTATCCGGGTCTTCGTCTGCTAATAAGGCTTGACCACAGTCAGACAAGGATGAAGAAGCTGAAAAGAGAACAAATAAAATAAGTATAAAATATATACGCTCGTACATGGCAACGAATGGAAATATACCAAGTTTACTGGAAGATTGCACAACTTGGTTACATTGGCTTGTCGATGCTGTAGTGGGCTCTACAACAACCGGAATTTGTTCAAGAATAACACTTGTTAGTAGACTCGCCACATCAGGCAGTTGTTCAGTTGTAGTTTCTGACGGCTTCGAATCCAGGTCGACAAACCCCTTAGAAGTGGATTCTACAAACAAGATAAGGATTCATAAATATTCCAAAGGTGTGAATCAAACTACAAAACATATTAACGACAGGACATACCAGGTTGAGCGGAAGTTGGGTTAACTTGCTCTTCTATGGCTGACTTCAACACTTCAACTTCGTGAGCAAGTGGAGTTGGATTAGACATAACAACAGGCTCAGCTTCAACAGTGTCGTAAGTTGGGGGAGCACTAGTTGACGGTTCGATTTCAGATGGAGGACCTGTTAAAAGCAGGAAACCAAAGCCTTCAGGTTGATCAGATGCACCAATGATAGTAGATGCATCAACTTCAATAGTTGGTCATACAATTAAAATTCTTACTAAGATAAGAAGAACAAAAAAAACTCAATTGAAGGTCTGAGTTCGGAAGTACATACCCTCTGATGGACCAACTTCAGTTGAACCAACTTCAGTAGTTGGTCCTGTAGTTGCAGCTGGGGTTTTGTTAGACAGCAGATCAGAAATATGTTGATGGTCATCCTCGGAGAAATCAAGATTGAAATTATGTTCGTTAAAGCCTTCGATCTCAACGTCATGAGTAATTTCCTGTTCTCCTGGTTCATTTATAGGAATATCTACAGGACAGACAGACTCATCAGTATGTACGTAGGGGCATGAATGAACCAAAGTGAATAAAACTAGAAACTACCTCCAACAACAGCTATGGGATCAGCGACATTACTACTCACACCTATCTCCTTTAGTTTAACTAAAAGAAGATAGAGTGCACATGTTAGTAGAAGAGGTACATGTTCAGAGTCATTTTTTTCTCGGAATTGCCCTCCAAATGAGAAAATATTTGTACCTGCATCGGCGGTTGGTGAAGTTAACATAGTGACAGGAGGAACAATAATGTCTACACCGACAGGCTCATCACTCATCGCTTTATGAACTTGCTCAGTGAAGCTTGGTTCATCAACTTCCATTAAGCCAGGGGAAGAAGGTTCAGCCACAATTTCTCCTTCTTCTTACCCCCCTGCAAGAGAAAAAGGAAGAAATAAAGTTTTATGTTTAATAATAAAACAATGAAAGAGAGATGGGTATGAGATTTTACCTCCTTCGTCAACTGAAAAGTCGTGGGTAAACTCCTCTTCAGATACGGGGGGAAGTTTGAGTGGCCGATGAGTAGTCTTCTTAATTCTCTTGGATAAACGAGCATCTTTTGGAATCTCAGAACTATCATGACGAAATTTTGTGCGTAGTTCAGTCCCTTGAGAAGGTCGTGGTTGAGCTTCAGAAGAAACGAGAGATCAGGGTCTTTTCCTGCTAATGAGTGGTGTGGTGTCCTCCTTTTCTTCCTCTTCTTCTTCTTCCCGGGCAGGCCATCTGACAGTCATCCTATTGGAAGATGACAAAGGAATATTCTTTTCCTTCATTTGTGTTGGCTTTAAAGGAGCACCTGGCGATTTGGGCAAAGAAACACGACAAGTCCGGTGGGCTACAGGAGAAGGAGGAGTATCAGCTTCTGCTTCATCCTCAGTTTCATCCTCTTTGTCAGATGTGTCAAATTCGTTGCTCTCATCTGAGTCAGTTGTTTGTTTCCCTTTATGGGAAGATGTGGTCGACTCTTTCTTTCCCTTGGAGGAGATAGTCTTCTGGACAACTTCAGTAGCTAACCGAAAAGCAGCTTCGGCTTCTAATTCAAAAATTTGCTTCTTCTTAAAGGGCATGTTGGCGGCTAATAACCATCGGTAATATAGAAAAGTCATTTGAAGTTTGGGTTCAGCAATGGGCAAGCTAAAATGAGCCCCGGTACAACCGATGACATTCCAAAACCAAGCCCGCACTCCATCGACGAGACCTCCACAAGTTGTTAGCCATTTGTTTGGGTTCTCGACGTATAACTAATCGTAGCCAAATTGTCGTGCAAATCTGCAAGGAAGGTAAGGCTCGATTCTGCAAATATTTTTTGACCGAAAGACCGTGTAACCCGGTCGGATGTTCATTAGCCAATGAAAACCGCCCATATTGAGAGGAGTCCTATTAGTCCCAGGCATTTCCTCATCAGTGAGCATGTCATTATATGCGCCAGAAAATCAAGGAAAACATTTATAAAACTCCCAACATTTAGCGTTCTTGAACTGTCTCACCACATCAAGCCATTGTCAGGAAGGACTCAACCATTTACATCCTTCTAATAGCTGTAATAGAGGAATTTCCAGATCAGATACGTTGGGAGCCGACATCATATCGGTTCGGTGGAGGACCAACCATGCCATTAAATATGTATATGGTAGTTCTATCCTTGACATATGAATTTTACTTGAAGGCTGGGCGTCCACTTTTGTGAAGGTGTTAGCTAAGTTGCGTAGGCCACTATGGATGTCGGCAATCATGGCTGAGAGCAAAGATAATTCACCTCCAATGGCTAATTGAACGGCAAGAAACAAAACTTTAAGAGGGAGAGCATCTGAAGACTGGTGTGGTACTACACACTTCTTCAACCATATGGCTAAATAGCCAGTGAGAAGGGTCTCAGGTTTCATCTTTTTCGTGGCTTGCCACAAGAAGGTCTTGAATTTTGTGCCGCTTGGGAAAGTACCTTCAGATGATCCAGTGATGTAAGACTGAGCGTTGATCTTCATGATCAGCTTATTAATATCAGAGGGGGACAGTGTAGGTGACTCATAAACTGCTTCACCAGTTAGACTTTCAAGATTCCAGAATAAGTAATCAGCGAATTGCTTTAAACTGATCTGAACAACTTTCTTGCTCTTAACCTCAATCCTTGCTATTGCCGTCTGATAATGACAAGTCAATTCCCAGAGGATGTCGTAAACCACAGGATCCATTTTCTTCATTCTCAGAAGTTGACGGTTAGAGGGAAAGTATTCTTGGTACAGAATATTCCCCATTGGTAATCCCGATACTTTCATCATCTCGTGGAGTGGAAGTCCCAATTCCCCATATTTAGTGAAGAACGTATTCGTATCCGGATTATAAGACTCGAATAAAGCGAGAAAATGATCCACGCTTATCGGAAGACCATACATACTAGCTCGGATTGGGATATCTAATCCCATGTTAGCTAATTCTTGACCCCAGCGTCCGAGCACATAATTGGTCATCCTGGACCACCATTTGTCTGCAAGCGAATGAACCCAACCAAAACATCTAAACTTCTTGAGGGGAAATTCTCTACCAATTCGAGCAAGTCGATTCTTCACTGTGTTGGCCCTTATCATCAATTCGTTTTGGGGTGCACTATCTGATCCAAGTACCCCAGGGTGAAGACCACGAATTCTATATCGACCACTAGAACCAGGAGCCTTAACATCCTTACCGATGAACCCGCAATGGATGCGTTCATGGTCCTCTGTTAAATGCCACGACATCTTCCTCGAAATAGTTAAATTCCGTAATTGCAAGAATGAACAGTGTCGGGGAAACGGAGGAAGAAACATAAGGTCCCCATCATACTCATTCAACCAAGCTTCGGAACCATAACAGAGGGTGTCAGGATCTTCAACTGAATCCCTGAACAAATAATCAGGCTTCCTTAGTGGTTCGGTAGAGTCTCGAATAGGTGTTAGAGGCGAGTCGGTCAGTAATTAACGCAATGTACAACGACTTCCCTCGTGAATTAGTTCAGGAATAATATCAACGCAATCATCATTAAACTGACGGGCCCCTCTGATCAGAAAATTGTCATCAAAAGAAGCCTGAAGAGTACTACTTTGACCGGTGTTTTCTCCATCAGCAAAAGGAACAGAAGGAAAGTGGACTGTAAACAAAGTTGGGATACAGTTGAATAAAGAGAGGCTAAAAGAACAGAACTTTCATTTTTAGTAACCGCGGCAGTGTCCACTACCGCGCGTTACCGTGGCAGTGTCTATTGCCGCGCTTAGCCGTGGTAGTGCCAGCTGCCACGGCAACTAAGCAGTGACCGTTGGCGTTAAAAAAAACACGAGTTTGAACAAAACTCGTAGTTTTGCTGTGGTACATGTCTTGATCAAGCAAGGTATGTATCTTTGTAGTATCAATCCTCTCGAAGGAGGACGTCGACTCTTCCCGGATGACTCTCAAAGGAGACAAACGAGGATATGTACACAAAATCATAACTTTTAGACAGAGAAAAGGCTGAAAATGTTACCTCCAAACGTTATAGCAGCGGCCTCAACCTCCTCTGACGCTTGGGCCACTGATTTGCCCTTGGGAACACGAGCCTTCTTAGGAGACATGGTGGAATTAACCTAAGGAACCAAGAAGTTAGGGTTTTAGACGAAATCTCAAGCAAAGATCAAAATAAAACCCCCAAAATATGACCTATGGATTCGGTCTTACCAGGGATCAAGAAGAACTGGGCTCATAGGGCGAAAGGACCGAAGGAAATCTCAAATCTGCAAAGGGCACTTGAAACCCTAGATCTTGGTCGAACTCAGAGATGAGGAGGGGAAGAGCCAAAAGGTGCTTTTATAAGGTATCTAGGAGAGTTTCGAACTCAGAGGAGCGGGGAAGAATGGCCCAAAAAGAAGCTCGACGCTTGTTTTAAAGCCCAGTTGACCGCTTCTATGCACGTCAGTCAATACTGATGCGCTATAGCGCGTCAGTATATGCTGACGCGCAAAAGGCGTCTCGCGCACACAGTGATTCTATGGGTATTTGTATATGTACATTTCCCATTGTATTTGGAGTGCATTCCTGAAAGCTCCAAGGAGTATATGAGTATAAACTGTGTCTCCTTGAACCTCCCAACAGGTACACGAGGTTAAACTAATTCCTGAAAACTCCGAGGAGTATATGAGTATAAACTATGTCTCCTTGAACCTCCCAACGGGTACATAAGGTTAAACTGATTATTGAACACTCCGATAGGTATATGAGTATAAACTATGTCCTCATGAAGACCGACGCTTTGATAATCAGTTCAATATCGATTCAGCAACCAGAATTAAATTTACACATCGAATCACCAACTTCGACTCAAGATTTCGACAGCGGTCAAGCGATAAACGCGATACCAGAAGATTTTTAGCTATTCTACAAAGCACTGAGTAGACTAAAAAATAAAGAAATCAAGAGTCGAAGCCGTTCACAGGCCCCTCTACATGATCTCCTCAACTAAGTACTGAAGGGATTACAAATAAAACCTATCTTATCCAAAGTGTCCCAGACTCTTCTATAAAAGAATGAGTCTGAGATACTTTGGAGGGGGTATCTGTAGGCGTCAAAAAATGCTTATAGATATCCAAATACTACTCAAAGAGAGGATGATGCGTGTCATTTTCTAAGTCAGAGGGGATTATCCAAAGTCAAAAGAAGCAAAGGAACAGATGAAATAACATGGACTGACGCGTGTTAACACAGCAACCAACGATTGACGCACATTGGCGCGGCAATGTATGGTGACGCGCTAAAGTACGACAGCGTGTCGTGACACGCTTAGGTGCGGCAGCGTGTCGTGACACGCTTAGACGTGGTAGGGGATGGTGATGTACAAACAGCAGGGTAATCTCCTATGTAATTTGCTGACGGTTTTTTGCATCTTTTTGAGAATCCACGTAGCGACATATCAGAAGGGGAATGTGTGTTAACGTGGAAGGGTGGTTATAGGCCGAGAAAAGTGATATTTCGTGGGCAAAAAGTCATGGGAGAAAGGTTATAAACATGACTGAACGTGGCAGAAACCGTCTCCTTAGCCGCGCCAGCCTACACTGACACGCTAATGGCCCCAGCAGTGAAGACTGACGTGCCCAAAGAAGATGCGGTGGGTTGGTTATTTTGCTCCCGTTCCAACAGTTATGTAGGCTGTCTAAAAATCACAATAGATAGCTGATCCCCATCAAAACACCAATGATGAAAGTTACACTCTGACGACTTCCAGAAGGTTACAATTTGAAGACTTTCACGTAGATCGCTAAAGGTTACAATCTGACGACCTTCACGATAACTGATAGAAGCTCTAATTAAACAGCCTTCATAATCAACATCGGGAGTTACAATCTGACGACTCTCACATATCAGAGAGCTAAAGCAAAGATTACAAAATGACGATCTTTGCAACGCTTCGACAGAAAAAGACTACAAATCGACGGTCTCTTCAAATCAAGCTACGGAAGTCCTCCCCGCACACCAGCATCAAGACGCATCGCGTTCATAGCCACGAACACAGCTCAACGCAGCTCATACCGCAGCTCAACGCAGCACCAACCGCTGCTCAACGCAGCTCCAAGCGCTGCCCAACGCAGCTCTATACCGCTGCCCAATGCAGCTCTATACCGCTGCTCAACGCAGCTCCAATCGCTGCTCAACGCAGCTCCAAGCGCTGCCCAACGCAGCTCTATAGCGCTGCCCAACGCAGCTCTATACCGCTGCCCAACGTAGCTCTATACCGCTGCTCAACGCTGCTCAACGCAGCTCCAACCGCTGCCCAACGCAGCTCCAAGTGCTGCCAGACGCAACTTTATACCACTACCAAACGCAGCTCTTAAATCGCTACAAATAAGCTTCCAAACGCTGCGTCCGAGCTTCCAGATGCTGCGTTCAAGCTTTTAGGCATTGCGTTTGGACACAGAATTCATGCCAGAACGCGGGCCTACGTTTGACTCGTTCAAACACGAGCTGTACGGTTTCAAAACTGTTTCCCACGATCTGAGGGGATCATAACTCCACTCAGGAGTGATTTAAGGGGCGGTTACATCCCATTAGCCCCACTTAGGAGCGAATTAAGGAGGTGGTTACACCCCTTAATCCCCTATAAATAACTGAAAAGCAATTCAGTTCAAGGTTCGGTCTGTTGGGACTCCTTGGCAGCAGGGGCTTCGGTTCTGATCCTTCGGTTGGAACTTCTTGGCTGGTCAACAGGATCCTTAGAGCATTTCTGGAGCTTGGGAGATCTGCAACAAGAGCTTCTTCATCCTTGGCTTGAGAACCGATTCTCGGTTCAAATCAACTCTTTTTCAAGAGTTTCCAACTCATTCAGAATTATCAACTCGTCCAGAGTTTCAAACTTGCCACGCAAGTTCTCCACAACGTCAAATCGTGAGGAGAAGATCATGTTCCAGTGAAATAAGACGTCGGATCGTCAACGAGAAGCAAACTCGACGCGAGCATTCGAGGGAGGCATCTCATCGCCACCATGAAGAACCCAGAATTAAACAAAGGGGAGAATCAAATTCATTCTCCTCTCTTTTGTAATCAGAATCCAAATTGTAATTGATTTTGAGAGAATACAAGTCAATTTTTCTTTCATTGTCTTTTTACTGCAAATTTCCAACAAACAAGTTAGGGGCCCTATCCCTATAAATACCTTCCTAGACACGAAGCCAAGGACAGAGAGCAGATTAGAGCAGATAATCTTAGGCATTTGACAAATTTTGAGCAAGAGAGAGAGTCTTGATTCCTCAAAAACACTTCCAAGAATCTTTCATTGATTCCTAGAGATTTAACCCTTGACTTAATCTTTGGAAGAGTGAATATCTTACATCGATAAGATATTTGCTTCAAATTCTAACTTCGATAAACGAATAGAGAATCCCCAAAGCCTTTTACAATTCAATCAGAATCTTGTGAATCGTTGGTCCACGAGTTAACGCACTCCCGGCACAGACAAGGTCCCCACAAAAGCAGGAGTTGATAAACGATTCCTGTGTTATTTTCTAGAGAGTTGTAATTTTCTTATTTTGTGATTTTGAGAGAATACAAGTCAATTTTTCTTTCATTGTCTTTTTACTGCAAATTTCCAACAAACAAGTTAGGGGCCCTATCCCTATAAATACCTTCCTAGACACGAAGCCAAGGACAGAGAGCAGATTAGAGCAGATAATCTTAGGCATTTGACAAATTTTGAGCAAGAGAGAGAGTCTTGATTCCTCAAAAACACTTCCAAGAATCTTTCATTGATTCCTAGAGATTTAACCCTTGACTTAATCTTTGGAAGAGTGAATATCTTACATCGATAAGATATTTGCTTCAAATTCTAACTTCGATAAACGAATAGAGAATCCCCAAAGCCTTTTACAATTCAATCAGAATCTTGTGAATCGTTGGTCCACGAGTTAACGCACTCCCGGCACAGACAAGGTCCCCACAAAAGCAGGAGTTGATAAACGATTCCTGTGTTATTTTCTAGAGAGTTGTAATTTTCTTATTTTGTTGTATAATTCATTGTAAGCAATTTAAGTTTTAATGGATTCCATTTTATAATCAACTTTCGAAGAAAACAACAATGATTGAAACGACGGCACCGTTACACGATACTAGTTTAAAAAAATTTTTGGGGGATTGTTCAATTTTTTTTCAAACATCACATGGGTTGTTGCAGCAACCCATATTTTCTTTAATTTTTCAAAAGTGGTGGGCCCCACCGAAGAAAATTTTGGACTTGCGGCCCACATGCATAGTAAAAAATATTATTTTATTACTACATAGTATTTTTCCAAACACTATAAATAGACCTTAAATCCTTAAAGAAAATTTATTCCAAAAACAACAGATATATATGTTGTAAAATAGGTAGTGCTCGTAGGAATAGTGCCTAGACCGAGAAGGTCTTATAGATCGAGGAGATCTTTACCTCATAGATCGAGGAGATCTTTGCCTTATAGATCGAGGAGATCTTGACAGTACTAGGGTCGGTGCACACCAGAGTACTGGACTGCTGTTCCTGGAAGCAATTTGGCCTTGGGATCCTTGCACCGGAGTAGGCCAAATAATGCTTTAAGCACAGCGTTTTACAAACGCACAGCAACTGAGTTGAACCTTGCACCGGAGTAGGCCAAATAATGCTTTAAGCACAGCGTTTTACAAACGCACAGCAACTGAGTTGAATAATTTTAAATTACTGCTCTTCGGTTTTCTGTTCAGTTTTTACTGTTATATATCTGTATTATTCCATATTTAACCACAGGCGCTAACAAACCCTAGTTCAATTTAGATTAGCGGCGTGACGATGATGAGATCGAGAGGATTGTTTGGATCTTTTGATTTAATGCTCCTTTTGCTTGAGATTTTTCTTTTCTGGAGTAATATAGAAGATTCACAATTGGAGTATGCAAGAAATTATTGAGTTAGCAATAGAAAAATTTACAGTTTGATACCAAAATAACAAAGCAAAAAAAGAATAAAAGAGAAAATTAGCAAGAAGATTCTATTGGTGGATTTGTGCTTGTTGTCGAGCTGTTTGTTGGTGCTGTTTTCTTTTGGTTGGGTTGATTTTAGAGATTGTTTAGCTCTCTATTCTACATTGTATTGGTGGATTTATACTTGTTGTCGAGCTGTTGGTACTGTTTTCTTTTGGTTGGGCTGATTTTAGAGCTTGTTTAACTCTCTATTCTACATTGTATTGGTGGATTTGTGCTCGTTGTCGAGCTGTTGTTGCTGTTTTCTTTTGGTTAGACTGATTTTAGAGCTTGTTTAGCTCCCTATTCTACATTGTATTGGTGGATTTGTGCTCGTTGTCGAGCTGCTGGTGCTGTTTTCTTTTGATTGGACTGATTTTAGAGCTTGTTTAGCTCTCTATTCTACAATGTAAAGTGATAAATATGGTATAAATTTGGCATATGTAACCAAATAAAAAAAATAAAAACTTGCTATTTTTATAAAGCAATGGTCCATTTACTTGTTTTGAACCAAATAAGTAAAGTAAAAAAAATAAGAAAATTGGTACTTTTAACTTCTCAAAACTTTTTGTATAATTTTTTTTAAGAATTATAAGGAAATCCATATTTTGGGTGTTTTCCTTTTTCTATAATATATAGAAATTGAACCAAACACCCCCTTAGAATGCTACCCTGGACCATTGGAGTGATCCACGCATTCACATGTCGTTATAGGGTTAGTTTGAGAATAATGTCTAGTCTGGTTGAGGTGTAAAATACACGGGTCTTGTGAAAGGGCAACAATAGTAATGGCTATTTGTCTTTTTGTTTTTATTTTTGTTTTTGTTTTTTATTTTTTTATTTGTTAAATTTCTTTGTTTAGGAAAAAAAGTTAGTGAAAAAGGTTTGTTGTAAAGGGGATGTTTGGTTCACCCATTTTATAGAAAAGTTTTGAGAAAACACCTAACAATGGTATTTTTGTAAATAATAAATTTCTGTAGATTTCCGTAAACTATGTTTGGTTCAAAAAAATTATAGAAATGTTTTCCATAAAGTAGGGAAAAGCGGGGTATTATATGGAAATCAACTTCCTCTCCAAATGAGAGAAAATTACCTAGAAATTTAACACATATTTAAAAATAATAATTAAGTACATTAGTATCATTCCTCATGTGATTTCTTATGGGCATTGTTAGTAATCTATTTTCTATAAAATGATATCCAACTAAACAAAAGAAAAAGAAAACATCATATTTTCTATAAGGTAAGAACTTTTTAATACTTTGAACCAAATAAAGAAATAACGAAAAATAAGAAATATGGTACTCTTTGAGTTCTATAAATTTTTCCTACAAATTTTATAGAAATAAAAGAAAATCAAATTTTGTGCACTTTTCTTTTTCCTTTTTTTTATAGAAATTGAACCAAACAACCCCTTAAGTGCCAAAAGGAAATTGAAGAAAAAGAGGAATCAGTTTACAAAAATATGACTTTACACTGAGAATCAAAATGACTAGATAGACTTATGTATTGAATTCGACTTTACACTGAGAATCAAAATGACAAGATAGACTTATGTATTGAATTCGTTAACATTGTCTTGCACTTCGTACTTCTCATTAGATATTCTATTAGAATGCCACTCTGGACCACTAGAGTGATCCATGCATTCGTTACGAGGCTAGTTTGAGACTAGTATATAATCTGGTTGCGGTGAAAAATACCTTACTGCTATAAGATGGTTTTGATAAGATTTCTAACATTAAACTCCAGAGGCTCAGTAGGTCGTCCACCCCCTTGCCCCTGCAATTAAAAAAAAAAAAATCTTTTTTTTCCCTTATTTTGCTCCACACTTCAAGAGTGAAAAGGGATCACACCAATCGAAATTCACATATATGCTAGCAAGGAGGGTGTGCACATTTCCCTTTTTTTTATTTTAGATTAGTGCAATCAAAATATAGCATTAGTGCAATCAATACATAAACGTAGCATTGTAACAATTAACTTCAAATTTAGTAATAACACGTGTTGACCCCTGCATGATAAGATAAACTATATACCTATATAATTTAAGCATAGTTTTCTATAACTGTTTAAACATGCATGTGTTTATTTGGTCGGAGATCAGTCTATAACTAAAATAAATATTTTTTCTGAATTTCCGTTCTCTCATATTATTTCGTGAAGAAGAAGACGCGGTTGATAGAACGTGACTCGCATTTGTTCGAGCTGCAAAATCTTTTTTTACATGTCAACTTACTAGTTCGAATTAGATAACAAATCTAATGCCATGTATTTTTTTTTCCTTTTGATACCCATGGAATCAGATCTACTGTTGGTTATCCAAATCTTCCCATCTTTCTTTCACACTTTCAGGAAAAACTCAAATCTTCTGCTCTGAGTCAAAAGCGACGCTCATGAGATAGCCTATGCTTGGTCTAATTATATAATATTAATCTAACTTATCAATAGTGAGTTCGGGATAAGAATTATTTGCTAAGAATCTTGTGAGCGGTTCTGCAGACTGTAGGTCTTTAGTCTTAATCAAGGACGATCAAGGAAAGCGGTTCTACATGGCTACGTGCTTGGATTTTTAAAATTTTTGATCCTGAATGCCAATCAAATTGAATATGCTAACTACTTAATTATGACTTGGTAATGATTTTTTCTATTGACAAGGACGCCCTCAAACTTTCCCACCAATCGAGGGAAGGAAACAAAAGGGTCGCACTTTGTAACTATTTAGCATTAATTACCTTGCCATAGAAATCACGCATCCATTCCTTTTGTTATCAAAATAGTTCGAATCTTGACTAACATGGCTAAGCTTATAGTGCATATCTCGAACAGGGAAAGATAAAACAAGGGACCTACAATTTTTTTTTTCCCCATCAAAATTATTATCCATATATATTCCTTTATCTTCTCTCTTATCTACTTTTATTGCCACACACCAACGTGTATCCATGCATTATGTGTTTATGCTAGCTATATCTATCTAAAGCTGCAGGAATGGAGGAGATTGGGTGTGGGCCCACATATCTCTAATTGCACCACATGATATATGGAATTAAAATTCTCAAGGTCTTTGCCTCATTAAATTGAGTGTAGAGCTATGGGGGCAAGGACCAAGGTAAAAAGGCTCCGTGGACTCATTGGATCGTGCTTGGTTTTTCTTTGAGCTAAGGCTACTCCAACTTGTTTGCAACTTGTGAAAAGAGAAAGGAAAAGACAAATATTATTTGATTGCTTAAAATAATGATCAAATTCTTGTTAAGTCATATTCAGATATTTGAGGAAAAATCTACAGCACACTTTCTCAAAAATGAAGAAAATGACCATCACCAAGGTAAAAGAAGAAGGGAAAAATCCACCCCTTTTTAAAAAGGAATTTAACTGTGCCACCTATATCTGCACTTAGTTGTACATATCTAGGGGGTGTTATTCGTTTTGGATTGTTGATTTGGACTCAGACAAATAGTCATGAAACTAACATTCTTTGATTGAGACTTTGACTCAGTTGTATAGTTAGAGCCCCATATTCTTGGATTAAATTTTAATTTTTAAGTAGAATTCTTTAACTTTAATTTAGATCATTAACTTTTGCTTTGGATTTGTAAACCGAGGGTCGGATCTCAAGCTAAATTTAGGGTCTTATTCATTTCGGACTAGAATTTGAATTTAAATTTCACGTGTTACTTGTTTAACACTAGGAATCATATTTGAATTTAAGATGTTTTCTGTCTAGGACTAGGATTTAAATTTGAACTTTATATGTTATTGATTGTGTAGGATTGTTATTTGGACAAGAATTTTAAAATCCACACTCCATTTTAAATCTATACTTTTTAATGAGAAATTTCTAGAGAAAGTCCAAGTTAAAATTGGCGGATTATGATCTCACTCTCTAGGTTTCTCTTTTCTCTTCTCTTTACTAATTTAAATATTTAATATATTTCATTAAACTATATCTAATTTTAAAATATTCTATATTCCTAAATTATTTATATATTGAATGTATTTAATTGTAAAATATTTGTAATCAACTTCTTCTTTATTTAATTCAATTAAAATAAAATATATTTTATTTTATTTAATCACTTGATATTTTTAATGTTTAATATTAAATTAGATATGTTTTATTATTTAACATTTCTTATATATATATATATATATATATATATTGAATATTTACTATATTAAGTACATAAATATTAAAATTTTCAATGTATTAAATAATAAAGACATTTAACATTAAACAAATATTTGATGTCAAATGTTTAATATAAAAGTTTCTAATATATTTAATATTTACATATTTAGATATACAAATTAGTTTTATATGGTGGAACACTAGTTATTTTCTTTTTTATGTACTTGAACACTAGTTATTTTTATTTATGTGCTTACACTAGTTATTTTTTGTTATGTGGTACAGTCTGAACTGTTTAAATCGATTACAAGTTGCATTCAGTCTTTTTGTTGTCATTTGTTAATCAAAATGAGCGTGGTTTTGTCAAATTAATGTTCATTTTTTATAAATAATTATTATTTAACATAATAATTTATTTTGAAACTCCTAATTCAATTAATCTATGAATCTAAATTTAGACTCAGAATCTAACCTCTGTTTATGACTCTAAAACAAAATTAAGAATCTAAACTAACAGTTTAAGAATTCTACTTAAAAAAATCAAAATCAAATCTAAAAGCCCTGGCTCTACTCATAAAATCCGAGTCCAGGTACCCATCCAAGAATGTTAGATTCATGAACAATTATCCAAGTCCAAATCAACAATCCCGAATGAATAACATACACCTAAATCTAAGAAAAAATTTGATGTAGAACACACAGCAGACACGTTTATGTCAAAGTGGGACAGTCGCAAGGCCAAATGCGGGTCTGGTTGAAGAAAATAACTAGTTTCAAAGTAACGGCCGTAACTTTCAAACCGTACGTCGGAATTGGACGAATTATATATGAAAATCGACTATCTCGACGAGACGGAGTTATCCAAACCGGCCCCTTTGGGTTCGGTTTGTGTTCTCCATTTCGCCAAATTCCTTACGGTTTATGAGATATTTGCATTTTTATCCGTTTTTACTATTTTTAGTAATATTTTAAGAGTCTATTTTGTTTAGGAAACAAATCCGATTTGATCTCAGATTTGACAGGTCGACTTTCCTAGTAATAAGGAGTCTTTTTAGGAGTTTTAATATTTTAGGAATTCTTTTACTATTTTTGGTAGAGTTTGAGTCATTGTAGGAGTCTTGTTTTTTTTTAAGAAGAGTCTTGTAAGCCTTAGAGGCATAACTTTTGATTAATAAAATTTTGTTTTTCTTCAATATTTACTTCGTGGATTCGAAGATTGTCCTTGGTGGATTCCGATGCTACAACTTCCGTGCTGCGTCAAAATTTGAGTCTGAATCAACAATCCTCAACGAATAACCCTTAGATAATGGATTGACCCAAATAAGGAAATCTTACGTTCAATTAACTTACCTTAAATTACAATAATTCAATAATGCTTGCGGATTCAACTAAAGGCACTTTAGTTGCTCACGTACTATGCACTTAAGAATCAAGATAAAGAGAAAGATACATTAAGTTACAAGATTCCTCAAAGTTGTAACGAATGGTCTAAGGAAATTATTTGTAGGGTACAATCTCTCACTAGGAAGGTCAAATGGCATACATCACAAAACCCGTCATCCCATAATTCTCCCACTTTGCATTTTCAGGGATTATGTACTTCAAGTCATTAAGCATTATATCTACGTCTAATAATATAATTAAGATATTATTACACGTAATCTAGTTGGTAGTTTTATTTATGGATAATGACAAAGTTTTTTCTCAATCGATTTGTGGCATCCAATGGGTGGCAGAACAAGGGAATTAGCTAGATGGGGTGACATCATATCCATTTCCTTTTCTTTTCTCATGTGCTTTAACCTTTCACACGCATGAAGGGATTTCATGTGTTGATTTAGTTCGACCTTAAAGAAATCAAAGAAGGTATACATTAATTAGTGTGGTTCCAATCTCTGTTTAGAGAAAATAATAATAATAATAATAGTATTTAAAATCTCTGTTAATGGGAATTCAAATCAAGGAGCAAAATTCTGATGCTTAACACTTTTGAGTTAAATTGGTTTTTAATATGCGTTCAAGACCCATTTAACTCTCGAAGACTCGTTTTTTTTTTATATAAACATGTGGTATAAATAAACTCCAATGTGAAGTTCGAACATGTCAGGAGAGAATTGAAGTCTCCACTAAAATGTGTTGTTAGTCTGCAATTGATGTAGCTTAGTAAATAGTAACAATAAAAATTCTAGAATGTTGATAGAATGATAGCACTGCTCGCTTCTGTGGTTGCCGCTTTAGATTGAATTTTGAAGCATTGTTTTCAATTCAACAAACTCTAGAAAAAAGTTAGATTTTGCAAAAGCCTCAAAAATTTGGCCTGTTTTGAGACAATCCAAAAAGTTTAAATGCCATTTAACTCCCAAAGCTTTTTTCACACAACAGAAAAAATTGAAGGTTATCAAAAATAAATAAATAAAATATGAAGTTATGGGGAATTAAGTGGCGTTTCTAGGGTTTTTAAGGGTTAACTTAAAATGAGCCACACTTATTTAGAGATTTTGTGAAATTATACACTGAAAAGACTTGATATCAAAAAAAATCCACCTCAACTTTGTTTGATTATCAGATAACCTCACATAACTTTCAAAATATCAGAAAACCTCCTTAAGTTTAGGGGTTATTAAAAAAACACCCTTAACTTTAAAATTTTATCGGAAAACCCCTAAAAGTGTGAACCAAAATCTCCACGGTAAAAAAAAACATTCTAGTGTAATTTTTACCCATCTGTGTGAAATTTTTCTTTTTTAGAAAAAACCACCCATGTGAAAATTAGGATTAATGTTGTTTATCATTTTTTTTTCGGTGTCTGCGAAGATTGAGGGGTCTTGTGGGTGTTGTGGTGGTCGGTTTTGTTTGCCGTGTTGGTGGGGGGCTTTCCTTGGTTGGTTTGGATGGGGAGGGTAGCGGGGTGGGCGGGTATTCATGGTGGTTATGGGTTTTTATTACTTGGGCTTGGACTATGATATTTAAAGCAAAATTTATTTCTTAATGCGGTATTGGGCCGATATTTGGCAACGCGTGGCAGTTTCTTATATATTGGGCTATTGCCATTAGAAAATTGGGCCGTATCTTTTAAATCGTTAAGCTCTAAATTCTTATTCTTCCCTAATTCAGGTATTTGCCTCCAAATCCCAAATCAAAATCCCTACTTAACGTTGAGTTCGATAATATTACGTATTTAGTTCTATCAAATTCTTACGACATGTTCACAAACAATAGCAGTTGGAATATGGCTCAGTTGAAGATTGATTAATGTTTATATCATGATATGATTTCGGTTCTTATTGCGCATTGCGTAAACTCTGCGTCATCTATCCACTAGCTTCTCTTGCTCTTTATGAATTCTTATGTTAGATCAAAGATTTCTTATTTGGGTCATTTTGTATTCAAATTTCATGCAAATTATTCAAAATTCTCTAGATATTCAACTCATAATCTTAACGCCTTATTCGAGGCTGATGGTTTAAATGCATTAAACTTACATTATCTCCTGCAAACATGCGCACGAGAAAGATCTATTGAAATTGGAAAACTTTGTCATGGGTTAGTTTTCCAGTCTGGTCTTCACACTCATACTCTAACCTCTAATCTCCTCATCAATTTATACTCTAAATGCGGCTATATTGATTTCGCTCGCCAAGTGTTTGATAACATGCTTGAAAGAAATGTAGTTTCATGGAATACTATGATTTCTGGATATACCCATTTTGGGAATGAACCAGAGGCGCTCAACCTTTTTGTTCTAATGCATCACGAAGGAGTTTCGGTTACTGAATTCACTATATCAAGTGTCCTCTGTGCTTGTGCATCAAAGTGTGCAATTCTAGAGAGCAAACAGTTGCATGCTTTGGCTATTAAGAATGCGGTGGATGCTAATGTTTATGTAGGAACTGCAATTCTTGATGTTTATTCTAAATGCTGTTTGATTGATGATGCATTCTTGGTTTTTGAGGAAATGCCCAAGAGATCTTCGGTTACTTGGAGCTCGATGGTTTCTGGGTCTGTGCAGAATGATCTCCATGAGGAGGCTCTCTTTTTGTTTCGAAGGGCTCAGAGAGTAGGAGTGCAATTGACACAATTCACACTTTCTGCTGTTCTCTGCGCATGTGCAAGCATCTCAGCAGCAATTGAAGGAGTACAATTGCATTCTCTTTTATTAAGAGTGGGTTTTGGTTCGAATCTTTATGTGGCATCTTCTCTAATTGATATGTATTCGAAATGTGGACGCATAAAAGAAGCTTACATTGTGTTTTCAGATGTTGAAGATAAGAATATTGTTTTGTGGAATGCTATATTGGCTGGATTCTCAAAGCATGCTTGCTTACTAGAGGCCATGGTGTTTTTTGAGAAGATGAAACAAATGGGCATGTCACCAAATGAAGTTACTTATGCCTCTATATTGTCTGCATGTAGCCATGCCGGTTTAGTAGATAAGGGCCGGGTTTATTTTGATCTGATGATGGATGATGTTAATGTGGAGCCCAATGTTATACACTATTCATGCATGGTTGATGTTCTTGGTAGGGCTGGACTTGTGAATGAAGCTTGGAATTTGATCAAGACAATGCCATTGAAGCCACATGCTTCGATTTGGGGTTCTTTGCTTGGCTCATGCAGGACTTATGGCAACTATGAGCTTGCTAAACTTTCAGCTGAGCAGTTGTTTGAGATTGAACCAAATAATGCAGGAAGCCATGTTTTGCTTTCGAATGTGTATGCAACAAATAAGAAATGGCAAGAAGTTGCAAATACGAGGAAGCTTCTGAAAGATAGTGGCGCCAAGAAGGAAATTGGTAAGAGTTGGGTTGAGGTGAAGAATAAGGTTCATGTTTTTGTTGTTGGAGATAGGAGCCACATGAAGATCAATGAGATATATGATAAATTGGAGGAGTTGGGGAATGAGATGAAGAAGTTGGATTATAAGTCTGAAACTCAATATGATCTTCATAATGTAGAGGAAGAGCAGAAAGAGGAGCTTTTAAAGTACCATAGTGAAAAATTGGCTCTTGCTTTTGGTCTTATTAGCTTGCCTTCTGAAGTTCCTATCAGGATAAATAAGAACCTTCGTATCTGTGGGGATTGCCATTCCTTTATAAAGTCCGCGTCAAGAATAATGGCCAGGGAGATTATCGTTAGAGATACTAAACGTTTCCACCATTTTAAGGACGGTTTCTGTTCGTGTCGTGATTTCTGGTGAACAAAGTATTTTTGAGCTCATGGTTCTATAAAACACTGAATTGCCCCATTCCAGTTTGAAGGTCTTCACATTTCCTAATGTACAATGTTCATTATATCTATTTCACATCTTTGGTGAAAATTTATCACTTCAAATGCTATGCATGATTTCATGGAAGCAGGTACAAATAACTTTTACCAAGATGATGGAATTAGAGATCGGGCTTGCTTCTGCTCATATTGGTGATCAGAAACTTCACATGTCTTTGTTGCAGTTAATGTAATTAGAGGTTGGCCTTTAGAGGTCATCGGATATCTGATTTTCCAACAACTGCTGGAGGCTGACTGGTATGTCTTTTGCGCTAATCTAACTTTTACTGGTTTATTTAACAGCAACTTGGTACTTTTCTTCCCTATATATGTTATTTTACCAGGTTGTACTTTATCGATAACATGACAGTCTAGGCTTATTATTCTTATACAAAAATACTACACACTCCCACTCTATTGCACGAGGAAGTTGTACCATGGAGGCCAAGCAAACAATTTGATAATAACCATGACTTTCTTGGTTATTTATTGCTTTTATTGCTACTTGGTGTTACTATGGCTGTTTCTGTTCGGCAGGATTATTTAGGTTGTATCTAATACCCAAAAAATGATTCTTTGATATTAGAAATTAATTGGACACAGAGATGATCCAGTTACTCCTAATCCAAGGAAGAAACGGGAATTCTTAAGATTTAGCAAGAATACAACATGGTACTCCTTGTTGTCATTGTCATCATTATTACAGTGCAAGTATTTCCCTTCAAATTTTGTTCTGTTGTGCAGGAAGGCATGAAAGATGAGAGCTTTGAAGAGTGGATTAAGTTTTACAACCAAAAATCATCTTGGCGTGGAACCTATTGAGTTGGTGCCAGATTTTAGCGAAGTCAACTATGATCACGAGAGGGTCATATCATCAAATGCCCATAGCAGATAACTATAGGTAAACTGCCATTTTCACCATGTTGGTTAAGCATACTAACAAGATCGAGCCTCCAAATTTTCATATACTGGGAAACAACTAGAGAAAGTAAGAAAGTTAAATCTCCAAATTTTACATTTATCTCGTAAGGCAATCTGCAAGCTGAAAACCTGAAGGAATCATGTCAGAATCAGTAAATCCAAGGTTTAATCCCCCTATTACAAATATGTACCTAATACCTTATCCCGCTAGCTGTTTCATGATAAATTTCCATTCTTATATAAAGGCATAAGGGAAATCCTTATATATCTTTCTCTGGAGTCTAGTGTGATCAACTATCTATGAGTTTGAGAGGAAAAGTTCATAGGACAGTTATAAGACCAATGATGCTTTAGGGATCAAAGCATTAGACAATTGAAAAACATGGACAAAAATGGGTGTAGCAGAAATAAGAACGTTATGATGATCTTGGGGATATACTCTAAAAGATATGACACAAGATGAGTGCGTTTGGTGGACATCAGAGACTTCTTCTATTGAGGATGAAATGAGAGAAATGATTGAGATGGCTTGGCCATATCTAACGCAGGCCAGTAGATGCACTGTCAGGTTGATAATGAGTTGATCATATGAGTCAGGTAGACTCTAAAATAGAAGTTTTGCACGTTCATTCGCACCGATTGCATGCCCCAATGTTGTGAGTTGGGAGAACAGTGTGTTTAGGGTGTGGATGTGGTCGGTCATCGATATAGATTCCGCCATCCTCAGAGTGTAAAGTCTCATTTTTAAGAAAATTTTGTTGTGCATGGATTTTGCCTCATATAGCTTTGTTAGAGTATTCCAGATCTCCTTTGCTGTCTTCTTCTCCTCTATGCTTGACAACACCCCGTCTGCTAATGCCAGATGGAGATTCGTAATAGCATTTTCGTCCATCTCGTTCCACTTCTTATCATCTGTGATGTCATCCGACCTTGTACCGATGACCGCCATACAATTTTCTTTTCTTAAAATCGCCTTTATCTTCAACTTTCACAGTGAGAAATTACTCCCGTCGAATTTCTCGATCTTAAACTTTGCCGTCATTGCTTCTACCACGAACAGTAACTTCTTACTATCTCACGTAAATAGTAACTGTATTTATAAACAGTAATCGTATCTATAAATAGTATCGTACTTGTGAATAGTATCGTATTTATGACCAGTACCGTACTCATGAATAGTATCCATTACTTTTAAAGGGTAAATGATAACCTAATTTATTTTTTGATATGGAGGATTCACCTTTGGTGGCAGCCACAGAGCATACGATAAATAGATATATACAAGCACCCTAAGTTGGCTGTGATACTACTTGTTGGGACAAACCCGGGGCCTAATAGAGCAAGATCGCAGCAATAGTAGAGTAAAAGTAGAGATAAAATGATAGATACACAGATTTACGTGGTTCGGTACTTGATTACCTACGTCCACGGGCAAGAATAAAAGAATTTACTATGAGGAGAAAACTCTAGAGTTACAATCTCTCTTAACAAGGAGATACTCTCTCTATTTTTTTCTCTCTCACTCTTCTACAAGAGAAGTTGTTTCTGGGATGAGTTTTTTCTTAAGAGTTTAGGACCTATTTATAGTGTTTGGAAAAATACTATGCACAATAAAATAATAATATGTTTACTGTGCAACTTTAACAATTCTAAACACTGTCAAACTTTCGTTGAATAAAATGTTGTGGGGCTCATTCTTTTGATTTTTTCGGTACCGTCTTCTTTCATTTTCAAAGAAGGCTGTTCTGGAGGAAGAAAATCAGCGCAAGAACAAGGAAGACAAGCAGGCAAGTTCGTAACAAGCGGATGCCTAATCGATGACGAGAGGAAGATCAACGGAACGTGGCTCTAGTGGAAATCATTACCCATGGTAGATCAAAATCAAGAAGTAAGAAGAATATCAAATGTTACAACTGTGACAAAAGAGGGCACATCAAATCGGAGTGTTAGCACAATAAGAAGAGTGAAGATAAAAAGTCTTCAGAGCTATCAACATCTTAAGGATGCGTTATCAACACATCAAACGATGGTAAAATTCTATTCAGTGGAGTAACCACTGTTGATAAAGGCAGAAAGATGTTTGCTGATGTCTAACTTCTAGATTCAGCAGCCTTCTGACACATGACTTCTCAGAGAGAATGGTTTCCTAAATATGAACCTATCTCAGGAGGATCTGTATTCATGGGGAATGATCATGCCTTGGAGATTTATGGTATTGGCACTATCAAAATCAAAATATTTGATGGTACAATACGCACCATTCAAGATGTGCGACATATGAAGGGCTTGAAGAAGAATCTATTGTCTTTGGGACAATTAGATGAGCTCGGGTGCAAGACCTATATCAAAAATGGGATCATGAAGATTGTTAGAGGGGCGGTTGTGGTAATAAAAGGAGAGAAGATAGCTGTAAATCTATACATGCTCACGGGAGAAACCCTGCAGGATGTTGATTCATGTGTGATATCAACCAGCCCTGGAGAAGAACAAATCATGATATGACATCGCAAACTAGGTCACATGTCAGAATGAGGCTTGAAGATTCTCTCCGATCAGAAGCTACTTCCTGGAATTAATTCAGTATCTCTTTCATTCTGCGAGCATTGTGTTACAAGTAAGCAGCATCGGCTGAAGTTCAACACATCGAGTTCTAGAATTAAGGCTATTCTGGAACTGGTTCATTCTGATGTATGGTAAGCACCAGTTACAGCATTGGGAGGAGCAAAATATTTTGTGTCTTTTATTGATGATTACTCCAGGAGATGTTGGGTGATCCTATCAAGAAGAAGGCAGATATGTTCTCAGTCTTTAAAACCTACAAAGCGCAGGTCGAGCTTGAATCTGAGAAGAAGATCAAGTGTTTGAGGTCAGATAATGGAGGAGAATATACAGACGGTGAATTCCTAGCATTCTGCAAGCAAGAAGGCATCAAAAGATAATTCAGTTATACTCCTCAATAAAATGGAGTGGCGGTGCGGATAAACAGAACTCTGTTAGAAAGAACAAGAGCTATGTTGGTAACTGCAAATCTAGATAAGGTTTTTTGGACGGAAGCAGTAAAAACCGCCTGTTATGTGGTAAATCGATCTCCATCAACTGTAATACAATTGAAGACGCCGATAGAGATGTGGACTGGTAAGCCAGCTGATTATTCTAATCTCTATATATTTGGAAGTTCAGTGTACGCCATGTACAATGCCCAAGAAATTACAAAGTTGGATTCAAAATCTAGAAAATACATATTCTTGGGATATGCTGATGGAGTAAAGGGGTATCGCCTGTGGGATCCCACTGCCCGTAAGGTGATCATCAGCAGAGATGTTATCTTTGTAGAGAATCAACTACAAAGTGAAGAAAAAGAAAACAATTCGAGGAAGGACTCAGATACTATAGCTGTTCAGGTAGAAGATAATCTGAATTCTTCTGAAGCAACACCAGAGCATGATGTACAAGAATCAGTCGAGTCCGAGGCTTCAGAAATTCGAAGATCAACTCATGAGAGAAGGCCACCGACTTGACACTCGGAGTATATTACGGAGAGTAATGTTGCATACTGTCTTCTAACAGAAGATGGAGAGCCATCAACTTTTTATGAAGCTATAAATGGCACAGATGCATCTTTCTGTCTTCTAACAGAAGATGGAGAGCCATCAACTTTTTATGAAGCTATAAATGGCACAGATGCATCTTTATGGATGGCAGCAATGCAGGAAGAAATTGAATCTCTCTATAAGAATAAGACTTGGGTACTTGTGTCACAACTACAAGGAAGAAAGATCATTGAAAATAAATGGGTGTACAAGATCAAGCGAAATGGCGATGATCAAGTGGAGCGATATCGTGCTAGATTGGTGGTAAAAGGATATGCTCAAAAAGAATGTATTGACTTTAATAAAATATTTTTCCTGTAGTTTGACTTACAACAGTCTGAATAATCCTGACTATGAGCGCTATATTTGACTTACATCTAGAGCAGCTAGATGTGAAAACAACATTTCTTTATGGAGACCTTGAAAAAGAAATTTACATGCTCCAACCAGAAGGTTTTGAAGAAAAAGAAAAAGAAAACTTGGTTTGCAGATTGAACAAATCTCTGTACGGTCTAAAATAGGCGTCGAGGTGTTGGTATAAGAGATTTGATTCATTCATCATGAGCCTTGGATACAACAGACTTAATTCACACCCTTGTGCATATTTCAAGAGGTTTGGTGAAAATAACTTTGTTATCTTATTGTTGTATGTTGACGACATGTTGGTTGCAGGCCCCAACAAAGACCGTATCAAAGAATTAAATGCTCAGTTGGCTAGGGAATTTGAAATGAAGGATTAGGATCTGTAAACAAGATTCTAGGGATGCAAATTTACCAAGACAGAATTAATAGGAAGATTTGGCTTTCTCAGAAGAATTACTTGAACAAAATCTTACGGCGCTTTAACATGTAAGATTGTAAATCAATTTCTACTCCATTTCCTGTTAATTTTAAGTTATCCTTCAGTATGAGTCCTAACAGTGAAGAAGAGAGGATGAAGATGTCTCGAGTACCGTATGCATCAGCAGTGGGAAGCTTAATGTTCGCGATGATATGTACAAGACCAGACATTGCACAAGCAGTGGGAGTGGTTAGTCGATACATGTCGAATCCTGGTAAAGAACATTGGAATGATGTAAAGAAGTTTCTAAGATACATTCAATGAACCTCAAATGTTACATTATGTTATGGGGGATCTGAATTTATTGTTAGTGGATATGTTGATTCTGATTATGTAGGTGATCGTGATAATAACAAATCTATCACAGGTTATGTGTTTGTACTTGCTGGCGGAGCTGTAAGCTGGGTTTCAAAACTGTAGTCAGTTGTGACTACTTCAATAACAGAAGCAGAATATGTAGCAGCTACACAAGCCTGTAAAGAAGCGATGTGGTTGAAGATGGTGCTGGAGGAACTCGGCTATGAACAAAAGAAAATATCTTTATTTTGTGACAGTCAGAGTGCTTTGCATTTGGCAAGAAATTCAGCCTTTCATTCAAAGACCAAACACATTCGAGTTCAATATCACTTTGTTCGTGAGAAAGTGGAAAAGGGAACAATGGATATGCAGAAAATTCACACCAAAGATAACCTAGCGGATTTTTTGACAAAAACAGTACTGACAAATTTATTTGGTGTCGATCCTGCTGTGGTCTGTCTGAGACATGAGTAATATGAAGATGGTAAGATAGAAAGAATAGTGTGAAAATATGATTGATGCTCAATCAAATCTTCAAGTGGGAGATTGTCAGCAACCTTCTTTGAAAATAAAAGAAGATGGTGCCGAAAAAATCAAAAGAATGGGCCCCACAATATTTTATTCAACAAAAGTTTGGCAGTGTTTAAAATTGTTAAAGCTGTACAGTAAACATATTATTATTTTATTATGCATAGTGTTTTTTCAAACACTATAAATAGGTCCTAAACTTTTACGGAAAAACTCATCTCAGAAACAACTTCTCTTGTAGAAGAGTGAGAGGGAAAAAAATAGAGAGAGGGTATCTCCTTGTTAAGGGAGATTGTAACTCCAGAGTTTTCTTCTCATAGTAAATTCTTCTATCATTGCTCGTGGACGTAGATAATCAAGTGTCGAACCACGTAAATCTGTGTGTCTTATCATTTTATCTCTACTTTTGCTCTACTATTGTTGCGACCTTGCTCTATTGGGCCCGGGTTTGTCCCAACATGCACCAGTTAGTAAGAACTGATAAGATTATAGTTAATGGAGCAAAGATGACTAGTGATAGACCTAAAATTACTTAGAAATAATTAAGAAGGATATGATAATTGTAAACTTGATGGAGGAGAGAACTCATAACAGAAATGAACGCCCAAAAATTTGGGATTAAGTCTTTGTTTTTGCTGTTGTATCTCTCTGGCAGTCAATCTCATATAGTGGAGTTCATAAAGTGATCATCTATTTTCATTGTAATTCACTTAAAAGCATACAAGTGACGAGTAGAGAAGAAAAGTATGGAGCTCCCGTGATTCAGAATAAGGGAACATGACTCTACCGTCGCCTGAGCTAAAAAGTATGCAAGTTTCTTGGCTTCTGAAAGGCATTATTGGCATCTCAATTATTTTTTATTGGTGATCTTTAGTCATTGCTACCTAATTTGTTTTTCCATATTCCCCTTATCTTCTTCTCCTCTTCATGTCTTATGGTTTTCCTCTTCAAATTTTTCATATTTGATGAACCAACAGATGGTCACAGAGGAATCATTTTCATCTTGGCTCTTTTGCATGTGTTGTGACTTAAACAAAAGAAATTCCCCAAAATTAGACCTAGTCATTCTCTTTTGAGGAAAATTTTGGAGACGTGTGTGCTACGACATTGCAAGGAATTGGTTATGTGGATCTTCTCCTTGATGCTCATCTGCCTTAAGGCTCTTATGGCAATCCTCCTTTGTTACTGGAGTTCTCTTCCTTAAGAACTTGGCACAGTTTTTTAAACTTTCATAACTAGTTGATACCTTCTCATGTGCACCATTTTGGTTTACTTTTTTATTTGAGCCTTCATTTATTATTATTATTATTTGTTGAGAAAATATGATGAGTCCACAGAAACCCTGTTGTTTCCTTAGAAGGAACTTAGCGAAACATACCAAGGAACAACCAAAATATGCCAAAGCAAGAAGGGGGGAAAAGATAAGAAAAGGGCATGCCAACAAAAGAAAAAGTACATGACTACCCACAAAAGATAATTGATCATTCAAAATGCTTTTTCACAAAATCAGAGCACACAGTGTGTAGGAGTACTAAAACCCAAATAGTTTAGAATCTTCCAACATGTTTGATCCATTTTATCATCCCTCTATATCGATGCCTTGGTCCGTCCTTTGATCTTCTGAGGTCGATACATACGTTTAACAGTATGAGATGCTGAATGGAAGAACCTATACACTGGTTTCCTTGGTTCACTATTCTTTTTAGTTTGCTTTTATTTAAATTTCTAGTGAACCTAGATTCCAGAATTGTGTGCTAAACCTCACCCATTTTTATGAAAATGAGTTCCATAATGATGATTATCTTCTTCCACCATGCTTTTGTCTATAGGTAGTACCATCCTCTGACCACTTCCTGAAGATCAATATATTTGTTGGACAGTGACATTGATTCAAGTCAACAAACATAAGCACGATCTGACATTGATTTTGTTTGCTCATCTCTAATAAATTATATCAAACTGTAATTGCTAATTTTTGAGAGCAAAACAGCCATTGTTAATTGCTGAGAGAGGATTCTGGTAACGAGTATCGTTCACATACTTAGGTCTTTTTAATTAGGAGACAGAATATCTTTCCAGTTATGGTTCAATAATCACCCTTCAGCATTTGACAATCTTGGACTGTTGCAGTAAATTAGTGAATCTTTTCACCATCACTTTTGTTGTATGAGGTTGCTTTTGATTTTTATTATAGCTTCTTTTAGAATCAATTGTTATGAACTCAATAATAACCTTGAAAGCATCTTCTCTTTGGTTTGTATCTGACATTTTCAAGGCATTGATATGCACCCTTAGGGTTATAATGCCTCTGATTTAGGTCCTAGAGAGATGTAATCTTCTCACATATGAATTATGACTTCACAGATTTTTACTAATAAGTAGTCCTAGCAAGCAACTTTTGAAAATTGTTGGCATTTTCTCATGGTGTATTTCATTTTTCATTAGTAGGGAGTTTGTAGTAAAGAGTGGGGGGGAATCCTATAGCACGCCCTTCATGGAAAATTATACACAGAAGGAGTATATCACGACAAGTGTCTTGACACAAATTTTAAAGTTGGCGGTTGAATTGATATAATATTCTGATTGCACTTGTACAATATTGTATATTCATTGCACTAATTTGGCGTCAAAAGTGGGTCATGTGTCCCGACCTCTTTCTCCCTATACGATTTTCTGTAAAGAGCTCAGTGTCAGTTCCCATTTGGATTTAATTGTGCAGGCACTGGTACCCATACACTGGTTCAACACCAACTAAAGTGTGGATAAGCGGTGTGGATGCCAATAAACCAATACAAAAGTGACTTCACAAGAATGATACACAACACAGTAACTATTTCATTGTAGAAGTTTTTATGCAGTTGATAATTGAGTTTTACAAGCTAGAAAACTTCACCTTGTAAAATCTTAGTCTTTGTGGATTGTTGTTATGTGGAGATCCCTCAGTCACAAGTTCCAAATGTTTGCAATATGAGAGAATTTCATATAGAGCCTTGAGACAATTTATTTATTCTTTTCTTCATATAGTGCAGGGGTATTATAGTAAATCTGTATTCGAGTCATGAAGTTAACCCTATTATATATTTTTGGTTTTTCTGAAGAGGCAAGAAGAGAAAGATGATGTGCCTTAAAAGCGAGACGTGAAAGAAATTTCCTAGTAATTTCTTGAGAGAAAAAACAAGCTGTGGGAGGGATAAAGATTGTAAAGATTTGACGAAGATCTACGGGATTACTGCAAATGCTCCATTGCTGAGGACACAGCCAAGATTTGAGGTGAACCTCGTTAAATCTTGTATCTGACTGGTTTGATTTTTTTTGTGTTTACTCATGTTCAATAATTTATTTCGTCGTACATCTACTGCAAAATGTGTGGTGTGACCAATTAGCATAGGTAATCCCTAACGGTGATTTTTTATTTAACTTATTACTCTGCATTAAGGTCCAAAATGACCATCAGAAGTGGATAGCTTGATTACAACTGTTTCTAAACCACTTGATGTTTGACTATTTGCCGAATAGAGACAGACCTGATCTTTGACAAGCACAAAGAGGAAGTAGACCAGTCACAAATGTAAGAGATGTGTAGCCATAAAGGCATATGACATATAAATCCTCATATGTCTCATCTATCATTGTTTCATAAATTGCAATTGCACCCCCATCACACATTGAGCTCTTCTTAACGCCATTGCCTACTGGTAGTCTCATCGAAAGAGACCGAGAATGAGAGAGAAGACTAGTTAAAAGAGAGAGAGAGAGAGAGAGACACACACACACATGGAGTGAGAGACTCTTTATCGGATTCCTTCTTTGTTGCATTACACAAGGATGAAGAGGAGTTATTAACGGTGAACACCGGTTAATCTGCCTTTCTATTTCATCGTCAAGTTTCTATCAAACGTCAAATTTAAATTTGTGTGCTAAATCCAGATTTATGGACATGAGTTCAATAATGATGATTATATTGTCCATCAAGAGAGAATTTTGATAATTTGAGACACAATTCTTTTGCTTACAGATAGTATAACTGACTGCATTTTTCTGCATTTTTTTTTTGTTTATCTCTAATCAATTATATCAAGGTGCCATTGTTAATTGCTAGAGAGATTTAAGGTAGCTTTTTAATTTAATTGACTGCATTTTTTTTGGTTTATCTCTAATCAATTATATCAAGGTGCCATTGTTAATTGCTAGAGAGATTTAAGGTAGCTTTTTTAAGTATCAACATCAGTACAAAAGGTGAGCCCCCCTGCACATGCTTCACTATTTCTATTAGCGGACAAGGCATCTTTCCATGATAAGGTTCATTTAATCATTCTTCAGTTTTGATCTCCTCGACACCGTTGCAGTAAATTGCATTCACATGAAGCTCATCGCCATCACATTTTTTTCTGCTGTGGGGTTCTTGTTGTATCTTCTTCTAGAACCAATTTTTATGATCTAAATAATAACTTGAAAGCATCTTACCTGTGAAATGCATCCCAAATTAAGTTTTCATTGGTTGGAAATGTTGTCTCTGGAGTATATAGTTTCATGGCGGAAGCTTCTGTGCACCATTTGCTAGTGATCTTCAAGCCCCCACCCCCCCACCCCCACACAAACACACACAACAAATCACCTTAAAAATAGGATAATTATACGAAAACCATCTTTGAATTTTAATTTATACATAAACCACATTTAAAGTGGGGTTTTGTTTCTATCAACCATTTCCAAGTTAAATTATCACTTAAAAAACCAAAAAATAAACTTAGAAAATTCAAGTTCAAAGTATGTAACTTTATCCTAACAAGACAGAAACACTAAAATAAAGAGTCATGTGCCTTAAATCTGAGTTTTTTTAAGGGTAGTTACGGATTTTAAGCAAAAATTTGATTGGAATGTAGTTGACTGCAACAAAAATGAATTTTAAATGTAGTTTATGTATAAGCTTTGGCTTCAATTATCTTTTATCAAAATTTTAGTCTGAATGGCTATCAGAAAATGAATAAGCTTTGGCTTCAATTATCTTTGAACCACTTGATATGTGACCACTTGCCAATTAGAGGCAGACCGCAATCTTGTCACAAGCACAAAATGAAAGCAGACCAACCACAACTGTGGACACATGTACCCATAAAGGCAATATTATGACATTTAATCTTCGTGGGGTATGTTACGCATAAAGGCATATATATGGCATAAAAATCCTCATGAGAATCGTAACCATGAAGGCATTGGACACATAAATCTCATATGTCTCGTCCTTCGTTTCACCGCATTGCAATAGCATCCTCATCACACATTTTACTTGCACTATCTACTGGTAGTCTCATATGTGAGTGATAAGAGAGAGAGAGAGAGAGACAGAGAGAGAGGATAAGAAGAGAAAATTACTTTCTAGTCTATATATGGCATCGCATCAAAATATTACATACATTAGCAAGGAGGCAGAGGAGTTTATGGGACCTAGTAAGTTTCTGGGTCCCATCTACTCTTTTCAATCAACCTGATGTTTTCTGAGACCTCACTCTGATGCTATATCAGACTCCAGAGCCGTACGACAGGTTTCATTTTCTTCCGAATGAAAGGAGATTGAGAGAAAAAGAAAGAGAGAGAGAGCCCTCAAAATCAGGAATTTTCTCCACCCTCTCTCTCATTCATTTTACAAATTAGCCTATCAAAATGTCATTTGGGTTGAGCACTTAAAAGAGATTTGATTGGTTGGTGAGATTTTGAGAACAAGACCTCATATCTCCATACCCCTCCTCCTTCATTGCCCACTTGGCTTTCCTGTAGCATCGATACCTTTTCTTCTCAGCAAAGAATGGTTTAATTCTTCTTCAGAATTGATCTCGTATTTAGGACGAACATTTTGCTTACACTGTGAACTGGAAGTAATAGGTTGAGGGCATATATCGGTGCGCCTGAACTTAATTCCACGAGCCTGACGCCAAATGCTCAGGTTCTGCAGGATCAGGCCCGCACTCTAAGTTCACCCCGAACAGCCTCAGCCTCCTCGAACTCCCTCTCGTCGAGCTACTGGCCTGCTGTCCTGCATGCATTCACTCTTAAATTTTAGTTACACTCTCATTTGCATTCTCTTCAGATTGTATATTAACACTAGGAGTAAAGATGGTATAACTCCAATTTGGTGGCGACGTTGTGAGAAAGATAAATTGCAGATCACCTCCTTAATTTTCCAACACCAATTTGGTAGCGACAAATACTAATAAACGGGAGATAATCCCTCTTATCTATTTTAGCGTATCACCTGGGTTGGCATTTTGAGAAAAATAAATTTTGCTGATAACCCCGCTTTAATTCCTCACGAACTGAGAGGCAACTGATTTAAAATAACTCCTTTTATCTATATTATACCTTCAGTAGCACACACACTCTCTCTCTCAACTCATTTATCAGCACTTACCGTACCTGAGTCCATATCTTGAGAAGGATATATAAATTGCTGATATCATCCCTCCCTCACGAATTGAAGGATGATAGTTAATAGATAGTGAAGGCATGGTAGATGCAACTGAAGATATGCACGACGGAGTTGTATGTAATTTGCCCTAGCATCAACAATCACCAATTGTTACCTGAATTGACTGAGTTCATGTAGCCGTGAGGACTCGCACAAGAGCTCCATGGATTTTCAGCATCAGGCCTCGCCACAACGCGGCTGTTCGCTTCAATAGAACCTCGTCTCCTAGAATCGATATAAAATCTCTCGTCGGTCCCATGACCTCTAAACCTTTGAAAAATCACCACATCACCAGCATCAAGCTTCTTGTCCTTCACGAACTTGCTCCATCCTTTAGTAAGCACGTAGCTCTGGCTACTGGTCCAATAAGAATACCTGAACTCCCATTGCTTTCCCAATTCATCCTCAAAGCTAAGCAGCGATCCCTTCTCTCCCGATTCACCGTCCAAAGGAAAGTACTTCTCTGCATGCTGCTTTGGTATCACTAGCCTGTTGAGCTTTCCGACGTCGCTCGGTGTTAATGGCTTTTCGAACATGGGCTCTTTGATGTATGTTCCTTCTTGTTGTTGCCGATGCATTTGGGAGTAATGGGGGTTGTGAGCGTTCATGGTTGGCTGCCAAATCCAAGGGTTTGAGGGGTTTTGGGCCAGTTGGTTCATGTATATGTTATGTGAGTGAAGAAAAGGGGAGCACAGGTCAGAGGGTAGAGAGAGGCATGTAGATGTTGTTGCTTGTGAACTTATTGAACATGATGGAGCAAGCAAGAAACCTTTTCTTAGTATGGTTTACAGACAACGCCCAGGGTATAGCCTGATATATACTAACATTTGAGGGATGGGTATTTATAGAAAGAACTCCTATAGATGGTCCCCCATAGAAAAACCATGTAAATTTGGTGATTCGATTGATACGATATTTATATTGGGGAGGGCAGTGAGAACCAAGTTGTTTACAATTTGTCATTTATTCCAGCTCTAAACTTTAATCATATCCGACATCAAACAAGAACTCCATGTCAGCAAAAAACAGCTGTCATCAGATTCTAGGATCATCAGTATAATTGGAACAGGTAATGTTACATTAGGATATCGGAATGTAACTAACTAATCTATTGTTTTCCCTGGGTTAGTTGGTGTATATTTAAGCGAGAGGGACGGAGAACGATCAGGCGCTGGCATAAGTGAGTGCTTTGCCCCTGTGGCCTAATCACAACCATCCAGATGTTCGTCCCTCTCTTCACTGCTCCATGTGAGACAAATACAGATATGATTTCTTTTGTGTTTTTGTGGAAAATTTGTGCCCTTTTTAAGTCCACTGCTGAAAGTCCGTTGTCAGTATCCGACTCTAGTTTCCTATGGAGTTCGGAACTCTCAAGGGCAAGGGGTTTGAGATAACCCCTGGCGGGTTTGACCGCCAATACGAAAGCCAGGGTTTGTAAAGAACATTGCTGGCATTGAGCAGCGTACATTCTGCTTGCCAACTAAGTACTTGTAAATTGGGTTGATCAGTTACAGTCCAACCTACGGTGAAGGAGTGAACGTAGCTAGAACTTATAGAATCTCTCTAGAGCAGCACAGCACTGGTCCGAAGTTTTATGATTGCTCAGCGTGGGTAACTCTCCGTAATAACTTCGTGTACACACACATATATATATATACTAGTTTTTACACACGTGCAATGCACGTGATTTAATATCATGATTAAGTATTTTTGGCAGTTTGTGCTCATTTTTTTCTTTAAACTCTTACATCCCAATTATTTTTTTATGTTTGTTTAAATGGGATACACCCAATTTAAATTTTCATGTTGATATTTGAATTGACAAAAAACAAATATAATTTAAAAATAATTTAAATTTTCATATTATTTTTGACCGATATTAAACTAAGCTTTATTTGAGAAAGTATAGTATTGCAAAGTGAAAAATATTAAAATAGTATTATACAAGGAAGGTGAATATTTAAAACCAATATGGCAAAATAATTGATTTAAAGTATGTTAAAACCATGCAAAAGAGAATATAAAGTTTATTCCTAATCATTGATAAACTTTATAAAAAAATATAAATTAAAGATTAATGCTAACTCTAATATATTTTTATATGTTAAAAACATCCACATAAGAATATAAAAGTACTGAAAAAAATTCATGAAACTCCCTTCTAAAGATTCCTATTTTCACTCAAAATAATTAAACTATTCTATAAAATATTTAAAAAATATTATTTTTTATTTCTTCTATTTTATTTAAAACATCCACATAAGAATATAAAAGTACTGAAAAAAATTCATGAAACTCCCTTCTAAAGATTCCTAATTTCACTCAAAATAATTAAACTATTCTATAAAATATTCATAAAATATTGTTTTTATTTCTTCTATTTTATTTTTTATTGAGTTAAGATCAATCCTTCTTCAGGTTTATCATTTATCATTTCTCGGACAATTCTAGAGTATTGTCTTCATCATCTACATCAATTGTGACATCAGGCTAATTTTGTATTTTTTATGCTATTATCTTTCCTAGGCTCGTTAATTTTTTATCATCTCATTTAACTTTACAAAGAAGTCAAATGTACTTATGATGTTCAACACAAACTGCTCAAAATATAGACTTTGATTTTTTTTCTATTTCAATGAGAATAAATATTAATTTCATATATATAAAATTCTTTGTGTTCCTAATTTATTACTTAAATAAATTAGAAGCTATGTCTTTATTTTCCTCTAAAATGAATTCTTCTGATGTGCATCCAATAAGAATTTCTGTTATTTCAATAATATTACCTTTGCTCTATCCCTGTCATTTTCCATAAAGATCTAAACTAAATACCTGCATTATTCATTACCAATTTCTCTTAGATTATAATATTAATATTTAATTTGAAGAACACAGTATGGAATTTATGAATACTTACTAATTTTTCTTATTTCTTCCCTGGAGATTTTTTCTTTGATTAGGATAAAGTTATTAAATTATTTTTTAATGTAACTCATTCAGTACTTCATTAATAGATATGTCTTATGTTAATGCCAATTCAAGTGATTCATTGATGTTTTCTGAATTTTAGATTTATTTCCATCACTTTCCCATTTATAATGGAAATAACTCAATTCTTTTAAAGTTGTCCCTAAATATTCTAATAGTTTCTCCATATGTAATTCCTTGTATTCTTTTACCCTATAAATGTTATTAACGTCGAAGTTTAAATTTTCTAAATTAAAATCAATTAATGCTAAGGTATAATATTATAGTGTTTTATCATTTCTATGGATTTAAACATCTATCAATTAATGTTACGAATGTATTTTGGCTACCCCAACTTATTACTAAAATTATATGAAATTACTTTAATTTATATAGTGCCGATAATTTTTAATCTATAATATTTTTAAAAATTTTATCCATTAACCGGATGTTTTTAATCAATTCTTATTGTTTTTGTTTACCAGTATCAACTTAGACTATTCTTAGATGCTGAAAATGGATAGTAAATCCCTAAATTAGAAATATATATATATATATATGAAAAATACCAAACAATTACACTTTTCTTTACCAAGTTTTAAAATTTTAGCCCATTTTTGTGGTTTTGAACTTTGAGGGTGTGATTTGTAATTTTTACAAATTTGAAAGAGTTTTTTAAAAAAATTACTTTTAAGTTGGTAGTTGTAAATTTTATGTTTCATGTGTTGGTGGTAATTTTTTAAATGTTAGTATATTTCTTGTAACTCTAAAATTTTGAGGGTGTCTTTCGCAATTATTAAAACTATAGATTAATTTTGAAAAATATTAAATTTCAGCGGTCTACCAATCGACGAATTTGATGTGAAATTTTTGAAAATTTAGAGTTTTTTTTACAATTTTTAAATTTTTAAGGAGGTTTTTAAAAATTTTGAGGTTAATTTCGGCAAATTTTAATTTTTTAGGTGTCTAAGGGTAATATCTTGAATTCATCTTATGTTATTTACAAATTTTAGAATTTTAGGGTGGTTTTTTATAATTTGAACTTTTGAAGGTGTTTCTATAATTTTTGAGATATTGAGGGTGTTAATTAAAAAAAATTAAATTTAAATATCAAAAATTTTAGGTGTATCATGGTAATCTCTTGAATTCATCTGTGTTGTTTGTAAGTTTTAAAAATTTTAGAATTTTAATGTGCTTGTCTGTAATTTAAACTTTTGAGGGTGTTTCTATAATTTTTTAGATATTGAGGTGTTACCTGTAAATTTTAAATTCTTTGCAAACTGATATTAATTTTTTAATTTCATGTTTTTTATTTTAAGTTTTGAGACATTGGGATGATTTTTATAATTTTAAACTTTTCAGGGTCTTTTCTGCAATTTTAAAACTTTTTATGGTTTTTTTTGCAATACTTCATATATTATATATGTTATCTACTTGTAATTTCTTTATCTTAACAAACTAATATCATTTTTATGTTTTATATATTTTATTAATATTAGTTTTTTTAAATTGTTAAGCTAAACATGGTTCACATAGGATTAGGATAAGATATGATTATGATTAGGATAGATTAAGATATAAATAAAATATTCAAAATAGTGAAGGGTAATATTGACCATTGAAAATTAGAATTTGATTATAGATAAGGTAGTTCAAACTATAAAGGGGTATATTTGTCTAAAAAAGATTTTCCGAACTCGTGCTTTTAAAGGGAGTATGACTAGTTGAGATGCACGTGCAATGCACGTGGTTGAATATCATGATTATTTAAATTAATAACAATAGAGTAAAAATAAAAAAAGAAAATAAAGTTTTTTTTGGATTGATCATCAACTCAATAATCTCTCTCTTAAATAAAATATCATCATTGTTTCCTTTGGGAAAGGTCTCATATAATGTAAGTTTCTTGTTTTTTCTTTTTCAACCAAACAGGTCCTTATATACAACTGTATTCTGTTGGGGGGTTAGTAGTTGTATGGCCCCAATCATACACCAGAATTTGTATCAGGTTGTTCATATTGGTGCTTCTTAGCCGGTGAATAGGCAATAAGTGGGATGTGATGGCTAGGTAGTTACTATAGCAATGGTGGTTGGAGTAATTGTTAAGGCGTGAAAAATATTCTAGATCTGACTCTATTTTCCCATGGTCTCAACAGTTGTAACTTTATGGTATTTTCATATTTTTGTCGAGCGGCTACAGGCT